>NC_057348.1:137942991-138567991 GCF_016509475.1 Prionailurus bengalensis | reverse complement strand
AGCTGAAGGCCAAAATAGGAAAAAGATTGACCTCTTCCCAGGAAGAGGAGATTCTGTCAGTCCTGACTTACTTATCATGAAATTGATTTAGTTACTTGTTTCATGCATGAACTGGTGTTTTTTAATCTTGGTAAACTGAGTTGCAAATACAACGAATGGTATATAGAAGTTGCTCCCATATTTTTTTGTTGAAATGACTTATTAACTTTTACCATTAATTTTTTTTTTCTAGGGGTGCCTGAGTGGCTCAGTTGGTTAAGCCTCTGACTCTTGAGTGTTAGGCTCTGTGCAGTCAGCTTGGAGCCTGCTTCAGATTCTGTGTCCCTCTCTCTGCCCTTCCCCTGCTTGCACTCTGTCTCTCTGTATCTCTCTCTCTCTCTCTCTCTCTCTCTCTCTCTCTCTCAAAAACAAATCTTAAAAAAAAATTAGGGGCACCTGGGTGGCTGAGTCAGTTAAGTGTCCAACTTTGGCTCATGTCATGATCTTGCAGTTCACGAGTTTGAGCCCTGTGTCAGGCTCTGTGCTGACAGCTCAGCACACTCTTGCTTGTGCTCTGTCTCTCTCTTTCAAAAATGAATAAAACATTTTTTTAAAAAGGGAAAAATTAAAAAAATTTTTCTCTACATGTCGTACATGTTGATGAAATTAATTTTCTACACATACTATAAATGACTTTTTACTAAACTATTTTATTTTTATCTACTTTTTATGTTTATTTTTGAGGGGGGGGGAGGGGCAGAGAGAGAGGGAGACAGAAGATTTAAAGCCAGTTCTGTGCTGATAGCAGAGAGCTGGTGGGGGGCGCAAGCTCACAAACTGTGAGATCATGACCTGAGCTAAAGTCATCAACTACGTGTTGATGAAGTTGGCTTCTCATGGGAGAAGAACACTTTAAAGGATATTTAACTTGAAAATTTAGAATAAAGCGTTTGAAAAATTACTTGGTTGTCATCTCCAATTATACTTTCTTTGTTGAAATACTTATTCTCCAGGGAAGATGTCAGTCATGTTCCCTTTGAATAAAAATGTATTGAGTGCTAGGGCAGTAGGCAGTATTCTATGTTCTAAGGAAAGAGTGTTTGAACAAGACAAAGTGGAACTTAAATTCTCATGGCAGAGATAAACAATGAACAAGTAAACAAATAAATAAATAATATAAGCACACTATCACTACTAGGAAGAAAGTAAGGGAGAGTAAGAGGCTACTGAGTATTGAGGTGGGGAGGTCAGTCTTCTTTTCATGTGACCAGCTTCTGTGATTTTGAGGGGAGGGGAATTGTATACATCGATATTGATATATGGACAATCGATACAAGCAGATTTACATCAGCATACGATATATTTACAAAGGTCGGTTCTTCATATTTTCAGAGATCTCTAATTCAGACGCACCACCACCGCTGCCATGGTGCTTCTCTCCACCTATCTCAATACGGATTTGCTCTTTTTCTGAAGATAGGGCTAAAACGAATCTGATAGATCAACCTCACTAACAATTTAGTGGTGGTATTTCTCAGGAAGGATTTGAATTTTATTAAAAGACTATTGAAAAAGAGAAAAGAAACTTTTTAAAAATTGTTTTGTGTAGTTTTGTTTGTTTCTTTTATTTCAACCTTGAAAGAATGGGAATTCAGGTCACCAGGGAGAGACCATCCTCAGATTATGGTAAAATGAAGGCTGCTGTTTCAATTCCCCCATGGCTGGTGTTTTTAAAAAAAAAGACCTGAGGGTTTATATGTGTAAACACAGTCTTAATTCTTCTCTTCGTATCAAGTCAAAACAACTGAAACAGACATGGTTATTCCTTTCCCCGTCTCGAAGACCCACATACCCATTCCATCTATAATTCCTTCCTTTTTCGCTTTTTCTCTTCCAGATTAAAGGTAGCATTTCGTGCTTATTCTTTCTTTACCACATTTCGTCTGTTTAGAGCTCGACATAAGGAAGCACACTTCCCTGAGAATGGTGTTGGTTCCATGCTCTTTAGAGAGGATTTGTGCACCAGGTTAGTCAAATAAACCCTCCTAAGTAGCTACCTGGTCATTAGGCACATTTTGGTTTCCTTTGGGTTGGTGCAAGCCATGGTGAGTAAATATAAAATCAGGGCAAGGAAATAAAAGTAAGATTTGTTTTACTTCTCTAAGTAAATGCCAAGTACTTCCCTAAGTAAGTGCTTTCAGGAATAGACCCAACATTATATAATATAATGATGAATCTAGTGCACTGGGAAAAAAAATACACGACCCTATGATAATCAATTTATTTTTTTAAGACTGTGGATAAAAGTTTGTCCACATTCCTTTCCATTGAACTTCTAAATAATTAAACTTCACATGAATAATTGACCACAAAAACTGTCCAAACATAAGAAACATTATCAAGAACATAAACATCACACTACCTTGTTCAAGATCTTAGCAACATAGGTATGCTTGGTTAATCTTGTTAAGAGTTTATGAGAGAACTAGGCCAAATGTGTCTGTTTTCTAAATATTACTAACAAAGGCTAAATTCAGTGCACTTACTTCCCCACAAATTATAGGATCAGGAGTTAAACATATCTATTGAAGTATTTGAAGAGTGAATTGGAAGACATTTATAATTAAAAACAAAATGTAGGGGCGCCTGGGTGGCGCCGTCGGTTAAGTGTCCGACTTCAGCCAGGTCACGATCTCGCGGTCCGTGAGTTCGAGCCCCGCGTCAGGCTCTGGGCTGATGGCTCAGAGCCTGGAGCCTGTTTCCGATTCTGTGTCTCCCTCTCTCTCTGCCCCTCCCCCGTTCATGCTCTGTCTCTCTCTGTCCCAAAAATAAATAAAAAACGTTGAAAAAAAAAATTAAAAAAAAAAAAAAGAAAATGTAGATGTTTTCTTTGTTCCTTTTCTATAATTAAAAAGAAAATGTAGATGTGTAAATGTAGATGTCTGTTCTTCTTTTCTTCTCCTCTTTTTTTAAAAATTTCCTCCAGGTGAAATATAAAACAAAGCCATAGAAATCATAACTTCAAGAATTTATAATATATTAGCATAGATCATGACTAGAGTAGGCCTTCTGATAGATTATATGCCTTGAACTGAATTTCATCTTTTCCTATAAGCACATACATACTGTGAGATAGCATTTCTATTTGTTTCTGAAATCTGTTATTATATTATATAATCTCTCTCAATTTTGATTCATGATGGTTAGAAAGATACACAGAATCCAGTTAATCCATCATCTTTTTAAAAATTCTTAACTGTGTCTGGGGCACCTGTGTGGCTCAGTTGGTTGAGAGTCCGACTTCGGCTCAGGTCATGACCTCGTGGTTTTTGAGTTCGAGCCCCACGTTGGGCTCTGTGCTGACAGCTCAGAGCCTGGAGCCTGCTTCAGATTCTGTGTCTCCCTCTCTCTCTCTCTCTGCCCCTCCCCCACTGTACTCTGTCTCTCTCTCTCAAAAATAAAAAACAAACATTAAAAAAAAAATTAAAAATTCTAACTGTGACCAACCAAGAGCAGACTTGGAATCCAGAGCCTTATACAAATTTATATTTACTCTTTCCTTGGGACGTACTTTAGTCAAGGCCAAGTTCACATTCTTTGAGTATCCAGAAGTATGCTCTCTCCCTGAGCTACCCTTTTCTCTCATTTTCTATAGATTTCCTCCAGGTGTTGGCCTCGGCCTCTGGTCTGGAGCTTGCAAAATTGATAAAAGTTTCATGCCCTGGAAACTTGCCATCTCAAGTTCCCTCTTTCCTCACATCCTCCTCAACCTTATTGTAAGTTACATATTCCTCTCCAAATCCCCAACTCCTACAACTGTGTCTGGCATACAATAGGTATTCAATAAACATGCGTTCAGTGAATAAATTTTCACAGGCATCATTGGAGTAACTAAAAGAACTTTCTCTTGCTATATTGGTGACTTTTTGTATTAAGGCCATGAGGGATCTGAATGGAAAAGACGAAGAAGATGAAGGAAAAAGATGATCCTATCCTACTAGTAATAAACCACTTCTGGGAGGAGATCCATCAGACAGCATCTGGGAAGATAGATTGGATCCTTATTGGGTGTGGGCGCATTGACTGATCACAAAGCAACTACAGTGAAGTTACACATCTGAAATCTGAAACCAGAACTCAGTGGGGAATGCATGAGCATATGGGCATTTGGGAAAGGGGAAAAAAGAAGTATCATGGGCAGAGAGCAAGACAGACATGAGATGGATAGCCTTTTAAAAGATGCCACCACCATCAGAGACCAGACATGAGGTCAAGATATTATTCTGGGCCAGTGGTGAAAAAGCCATATCACAGAAAGGTGAGATCACATCAGGCTCAACTATAGCAGTTCTGCGCAAGAGGGACTCCTCCTCTCTCTAGGCTCTCAATTTGTTGGCATGTAGGAAAAGCATTTTGGTAGTGGGAGGCAAAAATAACTAAAGAGATGTCAAAAAAGTAAAGCATAGTTAGAAGTAAGGAGAAAAGGCAAAAACAGGGCAGCCTAACCCTTGGGTTAACTCTCTTCACCCGATTGGGCACAGAGCTCTTAAGAGACTGAGAGTCCCTACACCGTGGGAGACCAGCCCAGGACCAGGTGACAGATAAAAGCATAAACTCAAAAAGAAAACTGAAAAGCAAAGTCTTGGAGGGACAGAGATCCCGCTTAGCTCACCCACCTTACCCTGGGAACAATACAAAGATACCAGACAGAGTTTAGGTGTCTCACTGCCTTGTTTGCTTGTAGGTTTGGAGATTTGTCCTGAAAACGTTTTCCAGTCAAGTCTATGTGTAGCTTCATTTTTCTTTACTTTAAAATATGCCATTTTGCTCTATGATGTCTTTCTTCCTATGTTCCTCTGCTACTTTTTATTTCTTTTTTTCCCCCTTAACCTCTTAACGAATTCACTTTGTTAAATTATAACTTGCTTAGAAGTAACAAAAGTGAAAGGATTGTTTCCCTCTCCTACCTAGACAGGTAAAAAGAGGGGGTCAAAATCTGCCTAAAGATTGGTTTACTGTAGTGCCAATAACGGGTAGAATCGATAGAGGGAGATGATGAGTGGAACTGGTGGAGGAATTAGCAGTTAACTGGTAAAATGAACCTCAGGAATTAGACCTGCGAGAGGAGACTCCAATAACTGTGTCCTTCCTGTTTACCCTCTTCCCTTTTTACATATAGGACAGGTTAAAAGCATATGCAATGTAATTCTAGTGACCACTTAAGGTTATTGAAGTTTTGCAGTGAAAATACAGAAAGTACAAAGATGTTAAAGGATGACTTTTTTTTAATGTTTATTTACTTATTTGAGAGAGACTGTATGTATGTGTGTGCATGAGAGCGCACACAAGTGGGGGAGGGACAGAGAGAGAGAATCCCAAACAGGCTCCGTGCTGTCAGCACAGAGTCTGACTCCGGGCTCCATCCCACAAACCGTGAGATCATGACCTGAGCCAAAATCAAGAGTCGGACACTCAACCTACTGAGCCACCCAAGTGCCCCTAAAGGATGACTTTTAAAAGTCTTAAAGTTTATCTAACTTAAGAAACTAAACATGTCAGGTATGCTTAGTAATGTTTTTTCAGCACAGAAGGTGATATGTATGTAAATAACCAACCACTTAGCCTTTGCAATGTGGCCTTTATAAAAGATCTCATAAAATGCTAACCCCATGCAATGAAATTCCAAACACAATTATTTCCTTTGCATTATATGTTGTGGAGAATGTTCTTTAATATTATATGTCAAGGAGGCTATTTTAGTGTTTGGAGAGGAAGTAATGATATAGAGGAGGGGATCTGGCCAGTGGGGTGATTTGCTTAACAGCCTTTTGGCATTTGAAAGCGTAGTTCAGGAGATTGTAATCTTGTGTCCAGGGTTTCAGAAGGCACATATACCTTCTGAAATCATAAGCATATCGAAGAGGAAAAAATGTTGTTTTGAACCATAACTTCCTTCTAAAGAAGTTGGAACTGTTAAAGAAAACTATGAGGTCTCAGAAAATGCTTGATGTTGCTACAGAGTAGGTGGGCCCTTTATTCAGCTAGGCACCTAGGTTCTTTCTTCCAGCATTTTCTTCTGGTAAGAGAATTCCATGATATGTATCAGATAATTATCTATACACACAGGCAAAGGAATTGAAAAGGAAAGAAACTAATAGACAAGAAAACTTAAAAAAAAATTTAATGTTTATTTTTGAGAGAGAGACAGAGCGTGAGTGGGGTGGGGAGTGGTCAGAGAGAGGGAGACACAGAATCCGAAGCAGGCTCCAGGCTCCGAGCTGTCAGCACAGAGCTCGACGGCGGCTCGAACCCACAGATGGTGAAATCATGACCCGAGCTGAAGTCAGATGCCCAACCGACTGAGCCACCCAGGCACCCCAAGAAAACATTTTTTAAACAAAGAAATTTTATATTGCATATTTCTGTACTCCTTTTGTATTTTTTAAAATCTTCATGTGACTCTTTTTTATAAAGACACGTCGACATCTCCAGGAAATTAAGATTCATTTTGGCATTTCCTCTTTTCCTTCTTTCTAGATATGTGTACTTTGATCTCTCTGCAAAGACCTTTTTGGAGCTAAGATGATCCGTCGCTTTCCTTGGGTTTCTCTTTCAAATTTCAAAGACAAATTCTCAACCTTTTATTTCTAACACATCAACTTCTTGTATTTTTGTAAATTTATTTATTTTTTTAGAGAGAGAGAGAGCACGATTGGTAGAGGAAGAGAGAAGAATCTTAAGCAGCCTCCATACCCAGCACAGATCCCAATGTGGGGCTAGATCTCACAACCATGAGAGTCATGTGCTCAACTAAGCCACCCAGGCACCCCTCAGCCTTTTCTTTTTGAAACTCATCTCACAAATTTCCATTAGCTCTGGACTCAAAACACACGCAAGTGAATAACAACTACCCTGTGAGAGTCTGTATGTAGCTGGTATGTGAGATCATGAAGCGTTTAAACCTGTCCTAGGCCAATTTGCTCATTACAAATTCTAGATTATTTGTGATAGATTAATGGTTGTTGCCAATACAGGTGGTTGACAGTTAACTAATATCTACACACTTCCTAACAGATTCTAATGAAGATAAGTCTTGGGCCAAAGTCTGCCACATGGACATTTATTAGGCAAATGGCCATGAGCGGTGGGCACAAAACAGAATAAAACCATTCATACAAACTCTTCTATGAGCTCTTTGAAATCCCAGTTCCCTGTACCCTGCAGAGGTTTGAACACAACTTGCAGAAGAGGTTCATTTGATACTGACACAACGCTCTGGAGTCGGGGTCATTCTAGAGGCCATTCTAGAGGCCTCCACGGATAGTCCTTTGGGGTACAAGCTTGCTAGATTCTCAAACCGTGTTCATACAATGCTGAGGGAATATTCTAATAAAAGTGTTACTTTAATATATTTTCTAATGCATATATCACAAAACTGCTAATTTCACCAGTGAGTGAACTCAATTTCTAAATTCTGTTACACTAATTAGCAAAACCTTTGGTGTTCACAGGAGATAAAAAGTATGCGTAGCACTTGTAGTATAGCTGCTTCTGGCGTGAGCTCTTTTTTGAAAAAAAGAAGATTTTATTTTAAGTAATTTCTTTAATTTTTTATTTTTGAGACAGAGACAGAACATGGATGGGGGAGGGGCAGAGAGAGAGGAAGACACAATCTGAAGCAAGCTCCAGGCTCTGAGCTGTCAGCACAGAGCCCGACATGATTCATAGGCTCGAACCTATGAACTGTGAGATTATGACCTGAACCGAAGTTGGACGCTCAACTGACTGAGCCACCCAGGAGCCCCTAAGTAATTTCTACACCCAATGTGGGTGTCACATATTTCATGTCATAGTCACATGCTCCAACGACAGCCTGTCAGGTGACCTGGGTGTAGCCTTTCTTAAATGTGAACAGGTAGATAATCCCAAAATTGTTAATTTCTTTTTTTTAATTTTTAAAAAATATTTATTTATTTTTGAGAGAGAGACAAGAGTGTGAGTGAGGGAGAGGCAGAGAGCAAGGGAGACACAGAATCCAAAGCAGGTTCCAGGCCCTGAGCTGTCAGCACAGAGCCCGACGTGGGGCTCGAACCCATGGACCATGTGATCATGACCTGAGCCAAAGTCAGATGCTTAATGGGCTGAGCCACCCAGGTGTCCCCCAAAATTGTGAATTTCTGATTAGGGCACTGACCACCCTTGAGCTGAGCTCAAACTAAAACAAATGTATTATCACACTGTCAAGGCTGAAGTGCTTTACAAGAACATACTGATGTCACAACTGCCCCTTACGTTTTTCCCTTATTCTTGAGACATCTACACATGACCCCTACTAAGCTAAATCAACTTCTTGCAAAGAGCAGCTGCAGGGGAGTTGGGAGAGTAGAATGCACAGAGTTAAGGTAGCAGCTCCACAGTTTGAAAGCCTAGAATAGGGAGCATACTGGGGTTCACTCAGCAGGCAAGGCCCTGAATGTTAGTTCTGGCCGGTCAATGGACACACAAGTTTACACTGTAACACACCTAACCTAACTGGTCACCTTCTTCAGAGATTAGCTCTGTCTCTGATTGTCAATTTCTAGTAACAGAGCTTTCCACTTGTTCTGTCATCGAAAATTATTAACTTGATACATCTTGTCTCTGCAATGTTGACATCCATTCAATAACCACGACTGTCTATTCTCCCTTCATGGTATTTCCAAACTAACTCCATAATTTGTGGGGCCAGTGCAAATGAAAATGCAGAACCCTTATTCAAAAAAAAAAAAAATATATATATATATATATACATACTGTTAAAGGAAGTAAATCATTTTTCCGTGACCTTTCCCTCTCAATCTGACGTGGGTTTTTTGTTTGTTTGTGTTTTTGTGTGTGCCTGTGATTTAATGTGCGCTGCCTCAGGCATAGGGTCACTAGGCCCCTCCGCATGACTACAGCAGCCAGGTTCCCTCTCCCACCAGCTGCTGAGTCACTTTCCAGGCCCCGTTTGGGATCAGGGAAGATCTGCCCAAATCTCCAGTGGATGGTGGCCGGTAAAATTGCAGCCTCCATGCCACGACGTGCTTAGCATCTGAATTGGGGAGGACAAGAGGTTTATCCCCATGGATTTGCCCACTGAATGCAGCTGGGCCCTGCCAGCTGGGGCTGGGCCTCCAGGCCCTTCCATGAGATGTTGTAGGGCATGCATGCCCGCCTTCAGTCCTCCTAAGCCTGCACTAGCCTACACTGGGGCCACTAGGCTGGGGCAGGGAGGAGGAAGTCAGGAAGGGCCTAGGACACCAGAGGTGGTGAGGCAGAGAACTCATCCTGGGGAGATGGGGAGTCTGGGAGGATGGGCGGGGAATGCAGGGAGGGGGTAAAACTGCAGGTGAACATTGGCTCCAAGCCAATGACAGTTTCATTGTCCCACCAAACTTCACTTATAAAACACAGATTCAAAGGTAAAATGATTAAGAATGTTAAGACAGTAACCACAGAACATTAGACCCCAAGCAGGGTCCTTCTAAGTCCCCATGATGGTTAGTTTTATGTGTCAGCCTGACTAGGCCACCAGGTGCCCAGATATTTGGTCAAATGTTGGTCTGGGTGTTTCTGTGAGGGCATTTTTGAATGAAATTAACATGTGAATCAGTGGACTGAGTCAAGCAGATTGCCCTTTCTAATGTAAGTGGGCTTCATCCAACTTGTCAAAGCCTGAACTGAATAGAAAAACTTCCCTAAGAGAGGATTCCTCCTGCCTCATTGCCTTGGGATGGGGACATCAGCTTTTGTCTGCCTTCAGACTCTTCTGCGTTTTGGACCCACTGGTTTTGGGACTGGAAGTACACTATCGGCTCACCTAGGTCTCTAGCTTGCTGTAGGTCTCTAGCAGCCTCCATAACGGCATGAGCCAATTCCTCCTATTAACCTCTAGGTTCTGCTGCTCTGGAGAACCGCTACTGAAATAGGCCCTCTATGACTGGTTGCCCTGCTGTGAGACCCGCCTTGGCTTCAGCTTCTTTCAGTCCCCACTGTCGCTGCCGGATGAGCTTAGAACTTTATTGCTTTTTGCCAGCTCTATGCCCGGAACTTCCCAGCTAGGTGATCTCTCCCTTTGGGCACTTCCCTGTCAGAGTCCTACAAATACAATCAATGGGAGTTACCTCTGTTAACAAACATTCCGTGGTTCTCTTTTATCTTTAGCTTCTTTAATTACATCATGACCCTTTGGGTCTAGTCTCCGTGTAAATTTTATGTCATATACCTCAATGCCAGCCATTTGCCCCAGTCAGTTTTATTTCCTCATACTTACATTTGCAGGGGGCATTTCTACCACATGATTTTGCTCACATTATTCCTGAAGCCTGAAGTGCGACGCACAACCCTTTAATGACTATCTCAAGCTGTTGTCCTTCATAAGGCCGGTGATAAGTCTACGTAAAGCCAGTTTACAATGGACCAGCCTTCTCAAATATCCTACACTTGACCCCTGCCCTCATTTGTCCTTATGCTGTGAAAATTAACAAAAGCTCTTTTAGCATAAAGTCCCAAGGCCAGAAAGAGGGAGCTCTCATGCCCTACCACTCCTTGACCACTGCAGACCTAATAGAAAGAAACAGACCTTGGGCTTCAACACGACTTTACTGTGTTAATAGGAGGAAGAAAAGCTTTCTCCCACCTTGGCAACAGCCCAGCCAATGAGACGCTGTCACATCTCAGCCAATGAAAAGCCACTGTACTTCTAACTCCCAGTTTACTCCAGTGGACTTTTTGTTTAGAACAGCCCTCCCAGCTCCCCCCTTTCCTCTATAAAAGAGTGCTCCTCTCCTTTGTTCTACCCACGTGCCTATGGTGTGGCCATGATTTGCTTGTCCTGGATTTCAGTTCTCTGCTCTTCCTGAATCAACTCATTTTTTTTTTAATTTTTTTTTCAACGTTTTTATTTATTTTTGGGACAGAGAGAGACAGAGCATGAACGGGGGAGGGGCAGAGAGAGAGGGAGACACAGAATCGGAAACAGGCTCCAGGCTCCAAGCCATCTGCCCAGAGCCTGACGCGGGGCTCGAACTCCCGGACCGCGAGATCGTGACCTGGCTGAAGTTGGACGCTTAACCGACTGCGCCACCCAGGCGCCCCAGAATCAACTCATTTTTGCTGGTTAAATAACCGGCCGTTTTATTTTTAAGATTAACAAGGCATCCCTTGTATCTACTACTGTCATTCATCTTAGGCACGTGTTTTCTCTACAATGTGATTACAAGCTATTCGTAGATGCCATGGTACACAGGCCATCTTTCCCAGCATGCTATTGTGTTCCCATTAGGAACTCAAGGAATATTTCTTGAAAGAATGAATAAGTAAATTGATTACTGCTCGTTGGAGTAGGTTGAAAGGTGCCCCCAAAAGGATATGCCCGTCCCCTAACATCTGGAACTTACGAAGGTGAACTTTGTGGAAAAACGTTCTTTGTAGACATAATTAAATTAAGTATCTTGAAGTGAGATCATACTGGTTTACCCAGTGGGTCCCAAATCCAATAAAAAGTGTCTGTGTAAGACACAGAAGAGAAGACACAGAGAGAAGAGGAAATGGGCAGGTGAAGACAGAGGCATTGATTGGAGTGATACTTCCACAAGCCAAAGAATGAATGCCTAGAGGTACCAGGAGCTGGAGGAAGAAAGAGAGAATCCCTCCCCCCACCCCCAACAGAGCTACCAAAAGGAGCATAAGCCTGTCAACACCTTGAGTTCAGAATTCTGGCTCTAGAACTGTGAGAGAATAAATTTCTCTTGTTTCCGCCATCTGGGTCGCGGTAATTTGTTATGGGCAACCCTAGGAAACTAATATATCCATCATTTCCTTGGGCTACTTGTAGAAATTAGTCTCTCATCACCTCTGTATACAATAGTAGAAACATTTTTCTCTTAGAAGCTGAAGAGACAGTTGCCCCAGGCTCCTGGTATAATATGTACCACTTGAATTCTTTTAAATGGCAGGTGCAAAAATTCCTCGAGCTCTCTCAAAAACTGACATCCCATTTACATGCTTCTCTAAGAATGCTGCCTTACTCTGATAGTCTAATTTTGAGATTAATGTAGATTCACACGCAGTAGTAAGAAATAACAGGGAGATCCCATAGACCTCTTACCTGGTTTCTACAAATGGTTAACACCTGACAAAACTACAGTGCAATGTCACAACGAGGATGTGGATATAAATACAATTCGACAACCTCTTTCTGATTTCTCCAGTTTTTAACCTTTATTTATTTTTTTGAGACAGAGAGAGACAGAGCATGAATGGGGGAGGGTCAGAGAGAGGGAGACACAGAATCTAAAACAGGCTCCAGGCTCTGAGCTGTCCGCACAGGGCCCGACGCGTGGCTCTAACCCACGAAACGTGAGATCATGACCTGAGCCGAAGTCGGCTGCTTAACCGACTGAGCCACCCGGGCGCCCCTATCTTTCCAGTTTTAATTGTACTCATTTGTATGTGTGTATTTAGTTTATGTAGGTTGATCACCTGTGTTGATTTATGTATCACGTGTCAAAAAAAAACAGTCAGAAAACAGATCTATTCTATTGCCACAACAATCCTTCATGTTTCGTTTTTTAAAATTTCTTTAATTTTTTTTTTTTTTGAGGGAAACAAGAGTGTAAGCAGGGGAGGGGGCAGAGAGAGAGGGAGACACAGAACTGAAAGCAGGCTCCAGGCTCTGAGCTGTCAGCACAGAGCCTTACATGGGACTTGAACCCATGAACCGTGAGATCATGACCTGAGCTGAAGTTGGACACTTAACTGACAGCCACACAGGTGCCCTTAGTGCCTTTTTATAACCACATCCACCTCCTTTTTTGTGTGCCTCATCCCCATCCTTGTCCTTGAGGATAACAAATTGGTGAATCTGAAGGGAATTAGGCTGTGTGGAAAAAGCCAATCCCCAAAGGTTACATATCATTTGATTGCATTTATATAACATTCTTGAGATGATGCAATTACACAGAAGGATGTTGGTGGTTGCCAGCGGGTGTGTATTCTCTTCAAAGTGAAATTTATTTAAATATTGTCAGGGGACTCGAAGTCGTCCTATACAACAAGTTAAATTTTTTGTTCAGTAAACATTTGGGAAAATCTTTTTTTGTGCCTGATGCTATTCTCATGATGGGAATAATCAGTCTCTGCCTTAGGAAATGCACTAAGAGGCCAAGTGAGAAACCTCTAAATGTAATTACATGTTAAGCCCCTTGGTTGGCAAAATGACCCACCATGTATGAAAGGCTCCAAAAGAGGTGACTGAACAACAAAAAACAAAGGGAGGTAGGACTGATGAGCAGATACAATGGTGTTCATGTAAGAAGTACACTAATGTTCTGTCTCCATTAAGGAACTGTGAGAAACTGTCAGAGGATTTGGAGTTAAGGATTTGAGAGAGTAAGCAGCTTAGGCTAAGAAAACAGTACAGACAGCTCATGATAAACCATCTGGCCTCTGGATTTCTGGAAGGGGAGAAATGGACCAGTGATGAGCCCGAGCCCCTAGGAGGATACCACTGGTATGGAGAGACAACCGTTCTTCTGGGTTGGACGGTGGCAAGAAGGGGGAGGAGGCATGAGGTGTCAGCTCCTAGGACAGCACAGGCTGTGTGTGATGGGTGGCACAAGAAACAGCTGAACAGACATCTCACCAAAGGTTTGCAGGCAGGTCAGGGGGAAGTGGGTGAGGACATTTAAGAATTCTTCGGGATCGTCTATGGCAAATGAGTTTCATCTCCTATTCTAAAAACTATACTAAATGTTCTGTACTACTAAAGAAAAAAAAAAAAAACCCACAAAACCGGAACTCTGTGCGGGAATTGTTGTTGTTCCCATTTACAGGGAGGAAACGGGCTTAGACAGACTAGAAAACTTGCCTGGGGTCACTTAGCAGCTAGTAATAGACAGAGCCAGGATCTAAATTCATCGGTCTGACTCCAAATCCAACCCAACTCTGCCATCTCAGGCCTTTCAAAGAGTTAAACAATGATGACATCGGGGAGGGGTGTCCTGGTGGGATAGAAGAGAAGGGAAATTTGGGAAGGTGACATTATTTGGGAATCTATAGAAACTGAAGGTTAAATTTCCCACTCTCGGTTTTCTAAAGTGAAGTGAGCAATTTCCTTGGCTTTTGCTTCATGAATAGAGATGGAAAATTTGACTATTGGATAGAACTCTACAAAATACCAGATGCTCTATTTGAACAGGACTTCTCTGGGTAAATAAATTACACTTAAAAATATGCAGCAAACCTCAGTGAGGCCACAGCAGTTCTACAAGAAACATTTCAAAATAAAAGTGCAAAAAATGAACAGCTTAGGGACACATAAATAACCTTTCAAATTTAATCAAGATACAAATTCAGAATAGTTCAGATGTGGTATCTGTTAGAGGGAGTGAAGAAAGTGTAATGGAAATCGGCCTAAAATTGAAACCATAGGTCCTTATTGAAGCTGTAGGTATATCAGAGAAAGGCATTTTGCACATACAACCTTGCAGAGACCCTGTGGCCTATATGACTTGACGATGTCCACGGCATTGTCTGGGTTCCAATGTTAACATATGCTTCCTTGGAATATTTACAAAGATGGCGATAGTGCATGGGCTAGGTTTTGTTTTGTTTTATTTTGTTTGTTCTGCTGCTTCCATATTTCTTAGATCTGCTGTAACCATTGGCCTCTTGGAGTGTTGCTGAACTGCCTTTAGTGACCATGAAATCCATTCGAGAATAGATCTTAATGCAATACTAATAATTGGATGATATTTTTGTTACTCATATTCCTATGGTCTTTCAAAGCAAACAATGCATCTCAGTTTGATGTAACTAGAGATCTTAAAGTTTAATAAAAATACCACAGTCATAGTGAATCCTTTTGTGCTTGGACTGAAGGGTTCCCAGATTCAGTTCTTAATCAAGAACTGAGGTTACAGACTGAAGCAATTATATTTTAGGGAAACACAAACTTTATTCCATATTTGTTCAGTTGCTTCTTCTCAGATGATTTTCTGGTGGACTCTTTTTTTTCTTTCTCTCTCTCTCTTTCTATTTCTCCTTCCTTCCTTCCTTCCTTCCTTCCTTCCTTCCTTCCTTCTTTCCTTCTTTCTTTTAGTAGGACATGGAAAGAAGTGTTTTTGGATGACTTAATGCAAGGCTTATTCATTCATTTACTTAGAATTCTATGAATGTCAGGGGTGTAGTCACATTTTCCCATTCACTCTGTGGCAATAAAAAAAGAAGCTATTTGCTTTCAAGGTCTGATAAATATATACTTTTAAATACCTTACAGACTATGTGTAGACCATGCTTATGCAAGGGATGTGTGTGTATATGTGTGTGTGTGTTTAGGCTGATCCATGGTTTCTTCATCTTTGCTTGGCATTACTAACAGGTAACATCACCATATAAGACTTTAAAAAGTAGTTTTTACATTATGGTGCTGAGTCAGAAATTTTTCTAGGAGGTAATGTTTTATAAGACAGAATAATAAACTATTCTTCTGAAGAAACCACTAGTAATCTTAATAATTGTTTATAATACACACTTGCACATAATTTCAGGAAAAGTAAAGTTACTTTGTAGTTATGATTCCAAAACATATTTTAGATGTGGGTTACCATATTCAGTATATCATTTAATATGATTTATCAACAAGACAAAATGCCAAATTTTGCCACACTGAAAGATCTATTAAAAGATATAGTCCAAACCAGAATCTCCTAGGGAGTAGAATCAAAAAGACATTTTAAAAACCCAATTTTTTATGGTATCCATAATTTCCTTATATGTTGCTAGAAAAGTAGTAATAGATGGAAAACTAGAGTCATTCTTTATGCAGATACATGTGTTATAATATGATTTCATTGTACCTTACATGTTTTATAATAAAAAATGCGTGTATTTTGTAGATACCGTGTTGCTTACATATCAAATATGGTGTCATTAAATCTACGAGTGTTTCAACTTTTTAACTATACTATTTTGCTCATATGAGGCAGATAAAGTCAAATTCATAGAAGGAGAAACTAGCATGGTAGTTGCCATGGACTGAAGGGACCATGGAATTGGTAATTATTGTTTAATAAATACAGAGCTTCAGTTTCTCAATGAAGAGAGTTCTGGAGATGGATGATAGTGTTGGTTGCACAACAGTGTGAATGTACTTACTACCCCTGGGCTGTACATTTAAAAAATGGCTAAAATGTGTGTTAAAATGTGTGTTAAAATGGTAAATGTATCAAATGTGCTATGAAATCTGTGGGTAGTCCAACTTTTTAAACACTATACTATTTTGCCCTTTTAGGTTCCTAGAAAATAGAAAAATTACTATTAACAAATAAAAAAGTTATATTTGTAGCTGAACCAAAAAAAAAAAGCATGTTAAAATGGGTCACGGTGACCCCCAAGCTGAGAATCCTTAACTGGTTCCAAAGCTAATTTGGGGATGCTAGCACAGAGGGGAATGAGAAGGATTTTTTTTTCCTCCAAAGACCTAGTCCTTCATCATAACTCTTAGCCTTCTCTTTCACTGATGTACCCCTGCACACAGTATCCTTGTGCAGCCTGCTTTTTAAGATGCAAAAAAATGATTATCTGGTAGTCTCAAGGATACTCAGAAGAAAGCCTTTATTGCATAATTAAGTTTGAGTTCTCAATTATGCAATAAAGGCTTTCTTCTGAGTGTCAACTGAGGTACTCAACTGAGTCATCACCAGGTCTACCCTTGGTGATCCGTTATACTTCATGCAACAACTTGGGTAAAGTAAGAGAAATGTTAGGGCTTCAACATAAAAGACAGTTAAGAGTGGGGATAGGCCTGGGAACAAGGATCTGGTATGGAATCTGTCTTTGGCAAAAACACACAGAGTGAGAAGAAAGGAGGGGGAAGTAGGGTGAGGCATTTAGCAAAGGTCCAGCCAGCTCACTCAGCCAACACAGGAGAAATCAGGAAATTTGGAGTCTATGTAGATACCTGGGATTCAATTTGGCTCAAGTGATGACTGCCCTGGCTTGGCAGGAAAGGAATTGGTGGGATGAAAGGAGTAACACTAGCGTCCTGAGACTTAAACGGGTGATGTCTGAGAGTTCGAAATGCATGTATTTGAGGACATTCTGAAGAAAAGTTTTTCAACCACACTTGGGGGTGGTATTTTACCCAGTGTAGTTATCACATTTGACACTTTTACTCTTGTTTTTATTATTCTACTTCTGCTTTTTTTCCTTAATATTTTTTAAAAAGCTAGGCAAGTTTCTGGCCATATCTCTACAGGATTGACTTTATGATCCAATATAAACATGCTTTAATATTTTAAAGTAACCCTACTCTCACAGCTGGTCGACTTTTTCCCCTTTCCTTCCATGTTTCAGTTATCTGTTGCCATGTTAAAGACAACAACAACACAAAATTTAGCAACTTAAAAACACAACAAACAGTGATTTCTCAAGAGTCTATGGGACTGGCTGGTCTTAACTAGGAGGTTCCCAGGTGGCCAAGTGGTACTATCTGGGGTCACTCATGTGGTACATTCAGCTAGGAGCTTATCTGGGACTAAAACTTGTAAGATGATTTCACTCACACATCTGGTGCCTCGGGTAAGGTGGCTGGGATGGTTTGTGCCTAACTAGGTCTCAGTCTCTCTCTCTCTAGTTTCTCCTCATCCAGCAGCCTGATCTGAATTTCTTTATAGGGCAATTGGATCCCAAGACAGTGAAAATGGAAGCTTCAAGGCTCAGAAGTCACAGGGCATCACTTCCAGGGCATTCTATGGATTAAAAAAAAAAAAAAAATCCCAGGGCCAGCCTAGGCTCAAGAGGAGGGGATACAGACTCCATCCCTTGATGGTAAAAGTGGCATGAATTTGCAAGGATGGGAGGAACTGTTGCGCGGAGCATTCTTGCAGGAAATTTACTAGTGCATATACAAGAAACAGATGCCAAGTGGAATATTCTGCTTGAGAATGGGTCCAATTAAAATTCTGACGCTTTTCATCAAGTTTTATATTTAACAATATTATGTCATCCTTATACGGAAAATACTGTAGTATGTTAGAGTTCTATATAAAATTCTGCACCCATTGAAGAGAAAATTAACTTTTCTCCTCAAGTATATGAAAGGTGGGGTTGGCTTTGAGGTTGAGCATGTGGGTTTGAATCTTGGCTCTGCCAGGTAATAGCAATAGGGTCTTGGGCAATTTTCCCTTTCAGTCTTGCGCTTTTCTCCTCTGTATTTAGAGGACCGATGTGAAGATTATATGAGTCAATGTAGCTAAACTGCTTAGCAAAGAGCCTGGCACACAGTAAATATGTAATAAATACTGGTTTTAAAAATACAAATTATTAATGCTTATTATCATGTAACACTTGTTTGGATTAAACCTCCTGGAACTGCAGAGTTCCCTGTTCTCTGTAGTCTGATTAAGCTTAATCATTTATCTTGATTACTTCCTCTGCCTCCCCTCCCTCTGGCCAAGCGAAAAGGTAGGTGAAACGACTGATTGCTAAACAGGTGTTTTAAGAAAGTGACTTACCAACTTTTAAACATTGCAGTCCATATGAAGACATATCATTTACATTGTAACCCAGAACACTGTAACCAAGAAACTCATCCACACTTAAATATTGTACAAGTATTTCATGAAACAATACTCACCCTCATGTTATGCCAACGAGCACTGAAGTTTTGTTCTATTCTATTCAAGTGTTTTGACAACAACAAAATGTTGGTTGTGACCCACTATAATTAATTTCATTACCTACTGAAGCATTCTAACCTATATATTATGGCCATTGGCAAATAGCATACTAAACACATTTTCAAACCACGAATTGTTTCAAGTGTAGTACTATAAGAATATGACATACGTCATTTCTATACAGACTAATTCAGCTGCGGGTCAGAGAGCTCTTTCACAAATATGACCTGACCACTCTATTTGAGAGGTTTCGTAAATTCTTTCAGTGGGACATGGGGAACTAGGGGAAACACAGGCACACTAAATATTGTGGGTTTAGGTACCATAAGAAGCCAAGTGGCTCGTTTGTTTGGAGCTAGAGGGACCTACGCTGGAATGCCAACTTCACAGCTTACTATATTGTGGTTTTCTGCGAGCCATTTAAACTCAGCTGTGCAGTCTTGATTTTTGGTTTGTTAAAAGTAATATGCAAGTAATATCTATGTCGACTGAGTTGTGAGCATTAAATGAGAAGATATACCCAAAGGCCCAGCCAAGTATTGGGCACCAAGAAGGCTCTCAGAATGCATTTCTTGCCTCCTCCCCCTACGATAAAATACAAACTGCAGAATTCATAGCTATTATTTAGGTTCTGTGTTTTATACTTTAGAGAAAAACTAAGACTTGGTAGAAAACTATGGTCAAGCCCTGTTACTTCTTCAATGCAATTTAATTTCTACAACCATGCATTGTCTTGATTTTCTACTTAATAATATTTAATAGTTATTATTGTTCTGGAATGTGGATATGAACTATGAAACAATTTGGGGTTGTCAGGTCAGGTTTTGTATAATGGGGTTCAGACTCACTTCCAGTTATCAACCCGACTGCAGGAAAAAAAAAAAATGTGTGTGGAGGAGATAAACAATTCTAACCCTGTGTTGCTAAGTAATTTAAACAAAAATGACGTGAAAATACATGCACTACTTTTTTTCCCCTTGGGCCAAACGTTTAAGGTTATCAGCGTTCTAGCGCTCCAGGCAGGGAGTATTTTCACGGTAGGTTAGCTTGGCTTAGGTAATTGTCTAAGATCCTCGGTTGATTAAGACCCTCGCACAGAATCATCGGATCTCTAGAACGGGACTGGTTATTTTGAAATATCTGCCTTTAAGCTCAGAATTATGTCTGCGTGTGAAAGAGCGCAAAGAGGGCGTGACACATCTTTCCCACTCCCGGCTGCTAGCCTCCGCCTCCCGCCGCCGGGGCCGCTGCACCCACGTGGCAAGTCCAGAGAGCGCAGCGCCGGGCGGGGGACGGCTGGATGGCCGGACGGCCGACCCCTCCCTCGGCTCATGAGCCCTTCCCGCGGGCCGGCCGCGCGCCCGCTCGGTCCTCCACCGCCAGGGGGCGTGCGCGGCTTCCCGGCGGCGTGGGCCCATTGGTCGCGGCGGGGAAGCGGGGAGGAGGCCCAGCGGCGAGCTGGCTTCCTCCTGGCCACTCGCGGGGGTGAGGGGAAGCCGGAGGAGGCCGGGAGGAAGCGGAGGAGGGAGCGGGAGGCGGCGGCGTTGGGTCCCGTCGGCCTCCGGCAGGACTGACAGCTGAGAAGCCGGAAGGCAGGCGCGCGCGGCGGAGAGGCGGGCGGGAGGCCGGTGAGATGGACGAGGAGGCGGAGGGAGCCGCGGCCGAGGGCGGGGAGGGATGCAGGGCGTCTGGGGGAAGCCGGGCACCCACCTTCACCTTCATCCTCCGCTCGCCCCGCCACCGCCGGCCGGGGTTCGGGCCCCCGAGCGCGCTGGGGCGTCGTGGCGCGTCCCGCGGAGGAGGGAGCGGGTGGGGGGCTGGGGGTGGGGGGAGCGCGGGCAGGACCGGAGCCCCCGGAGCGCGGTCGGCCGGGGTCCGGGCCGCCGCCCCGGCCGCGCATCCCCAGCTCGGCGTCTCCGTGCCCGGGTCCGCGGAGGGCGGGGCGGTGCCTGCACCTGGCGCTCGGTCTCGGTGCCCCAGCCTGGTGCTGGCGCCCGGAGCGCGCGCGCCACGCGGGGGCTCCGGCTCGCTGTGGGAAACCAGGGCCGAGTGCTCGAAGGAGGCGAGGGTGGAACTGGGTATTGCATTTGTACTCTGTGGAGGGCCGTCTTGGCTCACTTGCAAAGTTTTAGCGTCTCCTAAACTGGAGGTACTTCTCATTTTTGAAATTTATCCAGCTCATTGATATTCGGTGTCATTGATGAATGTGCTCTTCCTTCTTTTTCTTTTTTCTTTTTTTTTTTTTACCCCCGTCCCCTTTTTTGGCTACTATCCTCAAAATTCCTTACTATGGACAACAGTGAGTGACCCTAGGTCTAAATAATATAAATGACAAATTGACGATTTGAGATTGAGATCTCCAGCTGTGTTTCATCATCTTATCCCCCACCCTCGCTTTTTTAAGTTTCATATAATACAGAGCTGCTGTCTAATCGACAGAACCTTTTGTTTTTATTGTATTTAGTCAGGAATATATGGATACAATATATGGATACAATATACTAGATGATATTAGATTGCTTACTAGGCACTGTACTAAATGCTTTCATATGTACATTTATTCCGCACAAGCCAAAAAGTAAGTCCTTTTATATTTCTTAATTTTGCAAATGAACATATGAACTCCTCTAGAGGTTAAGTAAAGGTTGATGACAGTAGATGCCGGACCCCTCGGGCCCTTGACTACCTTGCAGGGCTAGTGGTATACTGCCAGATTTTCCAAGTTTTTGGAAACATTCCTGATACTCCTATGGTGCGCTACAGAGTACAGAGAGATCTCCACTTAACTTAGAAAATAAAGTTAATAACTTATGCTCTTCAACAAGAAATTGGCAGAATTGGTATTGGTTTTGATCATATCACTAAATGTACCTCTTTCTAAAGGCTTCCAGTCTCTTGAATTCTCTAGCTGATTACTAAAGTTACATTCCTCCCCACCTCCAATTTTATACAGGTGTTGGAAGCTTTGTTTCACAAATTCCATGTAATGTTTTCTCAGCTCACTAAAGACTGGCATTTCTTGATAGTGAGAAATAAAAAGAGTTCAACATAGTGATTCTTCACCTGGGAACCTCACAGAATCATACACAAATAAGACTTTTTAGAACAGGCCCAGTTCCTCCAAAATCCTCATTGTTAGGAGACTTGTGTTGCAAAAGGGAATCAAAATAAGTCTGAGCACCACTGGATTAAAGTGACTTTCAAAATAGACTTAATGGGTGTTTTATTGGAATTACTAAAATTTGGATTGCTACCCTAAGCATGGGTAATTAACCAATCTTTCACAATTAATGAAGATACATTACAAAGGAAAGGTAATTGGAGAGAGGGTCAAAGGGCTAAGAGATTGTTGAATGGCAAAAAGTAATAATTTCGGTTTCGGCTCAGAAGAGTCTTTTTTTAACCACATATTTTAGATCTTAAATGGTGTCAGTGTTCAAGGATTTTTATATTCTTTCAAAAAAAAAATATTGAAGTACCTGGTATGTGCCAGTTATAGGTATCAGGCATACTATGAATAAGACCACTAGCCCTTCACAAAGGTATTTTCTTTGAAACAGTGAATCTTTCTCTTTTCTTTCATTTTTGTACCCATTTCTTAAAGCTGAAAGGTGCGAGACCCAAGAACCAACCGCTTTTTCCCAGGTGTCACAAAAGTCAGTCTAACTTAGAGCTTGGTACAATAGTAAACATTTGTCTTGAACTTAGTCCAGAACGGTTCCTGTCCTTGGTATCACATCATCTGGATTTTAAGTAGAAGTTCTGCATTTAGTTGCTTCGTGAATGTCATTGACCACATTAATTAACTGTAGGCAGTGCCTTATTTTCTTAATTTGGGGATATTGAGTAAGATTCCCAAGATCTTTAAACTTTAAGAGGTTTTGTGATTTTTATCCAGCTCCTAAAATACAGTCAGCTGACTTACTCTCCAAGGAGGAAATTAAGTGTTCCAATTCCTCTAAACTTCCACTGTGCACCCCACTGGTATTCTTTCATTCTCTTCTTCATTGGCCTATTCCATTTGATTGAAGCTATTCTGAGATGACTTACATTCTCCTTATTTCTAATCTAATTAATTTTTTCATCTACTGTTTATGATTTTTTTCATTTTTTTGCTCATGAGTTTTTCCAATTTCCTTCCGTAGGAAATTAAATTTAATTCAAATAACATAAAATTTACCATTTTGAAGTGTACAATTCACTGGCATGTAGTACGTTCACAGTGATGGCAGTCATGACCTCTGTTTGGTCTGAAAACATTTTCCTCATTCCAAAAGGAAACCTCACATCCACTAAACAGTTATCCCCATTCCCCCTTCCCTTGAGCCCCTGGCAACCACTGGCCTGCTCTCTGCCCCTGTGGATTTACCTCTTCTGAATATTTCATACAAATGGAGTCATACGCGACGTGATCTCTTCTGTCTGGCTTCTTTCACTTAGCATCATGTCTTAGAGGTTCGTCCATACATACATAGTATGTGTCAGTACTTCATTCAGTTTATGGTGGAATGATACTCCATGCATGGTTACATTCCACATTTTGTGTAGTCGTTCATCCATTGATGGTCCCTGGTCAGTTCTTGTGCCCTAGTGAGAAAAAGTTCCGTGGACAGCTATAGCAGCCAGCCAGTTCCTGCACTGATTTTCATCAGAAGGTTTACAGGACCTCAGGCAGTATTGTGGCATCAGGTGTGCTACCGATACCATCCGTTATCTGCAGTCAAGTGATCATTAAATGTGTTTTTTGAAGGACCTGTGATCAACAAAGATGAATTTCTTAAGTGGTCCGGGAAATTTTACCACTAGAAGCTACTTACTACCTGTTCTTTGCAAATAGCTGCTAACCCTCATTGAGCTTTTGTGGTAGAAATGGTGCACCATGCAGGGTAGACCCAGCTGTTCTTCACGTGGAAAGTTTGAACCACAGAATTCTGTCTGCTCTGGTTCACTTAAATTCTGCAGATGCTTTAAAGACAGTGTAGGTGGAGAAGGTATGTGGGGTAATTCTTAAAACATTCAATCAGAATAGGAACTTGTAACTTCTCATCTGATACAATGCAAAATAGTTGCAGATGAAGATAGATACACTGTATGTAAATGTGTGCCTTTCTGTAATCTTTTTCATTGTTGCAACTTGTGAACCTGACACTTATTTACCCTGCATATGTTCAACTTCTTACAGTTAAAATGTATTTTGTTTTGTTTTTGCCATTGTTCTCAATGATACCTATTTCTATCTATCTTTCTTTTCCTGGATGGTATAGTGAGGGATTAAGGTGGTTTACACTACAGCTGTTTAATCCACAGCTGTAGAACTCTGACGGAGTTGGGAGAACTAAATGTCATTTTCTTTTCTGTTTTTGGCATGTTGCTGGTGCTCTCAGTGGCAGAAATCTGATCACCATTTCATTTCTTCCACCGGATTAGAGGTTTTTAAGCAGAATTCTGCTTTGGTAGGTGAGGAAAAACTGCAAGAACACATTCAGGGAATTTTGAATCTAATACTGTTGTAATCATTGCAAACAGGATTTCTTTCCTCTGTTCCTCAGCACATTGTGTCCAGATTTATTCACTGCCCGCCTCTCCCTCCTCACCCCCACGGGAGACCTGGCCCAGAGTCAGGTTGATTTCCATTCACTGTTAAGAAAGAATGAAATTCTTGTTCTGTGAGCTTTACCTTTGGGCTTTTTTGGCCTAGATTTGCCCTGCTCCCCATCCCCAAACTTGTCTGTGTGTTCAGATTGCTGTACTGTAGATCCCAAGTTCTCAGACCGAGAGAGTGAGAACCACCTGGGGAGCTCCTTAGACTTGCAAGAGCTTTAATCCTTCTAGGGATTCTGGGCTCAGGAATTTGCATTTAAAAAAACCCACCTATAATCATGGTGTCCATACAGGGGGTTACATTGTAGTTAGGGCTTCAAAGAACCAGATAATGCTGTTTCATTGAATGTAAGATGTTTATAAGGTGCACCATTATTTTGTGTTCTACTGTGGGAGAAAAATAGGGTTGTAAACCTCACCCCAATTTAAGACCTGTTGAAATGAGGGAAGTAGTATGCACCTTAGAATCAATAAAAACATCTTAGGATCGGAGGAACCACAGGCCCCTTTTAAGGTAAGTGATTATCGTGAGTCATAGAAGCTGTATGATAAATGAATTATAATGAAGCATTCTTCAGACCTTTTACTGTGTAAAATATTTGTTTATGGTAGAATTTAACGTAAGGTCCTTACTTGACATTTATTTGTAATGAATGTTATCCTGATGACTTGTTTTCAGATGTAAGGGAGCTGGATAGATGGGTGTAATGCACTCCAGTTTGGCCCCCTATCATTTTCATCCTAACCAGCCATTGATGTGTTGATAGTTCAGAAGTCTCATTTCTAATGTCTACAAAGACATTAGTGATTTCCATTTTGTAACTACAGTTCACTGAGATGATAATGTCACATTGACATCACATGTGGCATGGTCATTTGATTTTTATCTTTTTTTTTTTTTTAATAACCCTTTTTTCTGTTAGAGTGTCCTTAGCCCTCAGTGCCAGGAGTTGATATGCACAGACACCAGCCACCTATTGTCTTATCTTGGATAGTTCTAGGAGGGAATGGCAATACTATCAGGTTAAACAGCAGTCTGTGTCTGAGTAAACCTGAACTCTGTCTGCCAACTCATGAAGTGTCGTGGCATATTGGGGACTGTATGATAGGATGCCTGTGGGTTAGAACAAATCTTTGTCCACTGATGAGAATTCAGCGAAGAGCAGCCCCACCTGGCTATGGTACTTCCTTCAGTGGTATCCTCTTAGAAAATGAGGAAGGAAAACCTTGTTTAGTCCTGTTAGATTTGGGAGGGGAAGCAGAACACGTGTCCATTTAGTCTTTAATCACAGTTAAAAAGCTCGTTGATCAACTGAACTATTTCCGAAACCTGATATGTCACCTGTCTGAAGAGGAAGAAGTGGTAGATGTCTAGCTGATTCACATTGGTTGGAGGAGTTGTGCTGTGGAACCCTTAATGTTGAGGTGAATGCTGTTGCAACACTTTTGTCTTCAGGATGTAGTGTGTGTGGTTTGTCTAGTTTGGTTACCTCCCCCTCCGTTGAGTCTTTGGGGTGAAGTCGGTGTAGGTGGGGCCCTTGTGTGATTTTACAGGACATCTTCCCCTTTCTACGTGGAGAGGCAGGTTGATATGATAGTTCTACTTTTTCATGTTTCATTCTTAGAAGAAAGGAGTTTTTATCCAGCTGCTGTGGATCAGAGAGAAGTTTTCCAAAGCATGGCTCTCTCCATTCCCTGCCTGGAGAACCAAATAAAAACAAGGTGTAGGTATTTTTGGCAGACCGGGGTCGGGGAGAACAAGATTCACCCCAGAACAGTCCCAGGATGCTTCGTATTAAGCGTTGGTTAACATTCTAGAGGGGAGCTAAAAGCACTTTCTGGCTCATGTGTGCGTTTTCATAGGATGCTTTTAATTCTGTTTCTGTTTCTTAGCCGTAATTAGATACAAATCCTCTTTTGAATGTAATTTCACTATGATGCTGCATTAGAAAATAAGCCATTTGACGGTAGTTCACATAACTTAAAAAAATCTAGGCATAGATTGTGTATATTCCTCTCTTCCCAAGGTTTTCAACAGAAAATTAAAGTTCTGAAAGACTCATTGGTTCTGTTGAGCCATTATTTAAAAGTTTTTAAATAAGTTTTTTGGTCTGTTGCATTGTACTCTCATGTTTCTAAAAGCCCCTTTGCAGAAGAAGTAGAGACATTTATGTTTTCCTCGGGGATCATTTGAAAAAGTGGTTATTCTTGGCATTAGAGAATCATGCAGCTCTCTCCCCCTTCCCAAAGGAAAAACTATGTTGTGTTTTGTTTTTGGCTCCTTTTTTCTTCTAGTTAAAATGTAAGACTAGTTTAGTTCCTTAAAAACCTGGAATACTTTTCTAGTTGTTACATACTTGTTTAAAATTTTTCCCTCAATTATTACCAGGTTATACCCAATTTTTGAAAGTTGTATAACGTGTGTATTAAAGTGGTAGATTCCTCAAATTTTTAAGTTTTTTTGTTTATTTTGAGAGAGAGAGAGAGAGAGAGAGACAGAGAGACAGAGAGACAGAGACAGAGGGGGAGAGAGTGGGAGAGAGAGAATCCCAAGCAAGCTCCACACCACCAGCACAGAGCCTGATGTGGGGCTTGAACTCACGAACTGTGAGATCATGACCTGTGCCCGAACCGAGTCTGATGCTCAGCCGCCTGAGCTCCCCAGGCGCCCCATCAAGTGGTAATTCTTTTAAATGAATGCCTCTTCTAGGATTGAGAATCAGAGTGGCCTACTAGCACTAAAATATTTTCTGAAGTTGTAATTGGATTCTGTTCTATCAGGCGTTTAGTATTAATAACACCAAATCCTATTGAATTCACGCTATTTGTAACACGGTGAGAATAGCTCAGACATCATAATTAGTTTTCAGATGTTCAGACTTTTTTCACACGAGTGCAGCGTTTCACCCCTATTCCTTTTGTTATTTCACGAATGTCTCCAGCGTGGCAAGGACGAGTGTGCGGTGGCACGCGTGTGAGCCGGGGCCCTCGGCAGCCTGCAGCTGCTGTAGTCATAGGCGCTCTGTTTTGTTTTGGTTAAAGTAAAGGTTTTGGAAAGCTTAATATTTGCGATTTTAATAGTTGATCAAACATCAGGTGCACAGTAAACTGCCCCCCTTATGTCTATCACAAAAGTAATCATCACTTTTAATTGCCTGTGTAAAGAAAATAGTGCTCGTTTCTCCTCACCGACATAATTTTACAGTTAATGAAATGGGTTGTGAGAAGACTAACTTTTATCCCGTTTCTTTATACCTGCTAGGACCGCTTTGGAAGACGTTCCAAAGTCTAGATTATGCCTGTCTTTGCTATGGATGGGCTGCTTCATCTATAGGAACGGAAGGATTTGTTTTCCTTCCTTTGAAGAGAATCCCTGGTTTCTCATGGAGTATATGCTTCTTCCCATGAAGCGCAGCTGATTATGAAAGTGTGTGATTAGCATGGACAGAACACAGGATTTAGGGTTGTTTGATCTGCCCCACTTCTGCAGTAGCACTTTCAAGAGGACCAGTAGAAGCCTCGTGCGAGTTGCATATTCAGCAAACAACTGCAAGAAATGTTGGGATATTAGAGCATGGTCTGTTTTAAAAGTTGTTTTTAATTTAAATTTTATTCTTTATTCCTCCGTCTCGGTTGTCAAGTGATGACCCATGGGTCCGTGTGGCCCACAAACCAAGATAGGTTTTTTACATTTTTAAGTGATTGGAAAAAAAACCGGAAGAAAAATAATGCTTGGTAACATGAAAACTTCATGAAATTTAAATTTCAGTGTTCGTAAATAAAGTTTTATTATGACACAACTGGGCTCATTTGTTTACGTATTGTCTATGGCTGCTTTCCAGCTACAACTGCAGAGCACAGTAGTTGCCATGGAGACCATATATATGGTCCACAAAGCCTAAAATATTTACCATCTGGCCCTTTTACAGAAGCAAGTTTGCCAACATTTTCTCTGTTTTGTTCACATGAATGCAGGTATTTTTTCCCGCAAATAGTGTTTTTTTTTTTAATTTTTTTTTCAACGTTTATTTATTTTTGGGACAGAGAGAGACAGAGCATGAATGGGGGAGGGGCAGAGAGAGAGGGAGACACAGAATCGGAAACAGGCTCCGAGCCATCAGCCCAGAGCCCGATGCGGGGCTCGAACTCCCGGACCGCGAGATCGTGACCTGGCTGAAGTCGGACGCTTAACCGACTGCGCCACCCAGGCGCCCCCGCAAATAGTGTTTTTAATACCATACTTCTGATTATAAACCACATCAGAATAACTCACCCTCATGACTTTGAGGTACGGCGTCCTTTTGTTTCCAGTGTTACCTCATTTCCCTCTTTTCTTTAACTGCCGTAGGACTGAAATTTTAATCTACGTTCTGATCTTGAGGGAGCCTGTTATTAGTCTGGGTTCTCCAGAGGATCAGAACTGATAGGAGAGAAGATATCTGGCTAGGATGAATAGAAAATCATAAGGAATTGGCCCATGGGGTTGTGGTGGCTGAAAAGTCCCAGGCAAGCGGGAGAGCCAGTGGTGTAAGTTTCAGTCCAGATTTTTAAAAAAAAATTTTTTTTTTTAGCGTTTATTTATTTTTGAGAGACAGAGCATGAGCATGGGAGGGGCAGAGGGAGAGGGAGACACAATCTGAAGAGGCTCCAGGCTCTGAACTGTCAGCACAGAGCCCAACGCAGGGCTTGAACTCATGAACTGCGAGATCATGACCTGAGCCGAAGTCGGTCGCTCAACTGACTAAGCCACCCAGGCGCCCCAATCCAGATTTAAAGACCGATGTTCCAGATGGAAGACTAGACAGAGAGAGTGAGTTCTCCCTTACTTAGACTTTTTGGTTCTATTCAGGCCTCCAGTTGAATGTGGCCCGTTGGTACTGAGGAGAGTAAACTGCTTTATGCAGACGTTAAGCTCATCCAGAAGCACCCTCAGACACTCCCATAATAATGTTTAACCAAATATCTGGGTATCCCATGGCCCAGTCAAGTTGACACATATAATTAGCCATTACAGGGCCTGCATGTGCTTAAATCTGTCTGCTTGCACTGACTTTTTTTTCCCTCTCAGTCCTCTTGAAAAGCCCCAGTTTGCATGAACATTACAGTCATCTGAACTTCACTCGGTTGATTCATTTGGAGTTGCCATTTGGCTAGCACCGAGTTAAAGTTGGATCAAATTGAGTGATGGTTTCTTTATATTTGTCGAGTAGGATTTATAGTGTTTTCTCTTGGCTTAGTTGATTGCTGTTAATATTGAATACATCAGTGGGTGTTTTTATGTGCTTCATTTTCTTCTATCCTTTCTGTCTTGGAGAGGTGTTCTAATACGTATTCGTAATCATTTTGGCAAAGTGTCACATCTCTGGAGTGGCTGGTTGGCGGCAGAGATTAGCAGTTCCTAGAGCACTTTGCAAAGGCCACACCGATCGGCATGGAATTGTGTCAGCGACTTGCTTGTATTAGAGTGTCAGAGAGCTGCTGAGGTGAGAGGAAGTGTATGTGTTTGTATCCGCTTCTTCCTTACCCTTCGTGTGACCTGACACATATCCCTTGACCTCATCTATAATGCCATTGAAATACCCATGACTGGAGGGCTGTTAGGATGATTACATCAAATAAGAATGTGTACATAAAGTACTACTCAAAGCGTTATTACCTAGTATATTTTAACTGGCAAGACCTTCCCCTCCTGGTAAATAATTGTTAATATGTCTTATTTTGTTGCTACAGAATGCTGGTCTTGTCATTGACCTGCTGTGGCTCAAGTCTGCTTCTCAAGGAGAGCGTGAAAGTTATCACTTGACCTGTGTTTTTATCTGTTGTACTGAAGTTGATTGATTCTAGGATGAGGCCTGCTGACTCAGGCCCGATTTTAATAAAACTTCACCAAATTAGACCAAAGTAGGTAGTCGGGTTAAAGGAAATGTCTAAATTACAAGATACTCAACGAAATTGAGTATGTCAGACTGAGATCCTAATTTGGGCTCTCTTCTTCAGTGTGGGTCACATGCTTCATTAATGTTTCATTGCCCAGGGGCATCTTGGTGGGCATCTGTGTGGGGTAGACTCTAGAGGATTGTGCACTTTCACACGGCAGCAACCGGGTGGGTTTGAGCCTTTATCTGAAACACTGAAACTTGTTGTTTTGACTTACACTACACTTTGGGGGGCCAATGTACTATCAGACTTTGTTTTCTTTTTTATTCTATCCTAAAAGTACGCTCTACCACCGTATTCTCATTTGGGTAAATAGCTCTAGTTTCCCTATCTCTACCCTTTTGATGAATGTGTAAAAAAAATAAATTATTTCACCTGTGGATTCTGGATTAAAGAGCTTGAATTTCTAGCAGAGGACTTTTTACCCTTTTAACCGTCGTGTTCATCTTGGAAGCTGTTTTACCTACTTAATTTCCGAGGTTCGATGCCTGAGGTTTATGCCAGGTTTATTCCACTATGTTTCTGCTTTTTTCTCCCTAAGATGATTATATGTAGTGATTTTCTTTGTTTTTAGATGTCATCCTAAGAAGACAAGTTAGGAATGCTTTGGAATTAGCACATTGTAAACAAGTTCCCTGATTTGCTCTCAAATATATTCAGTACTTTTTCCTTATGCTGATCTACATTCTTGCATCATTAATTTGCTTCTTAAGCAAACTAATTAAAAATGTGTTATAGCTGAGGTTTTACAAGATTTTAATTTAAGAGATTTTATGACATGTTTGTTTTCTCAGAAATTTAATGGAAAACATGAATTCTACTAGACAATTATAGTTGCTTATATTGTGGTCTTATTAGTATCAGCTTAGAAGCAGGCTTGCTGGGCAGTGCAGATAGGTGGCAGATACGTGAGGCAGTGACTGTGCTTGGACAGGTGTGGCCTCCTCAGCAGATAATGGAAATGGTGAAAAAGAACAGCAAAGTGTCTGCCCAACTGATCAACTTCCAAAGAAATTTTCCTACACCACATTCAGATAAGAGTGAAGGTACTTTGGAATATTACTGGGAGGAAAGGTATGGGTGTGTTGTGAACGTAGTGTTCCATTTTACTAGAAGTCAACAAAGGATTTAAAACCAGTCGGAGATTTCATCTGAAAACACAAGGATTTTTTTTTTTTTTTCTGCTTTTATGGGATGGCTTATGGGTACATTACGATCTTTTATTTCCTTTTAGTATTTTTCTAGCCTGTGGCTAAGTAGTTAGCTTAAATAGATTGATAACATTGGCTTTTTGTATTACATGCAATGTGTTCAGATAACTAACAAGGAAAAGAAATCAATGGTGCTTAATTCACTATTGGTTTAAAAGTTGATACTTTCTTCAGAGTAAATTGGGCAGAAGAAAGGGAGCTCACACAAGAGCAGCGGTCCTTGGATACGCACCCCTCAACCCCCAACCCAGCCTGTTTCTTACTAAATATGAAAAAAACGGGTGTCTCATTTCCTTTCTGTGTCCTTCAGGGGCGTGCTGCTATTTTTATTTGAAATATTAGGTGAATTACTGCATCAGACATCAGCATTGAAACATCAGTATCAAAATACAATGTAAAATAAATGTATCAGTTATCAATGTGACTCAGTCATCAAAATTTTCTTTTGAATTCCTTTCTTGTACAATAGATTGAGTAGACCGTGGTAGCTGTCTCGTTAAACTTGAGCATAAATTTCCTATCAAACTCGTTTACTTTTTCTTTGTAAGATTTCATCCATCTTGAGTTATTTCGTAGGAGGGAAGCATACATACCCGTACAAAGGTTTTTTCCAGTATCTATTTCTTGTTGTTCTTAGAATAGTATCAAAGAGTAGTTTCTTTATTTGACGTGTAACATATACTATGAATAACGGTAATTACTGGAATATTTAAAATTGTAATTCTGTACTTATGAATATATTCTTTTTCAAACTTGAAAACATGAAGAGGAAAATGATCCTGTTATTAACATAAGCCTTTGCTCTAAGTGCTTGTCACAGGGACACCTGAATTCTGTCATCCTAAACATGAAACAGCATCACACACTGGACCGAGCCTTAGAGCAGGGCCAGCAGACCTGCCTCTTGGCTCCATTTCTGCAAATAGTTTGTTCCATGACCTGACAAGCACTTTGGTTAGGTCATTCACTAGTAAGAAATAGGCTGGGGTGGCGGGGGGTGGGGGGAAGCATCCAAGGACCAATGCTTTTGTGCGAGTTCCCTTTCGGGGTTGGGGGGGACATCCAAGGATCAGTGCTCTGTGCAAGGTCCCTTTCGGGGTGGGGGGGCATCCAAGGACCAATGCTCTTGTGCGAGCTCCTTTTGGGGTGGGGGGGCAGCATCCAAGGACCAGTGCTCTTGTGTGAGTTCCCTTTCGGGGTGGGGGGGCAGCATCCGAGGACCGATGCTCTTGTGCGAGTTCCCTTTCGGGGTGGGGGGGTGGCATCCAAGGACCAGTGCTCTTGTGTGAGGTCCCTTTTGGGGTCAGGGGAGGGAGCATCCAAGGACCAGTGCTCTTGTGCGAGTTCCCTTTTGGGGTTGGGGGGAAGGAACATCCAAGGACCAATGCCCTGTGCGAGGTCCCTTTCGGGGTGGGGGGGACATCCAAGGACCAATGCTCTTGTGCGAGTTCCCTTTCCGGGTGGGGGGGCAGCATCCAAGGACCGATGCTCTTGTGAGAGTTCCCTTTTGGGGTGGGGGGAGGGAGCATCCAAGGGCCAATGCTCTGTGCAAGCTCCCTTTTGGAAGTGGGGGGGGGATCGTCCAAGGACCACCACTCTTGTGTGAGCTCTCTTTCTTCTGTCTACTCTGAAGAAAATATCAACTAATTATGAATTGAGCATTATTGATTTCTTTCCTTGTTAGTTACCGGAACACCTGGCACATAATATGAAAAGCCATATTACCAGTCTGTTTAACTACTTATTCACAGACTAGGAAAATACCCACAAACTGGAAGTTTGGAACTCCGTATCAAAAGTTCCTTATAAATGCAGAATCACTGAGAATAATAAGGGGCATTATCTTCTGTTCCCATGCTTGATGGCAGGATTTCTCACATCTGTTCACCAAAATTAGGAGAGTGAGGGACAGAAGAGTATAAAGCACAGGCCCTCCTTTCAGGGGCTTTTATGTTCCAGTGGAAGGAGCCAGGCCTGGTGATAAGAGGTTTTTCATTCAGTGTCCATGTTGGTAGAATACTTCGAAATGTCATGACGTTTATCTAATTAGTTTATTATATAGTATACTTCAAGTCAGACTCAATCTAGACAGGAATGCTCCTTCTAGATCTAATGATGTTTGCTTTCTCTTTTGATTTTAGGAGGTTATTTAATGAGAAGTGCCATAGACTGAAAAACGAAACATGAGGGTAGCAGGTAAGATATTTAATTCAATAGAAATAATTTTACTTTTTGTGTAACTTACTTATTTAAGTGGCTTGAGAGAGTACGTTGTCTTTTTATGTAGTGCGTGAAAAGCTGGAGTGTAACAAACTCAATCACTGCTTTGCCTTTTTAAATTTTTTATGTAGTTGGTAAATCACAAATTGGATGAACTTATTGAAATTATTTATGCTAGGTTTTTAAACTTATGGCTTTAATGTTTATGTTCTTATACATTAAGCTTATTTGCCTGATGCTATATATAAAATGCCCATATGAAGAACAATTTTGACAAGCTAGGGAGACTGATTTTTATTTTTGCAAAGTTCTAACTTCTTGAGAAAAATGCATTGTGAAGTTCAAAAGCTTGAATCTTTGCTATATAGGTACTTCAAATGGAAACTAGTGTATGTGAACCATTCAGTAAAATGTATTTTTGCTTAAGTGGCTATTTGCTAGTTCGAGTTCAGTTTGCATAGTTGAGGTTCTGTGTAAGAACATCTGTTCTTAGGCAGCATATGGAGGAAACTGAAAAACACTGCTTGACGTTCATAGTATTAAGGTAGCTGTCTTTAAATGTTATGAAAAGATGCATAAATACCTGGAGAGGCTGATAACTGCTTCCTGCCTTAATAGTGAAAATAAGTGTGTTCTCCTACCCTACCCCTCCTTCAGCACGGCCAAGGGTCTAGAAGAAGTGCACACTCTGTACATAGAAATTTTTACTACTTGTTCTTCCAACATAGAAGATAATTTGTAGTTTCTCAAAATCGAGATAGTCTTCCTCTTAATTATCATCTTCTCACCAGCAAACCGTATTTTCCTATGGGGGCATCTCTTAGAAGTGCCTCAGTCATGGTGGGTGAACAAATGCGTCTTTGTGCTTCAAGCGTCGTTCTGTACAATAAGGTGCAGGTGATGAAACATCACGATTATTAAAAAACATAACAGGGTTGTGCGCAAATGCCTTTGTAGAACTTTGAAAATCTGGACCCTTTGATCATGAACTTACAAAATATCCTTTTTTGAGTAGCTATTCAACAAGTGAAGGAAAATATTGCCAGAAACTAAGAGCTTGTTTATGGTTTAAAAATCATATTACAATGTCTTTTTTTTTTTTAATGATCTTTGAATACAACAGGACTATTGAGGATGATCATGTATCCTTGACTTTAGAAGTACATTAATTAAACATAGTGATTGAAATAATCAAAGCAAATTTCTGTTCCTCACATAATTCTACATTCATTCTAGTTGAAATTAAATTTTCATTGAGTTCATTTCTCTGATTCTAACAATTAATATCAAGGTTAATTGGTAAGTAATTATTCATTGAGAACTTATTTTATGGTTGGCACTGTGCCTAGTATAGGTCTTGAAGTGTTTGCTTTTAATGAAGAAGGAAGATTAATTTAATTTATTGCCTTTAGAGTGATTAATCTCTTCTAGTTTGAAAAAAGTTGATTGCTTTGAAATATTCTTATAGCCTTTATTCTTACAGTGAGGCAACAGTGTCTAAAGTTTATGCTTTTTTGTTTTGTGAAGAATAAGGACACCTCAGATTAGTGCAGTCTGTGGCTAGAAGGAAGAGAATCTCGTGGGAAGTCAAGAATGGGGACTGTGGGTGGTATGGTCAGGCCCTTTATGTCCAGAATTGGCTGGTGACCCAACTCTGGAGAGGACTCCTCTGTCACAGAAGTTCTAGAACTCTACCATTATGGGGTCTCTGCCAGTCTTCACCTGCCTGCTCTCTGGGACCATCTGCTTGTTCTATTATGAGTTCATTTCGCCACGTCTGACTTTTCTCTGTCTTAGAGGTTTTCTTTCCTCCTAGTTCCTCTGGGTCCAGTATCAGTGAATAGGCCTTGGTTGAAGACTCATTTCTGCCACTGACTAGTTACGTGACCTTAGGCAAGTGATCTAAAATTTTTCAGCTTTGATATCTTATCTGTAAAATGAAAATAATTACCTGGAAAAGCTATGCAAATGCAATTATACTTGTAAAGCATTTAGCTGTATGGTAGGCAGTCAGTGAATGGAGTATGTGTGTGTATTGTATACGTATGTGTATATACGTACGTATGTGTATATATGATGTCTATAGCTTATTTAGTGTAGGCTCAGGTCTAACTTGGTACTGAATTTAGTCTAGAACTTTCATATGTTATAACCTTGATATTTTATTCATTTTAATATTTTGATCTTAAACAGTGACGGTTTTGTATATCTGCTGTAAGTGGCAGGGAGAGGTTATCTCTGGTTGCACATGCCCATGATTGCTAGAAAATGAGTGGTTAAGATTGTCATGTGATATAGAATCTTCAAGCCCTTGGTCTTAAGTGATCAAGAAGGAATGTGTCACCTCTTAACATTCATCTATGTAGCAAACACTTGTTGAGAGTATGACTATGTCCAGGAATTTTGCTAGATCCTGTGGGGGCAAGAGTTCAAAGCCTATTGGAATTTTGCTGTCTTATGCACTAAACACGTAGGCAATTTGTGGTTGCTCTTGAAAACAGGAAGTAATTTTCAGAGGAGAGAAGGTCGGATGCAGGAGGTGAGGGAACTGATTAGGTTAGCTGTGAGGCTTCCTCCTGCCATCTCATTTCTGTATTGTAGAGTGTTTCTAAGTAGAAAAGAGTGGCTCTGTGAAACCAGCACTTCTCAGCATCACTGGCCTTTTCCGAGCATCAGTGGTTCATCCTCATCCCTCCCCTTTACGGGTGCAGTCCTGGTTCTTTAGGAAATTAGAATGAACATACGTCTTTTTGACTCTTCCTTTCCCACGAAGTTGAGTTTTGGTAGTTTTTTTAAGGAGAATGTGGTAATATGGTGTTAGAATGGAGTACTATCCAGAGCACTGGGCTGTGTCAGGATTCCTGGATTCCAGGCCTCGTGCTGTTGCTGAGTTATTTGTAATCTTGGGAGTTGCCGCACCTCTGGGCTTTTGTCTCCTTAAGGATAGAGAGATGCCTGCTGATCCAATCCACCTCCTTTAGATCAATAGAAATTAAACTTTGGGTAAAAGAGGGGAATGGAGATTGTGTAGGCAAATACTAATATTCTTCTCCAACAACCTAATGAGATGGTCCTGAAAGCCTAGGGGAAAGAGGAAGATGTTTCTTTCCTGTCATTTTCCATTTCCTTTCCTGTCTTGCAGTGTTTTTTTTCTTTCCTAGATTTGCTTAGCTATGGAGAAAAAGACAAATCCTCAATTCCTATGAAACAGTTAGTTAATACCTGGCAGTGCTAACTATTTGTGAGACACCCAGAAATAAAGTTAGAAAGGTATGAAAGGGTACGAGTGTGTCTTCACAGGGCTTATCATGGAACCACGTTACAAAGCGTGTGTCATAGCTGCCAAATTAAGTCCTCTAGGACTGGAGAAGGCCTGTCTTAAACTGGTATTCAGTTTGAGGAGGAACACTCTTGTTTGCCATGTCAGGAGCACTTGTGTTGCTCTAAGAGATATGTTGGTTGGTGATAGGACAGTAAACTGGTACATTTCACTAGAGAGTTCCTTGCTTAGTGAGCATCCTGCTAGTTGCCTTGGATCTCCGTAAGGTCTGGTGTTTTTGTATTATCCCTGTATAGTATTGCCCTTTATATGTGAACAGGATTAGGAATGTGTCGTCCAACATGCTTGGTGATGGTGTTCCATTAGCCGTGATACTTTGGTACTTTCGTATAGTCAGCCAGCACTTGGGAGCAGATTTTTTTTTTTTTTTTTTTTTTTTTTTTTTTTTTTTTTTTTTTTTTTTTGGCAGGAGAAAACTAGGCAGATGACTCAAGCAGTCCTATGTCTGGGTTGCTAGCCAATCTGATAATTCTTTGAACAGGAAAATCCCTTATCTCAGTGGATTGCTTATACAGTTTTTCTTGTAACTCAAGTAAAATTAAGATCCAATACATAAACTTTATTAGTTTAAGAAATTTCTTTATAAACTTAAATTTTTCGTGAAATGCACTAGTTAAAGTTCTCTGGGCTCATAAGCTCATGCTGAATTATTTCTCCCCTTTATCTAGGTGCTGCAAAGTTGGTGGTAGCCGTGGCAGTATTTTTACTGACATTTTATGTTATTTCTCAAGTATTTGAAATAAAAATGGATGCAAGTTTAGGAAATCTATTTGGTAAGTTCCATTTTTTCCCCTTTCTTAAATTTTATTTTCGATTAGTTGTCTGTAAATTGTTACCAGTTATCAATATTGAGTCTAGTCTGTCTAGAAAAGAAGATATAATTATATCAATAAGTGTGATCCCTTAGAATATCTAAAATACACAGTGGAAAGCCTTAAAATTAATCCAATATAAAGTATGAATCTTCTGCTCACCATTCTGAATATATTAATGGGGTCTGTTTCATTCATGTCTAGGATATTAATCATGGCATTCTGAGCGAACATTCTAGAAGCTATCACACAGTATTTGAATTAGCTGATAGAGAACTTGGAACCAAATCTAGCCCTCAGATGGCAAGTGGAGTCATGACAATGCATTGTAAATAGCAGCCATTGAAATCCATCTTGTATTCCTACCCTTATTTAATTCCTTCTGCATTATTTTTCTCTTTACCCATTTATTTAATGCTATGTTGCAAACACACCGTTGTAAGCCACCTTAACTCAGTGTTTAACAAAATTCTTAAGTCAATAAAATAAGTTAACTGTTGAAATGTTACAGTAAGCTCTGGATGAAGCATTGTTTAAAGTATTAAAAAATTAGGTGTGGGGGCACCTGGGTGGCTCAGTCAGTTAAGCATCCGACTTCGACATAGGTCATGATGTCACCGTTCCTGAGTTCGAGCCCTGTGTCAGGCTCTGTCCTGACAGCTCAGAGCCTGGAACCTGTTGCAGATTCTGTTTCTCCCTCTCTGTCTCTGCCCCTCCTCCACTCATGCTCTGTCTCTCTCTCAAAAGTAAACATTAAAAAAAATTACAGGGACACCTGGGTGGCTCAATCAGTTAGGCGTCCGACTTCAGCTCAGGTCACGAACTTGTGGTTTGTGAGTTCAAGCCCTGCATCGGGCTCTGTGCTGACAGCTCAGAGCCTGGAGCCTGTCTTTGGATTCTGTGTCTCCCTCTCTCTCTGCCCCTCTCCTACTCACACTATGTCTCTATCTATCAAAAATAAATAAACATTTTTTTAAAAAATTACAAAAATTATGTGTGAAAAGTGAGACTGTGAAACCCAGAAATAGTATTTTCACCCATTCGGCAGAAATCAGATGAAATAACTTTGAGATCTCTGGAATAATGAGTTTTGCTTTCCATAAATTAATATTTGAAAGGGATCCCAATACCTCATTTACTCCCTCTCACATCTAGTTTCAAGACTCCCTTAAACCGGTGGTTCTCCAGTTTTAATGTCAAAAGAACCTCCAGGGAGTCTTGGTATGCAGATTCAGATTCAGTGTCTGGGATGGGCCCTCTCAGGACTGCATTTCTCACAGGCTCCCAGGTGATGCTGAGGTTGGTACCCAGACACCATATACTGAGTAGTGAGGCTTTAGACAATACTGATGTGTAATCATCAGTTTCTGTATAAACGTTTTCAGGTGACTTTTCTTCCGATAACTACTTAAAAGTACTTCTTGTATTGCACTGAATTCTGTCTTGTAAACTCCCAAGTAGTTTCAATACACTGATCTATGATCTGCTGGAGTTCTCTCCTACACTAATGATCTCTCAAAGAGATAATTGTAGTCATACTCCTTCAGGCCATCTTTTTAAAACGCTTCATCTTTTCGGGGTGCCTGGGTGGCTCAGTTGGTTGGGCGTCCGACGTTGGCTCAGGTCATGATCTCGCAGTCCGTGAGTTCGAGCCCCGCGTTGGGCTCTGTGCTGACAGCTCAGAGCCTGGAGCCTGTTTCAGATTCTGTGTCTCCCTCTCTGTCTCTCTGACCTTCCCCCATTCATGCTCTGTCTCTCTCTCTGTCTCAAAAATGAATAAACGTTAAAAAAAAATTAAAAAAATAAAATCTTCATCTTCTCCAGTTTTGGAATCTCCCCCACCCCCTTCAACATTCCTCTCAGTATATTGTCTATTTTCCTCTGGAACCATCTATTTTTCAGCACCTGTTTTAACATGAAGCATCCGGGATCCAGCATGGAGTAGTCATTACAGAGTACAGTGACATTTGACTTTACTTCTGGTCTGTCTACTTCTGTTACTACTAAGAGGCCAGGCTGGTGTCCTTTGGGAGCACAGCTGGTTGTAGTTGAATAAGGGGCAGAAAAACACTGAAGGCCTTGAGGACTCGTTCAGCGTTGCTGGGGAAACAGTGTGTAACCAGTTCACGTAAGAAAGGTTGATGGTAAGGGAAGAAGGTTATAGGATGGTAGCTTGAGGCAGAAGCAAGTTAAGTGTTTTGTTTTGTTTTGTTTTTTGTGAAGTAATGTAGAGTCTCACTTGTCTCTAGGCTTTGGGGAAAGATTCAGGGAATTACAAATCAGTGGGATGAGAGTGAGCAAGCAAGAAAAGGAGGATCCTTGAGAGAAGCAAGGCAGTGGGACCATTGGTACATGTGAAAAACTACTTTGGGGAAAGGCCCGCTGTTTTCAGAGGGAAGAGGCTTGGGTGAAGCCTAGCGCTTGCCCTGGTTTGGGTCTTCGTCTCTAGTCTGGACTGTCTATTCAAACATCACAGGGATGTTCCATGTCTATTTCTCATCCCAGGTATCTGCCCGTTTCATCGCTGCCGGAGCAGTTCCGGCATTCATGAACCTTTTCCGGCACTCATGAAGGTTAATAACACTCATGAACCTTTAGTGCTTCTGACTATGAGAGAGTAAAATCTAAGGCCCACTCAAACCCCCACCCTGCCTCTGCCCTTCTCACCTTCTCTTTTCCCGCCCCCCCCCCCCCCCCCCCCCCCCCCCCCGCCAGCCGTGTCTCACTCTTGCTTGTGCCAGTCTGCACAGGATCTACAGACAACATACCTTGTCCTTCCATATCCCCACCTTGCTCATGCTGGTTCCTCACAGAGCACGTTTTTCTTATCCCCTCCTTCGTCTGTCAATCCTTCTCATTTTTCGAAACTGCATAAATGCCCCTTCTTGAGAGAAATAATAGTTGAACCTCCCTCTTTTCCTATTAGAATGTATTACTTCTTTTTGTGAACTGTGTGTTCTAATGCATAGTACTTGTATCTCAATTTGGCACTGATGTTGTTCTGCCTTACATCAGAGAATTTCTTCTGTTTTTCATGTATCTGTCTCCCCTTACTAGAGAATGAATCTTGAGGGCAATAGTATCTTGGTGCTTCACCCAGCATCTAGCGCTGGGTCGTACGTGTAGAACGTCCACGCTGATTGAATGGAGAATGAATGTAGGTGACCAAGGATTAGTACTTTGACATGGAGAGGAAGAGTGGGATTCATTCAAAGCTATATTAGTTGAAAAGCCACCAGTAGTCACCTATGAACAAATGCTGAGCTACTTTAACTAGGATAGTTGTCTCTTCATTTTCATTTTGATTTTTCTTAATGTTGGGAACTGCAAGGTTTTATTGTGTGTGTTTTAGCTATTTGACTTACTCATTCTTAGGGAAGATGGCTTATTTTGTTGTTGTGACTGAAGTTGTACACTGTATCCACAAAACCTTATTGGATGCCAGTTTATTGAGTTGGTGAAAATTTAATTTGCTTGTTGTATTTTAATTCTCATTTCAGAATAATTGAGTAAAGATGGAGATATGGTTGTCTTTTGCCATTTGCTTAGCATCTAACTCCATTCACCGAAGGGTAACAAGTTTAACCCAACATTAGAGTTATTTCTATAATCAGTATATTGGGAGGGGGGTCTTGTGACATGAACTGTACTTCTTTTGGTGGTGAATTTTTTCATTTTTCTACTGTTGATATAAATAGCTTGATAGTGTCTATAAATTTAGTTTCAGGTTGGATATATAGTACTGTTTTAGAAAAATAAAATGATCTTATTTCTAGAAAGGAAGAATGAAAAATTTTGCTCAGAAGTATAGTTGAAATTACTAAAATACATTGTGATTTTTTTTGAAAACAAGTTTTTGTACAAAACTTATTGAGATAATTGTAGATTTGATGTATTTGTGAGACATAATATGGAGGGATCCTGCATACCCTTTACACGGTTTCTCATATTGGTAACATCTTACAGAACTACCCCTAGTGTCACAACCAGGATAGCAACATGGATACAGTCCGTGAGTTTTAGTTATGATTGCGTTTTCACACAGTGGTTCGTTGTCAGGGTGGATACTTAACAACTAGTAAATATACTGAACACAGACCAGATTATTGCACACGTTGCTGCCATCAGGACTTACTGTTCTGTTGAGTTGATGAATTTTTACCCTTTCAGACTTAAACCACTGAAATGGTATATACATAAATTACTTGACGTTCTTAAAAACTTAAGTACAAAATAGTTCTGATTTCTGTAGTTTGACTTGTTGAAAGACGTTCATTGATTGAAACCAGATGTGAAACAGAACTTCCAAGTGGATCCATTTTCTCAGCTCATCTGATGAGAGTAGATAATTATGATTAAACCATTAACCTTTTTCTTGAAGAAGGTAATTCTAATTGATATGTTACTTATTTCGTAGATATTGCAGACCTTTGTTTTTCAGTTATTTTAAATGATTTTTGAAAAAAATTGTTCAGTGATTACGTAAGCCATAAAAATAGCTGGTAATGTGAAAATTAAGCTCAGCTGATGTAAAAGATTTAGCAGTCAGCTTATTTAACTGTCCAAAGGTATGTCTTATCTAAACCATACAAAAGTCTATTAATCTTGATGCAATTAAATCTTGAGTAATTCGTGATAATTTTTCCTCCATAAAAATAAAATGATTCCTGGCTGTTTATTTTCTTAACATGAAAAATTAACCCCCCCCCCCAAAAAAGAAACCAAATCAAAAAGATTTACTATTGTTCCTTAAAGTGAAAAGTTGTATATAGTGAAAGAAATTAAGAATTAAAGCTATCAAGGTAGTTTGATGATTACAAGTTACAGGAAAGGAGGGCTTTTTATTAGTATGCTGTGCCCATACTGCAAGTGGAAAACATTCTGTTTTATTTGTGAAAATTTACCTGTTTGACCTCCAGGTGTTAAATTCTCAGGATTGCAGACCTAGTAGAGGGCTTTGGGTTTTGATAAATATTAGACAAAAATTAGCTTTCATCTGGTCTGGAGAGAAAAGTCTTTCACGAGACTTTTTTGTTTGTTTTAAAGTTTATTTTTTGAGGGGCGCCTGGGTGGCTCAGTCAGTTGCGCGTCCGACTTTGGCTCAGGTCATGATCTCACAGCTCGTGGGTTCGAGCCGCGCTGACAGCTCAGAGCCTGGAGCCTGCTTCAGATTCTGTGTCTCCCTCTCTCTCTGCCCCTAACCCACTTGCATTCTGTCTCTGCCTCTCTCAAAAATAAACAAACATTAAAAAAAATTTTTTTAAGTTTATTTTTTGAGAGAGAGTGAGAGCGAGCAGGGTAAGGGCAGAGAGAGAGGGAGACCCAGGATCCAAAGTGCCTCCGCCTTGGCAACAGAGAGCCCCATGCAGGGCTTGAACTCATGAACCTGAGCTGAAGTCGAATACTTAACGGACTGAGCCCGTTTGTTTGTTTTTAAACCTTTAGCGACTTTTCTCCTTACTCTTAAAGTAAATGGAGTGATATTATGCATTTAAAAGCCTGATGATTGAAGAACTGGTTTTCTCAAAATCCTATCCCAGTAACATTTTTTCAATTGAATAACCTTTACTTTTTTTTTTTTTTTTTTAATCTCTTAAATTCTACAAGCAAACTAGTTTGACCATTTTACTGGCTCATCCCTGGCTTTCCCTTTGCCTTTCTTTCCTCAGCCACACTCTTCTTTCTCTGAGTATCAGTTGATTACTGATGTCTCTGAAATTTTCTCATCACCCTTTTGACTTTAAATCCTCTCTCTGGGTGGCCTCATCATTTGTTAACTTTCCAGTTTGTATCTTCATCCCAGATCTCATTTAGAGCTGGCTTTTAGACTTTCTCACTTGGATCTTCTCCAAGAATCTAAAATTTGCAAGTCCAGCACAGAACTCATCATCCATCCCCTATATCTAGCTCCTCACTAGATGATGGGCATCTACCTGAGTGTGGAGATGGTGTTTTTGTTCACTGGTTCATATGAACAAATAAATGAAAGCTTCTAAAGCCAAATGTCCAAGAGGTAAACTTGATTCCTCCTTTTCCACCATTCCTCCATCTGTTCCATTGCCAAGTCCCATCAGTGTTGCTTCCTTAGTTGTTCTGAACTGGTCTACTTGTTTCAAACCCAGTCATTACCTTTGTAGTGACTACAGAGGTGCCCTTTTTAACCTGGATTCCTTTAGCAATGTCCCTGTCCTTGTGGACACTTTGTCTCAAATCTTGAACCCTCTTCAGTCAGAAGGTTTGTTCTTAAAGCTCCCTATTCTGGCTTCCTGATCTGAGCAGGACGAGCAGTTTTTTATACATGTGATCAGAAGACCTCAGACATTTCCCATTTTGCAATGCAATATGAGTTTGGGTGAGATACGACTTTGAAAACTAGCTCTGCCAATTATTAATTATGTCTTGGAACAAATCAAATCAGTAAACTTCTGGGTTCCCAGTTTCTCTGTTTTTGAAACAGAGATGATGATTAAGTCAGTAATGCATGCAAAAGTACTTGGTGGATAGATTGCCCAGCATATGTGAATGAGCTATGTTATATCACCCCTGTTCTGATCCCCGAGTTTTCCCTGTATCTTGTTACCATAAGTTAGGTATACCAGAATTCCTGATTGAACAGTGTTCTTCTGTAAATATCTTAACACCTGAGTCTGCAAATATGTGTTTATTCAGGACAGAAGTGAAATTGAGAATGTCTAGTGTTCATGCTGCTAATCACTGGTTGTTAATCATTGTCTCAGCTTTCCTTTCCTTATTTACACAAGTAAGAACATTGGACCAGATGATCTCTAGAATGATATTTCCCTTACTTTTATGACATAATGAAGGAAATTGAAAGAATGAGCTCAGTAGTCCCAGTACTCTAATATACTAACTGGTCATTTGTTTTTGTTAAGTCTTTGTCCTTATCCGTGAATTTTTTTTCGTACTTACAGACAAGGTTTGCTTTCTGCTTTGTTTCATGCGTTAGACTTTCCCCACGTTACTCCACTTCCTTTGTGACTTCAGGGGCATATAATATTCTCAGTGTTTTATAGAGTTAGTGAGCCTTCACTTACTTGGTCATTTTTCTCTTTTTAAACATTTGCATATTATTTTTCAGCTTTAACTTTCTGTTCTCCACTTTGAGTTCTGGACTTACAGGAAATTCTCAATCATCTAAAATAATACAGAACTAAAAACCAAGTGACTATTTATAGTCAAACAGCTGGCAAATATTTATGACACTGCATGCTTATTAGCCAAATCAGGAAATGGCTGCCCACAATACTGTTGATGATTTAAACTGAATCCCCTAGGCTGGGATCAGATGCGAGTGCTTTTAAAAAGCTCTTAGTGTAGGTGGCTAGATTGCGATCTACTTCATTAAAGTTAAGATTTGATCACAAGATTCTTGCTTCCTTGAGCCAATAAATTATAACAGTCTTGGTAACTGACCTTAATTTTTTTTAAATATGCCCAGTACACTTCTATTTTAGAGAAATTGAGTTCCTCACCACCACCACCATCTTATGTTCTTCCACCCCCCAGATCTCCTAGCCTACCCACCTAGCCTAGACCATTTCATGTATATTCTCCAGCATTTCATATGCGTGTGTACACAGCACCCTATAGCAGCAGCCACTTAAAAAAGTTTTTTTTTCACGTTTTTTTGTTTTTGACAGACAGAGGGAGACAGAGCATGAGCAGGGGAGGGGTAGAAAGAGAGCGAGATACAGAATTCAAAGCAGGCTTCAGGCTCTGAGCTGTCAGCACAGAGCCCAACATGGGGCTTGAACCCATGAACTGTGAGATCCTGACCTGAGCTGAGTCTGATGCTTAACCGACTGAGCCACCCAGGTGCCCCTAGGCAGCAGCCACTTTTAAACACTGTAATAGTCGACAAGTATATACTTAAAGTCATTTAAGGAGAAGTTTGAAATAGTGTATGGCATCAAGTATATGTGAAATCTAAAAAGGACAGACTCAGAGAAACAGATTAAAATAGTGGTTACCAGGGGTTGGGAAGGAGGTAAGGGGAGACATTGCTCAAAGGGTCTGAACTCCCAGTTATAAGATTTAAAAGTCTGGGAATCTAATATAGCGAGGTGATCATAGCTAATACTAACTAGTATGTGATACTACTGTATACTTGAATGTTGATTAGAGAGTAAATCTTAAATGTTCTCACCACAAAAAAGAAATGGTTACTATGTGATGGGATGGACGTGGTAGCTAATATATAACGGTTATCATTTAGCAGTTTATGCATGTATCAAATCAACATGTTGTATGCCTAAAGTTATACAATGTTACATGTCAATTATGTCTCAAGAAAGCTGGCAAAAAATTGAAAAATAAATTTAAAAAGAAGTTAAATTTGTAGAGTAACTTTCTGATTGGGACTTAAATTTATAAGTAGAAATAAAAATAAAATGTAAAGATAAGAATAAAGTGTTCTATCAGTAGTAGAATACTACCATCCATAATTCCTCTGCATAATTGTTTATAATGAGTTTTGTAGCCTGAAGTCACTTTTTCACTTTTTCTCTAGAGCAGTAGTCTGTTTTATTTATTGTATACTGAGCAATAATTCAAGCACTTTCATTTTTATAGTCCTGTTAGTGCCAAATATGTTTAATATGTGGATACTTGCCAACAGCTTTATTCCTTCTAGCAAAGATAACTTTTTCTTTTTTTTCCTAGCAAGGTCAGCGTTGGACACGGCAGTGCGTTGTAAGTATTGCATCTCAATATTTTGCAGATGGTTTATTCTATTTTATCCTATGTGTATGAGCACTTACATTCAAACAATGGGGATATTTCAATGTGAGCAAAGTCGATTTAGAAATTTTTAAAGTTATAAGGATGCTATTTGAATAGCTCAGTATTCTACATATATAATAGTATTCATAATGGATATTTTGTTAACATTTTTAGATTCAGTAATATAAGTGCAGAAAATGTGTAAAAGAATTCTTCGTGAGAACTAGAACGTAAACAGATACTCAGTGATGTGTTAGGCTTTTTACTGGCTCTAGAGGTAACCATGTGTTGTGTGTGCATGAACTAACTAGAAGTGTAAAGTAACAATTCAAAACCTCTCCTGTACTGAGTTTTAAAAATAAAAATAATTAGATAAAATACATATACCTTCATCAAGATCAACTGATATATTTATGTCAGTTATTAGCTTGTTTCCCAGGAGGTTCAGTGTTTTGTTTTGAGGTTCTTTGAAACCCTCAGGGTAAAAAAAAGGCATGTATTTTAAGATATGTATATCTCCGTGTTTTTACATAATGCTCTTTTTGGTTTAAGACCTGAAACAAACTGACTCTAGAGTCTATTAACACTTTAAAAAAAAATTTTCTCCCCAAAGCTACAAAACCTCCCAGATATAAATGTGGAATCTCAAAAGCTTGCCCTGAGAAGCATTTTGCTTTTAAAATGGCAAGTGGAGCAGCCAATGTGGTGGGACCCAAAATCTGTCTGGAAGACAATGTGTAAGTATTTACCAGTTTGGAAGTATCTGGCGTGCCAGTAAATTTTAGCAAATTGAACCTGAGTCTAATGGATCTTTGGAAAATGTATTGGGCATGTTTTACTAAAGAAAAGTGATTTCAGTTTTCATTACACAGTTTTTTTCTCCCACACGTTTAAAGAGTCTTAAAATTCTGAGATTTCATATTAGAGTGACATAAAAACACAACATTTGTCTAGCTTCACGTAAAGATGAGGGACTTCCTCCGTGTGAATTCTCTAGATCTGTGCTGTCCCATCTGGAGGCATAGACACATGTGACTATTTAATTCTGATTCTTAAATAGTAGGGGGAAGGTTAATTCATTTACATTAATTAAAATTAAAAGTTCAGTTCCTCAGTCAACGAGCCAGATTTCAAGTACTGAGTAGCCATACATGGCTTGTGCCTATCAAGCTGAACACAAAGCATTTCCACCCTTGAAAAAAGTCCCTTTTGACAGCACTGCCCTAGATAATGAACGCTTTATCTTACAAACATCTTTCATTTTGGGGCGCCAGGGTGGCTCATTCGGTTAACCCTCTGACTCTTGGCTTCAGCTCAGGTTACAATCTCATGGTTCATGAGATCAAGCCCCACATCAGGTTCTACACTGACAGTGCAGAGCCTGCAATTAATCGGAAAAAAGAAAAACATCTTTTGTTTTAAATGTCCAAATGCTGCTTGTTGACGTGTGAAATAATCCAGTAATAACCTCAAGCCTGTTGTGATACTGAACTGTTTGCCACTAAGCTGAATGGTTTTCTATACTCAGATGCTCTACAGTTCTTAAGTAGTGTTGACTGTCACTTGTAGGTGAAGTTTGTGTCTCCGAAATCACAAGGCCCGCTTTCAGTTGGTTGCTTTTAATCTGCTCTTTCTTGGAAAATTAAATACATGAGCTTATTTAAATTTCATGTGAAAATAATAGACATGCCATTAATTATGTAGAATAAAGAGTTAATTTTATAGTAGGAGGAAACAGAAGCAGTTTCTCCCTGCAGTTTGTGTCTTTTTTTTTCCCCTAACTTTATTTATTTATTTTAGGGCACACATGGGGAAGGGCCATAGAGGGAGAGAGAGAATTCCAAGCAGGCTCCATGCTGTCAGCCTAGAGACCAACACAGGGCTCAGGTCTCAATCCCATGAACCATGAGACCATGACCTGAGCAGAAATCAAGAGACACTCAACTGACTGAGCCACCCAGGTGCCCCTGTGTGTCTTTTCTTTTTGATGTAGAAGCTCTTGAATTTTTATCCTAAGCCCTTTTTCAGTTAGCTATGGACATTATTTAGCCTCATAGAATAATGCTTTTCTTGTAATTAAAGGCTTGAGCTAGATGATCTTTAAAGTTCCTGCTCATTTCCTTTCTTTTCCCTCATGCTAGTTATAATCCATTGTTAATCCATCACTGTCTTCTGACTTCCCATAATAGTCCTATTTTACTGAATTATGTAACAAGGAACTTGGATGTTAGAAGTTCAAGAAACTTAGAAGTTTGCAGATTTTACATTAAATCATACTCTTCCCACTAACTTAGAATGTTTCCGTTCCCCTTTTCACCTTATTTGGCTAAGGAGGCCTCAAGTTTGATTCGGAATCATAGGTAGGAATTTCTCTTAGAATGCCTAGCCCATGGTAGACTTTCTTTGGAGACTTCCTCTGCCACCCCGCTCCCCCCATGAAGCATGTTAGTTTTAATACGAAGAAGAGATCAAAGTTGTTTTACCAGCAGGTTCTCTATTTATAGATTGTATAGGTCAAAAAGAAGAGAGTATATATAGAGGCAGTGGAATTTGGCACAGTAAATACTAGGCTCCTAGCCAAAGAATTTGGTTCTGGCATGGTGGGCATGTCATGTGGAATTTGTATTTCAATTTCTGTAACTGTAAAATTGAAGCAGGCCTCCCATCCATCCTCATTTCAGGAATCATTCTGATACTCAGGAGAAATTAAATAATTGATGGGATTTTAGAGCTATGCATGAAGCCCCAAAATCTAGTCTTCAAGAAGGACTGAATAATTGGCCAGGGATCCCTACTGAAAAAACCGTGGGACAGTTCACAGTCCAGTACTTTGTCTCGTATGTTCTGTTTCTGTATTGAAAGTTGTTGCAACAAAGAATTTAAACAAAGACCCTGACTTCCTTAGCATCATTCGTTCAGTTATTCAGCAAGCATTTATTGAGCATAGTCCCTGCTGTCATGAAACTCAGTCTAGTAGGAGAGACAGACATTTAAGGAGTAAATGCACATCAGTCATCGCAAACTGTGGCACAAGCTGTGCAGAGCTGGGTGACGAAGACTCTTGGGGATGAGTGATATGAGATTGAGGAATGAGGGCCAGGGCAGTAGCAGCTGAAGGGTCATGAAGGTAAAGAGGTGAGGTCTTTTCTTTCTTTTTGTTTTTAAGTTTATTTTTTTAGTAATCTCTACACCCAACATCGGGCTTGAACTCATGACCGACCGAGCCAGCCAGGTGCCCCAGTGTCCCTTTCTGAGTGTTGAGTCATTGAAGGTTTTCAGATTCTGGCATGTCATGATTTCATTGATGTTGAAAAAATTACCTGACTGATGTGTAAAATGATTAGAACAGTTGGAAGGCCATCACTGCCAAGGTTCTTTGACACTGCCCCTCCTCCCAGTAGTAACAGAGGTTTTTTTCATGTGTATTCACTAAATATATAAGTAGACAGTAAAAATACATAAATAGAAACTTTACTATTTTCCTGCACATGTCCTGAGTACCTGCACACTCATTTCGGAGACCACTAGTTCAGATCAGTGCTTTTCAGTGGGACATTTGTCAAGGTCTATAGACATTATGGGATGGTATAGCTATAGAGGCAGTACTCGTAAAGACTGGGATGCTCTTAAACACCCTCCAGTGAAGCCAGGCAGCCTTTACACATGAATTATCAGGTCCATAATGTCATCATAGACTAAATTTGAGAAACCTCAGTACAGACAAAAGAGGATAGTTAAGATCAGGGTGGTGGTTATGGCTTTAAGGACAGGTTGGATGCATCAAGATACATTACGGAGATTAACGTAAATTTCAGACTTCTCATTAGTTTGTAATAGAAAATCCTGGGGATAAACATCAAATGTCACACACTACAGGAATTGTAGCTTCTTTTTATTTTGCATTGGAGAGCCCATAGAATTTACTTATGTTCAAGGTATAGCTCTTATTTTAGGCATATACTCATCTGATTTCAGTTTATATGACATTGATATTAGGATAATACCTCACCTTTTATTGTGGTCTTAATGTTTGGTATAGGAATATACAGCAATGATTTTCAGAGATGTGTACATCGAGAGGCCAGATAGTATTTTTGGCTGTGAGGATCAAGAGGTAAAATCAAGGATAGTGTATAAGTACTTAAAAAATCATTTAAAATATAACCATTTAAAAATACAAAAACCATTCTAAGCTCATAAATGATAAAACAAAAGTAACCAAGCAGTTGGATAGATTTGTCCTGTGGGCTATCGGTTTGTTAAAGCCTGCTCTAAACTAACCATTTTAAGATGTAGCGGTTAAAACATAGAGTAGGTATTTGAAGCAAAACTGTGCTCAAAGATGTACAATCTTTCTATAGATTATGTAATATTTTCTTTAGATTTTTGTCTGGAGGTGTGGAATGGTAGTAGGGGGAACCTTCATATTCGTGAAAGATAAAATATTTCAAATTGTGTGAGTAAGAGGGAGTAAGTAGCCTTTATACATTTAAAAATCTTGAGTAGTTGGTCATTTGCTATTGCAGGTTTTCCCTGATTGAATTCCTTGTTAAAAATCGATTAGCTACTGCCCTCTTGTGGGAAGCCTATGGCATAGTGCTTCTTTGTGGCTTTTATTTCCTAGCTCTGTGAAAGACACAGCAGCATAACTAACCCCATGATGATTCTACTTGGAGAAGACACTGTGATACTTAATTATTAATGTAACAGGTTAATCACACTATCGCTTCTTAACATTAATGATGGAGTTTACTTATCTCACATATTTCTGAAGGGAGCAGAGCAAATACATTTTGAAATTCCCTCTTTTGGGCAGCACTTTTAGTGGGTTTCCTTATGACTCACCTTTCAGAACTGCTTGTGAAAAAAGTCTATGCTTTATTACATGTAAATTTTAGAGAATGAAAAGTGGGATTTTGAAGGCAGATATGTAACCCATATGGGTAGATAAATAGTTAAATGCTACTAAGCTCTTCAAAATCAGATTTTTATACTTTTCCTGTATGAATCTTCAAGTAGAGGGGTTTTTTTAACTTTTTATTTTGAAATAATTACAGAAATCACAGGAGATTGCAAAGATCATACAGAGCCATCCTGCATACTCTATACCCAGTTTCCCCTATGGTTATATCTTAGAGTACACCATCAAAAACAGGAAATTGACATTGGTACAGTGTGTGTATGTGTAGTTCTGTGTCATTTTGTGACACGTGTAGGTACACGTAGCCAGTAAGCAGTAGGGATACAGAATTATTGTATCTCCACAAAGAGCTCTTTCATGCTATGCTGTTACAGTCACTTCCATCATCACTGACGTCTGGCAACCACTAATCTGTTTGTCATTTCTATTATTTTGATGTTTTGAGAATTCTATATAAATAGAATCATACAACATGTGACCAGATGAGATTGGTTATTTCACTCAGCATAATGCTCTTGAAACATTGGTGCCTGTTAAATCCCTTCTTTTTTATTGCTGAGTAATAGTCTGTGTTACGGATGCAACACAGTTTATGCATCACCTGTTGTGCTCGGCCAAACAATTTCATCGTTTCCGGTGTGTGGTAAGCATATGTTTAATTCTGTAAGAAACTGCCAAACATTTTCCACAGTGACTGCACCATTTTACATTCCCACTGGCAATGTATGAGAGATCCATTTTCTCTATATACTTGCCAGAATTTGGTGCTATTACTATTTTTTATTTTAGCTCTTCAAATAGATGTGTAGTGATATCTCAATTTTATTGCTAGTGATGCTGAACATCTTTTAATGTGCTTTTTTTTTTTTTTTTTTGCCACCTGTATATCCTCTTCAGTGAAATATCTATTCATGTCTTTGTCCATCTTTTAATTAGGTTGTTTTTGTTTGTTTTTTATTGTTACACTTTGGGAGTTTTTGAAATATATTCTAGGTATGAATCCTATTGTCAGATATGTGGCTTGAGACTATTTTCTTACAGTGTATAGCTCATCTAGACATCCCTTTCGCCAGGATGTTTTGTACGGCCAAAGGTTTTAATTTCGATAAGTTCCAGTCTGTTGATTTATTTTTCTTTCATGGATGTGCTTTGTTGTTTATGGATTGGTGTCATGTCTGTCACTCACTCACCGAACCGTAGGTTTCAAACATTTTCCTCTGCATGATCTTCCAAAGCTTTTAGTTTTATGTTTTATGTTTATATATTTAAATCTGTGATCCATCCTACATTAATCTTTGAATAAAGTACGAGATGTAGGTTGAGGTTCAGTTTTGGCCTATGAATATCTAGTTGCTTCAGCACAATTTGTTGGAATGACTTTCCTCCTCCATTGAATTGGTTTTGCTCCTTTGTTAAAAAATAAGTTGGCTGTGTTTCCACTGGTGCATTTTTTTTTGTTCCACTTGGTTTTGGGTTCTCCAATCATTCCATTGATCCACTAATTTATCCACTAATACCACATGCTCTTGATTATATAGTTATAGAGTAAGTCTTTAAGTGGCATAGAATGATTCCTCCCATTTTCTTTCTTTCTTTCTTTCTTTCTTTCTTTCTTTCTTTCTTTCTTTCTTTCTTTCTTTCCTTCCTTCCTTCCTTCCTTCCTTCCTTCCTTCCTTCTTTCTTTCTTTCTTTTCAAAATTAGCTATTCTAATTTCTTTGCCTTTCCATATACATTTTAGAATAACCTTGCCTCTGAGGCACCTGGGTGGCTCAGTTGGATAAGCATCTGACTTTGGCTCAGGTCATGATCTTGAGCCCCACATCAGGCTCTTGCACTGGCAGTGTGGAGCCTGCTTAGGATTTTCTCTCTCTTTCCTTCTCTCTCTGCCCCTCCCCCGTTGCCCCCCCCCCCCCACACGTGCATGTGCTCTCTGTCTCTCTCAAAATAAATAAAAAAAAATTAAAGAATAACATTGCCTCTGTATACAAAAAACCTTGCCGGGATTTTGTTAGGAGTTGTGTTAAATCTGTATATTGATTTTTGGAGAGAATTGACCATCTTTACTATGTTGAGTCTTTCAGTTGATGAATATGGCGTTTGTCTTTAAATATTCTTTGTTATCTTTCATTACCATGTTGTGGGTTTCAGCTTACAAGTCCTATACATACTTTATTAGATTTATACCTAAGTGTCCCCATTTTTTGAGCAATTGTAGATGTCTTTGTATTTTTAATTCCGGTTTTTATATGTTCATTGTTAGTATGTAGACACAGTTGATTTTCGTGTGTTGGTCTTGTATCTTATAACCTTGCTGAATTAATTTATCCTAATTCTATTACTTCTGTTACTTTCCTTTTCTTGATTTTTTGCTTTGGCTAGGATTTCCAGTACTATGTTGAATAGTAATGGTAAGAATGGACATACTTGACTTGTTCCTCATCTTAAGGGGAAAGTGTTGTCCTTCACCGTCAAGTATGATGTTAGGTGTAGATTTTTGAAGATGTTCTCTATCAAGTTTAGGAAGTCCTCTATTACTGGAGTTTTGAGACTTTTTATCATGAATGGGTGTTGAATTTTGTCAAATGCATGTTCTATATTGAGATGACCATGTGATTTTTCTTAAACCTATTAATATAGTAGATTATATCAATTGTTCAAATATTGAAATAACTGTGTTTCTGTAGGCTAAGCCTGACTTGGTCATAGTTCATGATTTTTTTTAATATAATGCTGAATTCTACTTACTAAATGTTTTGTTAATGAGGATTTTTGCCTGTATATTAATGTTGGTTTGTAGTTTTCTTGTAATGTCTTACTCTGGTTTGGGTATTATTGTAATATTGGCTTTATAAAATAAATTTGGAAGTATTAAATTTTCTGAAAGAGTTTGTGTGGAAGTAGTGTTAATTCTTTTTTTAAACATTTGGTAGAACTCTCCAGTGAAACCATCTAGGCTTGGAGATTTTCTGTTGAGGTGAGTTTATAAACTATGAATTCACTATCTTTAATAGTTACAGGACTATTTAAACGATCTATTTCATAATGGATGAGTTGTGTTAGTTTATACATTCTGAGGAATTGGATCTAACTCATTTGAGTTGTCAAATTCACATGTGTAAAATTGTTCATAGTCTTTATCCTTTTGATGTCTGCGGGGTCTATAGTGATATCCCACTTCACTCTTGGTATTAGTGATTTATGTTTTCTCTTTTTTTCTCTGTCAGTCTTACTAAAGGTTTAATTTTATTGATCTTTTTAAAGAACCAGCTTTTCATTTCATTGATTTCTCATCTTTTTATTTTATTTTTTTTCTTCTGCTTGTTTTAGGTTTATGGCATTCTTTTTGGTTACTTGAGATGGGAACTTAGGTGATTAATTTGAAGCTTTTTCTTTTTTAATTTAAGCATGGAGTGCTATAAATTCCTTTCTCAGTACTCTTTTAGCTATGCCTCACAAATTTTAATAAGTTGTATGTGCATTCATTTCTGTGTGTCTTTTAATTTCCCTTCAGACTTCCTCTTTGACCCGTGGATTATTGAGAACTATGTTCTTTAGTTTCCAAGTGTTTGGAGGTTTTCCTGTTATCTTTCTGTTACTGATTTCATTGTGGTTGGAGAACACACTTGGTATTATTTCAATTCTTTTAAAAATGTTGAGGTTTATTTTGTGGCCCATGATATGGTCTACCTTTAGTATATGTTCCATGCACACTTGAAAAAAATGTGTATTCTGCCCTTGTTGGGTAGAATGTTCTTTAAATGTCAGGTAGACCCGTTGGTTAATGCTGTGGTTGAGTTCTTCTGTACCTTTGGTAATTTTCTGTCTGTCAGTTGTTGAGAGAGGGCTGTTGACATGTCCAAGTGTAACTGTACATTTGTCTCTTTCTCCTGTCTGGTTTTGATTCACATAGTGTGTACCTCAGTTGTTTGCTGTATACACATTAAGGTTTACTGTGTCTTGCTAAAGTGACCCTGTGATCATTATGTGTCTCTCTCTGTGTCTCTGGTAATTTTCTTTGCTCTGAAGTCTATTTAATTGATGATTATATAGCCACTCCCTTGTGTAAACAGCTTTATTGAGATATAATTCACATGCTGTACAATTCACTCATTTAAAGTATACAGTCAGTGGTTTTTAGTGTATTCACAGGTACACTACAGTCAGGTTTTTGTTTTTGTTTTTGTTTTTTTGGGTTTTTTTTGGTGGGGGAGAGAGTGTGCATACGTGAGCCAGGGGAGGGGCAGAGAGGGAGACAGAGGCTCTGAAGCAGGGCTCAAACTCACAAGCCATCAGGTCATGACCTGAGCCCAAGTCGAATGCTTAACCGAGTGAGCCACCTGGCACCCCTCGAACATTTTTATACCTCAGAAAGGAATTGTGTCCTTCAGCTATTGCCCTTCCACCCCATTCCCATCCCCTTCCACTCCCTTCTCCCCTGCCCCCCACCAGCCCTAAGTAGCCACACTTCATTTGCTATCTCTATAGATTTACCCCTTCTGGACATATTATATAGAAGGTTTTACATGATAGGTAACTTTTTTGTCATCAGTGTCCTCACTTAGCACAGTGTTTCCAAGGTTCATCCATGTTAGGGTTTGATTAGTACTTCATTCCTTTTTATGATGGAGTCATTCTCCATTGTGTACATGTATCACATTTTGTTTATTCATTCATCAGTTGATGGACATTTGGTTTGTCTCCACTTTTGGGCTATTGTGAACAATGTTTCTTTCTTTAAAAAATTTATTTAAATTTTAGTAGTTAACATACAGTACAATATTGGTTTCTGGAATAGAATTCAGTGATTCATCGCTAACTTACACCACCAGTGTTCATCACAAGTGCCCTCCTTAATACCCATCACCCATCTAGCTCATCCCCCCCAACCCCCCCACCCACTCCTCTTCCAGCAACCCTCAGTTTGTTCTCTATTGTTAAGAGTCTCTTATGGTTTGTTTTCTTCCCTCCTCTCCGCACCGCCCCCCCCACCGCCCCTTCCCCTATGTTCATCTGTTTCGTTTCTTAAATTCCACATATGAGTGAAATCTTATGGTATTTGTCTTTGTCTGATTGACTTATTTTGCTTAGCATAATACATTCTAGCTCCATCCATATTATTGAAGATATCAAAATATCTTTCTTTTTGATGGCTGAATAATATTCCATTATATATATAACACCACATCTTCTTTATATAATGAATAATGTTTCTATAAATATTTGTATACAGGTTTTGTATGGACATGTTTTCATTTTTCTTGTATATATGCTTAGGAGTGGATTTTCGTTCACATAGTAATTCTATGCTTAACTATTGGAGGAGCTGCTAGAGTGTTTTCCAAAGTGGCTGCACTAATTTGCCTTTTGACAGCAGTGTATCAGGTTTCCAGTTTTTACATATAACACTTGTCATTATCTAACTTATTGGTTACAGCCGTCCTAACGGGTGCTGAGTGGTACCTTGTGGTTTCAATTTGCGTTTCACTGATGGTTAATGATCTTTAATATCTTTTCATTTATTTGTTGGCCATTTGCATATCTTTGGAGAAATGTCTATTCAAACCCTGCCCATTTTTAAATTGGATTATTTCTTTATTATTGAGTAGTAATGCTGTGTTCTTCTGATTAATGTTTATGTGATTTATCTCTTTCTACTCTTCTACTTTTCACCTACCTGTATCATTATATTTTAAGTGAGCTTTTTGACCCCAAACCATAAAACTACTAGAAGAAGATCCAGGGAAAAACCTTTATGACATTGGTCTGGGCAGTGAATTTTTTTGGATAAGACACCAAAAACCTAGGCAGCAAAAGCAAAAATAGACAAATGGGATTACATCAAGCTAAAAAGCTTCTGCACAACAAAGGAAACAATCAAGAGAACAGAAAGTCAACCTACAGAATGGGGGAAAATGTGCAATCCATATTATCTGCTAGGATATTTAATATCTAAAATGTATAAGGAACTCCTACAACTCACTAGCAAAAAAATCAAATAACCTGATCAAATAATCAGTGAAAGGCCTAAATAGACACTTCTCAAAAGGATACAAATAGCCAACAGGTATATGAAGAGATGCTCAGTGTCACTAATTATCAGGGAAATGTGAATCAAAACTGCAATGAGTTAATCACCTCACACCTGGTAGAGCGGCAGTCATCAAAAAGACAGAAGATATCAGATATTGTCAACACTTCATCAAGTGTTGATGAAGATGTCAAGAAAAGGGAGCCCTTTTACACTGTAGGTGGGCATGTAAATTGATTCAGCCATTATGGAAAACAGGGTGGAGGTTATTGAAAAAATTAAAAACAACTGGCTTATCTAATAATCCCACTTCTTGGTGTATGTCCAAAGGAATTAAAAACAGAATCTTGAAGAAGTATCCACTCTCACGTTCACTGCAGCATTATTCACAGTAGGTAAGATGGAAACAGTCTAAATGTCCGTCGACAGATGAATGGATAAAGAAAATGTGGTGCATATATATGCGCAATGGAATATTATTGAGCAAATAAAAGAAGAAAAGTCTGCCATTTGTGACAACATGGATGAAGCTGGAGGACATTATGCTGAGTGAAGTAAGCCACATGCAGAAAGACAAATACTGCCTGATCTCACTTATGTGGAATCTAAAATAGTCACATTCATAGAAGCAGAGAGTGAGGTAGTGAGTACCAGGGACTTAGGGGAAGAGTAAATGGGGAGATTTTGGTCACCGGGTACCAAGTTTCAGTTATGCAAGATGATTAAGTTCTTGAGATATAATATACAATGATGTGACTATATTACAGTACTTTATTGTTTGCTTGAAATTTGCTAAGAGGGTAGCTCTTAAGTGTTCTTACCATACACACACAAGTGGTAATGAAGGTGATGAATATGTTAATTAGCTTGATGTAAATATTTCACAGTGTATATCAAATCGTATACTTAAATAAATACAATTTTTGTCAATTAAAAATATACTTCAATATACCTATATACTAGTGTACCTCAACAAAAGAATTTCTTGTAGACACCACGTAGTTGGGTCCTATTTCAATCCACTGTGTCAATTTCTGTCTTTATTTGGTATCTTTAAACTACTTACACGTACTATAATTATTGACATGTTAGGACTTAAGCCTGCCATTTTATTATATTTTGTTCTCTCTCTCTTTTTTTTTTTTTTCCTGTTTTCTTTTACTGGCTTCCTATGAGTTCCATGAACATTTTTTTAAATTTCTTTTTGATATATTTATAGTGTTTTTTGAGTGTATTTCTTTGTAGAGCTTTTTTTAGTGGTTGCTCTTGCTATTTACTTATCTGGCTCCTGATAGAAGAAGTTTGCTGACTCAAGGTCTAGACTTAAGAATGAGGAAGAAAGGGGCGCCTGGGTGGCGCAGTCGGTTAAGCGTCCGACTTCAGCCAGGTCACGATCTCGTGGTCCGTGAGTTCGAGCCCCGCGTCGGGCTCTGGGCTGATGGCTCAGAGCCTGGAGCCTGTTTCCGATTCTGTGTCTCCCTCTCTCTCTGCCCCTCCCCCGTTCATGCTCTGTCTCTCTCTGTCCCAAAAAAAAAATAAAAAATAAAAAATGAGGAAGAAAATGTTAACTATGCAGATTAAAAGTATATTATGTCAGTAACTCTTACATTGTGAATAGCACAAAAAAATGAAGGAAGTTGTCTTCTAGTAATTTAAAAGTTAATATGTGTTTCAACAAAAACATCACTCACATCATTGACAGGCGAGTGAAGTTCCAACATATACCTTCATCATTTCAGTTTTTCCTTTGTCTTACTCTTCAAATGAAATGTCATCCAAGGTTTGTGTTCAAACTGCATTCATCCATCACTTGCAACATAGGTTAGCTACAGATATAAGTTCTATGAAAATCAACACGTTCTGTGAGAATCAGTTGGCCACGTGGGGTTCGTAGTAGAGTGTTACAGCTTTTCCTGTGAAATTGTGTGGAACAAATCTTTTATATCAGAAAAGTTCATGATAAACATAGGCCCCTGTGTGCGTGTGTATAGATGTACCACATGTGAGTGTGTGTGTGTGTCTGTGTGTATTCTCACATATGCATACTTGCCCCTCTCCACCAACCGCAAACCAGTTGTGAATCATTGAACAGCACACCACCGGCAGTATCACTATTACCTTGAATTTCTAGAATTAAAGACACCTACAGTTTGAGTGTAATAATGCTGATTCAGCAAACCGAACCGACACAAGCCAGTGTTCCACTCTTACCTTCCATGTCACAGTATCCCAGTGGTCTGTAAGCTGCTCGTGGATGGTGATTACCTCAGCTGTAACAGTACGAGTGAGTGTGGTTTGGTGCCGCAATTAAATGCATACAAGATTCCTTCTTCTGAGTGTAGAGAAATTTTACATTGATAATGATTAAGAGGATGTTCACCATTATTCTGGTTTTCAGATTATAAAAGCATCTCACTTCTGTTTCATGTCACATTGATATTGCAAAAAGTAGAAAAGAGATTATTGTTTGATCCATGGAGGATAGTGCAAAATATGTGCGTAATGTCCACATGTTTTAAAGATTTTCTAAAATGCCATTTCATCACACAAAAGAGCAGCAAAAAATAGTATTTGGGCCCTGATACATTTTAATATATCTATTTGTGAATTCTTACTTAAGGACATTGCTTTAAAATTATTTAAATTTAGACTGTCTCCTGTGATGTAGTAGAGACCTTTTAATCTCCACTGCAGTTATTAAACAATTGTGTGTGTATATAATATCCCCAACTCTTTTTTGACATGGCTTTATTTCTCTGATCTAGGTTTATTTACAATATCTAATTCTAAATTTGTCTTGACTTTTCCCCTTCAGTTTAATGAGTGGCGTTAAGAATAACGTTGGAAGAGGGATCAATGTTGCCTTGGCAAATGGTAAGAATAATTATTTTAGCTTACAGATGTGATCAGTGGATACTCATGTGGCCCAAAGTAAAATGCACCTTAATATCAAGGGATCAGGTCAGAAAGTGCCACACTTGACCCTAAAGCCCTCTTCCCACCCTCATCCACAAAAACCACCTGTAGGGGGAGACTCGGTGTCCAAGTATTATAGCATGCTTTCTTGGAAGCCTCCCACTTGCTGTGCAGTGTGTGGAGAGCTTCCCACGTGAAATTGATGAATGCTGAGGAATGTGGAATCTAACAAAATGAAGATAGATTGACATGATGAGGGTGTGTGAATGACAGAGGGTGATGGACTAATGGGAGGGGTGGGGAGAGGAATGAAGAGTAAAAATTAATTGTAACTTTTCAGTATTATCCACATTCATCATGTAAGTTCATTAGTGAAAGTAAGTTCATTGAATCCTGAGCATCTCAAGTATTCTTGCAAAATCAAATCTGAAAATCTGAACCCGTGAAGTAAGGAACTGCATGCTTGTCTTTTCCTTCTGGTACAATAACCCTGTAAGGCTGTAATGGGGCGATTAGGAACCACGGCCACCTTCCCCAGTTCGTAGTATAGGAAAATATTCTTTACTTCTTTCACAAAAGATAAGTTTCTGCATTTCTACTTTCTTCATTTTCTTAGGTAAAAAGCTCTGTACCTGTTTGTCTAATTGATAGCAAAAAAAAAAAATACACTTTAAAAGGGAAATAGGTGAAAAAATTTTAAAAGATGACTTTAATGATAGAAAATAGCATCAATTAATCTTTTTGTAAAAGGCTTACATATTTTTTGGTAATTGTTAAATAAGGGAAAGTGGTAACACCTAAGAATGAAAAATATCGACCTGAATTTGAGTGGTCTACATACGGTCTCTCATGAATTTGGTTGCTGCTCCTTGGCTTAAAGATTAGTGAGAAAGTGCAGAATTTTAATTTATCCAAAAGTTACTCTTTTAGAAATATATTTCAGATGCACACAGTTCAGATTTTAAGTCTTTTTCAAAATAACTCTTTCTTGTAAATGAATTCACACCCATCATTGGATAAAATCATTTGTCCCATACAGTGTAGGAGTATATTTCAATTGCGTAATTTGATATGATTTCCATCTCTTTCAGGAAAAACAGGAGAAGTATTAGACACCAAATATTTTGACATGTGGGGAGGAGGTAAGTATAGGTAACATGTAACTGTTCTGTTGCTATAGCACTGACTGACTTTTTAAGCCTCCTCAATATAACATAGCCCATTACTGAGAAAATAATGGTATTTTTGTGTTCATTCATTTTCTCTTTTCACTAAACATCTATCTGTATTTAAATCATTAGTCACATTGTGTATATTTTGCTTTTTTATAGAAATTGTGTAATTAGGAGCAATAATACAAAAATTTAGATTTTAAAAATCTGAGTCCTGTATTTTGCAGCACAACTAATTGAAAGCTTTGGATCCTTTAGCTTTCTGACTGAACTTTTTAAAAAGGAAGAAGTAATTTAGAGAAGGGCAGAAGCAATTTAAGCACTTTTACTTAAAATTAATTTTTTTGCATATTTTTTCGTCACTAAAATAAATTATAACCAGGATTATTATTAAAGTAGATAAGTACTTGAGAGAAAGAATAGAGTGTTCTTTATAGTTCACTGCACGTAGAGTGATTTACCAGTATCTTCCTAATGTGGAAGTTCCTCAAGGAACAGGTATAAGTCATTTACCAGCATGCAGAAGCGAGGACCTAGTCCCTTGAACAAGAGTGTGCCCCAAAGACATTTCTTCCTCAGATCTGATGGAAGGCCAACACTGATTTATCTTTGGATTCTTTTCTGAGGTGTTGGTTTGGGACATATATCAGCATGAGGCTGTCCCCAGCACCTCCTCATTTCCATTCCCTTTATAGATTCCCTAGAAGCCAATAGTTGTTAGTCTTGAAGTTTATGTTAGGTTTTCAAACCATTCAGCTTTTCTAGTATTTCTTCAGCTTGTAATGAGATGCAATGTTTTATTTAGGACTTTTCACAGCTGTCAAAATGGTATAAACTTAAAATGCTACCATCAATTTTATAGTCTCACGGCATAATTGGCCCCACCAAAACTTATTACAGGGAAACACCCTTCCAAAACCTTTGTTGAAATCAGCCACGTGACTAGAAGCTCTGCTCTTTCATCAACTGTAGATGGTAGATTAATTACTGCCGAACGCTGAAAAGACTCTTCAAGTGAAGAAATAGGTGCAGTTTACTTCCATCTTTGCATTTAAAAGGAAATGGTTTGTTAGCTGCTCTGTACATTTTCTCAGAATTGAAAATGCTATTACTACAAAAAAGAATGCAGTTAGAGGACGTCTTTGGAATCTGCTATGGGAAGAAACTGAGTAAATTTGAAGTGTTCCAGTTCTGAAATAGTGTTAGATTTGGGGACTGCACAGAGACCTGATATTGGAGCATTCAAGATATAAAACGATTGGTAGTACCTGATCTACCTCTGACCACTTTGTAGTCACTGAAGTGGTTTATTTTTAAGTTTTTGTGAATCTTGGTGCACTAGACGAAGCAGGTAATGACTGTGATATTTGCCATAATTAGACATAGCCTTCATTCCTCTCCCAAGATATGCCCAGAGGATCATAATCAGTGTGTGTGTGTGTGTGTGTGTGTGTGTGTGTGTGTGTGCACGCGCGCACACGCGCGTGTGTGTATTTAATTTTTAAAGAAATTGCAGAGCCTTTTATGAATTAGATAAAAGCTCTGTGTCCTTTTAGATAAGTACCCAAACCATTTTACATATACCCAGGGAATCCCTGAGGCTTTCTTCTGCCCCCACCCCAAGTTTCTTTCTTTAAATTACAAGTCATGCTTTAATATGACTTTGCCATGTGTTTTTTTTTTCATTTAGCCCCTGGTGGAATGTCAGTACAAAAGACACACAGGATTGGGAAATTCTAAGTTGATGGTGGGATCCTATTAAGGGATAAACTTCATTTTTAACCTATTCATAAGATTTATTTCCCTTTTGGTTACTCTACTTTTGAAATTATTGATTTACAAATACTTCATGTTTTAGTTTATTAACTTTTAGGAGATTATCGTGATGGCTACTTAGTCACTAAAAAATCCCCCAAAACCATCAATCCTTTCTTTTTCTCCAGATGTGGCCCCATTTATTGAGTTTCTGAAGTCCATACAAGATGGAACAATAGTCTTAATGGGAACATATGATGATGGAGCAACCAAGTATGTAAACTTAAAATTTTATACAATTTTTGGAGCTATAATTAATTATAAAAGCAATACATTTTCAATGAAAAGAAAATACATAAAGCAGAGCAAAGTACTCAAATTCCAGATAAACACTATTAACATTTTTTTATTTGCTTCCTTCTGTCTTTCTCTGTATTTATCATGCATATGTGGTCATAAAGTTAGAACCACATAGTACCTAAAGTTTGTTATACCCTTTTATATTCTAATTTTAGTAACCTTAAATAGTTTTCTCTAATATTAAGATTCTTCAGTAGCATTTCCCATGGCCCACCAAGAGTTGATCACACGGCCCCACCTTTATTTGAAAGTTTCCTTTTATTGCCAAAATTTTTGTATTATAAATAATATTTCGATAAACATCCTTTTAAGTAATCATGTCCTTAGGGTAAGTTCCTAGAAGTGGCATTAACTATGAAGGAATAAGTGTGATATGTTTTTCATAATGTTTAATGCATGGTAAACTTTTATATACAACTTTTTTCTTAAAATTGTACATGTTGTAAAACTTTGAAAATACAGAAAAGCACAAAGAAAACAAGTTATAGTTTGTCTACTCAGTGATAACCATTGATAAGTTAGTTTCCATCTCCAGTTTCCTTAATACACGTATTTTCTTCATCTTAATCATTTGGAATGCTAGCATTTACAGCATATCTTTTAATTTCTTTATGTGGTGAATATTTTCCCATAACATTAAATAGCTTTCATAACAAAATTGTTCATGTCTGCCTAGTATAGCCCTTAAACATGTGTCATGATTTAAAAATTATTTAATCAGGGGCGCCTGGGTGGCGCAGTCGGTTAAGCGTCCGACTTCAGCCAGGTCACGATCTTGCGGTCCGTGAGTTCGAGCCCCGCGTTGGGCTCTGGGCTGATGGCTCGGAGCCTGGAGCCTGTTTCCGATGCTGTGTCTCCCTCTCTCTCTGCCCCTCCCCCGTTCATGCTCTGTTTCTCTCTGTCCCAAAAATAAATAAAAAACGTTGAAAAAAAAAAAAAGAAAAAAAAATTATTTAATCAAATACCTGCTGCTGGATCCTCAGGCTATTTCAAGTGTTCATACTTAGAAAAATGTACTATCTTAAACATTTTTGAACAATCATCTCTTTCTTTTAGAGAGATTTTTTTGAGGTAAGGTATTGAATCAAAGGATGTTTATGTTTTTTAAAAATGATTTTTTTAAGTTTGTACCAATTTTACATGGCTCTCATAAGTTTCAGGACACTGACTATTAATTTTTTAAAAGTTACCAATTCTAAAAGTTTTGGAAAGGGATTTTGTTAATGTGCCTTTCTTTGGTTATTGTTGAGACTGCATTTTTTTTCACAAGTGTTTTTGGCTCTTTCTCTTGTAAACTGTCTTTTGACCATTTAGGTTGACTCATATTGATTTGTAAGGACTTTTATATGTTAAGGATATTAACCATTTCTCATGTTAAAATATATTACTTTGTGGGTTTTTTTGTTAATTTATGGTGCTTTTTGACTTTCAAAGTTTAGACTAATTCCTATTTAGTCAAGTGTATGGATTTTTCATTTTAGTTTCTTCTACTTTTATACTTGAAGTATTTTCCTATATCCAAATTAAATATTTAGTACGTTTTCTTCTTCCAGCAACTTCACTGTTTTCATGTATTTTATTTATTACACTATTTCATGTATTTTATTTATTGAACATTTACTAAAAATGTTTATTTTGAGAGGGAGCACACGCACATGCATGAGCGAGGGAGGATGAGAGAGAGAGAATGAGAGAGAATCGCAAGCAGGCTCTGTGCTGTCAGCTCAGAGCCTGACATGGGGCTCAGTCCCATGACCTGAGCAGAGATCAAGAGTCAGACGCTTAACTGACTGAGCCACCCAGGCTCCCCTGTTTTCATGTAATTTAAAAAATAAATCTGTTATTTCTCAGTGTCTTAGAATGCCTATTTTCATGTAGATTTGACTTTGTTTTTTATAATTTTTGTTCTGTTCATCTATTTCTTCCTTCCCCAGTAAGACACTGTTTCAGTTTTTTAATAACTATTTTATAAAAATAACTGTACTTAATACCTTTCTGGGGTGGTTAAGAAGTCTTTTTTTTTTTTTTAATTTTTTTAACGTTTATTTATATTTTTGAGACAGAGAGAGACAGAGCATGAACAGGGGAAGAGCAGAGAGAGAGGGAGACACAGAATCCAAAACAGGCTCCAGGCTCTGAGCTGTCAGCACAGAGCCCGATGCGGGGCTCGAACTCACAGACCGTGAGATCATGACCTGAGCCGAAGTTGGATGCTTAACCAACCAAGCCACCCAGGCGCCCCAAGAAGTGTTTAATAATAGTGTTTCTCAATCCTTTCTATGATATTTTATCCAGATGAAAAGTATGGTACTTTTATCAGGAATAAAAAGCACCCCTTACAGATTTTAATTGAAAAGGCTATAAAATTAAGTTCACAAAGGAATATGGCATGTCTGTTTATTGAGTTTTTTGTACCTGCATTTAATGTATAATTACATTATTGCAGATTTGCACTAAGAAAACAGTGCTACTTTTTGAATGTTTTAAAGTGGAAGTATTTTCTTTGACTACATTTTATCTGGTTCAGCTAAGGATGTGTTAAATTCATAGATGGAAGGTTAAATAAAACTGATCTATGCATCCATTGCCATTTAGCTAGATAGAACTAAATGGAAAGTAATTAGGCATTCTTTATGGAAAAACAACTTGCTGTTTGCTTTTGCTGATAGATTAAGATAGTTTACATGTATAATTTGAGGTTTAAAAATTTTTAAAAACCTTGCTTTCCTGAGTAGATACACATGACCTCTCTTTTTCATCATGTTATTTCATAATTATAGCTGTCAGCTTCAGACCTGTTTCCCTTCTTCTGATAAATTGTGGCGATACCTCAGAACTAAGACAGGATATTTCTTCTTTAACTGACGTTTATTGGTGCCCATCATATATAACAAGAGCAGAATCAGAAGACATTCAGCCTGTAAGGCAAAAGAGAAATCTACATTTTGATGTCTTGGAGTGCCTGGAGGCTCAGCTGGTTAAGCCTCCAACTTTGGCTCATGATCTCACGGCTCATGAATTTGAGCCTGACATCTGGCTCTCTGCTGTCAGCATAGAGCCTGCTTCATATCCTCTGTCCCCCTCCCCTGTGCGCTCTCTCAAAAATAAATTTAAAAAAGTAAATAAATTGTGATGTCTTTATACTTAGCCAATATATGGTTCAACCTCTGTATATTTAAATGATTTCAATTGTCTGCATTTTCAGTTTGGGTACATGAATTTGTATTTTGAATATTTCCTTTTTCCAAACACCAGTGAAATAAATTGTAAGTATTGTGTCCTTTATACAAAAATGGACACGCAGTCTTTATAAATGGCCATCTGCATCTATTAAATGTAACGGAATTGAAGCATACACCTTGGCAGGTATCTGTGGAACATTTGAAGTGTGATTCATCAGCTGTGGTATACCCAGTCTTCTATGGGATTAGAAGCTGTCTGTGCTTCAACTGATGTGTTAAGGGCTTTTCTTTCCATAAGGCTTCTGGATTTTACTTCATAGGAATGGTTTGTTTTCCTGCTTATACCCAATACCCAAAAGAGTTTAGAATTTGAAATGGATGTGCGTACTGTCTCCAAGACTGGGAGTTGGTATGGGTTCTCCATAGTTGTCCCTGCCTGATCCCAGTTACTGCTATCAGCAGTGAGCTCCTTGGCTGTACAGTGAACTTGTGAGAGTGTTTGCGATTGGTCTCCATCATAGCACTTCCCAGAGTGTGTTCTAGTGGGATCCCAGCCCTTTAAACCTGTAATGGTCAAATAAGTTTGGGGGATGGCACCTTGCATTTTGCCTCTTTCAGGGATTTACAATGCAAGGCCCTGAAGTTTGCCCCTAAGGAAACCTCTTTACCTGTGTTTATCCCAGTGTTTCTTGATTGTAACAAGGAAGCCCATTTTAAAAACAAAACAAAACAAAACACACACACATACAAAAACCCCTATATTTAAGAAAAGGTACATTTTGGAGAGTGCAGATCTCTAATGATGCCTACTTCCTCCCCCTCCCCCGACCTACCCTTCTAAAATAAATTATTTGTTTATTTAATGAAGAACTTTAATAGTTTGAGCAAGCTAAATTTTGCTATCGTAGCCCTCCTTTTGGAGACAACACTCTATGACATGTTAGCTTCCTGGCTAAGTGAAAGGTTTAAATGTGGGTGACCTGAAGTAAGTGATCCTAAGTCATTTGACAAAGCATCCAAGCCACAGTTGGGGGTTGGGGGGGGAATTCCCGTGGAACTGTTTACAAATCTCTCCGCTGAACTGCTCACCTCTGAAGGGCACCAGTATCTCATCATTGCTCTATCTGAAACAAAACAGAGCAAAAAATTATTCTTAAGTAAACATTACGTTCTCAGGGTTGGTCTCCTTCTAAATACCACCTGGTAGTCTTAGCTTGGGTAAATGGAGCAATAAATATGTTCCCCAAATCATTTGATACTTCATGTTTGAAACTAATTAGCATTTCTCTTTCATTTTTCCGTTTTCCTGCACCATACACAGGACCCTTGTCACCTTTCATCATGTTAAGTTTCTGGGTTGGTTTACCCTCTGGGCTGCATTTTTTTGGGCATCAGCTCTCTGGTTGATTATCAGCTCTCTTAAAATGAGTGCCCCAGATCAAACACAGGGCTCCAGATGTGGTCTGGCCAGTGCAGGGGAGATGCTAGCTTTTACCGTTCTGGAGATTACATTTCTTTGAATATTCATGCAGACTAGTATTGTATTAGTTTTCTTTAAATGGTCATATCACATTTTTGACTCATGAATTTTTGGTTAAGTTAAACTCTTAGATCATTTCATTTGATCTCAGACCTTTTTTTTTTTTTTTAAACCACTGCCAAGTCAGGTCTTTCTCCCCATTGAGTACTTGCTTTTGTTTAATCTAAATGAAGGGCTTCATTTACCCTTGTTATCCTTGTTACATTCAATTTTGCTGATTTTAGCCCATTAGGTCATGATTCTGACATTTGTCCTATGAGATTTCCATGATCCAGGCTTTGTAGTCTCTCCAGAGTTGTTCTTGTGTCTAAATCGAAGTCATTGATGAAACTGTTCGCCAAGGGCAGTGTGCCACCCTACTAGGGGCCTCCTCCAAGGGATTCATCTACTGATCATCTACAGAAACTGTTTTTTAAACAGCTGCCAGTGCACCCTAATAGGCATATCATCCAGCTGCTGCTTCATTATTTTATTCATAGAGGCTATTTTCTAAGACTCTCAGATGCTCACTTGAAACTCATGAACTATGCTAATTACAGTAGCCTAATCTACCACCCGAAAACCTCTTTACATGGTGAAATGCCTGAGATGACATTAACTTGGCTTGATTTATTTCTCCCTCCTCCTCACTACCCCATCTTTGCTCTTCCTCCTTTTTTTTTTTTTTTTTAATGTTCACAGGATCTCCTTGCTGTCATCCATTCTAGAATTTGCTAAGAATTGGAAGTAGTTCTATTGAACCATTTTTTCTAAAAATTTCCTTGCCTTTTTTGAAGACTGGAGTAACTTTTAACGATCTAACACCTTCATTTTCCATAATGCTTCTAAAATAATGGACATTGCCTTGAAGATGATATTAATAAGTCCCTCGGAATTTAACTGTGTGATGTGTGTAGGCCTGGAGGCTTCCCTTTACTTTAAAGCACTTATATAGACATTCCTGAACCACTCTTCCCTTTTTATGTTGATCAGAGTGTTTGCCTCCCTGGAAAGGACAGGCATGCTTTGATCTCGATATTATATTGTTCTTGTGAAACAGTGGGTCACTTCGTTGTTTGTGCTTAGTAGCAGAAGTTCTTTCTGTGGCCTTTTATAGTTTTAGGAGCCTCATCTTATTCTGAGCACTACAGGTCTTCCTGGTAGTAGTATTCAAAGTTTTGCCATCAGTAATATGATTTGCCCTACATTTTTGGATGCTTTTCTGAGTTTGAGCCCATCAGAGAACACTCCTATAGCAGCACTAATTTAGAACCTATCCTTCTCTTTTCTGGGATTGCTAGCAATCATACAGTGAAAATTATTGGGAGTTTTGGTTTGTTTTTGAAGAGTCTTCTTCTCTCATAAGAGCTTTTAATCTGAACTTTGTATGATGTGCTCTCTTTAAAGTCCAGGCTCCGGGGTCACCTGTACCTAGCGTTGCTTATTCTTCAGTTTCTGGAGATAGTATGGTGATTTTCTTCCAGAGTTCTTGACACCTCCACTTTTACTTCCCAAGTGCTTCTTCCCTGTTGGTCCACAATAAGCCCAGGACATTAATTCTCCATGTTGCTTTCTGTGCTTTTCAAGACAGGTGCATCGGCCTGTTGTGATGGTGTGACCGTGGGGCTCTCAGCGGCTCCTTTTTCCCCAGGAAAGATGGAGGCAGATCTCTGAGTCGCCCCCTCTCCAGTACCCACTTCCTCTATTGTACTCCAGATTGCCCCTGTGTAGCTGTAGAATCTCTTCTAGGAAAACCTGATCCCTGTCTCTGCTTTCTTGTTTGTCACAGGATAATTTTTAATTAATTTTAAAGAAAATGTAGTCCGTTGAAATTTTTCACATCTCTGCTAATTAAGACCATTGGTAGAGATTAATGTATATGTAACACACTCATGGGGGTCCTATATAGAATAAAAGCTTATATTTTTAAAATGTATGCTATGTATATATTAGTTACACTGGCTTTTAAAGAAATGGGAGGGGCTCCTGGGTGGCTCAGTTAAGCATCTGACTTCAGCTCAGGTCATGATCTCCCAGTTCGTGGGTTCAAGCCCCACATCAGGCTCTGTGGTGACAGCTCAGAGCCTAGAGCCTGCTTGGATTCTGTGTCTCCCTCTCTCCCCTCCCCTGCTCCTGCTCTGTCTCTCTGTCTCTCTCAAAAATAAAACAGCATTGAAAAATAAAATAAAGAAATGGGATATTTTGATACCTAATGTGTATTGAATCAAGTGCTGAGAATATTGGTTACGTTGCATGATTTTAAACTTCTTTTTGAACCATGAAATCATCTTTTACTAAAATAAAAGATGTCGGAAAGGAATAATGAAATCCTCCAAGTTCTATGTAGGCAAAGCAGACAATTTTAGAAATTACTGAGAAACTTACCTTGTTCTAAAACTGTAGTGGATACTCATAGGGGCAAGGGGTGGGGGCGCCTGGACCACCCCAGGTTTGAGGGTTTGCTAGGACTAGCATGTGGTCCTGCTCGCCTCATGACTGCTATTTGTTACAGCAAAAGCAAAATCAGCAAAAAAGGGAAATACGCACTGAGCATAGTCTGGTGGGAACCAGGCTCACGTTCCAAGAGTCCTCTCCCAGTGGAGCCACACAGGACAGGCTTCATTCCTCCAGCACCAAACAGTGACAACACTGTGAAATGCTGTCTTGTAGGAAAGCTTACTGGGGACTCAGTGTCCAGGGATTTTACTGGCTACATAGGCACCCTCTGCCTGACACATCCCCAGATTCCAGACTCCCAGATGTAAAGTAGGTGTTCAGCATAGACAGCCTTGCTTCTGCAGTACAGGCACAGTGACCCATCCCGAGCAGTTCTGGGAATGGGGGGAGCCCTCCCCAAATCCAAGTGTCCAGTTGCCAGCCGGGGACCAACCCGCTGTTAGGCCTTTCTAAAGATAGCCCTCGTAGGCCGGCTTTGTTGCCCTCTTCTGCACAGGACCGCAGGGTGTTCTCATGGGAAAGGAAGTAAAGAGATGAAGGGAGGGAGTCAAAACAAAGCCATTTTCAAGTTGCTTCTGGATCTCTGGCTAAATTGGCCTAGTTTACTCATGTACATCAAGATGACTGGTTCTGAAATTCAGAAGTAAGGAAGTAAAAATGATTGCCCTTCAATATATTTCTTAATTGATATAAAATTCATAGATGAAGAAGATTTTATTCATACTTTTTACAGGGAGCCAGGCCTGCAGTCGGAGAAACCACCGACTTTGCAAGCAGTTTTTATTTTACGTATAAAACAGTCTCTTGGCATCTGGGAACTTCACCTTCAGCTATTTAGGAGCAACCCCAAAGCCCATGAGGTGCCAATTGGTAATTACTCTGAGATGTAAATGTGAATCAAACCCCAGAGCCTCAGGGCGCCTGGGTGACTCAAGTCAGTTAAGCTTCCAACTCAGCACAGATCAAGATCTCCCAGTTTGTGAGTTCAAGCCCCGCGTCACGCTCTATGATGACAGCTCAGAGTCTGGAGCCTGTTTCGGATTCTGTATCTCCTCTCTTTCTGCCCTCCCCACTTGCATCCTGTCCCTCTCTCTCTCTCCCTCACTCTCAAAAGTAAATAAACATTAAAAAAATTTTTTAAATATGTATTGCTGGGGCACCTGGGTGGCTCAGTTTGTTAAGCATCTGACTTCAGCTCAGGTCATGATCTCCCAGTTTGTGAGTTCAACCCCTGCATAGGGCTCTGTGCTGACAGCTCAGAGCCTTGATTCAGTTTCAGATTCTCTCTCTCTCTCTCTCTCTCTCTCTGTGTCTCTCTGCCCCTCTCCCACTATGCACTCGCTCTCTCCCTCCCCCCCCCAAAATAAATTAATAAACAAAACCACCAAAACCTCTATAGGCGGTCATCACTGGGCTGCCTAGTGAACCTACTGCCCAACCTCTGCATTTTAATACTATTTATTCTTATTGCAGCAAGATTCACCTGCTAGTGCTGGTAATGCAAGTAAAATGTTCTAGGAAGGTAGCCAGAAAACAGAACGTTTGGATAAACTAAAAAGTGGAATTTGACAGTCCTCCAGATCCACGACATCCTGACACCATTTGGAAACCAGAAAACAGGGTTCAGGCAATGCACTCAGGGAGTGTCCCTCCCTCTAATACAGGTTGCTCATTAAGCGAGCAAACAAATGAAAAGTGATGGCTAATTCACGTAAGGATGGGCGCAGGAAAACACGGCTGCAGACTTCAGGAAGAAAGCCAGAAGCATGTACACCTGATTCTCTGAAAGTCTCAAAATCTTCAGAGAGGCCAAGACTTCAGGGTTTCTTCTGCATAGGCATTTCATTTATTTTTATTTTACCAGGTTGTAAGTGCCTCGCTTTATATAGATTTTTGAGTCTAAATATTCCAGGGTTATAGCTGATTTTTTCAGTGATTCTACTGAACTTCCTCCAGGAGAACAGCAGTACCCAGGCTGTAGTTAAACAGCTCCACTAATGGGTGTTTCCCCCCAAATACAAAAACACCCCTATGTGTATTGTGGCATTATTTACAATAACCAAGATATGGAAGCAGCCCAGTGGCCATCAATAGATGAATAAAGAAGATGTGGTATATATGTATGTATACACATGCACACACATGGACAATGGAATACTACTCAGCCACAAAAAAATAATAAAATCTTGTCATTTGTAGCAACATGAACGGAGCTACAGAGTATAATGCCAGGAGAAATAAGTCACAAATACTGTATGATTTCACTCATGTGGACTTTAAGAAACAAGCAAAGGAAAAAGAGAGACAAACCAAGAAACAGACTCTTAGCTACAGAGAACAAACTGATGGTTGCCTGAGGGGAGGTGGGCGGGGGGATGGGTGAAATAGATGATGGGGAGTAAGGAGAGTACTTGTCCTGATGAGCACTGGATAATTTATGAAAGTGTTGGATCACTATATTGTACGCCTGAAACGAATCTAACACTGTATGTTAACTACACTGGAATTAAAAATTAAAAGAAAAAACAACCCAGCTCCACTGCCCATGGATGTGGTTTGCATAAACTGGAAGTATAATATATATGCACTTCTTTCTTGTTTTATGCAGTTTTTTTTAAACAAATTATTTTATTCATCGTCATGACAGTTACATGAGAACTCTGGTACCTAGTGTTTCTTTCATTAGTACCTTAAAAGACTTGACTGATAATGGCATGAGATGTTTCAAAGAACACTGTCAGGTAAATAAGTACCTTCCTCACTGCCCCTTATGCTGTTTGCAAATAGAAACCTTACCTGGCTTCAGACTTTAGCAGAACAGACGTCTGTAAGTGACCTGTAAGTACCATCTCTTGGAAGATCTATAGGACCTACTGCCGAATACCTGCACAGGTGGCCCTTGCCCTGAGCGATCTTTTGTTCTCTCTCTCTCTCTCTCTCTCTCTCTCTCTTTTTAAACTCTACAGCTAGCTAGCGTGTATCTACTGAATTTCTTCCTTTTTGTGACACAGAGAGGAGACCGAGAATACTCAGCATTAGGATGATAACCCACACAACATTTCTTAACACTATCTTTCAGTTAGCTGTTTCCCTACCAGTTAACTTTTGCCACTGCCCTTCGTCGTCGTTGGCTGCACTTCACCGCTATGTGGTTGATACTCATTTTTACTAAGTAACCACTCAGCAGTTCTTACTGAAGTACAATTTATATACTTATTCTCAAGATTCATTTTCTTTGAAATAAAACATAGTATTTGAAACACCTCGATACCTGTCAGCATTTACCTTTTTTCAAATGTAATTGACAGAGCGATTAGTGGAAATTCAAAGTGATTTTTAATTTTGCAAAGATACTATTTGCTTAAGACCTTGTATTAACCTAGGTAGGCATGTGCTCACTGCGGTATCCCTTATTTATTTGGTGGATGTAGATGAAAGTGAATTATTGTAAAGATGAAGACATCTAAAAGGTATTTCTTAATAGAATAAACTTAAAATTCCAGATTTCATGTCTTTTGTCACTAAAGAATTCAAATAGTAGGAATGTTGCTCTGAAAAGAAATTTTTTAAGTTTATTTCTTTATTTGAGAGAGGCAGAGACAGCACAAGCGGGGAAGGGGTAGAGAGAGAGAGGGAGAGAGAACCCCAAGCAGTCTCCGTGCTGCCAGCACAGAGCCCGACATAGGGCTCAAACTCATGAAACTGTGAGATCATGACCTGAGCCAAAACCAAGAGTTGGATGCTTAATCGACTGGGCCACCCAGGTGCCCCTGAAAAAAATTCTTTATTCTTTTTTTATATTCTCATTTAAGCTGATACTTTCTCATTTCATCTCATGTTATATGTTAATATCCTTGTGAATCAGTATACTTAGATAATATTAGTGCTCTGTGTTAACTGTATTATTCTTTTTCCTCCTCTTTAAGACTCAATGATGAGGCACGGCGGCTCATTGCTGAATTGGGGAGTACCTCTATTACTAATCTTGGTTTTAGAGACAACTGGGTCTTCTGTGGTGGGAAAGGCATCAAGACGAAAAGCCCCTTTGAACAGGTTAGTGTCTTAGACTTTCAAAATTAATGGACCAAAGTAAGCTGTGAAACTATACAGTGCATATTCCTATCCCAATTATTTGAAACTTAGACAAAGCAGCCATTAAATATGTTCATATTATTTTTCATAAGCTCTTGGTAATCAGTTATTTGAAATAACCATGGCACTGTTTTAAAACCAAAATTTAAAAATAGTCCTATTCTGCATGGAAAATTTTTTCCTATATGACAGTGCATTGGCATATCAGTGCTTTTATCAGGACCATTGGGAAGCATCGATTACTAAGGATTTTAATTGAGCTTTTGATATTATAATCAGTTAAGTTTAGAAATACCTTAGAACTTAGAAGAACGCAAACTTCACTTTTTGACTAACAGGTGATCCTTTAGAAAACTTGTGCGATGTTTTGTTCTTTTGGCTATTTGAAGGCCTGCTAGGCCCCAACGGTGGCTCATAGACTGTCTGGAACAGTAACTGGTGTGCACGCATCACTGACATGAGTGTTACTGAAATGAGTGCACTCAAGTATGTTCCTGTAGAGCAGTGGTTCATAACGGTCTTTAACCCTGTATCCTACTATTGTATTCCAACAGCACATCAAGAACAATAAGGACACAAACAAGTACGAAGGATGGCCCGAAGTTGTCGAGATGGAAGGATGCATCCCCCAGAAGCAAGACTAATGTAGAGGAAGTTGAAGGAGACGCACTTTGATTATTAATGGCAGAGCTGTGACAGAGGAGCTATGTGTAAATACTTTAAGAGCATGCAGCCATCTCGGTGTGTGCATGAGCATTATCCCTTTTGATATCAGGATTATTTATTGCTAACGTAAATAGATGCCTTTGTAAATAGTCATCATAATGAGCAAATCACTGAACCATTTCTAAGCACATTTCCATAATAATAGTACAGTGGTTAGACTGCTACAGTAATGACATCCTTTAATTCTAAAAGCATACCCGATGGATAACTGAACCGATTGTGAAAAATATATTGATAATGTATACTGGTTGCTGTGAAAACCTATCATGGAATAATTTGGATTTTAGGGAGGAGACTTTGTTTTCTTTTATACACATATATACATACACGTATATATGTATGTATATATGTATGTATATATATTGCTTTTTAATGATAGTATCTTTTAAATTAAAAAGATATTTGGCTAGTTGTGTGTGTAATGTTACTTTACAGTCTGACTCTCTGCTCTTTTTCCTTAGTCTTTCTCTTCTCTTCCCAAAAAACCTAGAAATAAATGAAAACCTGTATCAGATATGTGAAAAGCACAACAGAATTCTTTTTTTTAAATGTACACAGTAAAAAAGTAAATATGTAAATGTAGATGGTATTCAGGACTGTAGTTTGCTGGATTTCGTGTTAGCGGTGTGAATAACGACTTCGCAGAAGCTGCTTAGAGTGAGGCTGGGGGTGGCAGCCCCACGGAACTAGGGAAGCTGGCCGCGTCCCTTCCCTGTCCCAACCAGGTAGTGCAGGACAGCCATGGCAGTATATTTAGAGCAACACTGGCATAGATTTCCCTCTTGAACTGTTGTCAGCATTGACCATGCAGTTGAGAAAAAGGCATACTTTAATATCACAGTTATTTTGATGGTCAACCAAGAAATATTTCTGTATTCACTTCATCTAACTTCATAATAGCAGTTTTGCCTGAAGATATAAGGACTTAGAAAAGTCGTAATTACTGAGTGGAGTGATACCATTTAAAAAATAATTTGATTGGACCTCAGATGACTTCATACCCAATTCTACATAAAATTTTGTTAACTTGAGATATTAACTAAATGATTCAATGTGTGTGTGTGTGTGTGTGTGTGTGTGTGTGTGGATACACACACACACACACACACACACACTTTAAGGGCGTTAAATACCTATTGTGCATGAAATATCTTAAACTGGAACATAAATTAATGATCAAACTGCTATTCACAATAAAAGGCAACACTTAAATTTTGAATATAATTTTAGATGACTTGTATAAAAAAACTAAAGGCAGTATTTTTATTTTGCTGTAAGCCAACTTGGAGACTATTAGCTATTTCTTAAATATTAATGAGCTTTGGGGTACTGGTTCTTCTCAAAATGAATGTAATTCAAGAATAAATGCACCTTATACGTTTATAGAATTTTTGTAAACTTTTCAGATTTCTGGTGCTCATATGCAAAATCACATTCAGCATGTATATTTTGACATTTAAAATACTTCCCTAGATTATGTCAATTAAAAGAATAGCTCTTTTCCAGTTCCAGGGATGGTGAATTGATGTTGCATTTTTTGCATTGTTGGGTTTTGTTGTATTATCTGGCCAAATAACATACCTACAAAACTTCACATTAGTGTTTGTCAAGCATTCATTGTACTGCTCAACATGGAACGTTTAAGACATTCCTATGCTTAAACACACTGGTATCCTCAGGATATATGTATAGAATTTAAGTACCCAGATGGCAAGACATCCCTTTCAAGGTGAAAAGTATAAGACGGTAGCTTCGTGAAGCTGTGCAGAATGTCATAAGGAGGGATAAAGATTGGTTCTGTGGCAGTTTCGGTGCAGTTTGCTTTTGTTTCAGTTCATGTATAGATGGTGCCAACTTTAGAAGCAATAATTTTCCCACGTTTCATTTTCAGATCTCTTGTAAAAGTCTGCATTGTAAATGTAACAATGTTCATTTGATGTTGAGAATTTTCTTTATTAAAATCAGAAATTTGGCATTGACATTTGGGTGTATTAAATGGTGTATAAGGACTTTGGGATGCATACTTTTTATTTGAAATCACAAATTTTTGTTTTCCAGAACAAGTGTGTTATAGTATGCCTATTAAAGTTAAGCTAAGACTGTAGGAAAATAAGTGATATTTGGGAAATTAAAGAAAAATTGAGCCAGAGTCTTTATATTCCTGACTTTAAATTGATTAAAGTTCGTCAGTGTTCTGTCTACGTTTTGTATTTGTTTCAAAATGAATCAGCTAATATTTCATTATGCCAGATGAAACTCAAAGCATTTAGCCTGTATTGCACTTCATACTTTAACAGTTTTTACAATTCTAATTTGAACCCCTCCCCAAAAGATGATAGTTCAGTTGACATACCCCATTTTTAACTGAAGGAATGAGAAATGTGCTGTGCTCAGAGTATGAAGAGTAGAAATGCGTGTAGAATACTTTTTAAAATGAATAGACAAGGAACAATTGCTCATGTTGATCAGGGAAAAGATTTCCTGCTTTACCCTCCTCAGCGAGGCCTCGGACAGCGGTCAGTACATGTAAGTTAAGAGCTGCAGAGTAACGTACCAGATTTTACCTTCACTTTTTTTTAAAAAAGAAATGTTTATTTTTAAAATTTTTTTTAATGTTTATTTATTTTGAGGCAGAGAGAGAGTCCAAGCAGGGGAGGGGCAGAGGGAGAGGGAGACACAGGATCGGAAGCAGGCTCCAGGCTCCGAGCTGTCAGCACAGAACCCGATGCGAGGCTCAAACCCACGGACTGCGAGATCATGACCTGAGCCGAAGTCGGATGCTTAACTGACTGAGCCGCCCAGTCGCCCCTGTTTTATTTTTGAGAGAGAGAGAGAGAGAGAGAGAGAGAGAGAGAGTGTTTGCGAAGCAGAGGAGGAGTAGAGAGAGGCAGAGAGAGAATCCCAAGCAGGCTCCAGGCTGACAGCCGTGAGCCTGACACAGGGCTCAAACTCACACACTGAGATTATGACCTGAGCCAAAGTCGGATACTCAACTGACTGAGCCACCCAGGTGCCCCAGATTTTACCTTTTCTAAAGCACCCCTTAGAATTTTGCTGCCTCTTCCCAGCTTGATCTTTCTGTCGCATACTTGGTTTTTGATTGTCATGTGATGATAGCTAGTTAATCCCAATTCCCCTCAAAGCTCCCTTAATCTCACTACTGTCCTACCTCTGGTCTCTCCTCTCCCGCACCCCCTTTCTTGAGGTTCCTGTCAAATCAAGGCCAGCTAGAGCGAAAAGCAGGCCTGCCTGGCTTGGGAGTGGCAGTCTTGTTAGGCAGCTTGAAGGAGCGTGGGGAACGCCTTCCAGGAACCTAGGAGACTTCTTCCACCAGAACCTTCCTGCAATCCAGTGAGGGTGCAGACAAACCTGAGGGCAGCTATATTAAAGAAATGCTTTCAACACTAGGATGTCGCTTCTAGAAAGGAAAAGGGACTGGCTGATCCTTCAATTAGAGTCGGAAGAAAGGCTTCTGGGCTTTTTTGCCTAGGCAGTTTATAAGCAAATTTACTACAAAGACCGTCTTCCCAGTAGAGCTAGTTCACTGGCGCAACTCGCTGCCAATCACTAACCTCACTGTTTAGGGGTGCCTGGCTAACTCATTCGATAGAGCATGCAGCTCTTGATCTTGGGGTCTGTGAGCTGGAGCCTCACGTTGGGTGTAGAGATTACTTAGCAAACAAAACAAAACTCACTGTTCACCTCTATGTAAAGTCTGCCCATCACTGGATGGGCACTTAACATTGAATGAAGTTGAGACTGAATTGGTAAAAGAGGGGCGCGTGGGTAGCTCAGTCGGTTAAGCGTCTTAGGCTCAGGTCATGATCTCGAGGTTTGTGAGTTTGAGCCCCCCGTGGGGCTCTGTGCTGACAGCTCGGAGCCTGGAGCCCGGAGCCCGGAGCCTGCTTCGGATTCTGTCTGTGCCCCTCCCCTGCTCGCACTCTGTCTCTCAAAAAATAAACATTCAAAAAAATTTCAATTGGTAAAAGATAGTCCTATATTTGGGAAAAATAATTTATGAAACTGCAGTCTCCTAATGTTTCGTGTAATCAGCCTGCATTTATTTGACTTGATCACCAGAGAGGAAAGGGTCCTAAAACCTTAAAGAGGAGTGAATTCTGTAACGGAGGGAGTGTAGCATACTGGTGAAGAGTACAGACTTGCCTGAGTATGTGTCTCTACTTCATTGCTGACTACATGGGGAACTTGAGAAAGTCTGTATCCTCACTGTGTTTGTGGTGCCTTCCCGAGTGCCCGGTACGCACTAAATGCAACTGCTAGTATTGTCCTTATTATTGACTGTGTCTCTTGCAGCTAATAGTGTTCTGGTCAAAGACAAAAGCCAGCCTCCCTGAGCTTCCCAGTCCCATCTTGCCAAACACCACGTACAGCCCCAATGTTTGTGTCCAGCTACCCTTCTTCCCTGCCCCTGTTATCCGGTTGTTGAAACCTAATCTCCAATGTAACGGTAATTTGGAGGTGGGAACCCTGAGAGATGATTAGGTCAGAAGAGTAGAGCCCTCACTGGGGGTAGAGCCCTTATGAAAGAGACCCTAGAGAGCTCCCTGGCCCCTTCTGCCGTGTGAGGACACAGCAAGAAAACACATGAACCAAAAAGCAGGTCTTTATAAGACCCCAAATCTGATCTTGGACTTCCCAGCCTCTAGAACTGTGAGAACGGAATTTCTGTTTGTTTATAAGCCAACCCCGTCTGCGGTGTTTTGTTATAGTGCCCTGAATGGACTGAGACACCAAGCCAAAAAGGAGCCTTTGAACGACTTGGATGGTAAGGTCATGAGAGAGGACACAGCTCTTCACCCGAGGTCCTCCTTGACCTTGGCCTCCGATTATGTATCACCTGTTCTTTCATTCAGTCTGCACTGACACCAAACCGTATCTCATATGCAGAATCCCGGCTTTTGTGGATCTCCAGGGGGCCAGCAACTCAAATGATCACATGATCTAGTTGCACTTGCTGTCCCGTCTGGAGGGGAAGGTATGGGAAAGCATGTGACTTAGCCAGAGGCTGATTCCTTTCTGTGGTGGCAGCTGGCAGATGAGCCTCGTGGGGGAGCGCTCTGCTGCAGCCCCAATCCAGGAGAGCCCAGAACAAAAGGCCCGGAGGCCTGCTCCTAACCTGCTACGTAACCATCTAACTCCTGCTGAGGGTAAGGGGGGACCCAGCTGCCACCCTCTTGCACACCAGCATTTGCTTCTTGTTCAGAAGGCCCGTGGACGTTCTTACCCACTAGCGAGTGTTGCCTGGGCAGGAGAGGAATGCCTTGAATGGATTTTGAGACGTTTTTTGCTTTCTGAGACCTTTTTCCTTATAATAGTAAACTCATTATTTGAACTTTATGCATTTGACTTTCGAACATTTTTTCTGTGATGCGTTGTGCCTTTATGTGCTGTCGCTGCTGCTTCGACCTGGCCTACTCGGGTGGACACGCTCAATACGGGGGCTGCTGAATCCCCTGCCAAGGCTTCTTAACCTCAGTGTCACCAGCGGAATGGTGAATGGAACTGCCCTGTTTTCTGTAGGTATATCGCTCAAAGCTGAGGAAGAGTACACGCTGACCTCTGGAAATCAGGTTTTAGTGAAGAGCCCAGTCTGAGTCTGAGAAGTTCTATCCTAAAACTTAACGTGAATTTTTTGATTTATTTTATCATTTACTCAGATGTTCGTTTTAACATAGAAATCTTTTCAATTATTTCAAGTTTCAGCCTCTAAAAATGGTTAGCTTCTGCATACCCCGTGTGCCAGGAGTCAGACTGGAGAAGTGCTGTGCGCAGTATGTGACCAGAAGAGAAATGAACCCTGAGGAGAATGTCTTGCGAGTCTGAGCTCTGAGCAGAGGAGAGATGTAGAAGCAAATGGTGCCGAAAAGTTAGAAGTACGTTTTTCAGTTGGTGGAGAAGGCAGTGGTGCCTGAGGGTTGCTGTTCTCAGAGGTAGGAGAGGTGGGAGAGTCGGCAGGTGGGGATTTCCTGAGGTCTGAGGAGCAAGCACCCGGCCCTCAGTCCTGGTGCCTCTTCCCAGGGGAATGCAGACAGCCCTCGCTGGCTTTCTGTTCTCCCTGAGGGAGAGGACCTAAGGTTTTACATCAGTAAATGAGCTTGTACTCTTAAAGAAATCTGAAACCTTTTTAGTGTTTACGTATTTGAGAGAGAGAGAGAGTGTGTGTGTGTGTGTGTGAGTGGGAGAGGGGCAGAGAGAGAGGGAGAGAGAGAATCCCAAGCAGGGGGCTTAATCTCAGGAACCATGAGATCATGACCTGAGGCAAAACCAAGAGTCAGATGCTTAACTGACTGAGCCACCCAGGTGCCCTGAAATCTGAAACTTCTGACCCAGGAATGAGGTTGGAAGACAATTCTTGTGGAACTATTAACACCTTGCGAGGGAATGTTAACATTCTCTTACGGAAATAATCTGTTTGGAAGAGGTTCCCTATAATTTTACAGAACTGTGTCAGACACGGATACAATACAGTTGTGACAATCAACATTTTAAGGCTGTAGTTCTCTACTTAGTCAGCAAAGTTCAAAGTAGTTTCTCAAGAAATGATATATTGAGGGGCGCCTGGGTGGCGCAGTCGGTTAAGCGTCCGACTTCAGCCAGGTCACGATCTCGCGGTCCGTGAGTTCAAGCCCCGCGTCGGGCTCTGGGCTGATGGCTCAGAGCCTGGAGCCTGTTTCCGATTCTGTGTCTCCCTCTCTCTCTGCCCTTCCCCCGTTCATGCTCTGTCTCTCTCTGTCCCAAAAATAAATAAACGTTGAAAAAAAAAATTAAAAAAAAAAAAAAAGAAATGATATATTGAGCATCTGGGGGAAAGAACAAGTGTTCAAGCCAGCAAAAGGAGAGAATTTCTCATTCTGAGTAGTGAAATTTATCTTTCAGCTTGTAAAATTATTTAGCCCATACCCATTAAATAGAGGGCATGTTAAAGAGGCTTTATCACATTCACTTTTTCAGTTTTTCCATTTTGCTGGCTTGCCTTGGATGAAGCCGTAAGGAACAAACATTGATAGTCTGCCGGGGAGCTTGAGATGAAGCACTTGCAATGGACAGAACCTTAAACTTACATAATGTTATATGTCAACTATATCCCAGGAAAGCTGGGGGGAAAATAGAAACAATACAACTTACCAAAAAAAAAAAAAAAAAAAACCCAAAAAACAAAAAAATCTTTCTTTTTTTAAAAAAGAAATGTCAGGATTATGTACTAGGAACAAACAGGTAATTGCTAACTTTACATTTTGTATATTTACACCTGTAATTCATGCAGAATTTGAGGTGTACTTAAATGTGCAGTTAAATTTGGCGATACTCCTCTTTTGTCAGAGAACAATAGGGGCTACAAGGGGCCACCCTCCTGCTTCTTGGCTAAACATGGCCGACTGGATATGGGCATGATCACAGGGGCTTGATTGTTACTAGCGTACAAAAGGGAAGGCTCCTTGGCCTGTATTGAGGAGAGCCTCTCCGAGGGTTCAGAACAGCAGTTAACAGAGGGGAACAGGCGGCGCTATATCCACCATTCACACACCAATCAGATGCTTTCACTTAACTCTGCAAATTAAAAAGTCACATACGAAACTGCAGTTTGTGTTGACTTGGTCCACATTTATTATTACTTTCCCTTTACAATCAGTGGGAGAGGCTGCTTTTTCAATCCTGATTTTGTTTCAAGAGGTTTTAATCATGCAAACCACCTCTAGTGGTTTTCCTTTGGATGTGAATGTAAATCGTTACCAATGGTAAATTTCATCCATGTATTAAAAATGACACCTTATGTAACAATTGGCTGTAAGCACAACAATAAAAAGGATGTAAGTATTTATTTAACGTCGCACTAAATTAGTTTGATCTTCACCCCCAGTCATTTCCTTTTGGAATGATTGTTAGGCTCTTGCATAATCCGACTGTTAGCCCACACTGGGATCTAAAATAGCAGGCAGTTTAAATCACTTAGAGCTTAGAAATCAAGAGGCAGTGTCTTTTCATTCTATTTCATGGTGAATTCTAAGCTCTCAGTTCTTCCATCATCTAACTACTGCTCCTCAATCAAGTTTATATGGCCAAACCATGAAGGGACATCCTGTAATTTTCATTTTATTTACAAAGGCCCCAAACTCTCTAAATGGTATACTGCAAACTCAGTGTGTGACAATTTTGATGCTGTGTGAAGCACATGTTGGTGAAGGGCACAGACTAATACATAGAAGTTACTTAATGCCTGGTACGCAGTAAGTGCTAATTAAGTGTTTGCTATTATTCCCTATTTCAAAGGAAATGAGTCCCTGGTGTACAACCACGTCCCCCTTTTCACGCTGCGCCACATGCATTTGTCCTTCTCGGCTCACCTCATCATCCTACTCTGAGAAATGTTATGACTTATCACATCTGGTCTATAGTGAAACTGAAATTAAAAAAAAAAAAAAAAATCAAGGCATCTTAGCCAACTTTCCTTAAGAAGGGCTTGCCCTGAGGAGTATTCCTGGTTCCTGGAGATCAGACTTGAATTTTTCTTCCTTCAAGTCAGCTAAGTGGATTATAGTACTCTGGATCACTAACTAACTGGCTCCAAATGGTTGGTTTAACTCCGCAGTGTCTGGGCACTGCAATGCAATGCAACGCAATGCAACAAGTTCCAACAGCTCATCAAATTGCCTATAAATGAATATTTTGATGGGAAGCTTTTCTGGTTCCACATTTTAAACTAAGTAGAAACCAGACACACTAGTACTGACAGTGCTTGCGAAAGTCAACGTGTGTTTCTAAAATCTCTACTGTGAATATTACATGATTACAAAGCTGCAAAAACATACAGGGTCGTAGCATCTTATATAATTAGATTCTATTTTTACTCTAAATATAGCTATCCTAGTTCTTTAAAAACAAAACGACTATCATCCAGATTGTGAATAAGGAAAGAATGCAGTTGTTTATAGCCAAACAAATTAAAGCGTTTTTTAATGTTTTGCAAGCTACTACTACCAGGGAAATATTTTAATTAGCAAACTTCTTTATCTAGAGGTTATAGATAATGCCATTTGATATGCTTTTCTTGATATCATTTTCAGACAATCATCATTGCCTCTTACCACTGTCTCTATTAAGCATTTCCCAATTTACAAAATAGTTGAACTCCTAAGTTGAAAATTAATACACTAGAGCACCTCCCCTCTCCTTTTCCCCTTTCAACATCCTAAAGGGCATTTAAACAAAAGAAGGCACTTTGTACCCTATACATAAGTCACCGGGCTTTGTCTGGCTGTGAGCCTGACCCAAGTGCTGCCAGAAAGCTGTTTTCGAAACACATCACTGGAGCTGGAGACATCTAATGTCTGTGCTGCCCAGCACCCAGGTACCCTTTAATGTTAACATAACACCCTGGTTTTCCTCCACAGATTCACCTCTTCCCTCCCTTTTCTCAAGCTACGTGGGTTTAGTCGGAATGAATCACTCACTGCCACTTTCCACACTGGATCTGATTGCCTTAAGATCATCCCAATCTCCAATGCCCATTGTGATTGGTTCCCGGATGGACATATTAACCAATCAGAGCCAATGAGTCTCAGAACTACCTTAGTTGGTCATTTTGTGAAGGAAAAAAAAAATTCCATCTCTCCTATAGAAGCAACCAAGAAGAACCTCTCTCTTTCCTTAGAATGAATGGTAGGAGAATGTGAGGTTTGGAGGGAGTGTAGCAGCCATTTAGCTAAGAAAAGAGAAGAGCCTGGGGCCCCTGGGGTGGCATGAGGTGGTGAGGGTCCCCCCACCACCTTGTAGGGCCTGAAGTAGAAGACAACACTGCAGAAGCCAGCCTGTTTAGGCTGGAGCTGGAAAGACCTGAACCGTGGGAACATAGTGTGAGTTTTCAGATCGAGCTCCACGGGAACCAGTCTGGACTCTGGACTCTTCAGTTACTGAGTCAATGCATTTCCTTTAACATTTGTCGGTCTGGGTTGTGTCATCTGTTACTTGCAACACGAAGAGCCCTAAACAATGCAGGCAAAATAGCCTAGATTGAATAGGAACATCTGGGCTCCACAACTTGTATTCCCGAGAGCACCGTGGTGCTACCTGCAGCATGACGGGGAATGGGAAGAAAATGAGCCAAGTCCAGGTTGGCCATCAGTTAAACTGGTGAGAAATTCAAGAATGGCTTCCATAGTGATGCCAGGGAGGAGAAGGAAAAGAAGAAGCCAAAGACACAAAAAGAAGAAGCCAAAGCTTGGGAGTTAGGAGATCCTGCTCAGGCATCCCAGAGAAGAGAGTCTGAGTTGGCATCACTGTCTTCAAGCAATGGCTGCATACTAGCATTTGGGAATTAGAGGCCACCTGATTCTACCAATTGGTTGGTAAGGTAATTATGAAAAGTTGTCTAGTTGATAGAAGAAATTGGTTGTTAATGGGAACTATTCTTCACCTTAAAAAAAAAAGAGTGCTTATTTTAATGCAGATAAAATAGATTTACTGTGCAAAAAAAGGGGGGGGGGCATGAAAATAAGTCTCTCAGGTTATTCTAATCAGCGGATGCTAAAGATTGGTAAACCACTCTTTTAAATAAGTACTATATTTATTCAATTGTCATTTCTGAGATTTTCACTTATAAATAATATTTCTTTGTTAAACTGTAAGGGTCACAATGAAATGTTTAGCCTTGAATTTAATATGAAGCCTGAGACATTTTCCATGGGTTTGCTCTTTTTTGCAAATTATTGCTCTGCCTTGGGAAATAAGATTGAAAGGAAATAGGATGAGAGTTATGGGCAAGGAAACATTTTCTTGGCTTAATATTAGAAAAAGAATATTCTTTCTTTGTCCTTCCTGAACTTAGAAGTTTTTTCCTATAGAATACTGAAATAGTTAACAATTCATAAAAAACATAAGCATCTACATTAAAACACAACCTTAAATACAGCCCTGCAATTTTTTACCAGGAACCTTGTAAAGTATGATGAATATACATGCATGAATACTAAACTTAGAAAGACCATTCGACATTCACATGGAAATGCAGCATTACATACAATATAATAAATATCCAGGATATCAAATACACAAGGTGATCATTGTTTTGATGTAGATTCTTTTATCCAGTTAACACTTTTACTGCATAATTTATTATAATAGCCTTACAAGTTAAACAGAACTAATTAAAAGCAGAATTTAACTAATCTGCTGAAATAACACAATTCTCAATATCTTGCAGCATATTTTAATCTATAACATGTAAAACTGTCATTTTGACAAGAAAAACACATCCATATAACTGCTCAATTAACTTCTTTTTCAATGTTTAAAAAAAGTCAGAGTTAACAGAATGAAAAGAAACAGAAGCTAATCTTATTTCTGAGATAATTTTATCGCCTTAACTCTTGGGCTTTGGCAATAATGTCTGAAGTTTTAATACATATCATCATATAACTTAAATACTGTATTTACAAAATATATAACTTTTTTAAGCAAAATACTGTACAAAATACTGTCTTACATGTTTAAAGGGTGCTTTCCCTTACAATGTATGAAAACCCTTTATGTTTTTACCTTTAAGTTTCCCACATGCTTTCGAGATCCCTCTCTTCTCCGATATTTCAGAGCTGGGGTTTTAATAGTAGAAACTGGTCTACAATTAAAGAATAAAGCCAAAGATAAAAGATTGCTGTATATCTCACTGAGATTTTTCTAGATAAACTCTCATAGTTAAAAGGCACTTAAAATCCAAATCATACATTTTACGTTCTATGTTTAGATTCTTCCCTTTTGCCATAAACATCTCTAGTAAACACATTTTAGGGATACTGTATCAGTTATGAAAATTCTTTTAAATTGCCCTTCTTTTGAAATGCATGAAAGGGTAAGTAAGCACCTTCCACTTCTGTTAACTTTTCAATGTCTGTTTCTATGCACAGTATGATTTCTTCACCCAAATTACTGAGAAAATAAATGAGATCATGTTTACTGTTCCTCGCTGCTATAAGATGCGTCTTTTAAAAACGTCTAATATTAAACCCACCGCTATTGAGTTCCATAACTGAATTCCATAGTCAAGGATCTTATCCTGAGCATGGCCCAGGTCTCCCCGCATGAAGGCTCCTTCTTGTTCTTTCTTGTTTAGGAGACAGATTATCTTCTTGGTAGGTCCATATGTATTTCCAAACCACCAAAGAATGAACCCAAACCTTGTCGACTTTGGTATCCCCCCAAATCCACATGCTCAGTGTGTGACTGGATATCCGTCAGGCAAGGAGAGCGCTGCCGGAGGCCCAAGGGTCTGGGACTTCGGAGGCAGGAGGCGCCTTCCACAGCCCTGCACAGTGGGAGGCACCTCGGAATGGCAGTCCCTTGTTTGTCACTGAGGAGTGGGGCTCAAGGCTGGATGGAGGGGCTACTTGCAAGTGTGGACGTCAGTCATGCTTTCACACCTCCTGCAGCGGACGTAGCAGCACCAGATGAACTTGCACTCGCACCTCTCCACGTGCCTGACCACGTGGGTGTTGTAGCCGCGGCCACAACAAAGGAGGTTGCAGCCGTCCGCGCCCTCTGACGTGCGGTTGCATTCTCTGCCCTGTGTTCCTGGGATCCCTAGTTTCTTGTCCTCTACACAGTAATTGGGAGACTTATTAAGGTAGAGCAGATCATCTTTGCGGATGGGTATCTTCCTCTGATCTTTTTCTCTCCTGCGCATTTTCCTCTTTATTTTGTCTGAGATTTGGACACTGTTTTCATATTTGTCCTTCAACAAATGGCCGATCTTTTCAAAGGAAGACATCGTTTTCCAGCACGTTTTCACAGCGCAGGAGCCGGACACTCCATGGCAGCGACAGTCTACTGACATCAGCTTGGCGACGGCCTGAAACCAACAGGAATCGCATTAAATATCATTCATGAAGTGTCTTACCCAACAACAGAAGCGCGGCTGACCTCACCACTTCACTTTCTGGGTCCGTGTAGTCCTGCACAAAAACGATAGTTTTGAACATAAAGGGTCTCTACAGCTGCTTCAGGGTTCCAGTGTTTTGTCGTTCTCCTGACCCTGCAGAGCAAACGTTTCCAAGTCTAATTTAAAGTAGTGGACCAGGCCAATGTAGTCATCAGGGTTTATCTGAGACACCCGAGGGACACTACTCTTATGTCTATTTTTGTGTTTAATTTCGGGGTGGGAAGATGTTCATGCATGCCTCCATGTTCCTGATATCGCACCTTGCTACTCAGAGTGTAGTTCATGAACCAGCAGCACCAACGTCACTTGTGAGAAACGCAACTTCTCTGGCCCCACTATAGTCCCACAGAATCAGGATCTGCATTTTAATGAGATTCTCAGGGGACTCATATGCACCTTAAAACTTGAGAAGCACTGACAGGATGGTCATCCTCGCCTCACAAGTGCATAGAAGCATCCGTGGAAACTTTGCAAATAACCAACGCACTAATCGCTGAGATTCTGATTTACTTGGCCAAGGTGGGGTCCAGGCAGTGGCACGTCCACAAAGCTGCTCAGATGATTCTAACGGGCATCCAAGCATGAGATCTATGGATTGAGAGTTCTCAGGTTTGATCACTGTAAAAGTCCATTACGTTCACGCGGGCTTGAGGCACCGTGTTATCCTCTGGTCACAGACCACATGAGAAACCCTGACTAATCAACTTAAATTGGTCAAAAGGAGAAGGGGCTGGAGAGTGTGGTTGCTCCCAGCAAATTCTTCCCCTGTTGTGGAAAATTAATTCAAAACATATGTCCTATTCTTGATGGATCAGTAGCACCATCCTAACATAGAAAAGGGATAATATATATACATAATTTTTCAATTCGAAGTGCTGACTTTGGTTTATTCAGCCTGAGGAATTAAATGAAATTACATATATCTGTAAGAGTCCATTGCCTGGCACACATTAAGGTCTAAATAAATGCCCCCTTTCCCTGAAGAAGAAGGTCCGGGAAGAGTTGAGAGAAAATTTTACATGGGGCTCACCGTGCAAAAGCAATAGAGATATTTCAAGAATTTTGGGGTTCTATTCTCTTATACAGCAGGCTGGTTAACACAGCTTCCTTCCATCCCTAGAGGACGACAGAGCAGATTAATAAATCGCCGGGGCTAGCTGTAGCGCTGACGGTCTGTCAGCATGCTGGGTAAAATGGGAAATTGATCTGCCCATTCAATAACTTGGAAATTATGTGTGTCATCTCACCAAAGAAAGGAAAACCTCACAGCTTAAATTCCACTTACAGTTCTTATCACGACTCTAAAATGACAGGGGTTTATGTTTTGCCATTTTATACTAAACTTGACACTGACGTGTTCGTGGAATGTTAGGTTTCCCAACAAATTAACGTTTCTGAACTATCTAATGAGATGGACCATTTCGGACAATTTATAATATTTGCAACCTTGAGTGAGAGCATATGGTATTGATTTGTGCAATATTCGATACTTATTAGTGTTGAAAATAGTAAACAGAATAATATTTAAACCCTGTCCTTTATCGAATAGAGCACATATGCTCTTTTTGAATTCATAAAACTGAGAAGCAAGTAGCTATGTCTATTTCTTAGTAACTCAGGCAAAAGACAGCTTTCAATGATATGAAAGCAATTTATAAAGTATGGCACACAGCTTAGTTACTTAAATTTATGGCATTTGATATTCACAAAGACTTCCATTCTTTAAAATGTCTCCAGGCAAATAAATGTTCAAATTAATGCAATCTGCCTACTTTTGTTCAGATTTTAAGGGCTTGAAGGATATGAGAAAAAGAGAGCTCAGCTAATGCTAGGCAATAACAAAACAAATTGTCCAAAGAAAGCCAAAAATCTAAGAATGTCTGTTTATGTATTTAAACCTGATCAACATTCCTCACAGTCATCACTTGGTGATATAAAACTGCCTCTTGCTCAGGATCTTACTGAGGGGCCAACTTTTGTTTCATCAACCAGTTCAGACATCATGTATGGTGTTGCCAATTTGCAAAGCATGGAGGATGGAGTAGATGCTCACCAAATACAGAATAGTCCAGCTCACTTGAACAGCTTTAACTCACTCTCTGTTGGTGCCCTGAAGCTGAAGAAAGAACTGAAAACCACCTTAAACAAAGGAGTCACTGCCAGGAGAGTCAATGGCATGGAAAGGTCTTGATCCTATGGGGCTCTCCTCCGATTTCTCAGCCCACAGCAGTGTTAGACCACAGAGTTAGGACACATTACCTCCCAGGTTGGAAGGATAAAAAGGTGATATCTAATGATATCACCTGCTGAATTCACATCAGAATTTTGGGAAGATTTTCTTGCTATAGAAAACTAGAATCTTTTAAATACCTGGAGTTAGTTATAACTTTTCAGGGATGATATTTTTAAGTTTTGTTCGATTACCTTTCAATTCCATTATCTTTTTTGTCCTTAACAATAAGTATAAATATGGTATTTTTATCGTGTGTATATTTTATATTTATATTTTATTTATTTATATTTTATCATAATTTTTATTGTATATATTTTATATTACATATGTTTTACCATATATATTATCATATATATGGATATAGATATAGATATAGACATAGCTATAGATATAGTCTAGGATAGAAAGACAAATAAACATCAAGGAGAAGAATTCCAATAACTCGACATGAAATTTAAATGATTATAGCCCAAAAAAAAACTCTAAGGAAGAAACTTGGGCAAATAGGGATTAAAATAAAGCAATGTAATTACCATTAGGACAATTTGATGAAATGCAGAGTCCAAGGCAGATCACACACACACACGCACACACACACACAGTTTAACTGCAGAACTTAGTGTTTCTCAGAGAACTTTTCCATAAATTATTTTACTTGATGTAGATTTACAGAAAGAAATGCCTTGCACACAGTAGGTAGTTAATGAACATGTACTTACATATTATTCCAGTTTTACAAAAGAGTGAACAGCATGGTTAAGACATTTGATTTACATAAGGAAAGTTGGTGATATATGATGTAAAGTCTGGATATGCAGCAGGAGAATTTTAGTAAAACAGAGAAAAATGAAAGTGGAAAATGTGGTATATTTAAGGAAATTGCATGAACACTCCAAAAAAAAGTATATTCTGGAGCTTTTCAGCTGGGATTCTTAATTAACATCAAATAGCCGTTCTGAACTGCAGTGATAGCAGCCATTTTCTGCTAACAGGAAAAGTTAGAGAACAGCATTCGTATGAGTAGTATGTGGTTATGAGAAAATTCCTTTCTCTACTCTAGTTGAGTTGTTAAGGTTTATAACGATATTAACAGAGGAATGTTTTGTTAACTATTGCAAACAGATGTGCACATTTTGGTGGAATATTTTTCAACTATGGGAGAGCAATTAGGAGGGTAGCATTCAATTTACTGGGCTCTTTGTGTTAAGTTTTGGTTTGATGAACTTCTAATGAAGTGAAATAGGAAAGATGTATCATTAATACTTAATGTAAAAATAGAAACTGCTGAGAAGTGGTCTAAGGAGTGACTGGTCCCACAATTTTGATTCAGAGGTAACACAGCAGGCGATGATTGTTTTCCAGTGTATCACTTTATCCAAACTTCACAGAAATGACCAAAACAAAACAAAACAAACTATTGTGGAACATTTTGTTATAAACATTTCATTTTGTCAACTATCAGATGATCTAGTTAAGTTTTTAGGAAAACTGTGACATAAGGTTGGGTGGTTATATGTAGAATTCCTATTCCTCTGACCCATTTTGTCTCTTTCAGTCCAAAAATATATTTGAACCTGCTGAAAAGCAAAACACTTATGTGTTGTTCAAGTACTTATAAATATTCTTGAAACAGGTCAATGAAAATTTGGGGTTGGGCCCTTCCCACTTTTTTGAGTTACTCATCATAAAACAAATTATGGGGTAGGGAAACTTAAAAGTTTATGAGGTGGACATGGGAAGAATGGAAATATTTTAAGCACACCAAAAGAAATACCCATAAATATTCCAAGTCACATTATTCCCAGAAGTTCTGCCCCTGGAAGACATCACATCATTCTGTTAGCCAATCACCATTCAGCAACATTATTCTTGGAGTCATAACTTTAGGAATGGTGTCAGAAACCAAGTGGGAATCAGAGTATTTAAGGTCAGCGGTTAGAAAATCATCTATCCTGCTCACAGCACTACTAAGCGCCAGTACCCACATTTCTCTGAACGCTTTCCTACATTTTGAGTTTGGGATTTTGAGACGAGGAAAATCAACTCAATTGAATGCAGACCTTGAACTTTACTCAGAAGAATATGCCTATTAGATTAAAATCCTAATTGCCAATCTTAAAAATGGAGTTGATTGTTCTTCCATATTAGATAATAGCCTGGAAACCTGGTTGGTTTTTGTTGTGGTGGTGGTGGGGTGGGGGGAGGGGGGTTTGGCTGCCAGTGGAAAGAAAAATACAAAATGGTTTTGAATTGTAGTATTTCATGAAAACAGACCAACAAAAACTCCAGTCCAGGTAACGTTTTGTAATATTTTAAGACTCTATGTAGACCAATGAAGAACAAAAAGACTCAGTAGAGAAAACTCCAAAATGTACACAAACTGCATATATATGTATAGGCTGAATTATTTTCTGCACGATTAGAATAATAGCAAAAACCTCAGTAATGTGAGAAGATTGTTTTTTGCCAACAAACAGTGGATTAAAATTGATGCTAAATAGTTGTATGTTTTTAATAAACTTGGAATATAAATACTAGTTGAAGATCAAGTGGTTACCGAGGCAAATATTGCTACCTAATTAGAAACAACACACAAGACAGAATAACACTAAATACCTGCCTAATGATACTGATAAAAACACAGAATACTGCAGAGCTTCGCAGAAGTTTAGGGATAGCTTTATTCAGGGAATTAATCATGACATGAATTTCCAAGTTTTGTTTTCTAGTGAAATGTTAAAACTCCCTACAAAATTATTTAAAGAATGATTAAAGAAGATTTAAGATCTAAATTGATAATTAATATACATTTGCGGGTCTTTTTAAAGATATTAATTTGACTTAATGTGTTTCTCATCCTAACTCTAGAGTTTTAAAAAATATGTATTAAGAAACACAAACATATATTTGACCTCTTTTATATTCATATGTTAGAGATAATTGTAAAAATCCTTTAGTGGATAATATTTACATTGAAGCAGAACCTCATTCATTTAATTTTTTTTTTTACATGGAAAACTTTAAGAAGAGAGCAAGAATTACTTTATTAAATTTTAAAATTTCTAAACAAAAATATGAAAAGCCTACCTAGCTATTTACTGACTTGCCTAGTTTCTATTTTGCTATTTTGAATCAATATTCACATTGAATTAAAAATTCAAATTTAAATTTGAAGCGTCATGGTGATAATAACATTTATTGAGATTTCTGTTTTCGCACTATAAACCAGAATGGCTAAGTAGAGAAAGCTGGCTGAAACTTGTACCTATTCTAAGTGGGTTCCATTTATTCACTTTCCAAAAATGTAAAACAAATGTAACATATACTTTAAATATTTCTGACAGATACTGCAACTTGTTTTAATTTATTTCAGGAGAATGTGGCAGATTGCAATGACTACTTTGGGACCTTTACAGGTTATTGGATATTTACAATAATATAGGATATGTGCTGATATTCCTGTCCTAAAAAGATTATCACAACACAGAAAACGTATATTCATAAAAAGGTTTTGACTGTTTTAAGAAACTCACTATGAATTGCCAAGTAATTCCCCTATGTTGTAGAACTCAAACTTTATTGTGTCAATATTCATTAAAATAAATATATAAAAGTTAAATTAAGCTACAAATTTATTCCATTTTAAGAAAACTTTAGTATAAAACACAGAATTCATAAAAGAGGTTAATTAGATGGTGGTTCTTCAAATTTAATTAAAGATTAAATTAAATCTTTAATATGTATATATTTAAATATCCATATGTTTAATGTATCTAAAGCTTCTTTACATTTATCTGCATTTATTGTTTTTTATAATGAATCTGTATCACTTTATAATAAAATAACTAATTGTCTTCAAAAAAGATTTGTTTTACCAAAATATTAGTTAGGAGTTGTGAATTCTCTAATGTATCCAAGAATGTTTGCTCGAGAAAGTACGGACGCATTGATCACATGATGCTTAGGAGCCATTTCCCACTAAAAATAGATTTAAAGAAATAATCAAAAGTCATATTTAAGACGGAATTTGATTCGGTACCATTAGGCAGATCCTATGGATCTTATTCTGGCTCTATCGCTAAGGGGATGGAACAAAATCACCCCAAGGCATGTGCACATCTAGTATTTCATAATTAGTGTTCCAGGTAGACAAAATATAAAATCACCAATACATCAACCCCTATCCGATGGAGAACTTAAACTGAATCGATATAGAAGTCATACATATTGTTTATGTATACAATAAACACACATATATATTATACATATAGATGACATATATGTTTCTTCCACTACCAGTGCATGGTTTTAAAATCACTTGGACAGATTCATTCAGAAGTGTCATCCCAGTGTTATTTAAAGGCACTAGATTTCATTCCATTTTCTGATACATACCTGCCTTCCGGCTTCATTGTTGTGTAGGTTCATTGCTAACAGAACTTTGCTTTCTTTTCCTGTGGTGTTTTTGATGGGGAAATCTAGGAACTTTCTGCTGAACCACATGCCATACTGGACATCATCGGAGCAGCCCCCCCAGTGCCAGCCTTCACTAGCTGAGCCGCCATTCTGCAAGGTGGTGTCACAGGAGCACTCGGTCATGTTGCCTGCACTGCATGACCTGGTCACAGAATGCACCAGGCCTGCAGCCATCACAGCATAAATAAATGCTGTTTCCTTGGTGCCTAGAACAAAACATAAATTGCTGAATGGAAGAGCCATACCTCCGTCTGTTTATGTTCATAACAAAGCCTCCTTCTTAACCTCTTAGCAGGAAAGTGATTTTGCAATTACTTTCAATGGATGCTTTAATGAGTACATATTTAGAAAGGACAATTTCATATTGTCTTAGTCTTATAAAAAAGCTACATTAATTTTCAGTATTCCACTTGGGGGCATTTTTATATATTGTACAGCATAAATTCCCCTCATGACAATTAGAATCATCTGTTTATTTTTAAAATTTGAAATGTATGCCAGCACCTAGCTCAGTACTTAATAGACAATAAAAGTTCAATAAGTACATATTGAATTTAAAATCCTTCGCATGGATACAGTAAATGGTAATACAATGCCCAAAGAGTCCAGATTACCTTTATTTTTACATTTCAAATGTGTTCTCACAAAACACAAGCTGAAAAACTTGGTGTGATTTTTGTTTGTGTAAATAATACACGTCAGAATGCAAATTAAAATTAAGCAAAGGCCAAAGCAATCAGTAGATGTTACAGTTTACTTTCACATCAAAGACTGGTCTTTTTTTTTTTTTTCCCCCAAGGATATCATAAACAAAAGTCACTGATATTAATATGGAACAGTTAAATATTTTATATAGTGCTAGCTAATCCTTTTACAGTCTTAAAAGCAATGAAAGTCACCAGCAAAGAAATGAAATGTCACCAGCAAAGAAAAAAAAAAAAAGAATTGTTATAGAAATCTACTGAGTATATATTTAGCCCACCTGCAATAGAGTTTGAGCTAAAAGCTTTGAAAATTAAAGTTCATTAAAACATTAGTAAAATGGGCTAGAAGAGACTCAGCAAATGACCTTTTTTTCTTTTGAGATAAGATTGGAGTAGAAACAGTTGCATGCCCGTTGTCCAAAAAACCTTTTCAACAGCTGATGTCCCTGAATTTCATCAACTAAAACTTTTCTGCTTCTAATTCTCCTTCTTCTCCTTCTTCTCCTTCTTCTTCTTCCTTCCTTCCTTCCTTCCCTCCTTCCTCCTCCTTTTTTTCCCCCTTCTTCCTTCTTTTTTCTTCTGCGGGGGTGCGGGGAGGGGCAGGCCCCCTTCGGAAAGGCGCGCCGGCCAAAACGCAGCGGGGCAAATGCAATACTTTGGCGGCGATGCGTGCAGGGAGCGGGTGGAGAAGGGTCAAAGGAGGAGGGAGGACGGAAATGAATGTGAACAACAACAACGAATCTTTCGGCGCCCAGGTTCTAAAGTTCTTTGAATCTGCTGATATTCCTAGAACAATCCTGGTTCCCTGAACCTTTATCCCTACAGAGTCACTGGGCACGTGGAAGTGGAACTTTGTTTTACTGCAGCTTCCCGCGCCGCGGGTGTGCTCTCTGGAGGGAAGATATAAAAGGAAAGGAGACCAGAGGGGAGAGCCAAAGTAGTCGCGCTCGGGTTAGCCGCACGTTGAGTTGTCCAGGACGTTCCCTTTTACAATCACCGTTATTCTGTCTGCCCCGCGCTCCGAGGTGCCAACAAACGTGGGGCTTCGCTGCAATTAGCCCCTTGTCCAAGGCTCGGTGCGCAGCGGAGCTCTTAAATCAAAGCAGATGCGGCGGCAGCATTCCCTGCTGCCGACATCATGTTTCTCCAGCTGGTCACCCACGTAGGGGGGCGCTACGGGGTCCGAGGGGTCGGCGGGGTGGAGTGTCAGTTTTTCTGCAACTCCCGCCGAGCGCCGCGGGACGGAGGAAGAGCTACAGCTCCTAGCGCCCCAGTCTGGACCTGGGGAGTCACCCCCCTCCAGGACCGCACCTGCACCCGGGCCTGGTTTCCGTCACCCCCCCCCCCCCCCCAATTCTCGTCCACTAAAGACCTCTTTTGGGATTGAGACAGCGGCGGACCACGAAAGCACTCCTTCATTTGCCGTACTTGGAGGAGTTGTCGCCCTCCATCCTGCGCCATCCCCGAGGGTCCGGGACTTACCGCTGCTCAGCTCGTAGCCAAAGAGGGGGCTGGTGCCCGGCTGGGCGGTGGCGGTGACCAGGCAGTTCCATCTCTCGTGTCTGAACTGGCTCCTGCACTCCTGAATGCCCAGCCGCGCGCCCTCTCCGATGCTCGGCAGCAGGTACGGTTTCCTCTTGCACAGCTCCTTCTGGCGGCTGTTCAGCGGCAAGTTGGCGCAGCCCAGCTTCTCCGGAACCCCAAAGGAAGCGATGCCCAACCACCTGTAAGACACCGCCGCCCCTAGCGTGAGCCGCTCCCCAGCTCTCCTCTCCGATCCCAGGTGTTTTGCCAAATTTTGGGTCATCCGCCCCAGGGTCCCCGGCCCTGCTCTCCCGCGTCAGCTGGAAGTCCCCCGAGGCTGGGCACCCCTTTTGCCACAACCCCCGTGCCGCCCCCATACTCACATCCAATTTCCTTGGGCTCCGCAGGGGAACAGCGCGAGCAGGGCTGCCCACAGCGCGCACAGGCGGGACAGTCCCAGGAGCGCCGCTCTGTCCATGGCCCCAGCATGGAGTCCCCCAGCCCCAGCCGCTCCACTGCTGCCCTCTCTCCCCAGAGGCCCGCCAGGCCAGAGGTCAGTTCCCCAGAACCAAGTTGTCCCTCGCCCCCTCTCTCCCTGTGAGACAACATAAAAAGAAGGCCAGCGGTGGTAGGGGCTCTCAGCAGCCTTCCCCTCGCTTGCAGGGAGCAGTTGAAAGGAGGTGGAGAAAGGAGCTTGGGGCCCTCCTCCCGCGCGGAGCTGGAGGTGTGCAAGAGGTGCGGGAGCGTCCCTCGCCGAAATAGGTGAGAAACTTCTGTTGGTGTAGCTGTCTCCATCGCCCCCGGCCTCTCCTCCCATCTCCTCCCCCTGGCCGCGCCTGGAGCCTGATTGGCCCAGCCTCGGCCCCGCATCTCATCATCCCCGGACCTTAAGCTCCCATTGGCTGCGAGCGGGCTCCGCGGGGGGCGCTCGGGCCCGCTGCTCCGGGACAGCGCGTCCAGACCCGGGTGTGTTCATGACCTTTCCTCCTGTCGCGGTCTTCTAAGAGCGGGTCTCGGCGGGAGGGGTATTGATTCAACCCGAAGACTGCCAGGGCCGCTTCTGTCTTAGCAACCCTGGGGGAAGGCGTGGGTCGAATGGGAGATGTTTGAGTTCCACCCACCCCACTCGCATTTGGATTAATTACCCTCTGGGTGGAGTGGCTGGAAAACCTCACTGCCCCCGTTTCTTTCCTCTCCCTCACCTCACAGGAGAGTAATCTTTTTGAGTCAGAGTTGGTACCAAACAAGTTGACCTTTCAACACTGCTTGAGGTCTCAACGTGTCAGGAGACTTCAGATGGGTGAAATGCTGTCAGGCTTGAGGTCGTCGTCATTTAAATAGACATTTATTTATTTATTTTTAGCGAAAGAGAAGGTTCTGGCCTCCTCTCTAATCTACCATATTTACATGGTGTTATGCGATTTCGTTTTCCCGGTTTGTCTTACTTTCTGCAGTCTTTGAGAGCATTGTCAGAAGACGGAGGAGAGAGACAGAATGTGCGAGAGAGCTTCTGGGGAGCTCTAGAGTAGATGAGGGTTGCGTCCCTGCCCTTATCGCCACTCGGTATTGTGGCTCACCGTGGAGACCTTGGACAAGGCTACACACGGAAGACAGTTTAAAAAGTTACTCTTTAAACGCTTCATGTTTGCCCAGTACTGTGGGAATTTATAGACAGTGTCCCTTCCCTCAAGTTCACAAACCAGCCACAGAGACAAGTCTAAAACAAAAGAATCTGAGATTTCACTGAAGGAGAGCATAGAGTCCAGTGAGGCACTCTAGAGCCAAAGAGAGTTGGGAAGCCAGAGAATGTATGGTGCCCGGCAGTTTAGGAAGGCTAAGGAACCAGTGATTTTCAGGATAGAAGATCTCTGGGACAATTGGGAAGGCAAGCTGGACCTGCTCAGCCGTCGTATCCAACAGTCCTGCCTCACCTGGTTGGTGACATGAAATGTTTCTGAGAGGTGTCACCTGCTCCCCAGAGGACTTCTGAAATGGTAGTAAATTCTCAGGGTGGACCTACCAGACTTACTCAGATAAAAGATTGGCTTTCCTTTGCTTTGTCCTCAAATAAAGGATTTTATTTGCTGCATGTCTCCTCCATCAGCCCAGAGCAATAAAAGCTCACTGAAATTCCCATCCCATCCCATTCATGCCTTTATCCAACAAATATTTGTTGAGCGAACACTATGTACCAGGTCCTAAAGCCACATTGTAATTTTTAGAGAGTCAAGTTGATGATAGGGTGTAGTTACTGATCCAGACATATTTTGGCTAATGGCTAGTGGCCTCTCTCAAAATCAGAGCCTTCATCCAAGCTCACTTTATTCTGTGAGCCTCTCCAGGGGGATCATGGAGCATTTTCTGCTGTATCCCCGCCATTGGGCCCAGCGCATGAAATCTTGGTTTTGAACAGAATTTATTGAGTGGATTAACATGATGAGGAACGCCCTGAGTGCATACCTAAGTGGTCTAAATGATGAAATAAGAGAAGTGACTTCCTTTTCGGGGGGGATGGGGGAGGGGAGAACATTAATACTTAGGGATTATTCTGTCCATACCTCTAAAGCAAAGGGTATTTATTTCCAAGAGTTGATGGAGCTGAAGAAATACACTTTTCATTCAATGAACAGACATTGGAGTGCCTTTTTTTTTTTTTTTTTGCCAGACATTCATGCACGGAGAGCCTGATGAGTGCCTCTAGTATTCAATCTCTTACTCTCGCTTTGTCTCTCTCTTCTCTCTCTCTTTCCACACAAAATTTCAACCCTCCCAAATTGGTACTCATTTTATAGATTAAAAAATGAATTGGAGCTGTTAAAAACTTGCTCAAGGTCACTCAAGTAAGTAGTAGAGTCAAAAATAAGTCTTATGAAAGGGCAAATGGGTGGCTCAGGCAGTTGAGCGTCTGACTTCGGCTCAGGTCATGATCTCACGGTCTGTGGGTTCGAGCCCCACGTCGCGCTCTGTGCTGACAGCTCAGAGCCTGGAGCCTTCTTCCGATCCTGTGTCTCCCCCTCTCTCTGCCGCTCCCCCACTCTCACTTTGTCTCACTCTGTCTCTCAAAAATAAATAAATGTAAAAAAAAAGTCTTATTGTAGTGGCTTGTTCTTTCCACCTCAATATACTGCTGCATAACCTAATTCACAACTTTCTTTCTTTTTTTCTGATTAAATTCCACATCACTGGGCCTCAGGGGCTAAATTTCTCTTTTGTGTTCCATGTTTCTTCATATCACAGTTCACAGATCTCTCCATCAGAAGAGTTCGTCTGTCCTCTGAACAACCCACGATGGGTTGCCTTGAAGTGGATCTCACTGAGGCAGATGTCCGTCCACCTGGGTATCCTGCCGCTTGCCCCCTCCTCACTGTCTGGTTTCTGCAGTCGAGACAGAGCAGTGGGGAGAGCAATGGGTGAGTTGGGTGACTGAAGCGCCAGTCAGTCAGTTGTACTCTTAGGCAATTCATTTCAACACTGAGTCTCAGTTTTCTCACCTTTAAGATTATAAAAAGCTCTCTTTCAGATCTGAAGCTCTTACTAGCGTTTCCATAGGGCTGGAGGGAGGGAAATAGTGGGAGTGTGTGTGTGTGTGTGTGTGTGTGTGTGGTAATGGGGGGTGGGAGACTGCATTTGCTAGTGGATTTATAACCCTAGGAGGAGGAAGCCTTTAGTCATTGACAAGGGCATGTCTACTTGAGTGATGGCCCAGTTTCCAGGGTGACACAGGCTAGACTTTTTTGGCCCCTATCCTGCATCTTCAGTTCTACTTTTCCTTCTGAGTTTCAATTAAAATGAATTCTTTTAATTGCAAAAGTCTTTTTAAATGGTTGAACTTTAGGGGTACCTGGGTGGCTCAGTTGGTTAAGCGACCAGCTATAGCTCAGGTCATGATCTTGCAGTTCGTGGGTTCAAGCCCCCCATCAGGCTCTGTGCTGACGGCTCAGAGCCTGGAACCTGCTTCAGATTCTGTGTCTCCCTCTCTCTTTGCCCTTCGCCTGCTCTGGCTCTATCTCTCTCAAAAAATAAATACACATTAAAAATTTTTTTAAAAAAATGGTTTAACTTTAAAATACAGCATAATCTAGGGCTACCCGCGTGTCTCAGTCAGTTGAGTGTGGCTCAGGTCATAATCTCACAGTTTACAAATTTGAGCCCTGCATCAGGCTCTGTGATGACAGCTCAGAGCCTGGAGCCTGCTTCCAATTCTGTGTTTCCCTCGCTCTCTGCCCCTCCCCCACTCGTTCTGTCTCTCTCTCAAAAATAAATAAACATTAAAAAATTTTTAAAAATTAAAATAAAATACATTATAATGTTATCAGGCCATATGAAATTTATTTATTTATTTTTTTATTTTTTTAGAGAGTGTATGTGTGCATGCAAGTGGGGGAGGGGCAGAGGGTGAAAGAGAGAGAGAGAGAGAGAGAGAATCTTAAGCAGGTTCCATGCCTAGCATGGAGCGCCATGCTCACTGTGAGATCATGACCTAAGCAGAAATCAAGAGTCAGATGCTCAACTGACTGAGCCACCCAGGTGCCACGATATGAAATTTTATTTTCAGGGTAAAGGAAATTACAGATATTTTATTTATTCTGGAATGTGAAAGTGAGGAGTTCTTTTATAATCTAATTTATATCTCTAATAGAACATGATTCATGTCTCCTATCATTAATGAGGATTATACTATCTAGAGAAAAATAAATGATGGGTCAAATCCAAACATATATATAACCACACATTTCAAATTGTTAATTTTTTAAGCAGCAAGCAGGAGCCTTGTTTCCTATTTATTGTTTACAATTCATAATTTGGAGAGAGGACACACTATTAACAGGCCAATAAATTATGACCTGATGTTTTACTGTGTTACGCAAGCTATCTAAGCTTCAGGTACCCATATCCGTAAAACGTTGCAAAGATTTTCTCATTCATTGTTCATAAATACAAACTTTGCTATGTCATCTCATGATCTGAACCCAGCTACCTAAAATCTGATTAAGGCTAAGAAAATCACCATGTGACTCCAAGTTTGCACAGGTTATTGAAGCATCTATGCAGTCTTGATTCCGTAAGGAGAATGTGTATATGAACCCATTTTCCTAGCAGGGGTTAGGGGTTTTAAGCTATATTCCAGAAGAGGGTGTTTAGGAGGGGGAAAGCCAGATTTCAAGCATATCCATTCACTCAAGAGAGCTCTCTCAAGGGACTGAATCTGTCGTAATGGGGGCCATCATTGACCAGCTGGGCCAACTGCACCAGATAAGGAGCTGGCTGGCAATAAATCCTACTGCCCACTCAGGACTGTTGTAGATTATTCGTTGTAGAACCGAGAGGAGCCTGTTCTTTCTGGTAGTTTTCTCTCAGTCCCTGGGAAACTCAGCAAAAAAGATTGCCTGCACAGATACGCCTTGGACTCTGCCTCTGGCAATCCATCAGAGAACGAGACTTCTAAGGACCCTGTTGTAAGAATTTCTGCTCAGATCACAGAGACTTATGTACTGGAAACTGATACCAGAAGCACCCAGCTGGTCTTAACTCCCATGATAGAACAGAAGACCAGAGGTGACTTTTTACATAACTGGGTCCCCATCCATTCTATTTTAAATTCCACCTGGATGCTACCAGTGTGGAACAGAGCACAGGCCTGTGAATACTGGCTCTCAGGCGGGGGGCGGAGAATGATATTCTGGACATCCTGCTGTCCTTTGGTGGCCCGAAAGGCCAGAGAGAAAGTCAGACTCGGAGCAGCAGAGGTGATGCCAGGGGCACAACCAACACAAAGAGGAGTTGAGAAAGGATACTGTCTTGCTTTTTAAATTTCCGCAAGTATGAGAGTGAAAATCTTTCGGCTACTTGTCCTAAAAATCAAGGTTGAGGGAGAGAAGTGGCCTATCTCTAGTGGCAATCTCTTTGGAAGGAGGGAATGCAAGTAAAACACCATCACTGACCAAGGAGAGTGGTCACTCTTGCCTCAGGGCACAGGTAAGCAGAACACACAAAACTGAAATACGGGAGGATGTAGCTTTCTCAGTCTGTCTTTTCAAAAATTGTTTTTTGAATTTTGTAAAACAAAACAACTCAATCGGTGAATAATTACTGATTTTAATAAGTTATCAAGAAAATGACTTCAACAATCTGGCACTTACAGTTTTTAGAGTACTATTTTTAGGGTGATCACGGGGCTGTCTCTAATGGAAAAAACAAATTTTCTCTTTTTTTCCATTTTACTAAAATTGAGCAACCTTAAGGGCACCTGGGTGCCTCAGTCAGTTAAACGTCCAACTTCAGCTCAGGTCATGATCTCATGGTTGGTGGGTTCGAGCCCCACGTGGGGCTCTGTGCTGACAGCTCGGAGCCTGGAGCCTGCTTCAGATTCTGTGTCTCCCTCTCTCTCTGCCCCTCCCCCCCCTCTCTCAAAAGTAAATAAACATTAAAATAAATAAATAAATAAAATTAAGCAACCTTAAATTTTAAGGGAGAAAATTTGGAGGAAGAGTCCTTTAGAAACTTGCCCGTTGTCTATCTCATTCTGACTGCTAGGTCAAATAATTACACTTGATTGTTAGGATGTAATAAATATTTGGCCAATAAAAGACCATTTAAAAATCAGCCCAGGCTGAAGTTGCTTTTGCTTTTTTTTAAATGTTTATTTATTTTTGAGAGACAGAGCATGAGTGAGAGAAGGGCAGAGAGAGAGAGAGAGAGAGAGAATCCGAAGCAAGTTCTAGGCTCTGAGTGTCGGCACAGAGCCGGACACGGGGCCGGAACCTACAAATCGTGAGATCGTGACTTAAGCCAAAGTTGGAGGCTTAACTGACTAAGCCACCCAGGTGCCCCTGAAGTTGTTCTTGGATTCAGGGTTGCTGTTCACATTTCACCACTCGCTACCGTCCTCATTGTGGGTGGGATGCATGTTCAGGTGTTTAAGTATGCCCAACCAATTAACAGCATTTGGGATTTACCTGGGTCTCTGTCTTCACACGGAGGTGAATCACATTTTTAAAAAGTTTTTAAGCTTTATTATTTATTTTCAAAATAAATGATAGAGAGAGAGAGAGAGCATGAGCAGGGAAGGGGCAGAGAGAGGGAGAGAGAGAATCCCAAGCAGGCTCTGTGCTGCCAGTGCAGAGTCAGATGTGGGGCTCCATCATGACCTGAGCTGAAATCAAGAGTTGGTTGCCTAACCAACTAAGTCACCCAGGCGCCTGGAAGCGAATCACATTTAAACTTGACTTTAATGTTTTCACTTACCTGACTGAGATCCTTCACAATTTCTTATTTACTCCTTTAAAAAAAAAAAAAAAGTTTATTTATTTTGAGAGACAGAGCATGAGCGGGGGAGGAGCAGAAAGAGAGGGAAAGAAAGAAAATCCCAAGCAGGCTCTGCACTGTCAGCACAGAGCCCTATTTGAGACTCAAACTCATGAAACTATGAGATCATGACCTGAGCCTAAATCAAGAGTCAGATGCTTAACCGACTGAGCCACCCAGGTGCACCCTTGTTTATTCCATTTTAAACGCTTTGGTTTGACTTCTAAATCCTTCATTCAGGATTTGTCTATAGCAGTCATTTCTTTTCTTTTCTTTCTTTTTTTTTTTTTTACGTTTATTTATTTTTGAGACAGAGAGAGACAGAGCATGAACGGGGGAGGGTCAGAGAGAGGGAGAGAGGGAGAATCTGAAACAAGCTCCAGGCTCTGAACTGTCAGCACAGAGCCCGACGCGGCGCTCGAACTCACCGACCGCGAGATCGTGACCTGAGCCGAAGTGGGCCGCTTAACTGACTGAGCCACCCAGGCGCCCCTAGCAGTCATTTCTGATGAAATTCACTCAATTTCAGCACATGTATTCGTCCTAGACAGCCCAATTTCTTTCTCCTCTTTTCCACGAGCAGGGGCTGCATATTCCCATTTCGATTTCTTGAGAAGCACTGCCTCCATGCCTAAATTTTCTTCTCTTTCCTTTTTCATGTACCCAAACCCACCTACCCATCCTTTGAGTCATACCACTTTAGGAAGCCTTCCACAGTTGACCGTATTAATGTATTGCTTTGTCCAGTTGCTACATCATCTGAGGTACCTACCAGGAAATTTGTCACGTAATTAACTGTTGCTCTCTGATAGTTTTATGTGCTTTAATTGTAAGTCACCAAATAGATTGTAAATGTCTTCAAACCAAAAAGTATGAGTAACTTTTTTTTTTTGCAACCTCCCTTCCCCCATTGCCCGTAAGGCTGAGTGTGTATTAGGCATTCAATAATGATTGTGTGGTTGCTGTTTTAACTGACAAGGAATTTCTCATAACAGTGGAATCAATAAAGCATTAAGTTGAGAGCTGTCAGCATTGACATAATCTACTCGTTTACCACTTTTCAACTGGAAATTTGCCAAGACTTGTACCTAGTACATTGCATATGTGCCACATGATTTGCTCAAGTTCCAAGGGGACCACCAGATGGCTATGTCTAGAGTATTCACAGCTTCAGTTTCTGCTCGTGTTAAAATCAGTAAATAAGCTGATGCTCTTAAATCTTTCTGACAAATCTGTAGCTGTGCCATGTGCTCCTTCAGGTAAGTTTGTTGAGCCGGGCTAATAACTCAACCGCTTACTGGAGTTTCCTCCAGAGAATACTTGCATTTGAGTAGGCAAGGGCCCCGAGCCCAGGAGATTTACGAGGGCTCAGAGACATAAACACAAACGGCATAATAGGTGTGAGGTGTGTTCCAAACGTGGCCCCTCTCACCTTCTGTTAATGATTACGAAGGGAGGCATCAATACAAAAACAGCCGACTGGAGGCTCTCAAGTTCGCAATCTGATGAAGTCTTCTGGTGCCAGACCAATTTTGGGGGCTGTCACATGGTTTAGTGAAGCAGCTTCCAAAGTGGGCTGAAAACCACAATATTGATATACTGGGCCACATGCCAGAACAGAGCCTGAGTCCAGCCGACCGGGTAAAAGATTCCAGTTGCTACTTTAGCACCAGCGCATTGTCTGGAATCCCCAGGGCACACTCGTGAAACCAGTACCAGACAAATATAGCGGAGCCACTTTTTAATGCTGTTTTGGGGAGAGAACTAATATTTGCCTTATAGGTTAACCGAGTTATGGCAGGTTTCGGCTGGAAGGAGTTTTCCTTCAGGAACTGATTTGGCCCTCAGCATATCTTAATCTTATAGGAATTGCTGGCAGTCTAGGGTGGGGTTCAGTGCTGGAATCTTACCCTTCCTACTCCACTCCCCTCCCTGCCCCAGGGGTTCTGCTGAATAAAGCATGCACAGAGAGAACTGAACTGGTTTGGGCAAAGTATCGGCTTTATCAAATGTAAGGCTTCCTAATAGAGCCAGATTATGCAAAGTGAAGTTTCCTCTTCCTCCTCTCCTCCCCAGTTTGAAGACAGCAAGGCTGACAGAGCAAGGCTGATCCCATATGTCCACTCTGTTCCAGGCTGAGAAGCTAGACCTGAGAGAAGGGCTAGGATAAGGCAACAAGAAGTCAGAAGAGAGCTCAAGCTACTTAAAGATGTCCAGGTCTATGAAGAGAGAGGGTGGGACTATCTTGCTTGTGGGACACCTGTGCTGATGGACACCTACTGACGGGCCACTCTTTCTTCACAGGGGAATAGGTACAGACTTCCTCATGATAGAAGAAAGAAATGAGAATACAGACATGTTGAAGGAAGTCCTCACTTCCTTAGGCAAAGAGAGCAAGTTCATCAGCCCTGCCACCTACTATAAAATGTAGTGTTGTAAGCCCTCAAAACAGATGGGTGGGCAGATGAAGAGCCTTCACAGAAGCCATAGGCAGGATACATGTGACACAAATGCTCTGGACTGTATTCTGAGGAAAGACAAGTTATACAGTGGCACACCGGTCCGGGAAGGGTTAGCAGAGGGCATATCAGTGCTCACTGTAAGGCTATCCACTTTTGCACTTGGAAGCCTTGGGAAGACAAGAGCAGTGCCTCCTTATCAATCACTCTTGACTGTACAGATTAAACCCAAAGGGGCAGAGGGATGATTTCACACACAAAAAATCAGTGTCCCTAAACAATGTCCTCCTCCACTTTTTAAAGCTTAGAACACACTGTTTTATTTTCCTGCTTGTGGTTTCCCTCGGTAACATTAAAATGAACTCATGATCCCTGACACATTGTCATCTCAGGCAAGTGGCTCAGAAGCATGTTGGGTGGCCTGGTAATCAATATAAGGTTAGAAAGGTAGTTGAGACCGAATCACAAAATAAATAAGCAACAGGTGGCTTAAGATCCGTGGCTAAATTTGAGAAATATATTGTAATGTGGATGTATAGCGATATTCATAAAAATGCTGAAGAAATATTTTTATTTATTAAATGTGCACAATTATTTGTTGATAGATCGCATAAATTGTCAGTCTAGACAAAACATGTGATGGCTGCTTGTGATTGTTTATAAAGAAATATATATGCTTTGTTTTTTCAAGATAATTTAAGCCATTTGATAACACCTATGGTGGAGGGTTATTTTTGTTACTTGCTTGCTTTAAGGTGAGTCATGACTTAGAATTCAAACTCGAACAAAAGAAAGGAGTTGAAGGTCATAAATATGTTTCACAGCTGGAAAAATCAGAAGAGCCACTTAAAAAGGTTAAGGTCATGCAACATTTGTTTATCTTCCTGGCTTAGTTTTATGCAGTAGCCCTCAGCAAGTCTTAGAATCTTTCTGTGACTCCTTTCCTAATATTTAAATTGTCCAGCTCAGTAATCTAGTCAAAGGGGTGCAGCAGTGAATCAATGGAACTTTGCAGAATAACTTAAATAAAGTGACACTCCCACTGAAAGTCTCACAAAGCCATAGGCTTTTAAGAAATCATATAGATGAAGTAATTAAATAATTGTCTAAGTCTTTTCATGAAAAACAACATTTTCCCACTTCCACACTGGCCATTTACTCCTCCCCAGAAGTAATAACTTCCAGCTGAATTCCTTGGGTCTTCTGCACCACTTTGCTAAATATCACACTTATACTGTTACTTCTGAATTTTTAAAAGCTTAGGCATTATCTGCCCCTTTCTTCTCTGGAAGTGGAGGATATGCTCTGTTCACCCTTCTCACCCTCCCCTTGCACATGTATACTTTGATTTCCTTTGTGTCCCCTGTATGGGTGTCTCGAAACTGTGGTTAGATCAGCCGTCAGTCTTTATTTTCTTCTGACGCATCATATTATTCATGCTAAGCTGTATAATACGCTGTGATTCTTTTCCTTTTCCTCGCTTGTGTTTTTTTCCCCATTTGTCTGGTTGCTATGTGCTTATCACAAATCCAATGTCAATCCTTGCCAGTTCCCAAATCTCCTCATGGGCCTCAGAAGTTATATTAATATCATCTTTTATAACTCAGTGTTCTCCCAGTGTCCCCTGACCTATTCCAATATGGAATGGGGGCCCCCACATCTGTTGTCCATGCCATCTGAGATCTGCTTCGCCATCATCCCACCAGTCACATTTTTCTTGGGTCTGTAGAAGGAACACAAAGTCTGCTTCATTGTCATTTCAGCTTCTAGAGGTTGCCTGCCTTCCTCGGTTCTCATTGCCTTCCTCACATCGTTCTGACCTCTGCCCCTATTGTCATATCTCCTTTCCTGACCGTGACCCTCTTGCCCCCCTCTTAGAAGGACCCTAGTGATTACATTGGGACCGCTTGGATAATCCAGGAAAATCTTCCCCTCTCAAGATCCTTCATTAAATCACATCTGCAAAATCTCTTGCTACAAAAGGTAACAAATTCATAGGCTTTGGAGATTAGGACATTGTAGTAGGTTGAGTGGTGACCCTCCAGAAGATATGTCCACAACCTAATACCCAGAACCTGTGAATGGGAACTCATTTTGATTTTTCCAAAGTATATTTCTTTACAGATGTCATCAAATTAAGATGAAAGAGCAGACCTAGGCTGGCCGACTCCATTTTGTTCTGTGTCCTCCATCTTGTTCTGTGTCCTCCATCTTGTTCTGTATCCTCCATCTTGAGTGACTATGTCCCCAACATGGCCGCAGAAAGAAATTCCCGCTCAAACCTCAGACCACGCCTCCTCCCCTTGAGTAACTTCCCGATCAAACCACACCCGGCAACCTGCATAAGGGGATTCTCACCCTTCCCCAGCCAATCGGCTAAGGCCACGACCATTACCTCACCGACTACCCCTAGGCCCCTATAAAACCTTTGTGCTTTTGAAGCTCTCTCTCTCTCTCTCTCCGGTATCTCACTGCTGTGTTGGCGCAGGTAGGGGATTGAGCTCAAGCAAGCTCGAATAAAGGCTCTTTGCTTTTGCATCGGACTCGCCTCCCTGGTGGTCTTTGGGGATCATGAATTCTGGGCATAACAAAGATCGTAAATGAAATCATCCAAAATTATCTGAATGGGCCCTAAACCCAATGACAAGAGTCCTTATGAGATATAGAAAAGGAGAAGACACAGATACAGAGAAGGAGAGGAAAGTCATGTGAAGGTTGAGACAGTGGAGCAAAGACACAAGAATGTTGGGAGCCACCAAAAGCTGGAAGAGGCAGGAAGTGTTCTTCCGTAGAGCCTCCAGAAGAAGTGCAGCCCTGTGACACCTCTTTCAGATTTCTGGCCTCCAGAACTGTGAGAGGATATATTTCTGTTGTGTTGTTGTGAGCCACCCCATTTGTGGTACTTTGTTATGACGGCCCTGGAAAACCAGACAGGTGTGCACATATTTGGGGGGGAGGTGACTATTGTGTTTAACATAATATATTAAGTAATGACATTTTTTTGCAATTTTCTTCCCCCTGCTTCTTCCAATTCACTTTATTCTGCTTGCTTTGTGTCTATCTGTCCTTCCAGAAGCTGCTTCAGATGCCTGGTATTCCTTGGTTGTTGCTCATGATTATGCATGAAGTACTTAAAAGCCAGTTAGGAGCTCTGAGCATATGGGTAGGACTTACTGATTTGAAATTTACCTTACGGTGGTCTCAATGGGTTATTTTCTTGGTGAATCTTCCCGAACAATATATTTATGTCTTGTCTCTTAGGCTGGTCACATTCCCCAGAGAAGAATATTCCATCTCCTGTTTTGATGATACTGGCGAAATGTTCTTCAATCTAGTGGGGGAGAGGGCTTGAGAGGCTTCAGCAATCGCAGCCTAAATTTCTGTTTTTGTTTTAGTATAGCTGGCCTTGTACTGCAAATCCAATACAGTGCTCACATTGAAATCGCTTGATAACGTCAAGAGTTAAGTTTCTACACTGGAAAACGTGAATCAGAATAAAGGACAACTTTTATTACTAGGAAATGTGAGAAATGCAATTAGCAGGTGAGTTACAGCGGTTAGGTTTATTCCGAAACAAGAAAACTCATGACTCTGAAGACCGAGCTAAAAAAAAGGATTAGTCCTTTTCAAAAGGCAGTTACAGAAGTAGCTGTAATCAGATTAGTTAGTACAAAGTGACATTTTCTTTTTGTGACTACAATTATCCTCTCCCTGATTAAGAGCATCTTTGTATTCCGCCAGCAATGTAGTAACTTAATGGCCACGAAAATAAACACACAGCTGGATAATTGAAAATTTTAGTTTTCAGCGGGAGACTGTGACCTTTTGTTGTTTGTGACGTCTCCTCTAAGAGGCACACACTGACTCTGGTTAAACTGTAGGCCATGCGTGCTAACTGATAATCATGGCACCAAATGCCATCTGCCACCATTTCTTAAGGCTTCTGAACCTCCTCTTTCTTTCTCCCCCAAATTCCTCTTGCTCTCATTTCCTCACTTTCTTCTTCTTCTCATGTTCTGGGACCTCCTCCTTTTTTTCTTTTTTTCTTCTTTTCTTCTCATAACCCGACGGACAAAACAGGCTGGCTTACCTTCCCACCTGGTGTTCTAGTTCAAAAACAAAAGAAGTGAACAAAAAAGCCGATGTTTCTGGAATCCTAAGAATGGGTGGCATAGGTGTTTGAATCTCGTTCCCCAAGAAAACTTAGGCCACTGGTCAACTGCTAGTATGGCATGGGAACAAACACTGTGAGATAGAACGCACTCTATTCAGGTAATGGTTATGCTTTTTATTTGCATGAAAGGAACAGGAAGCTTTGAAGTTTTCATAGTTTGCCTTCAAACCACTAATCTACCCTACTTCTCTGGAGAGACAATCCAGAGACAATGGACATATCCAGTCAACATTTAAAAATCCTTTAAAATCCTTTAAAACATAGAATTTCACCACGAAAATTTTCAACCTTCCTGATTTTTCAGGGACCGCTCGTGTCTTAGAAGCTTGACGAACCTAGGCTCTCATATAAATTAACTGTAATAGATGTTGTGGAGGCTCTAGAAGGATAGAATCATTGTTATACACTTGATTGAATAACTCCTTTTCCCTCTGAAAAAAAATACACCTGCACGGAGCCATGAGAATGGGTAAACCATTTAGGACACCCAGCCCACCAGCACCCCTAAATTGATCCTGGCAGTCCTGGAGACACCTGGCATAGCAGCAAGATTGTACTTATACTCAAATCCTCTAAACAATAAAGGACAGACACAGATATTTACTTTATTTCCATCAACAGTTAAACAGATGATTGATTGTTTTCACTTTAACAATGCTTTACATCCTTGGCAACCCTCTGAAGTGGCCTGCTTTTACATGCAGGGGGCTGCTGCTTGGAAAGTGCAGAGCAATAAAGTGCAATCTTTTGTTGCCCTGGGCGGCGGTGGGAACCAGCAACTAGAGGGGACAACAAACGTTATGAGGTCTTCTGAATGAGCCGAATTGGTAAAGTGCAAAACAATGGGTAATGGGAGTAACCCAGTCAAGTCACCTCTCCAGGTGAATAATTTAGATTCCTGTAGTGATTCCAATAAGGCATTCTATTCCAAGGCCGTTGCATGATTTTAAAGTTCAGCCTGCAGAGGTGAATGTGGCACGGCAGGCATGGTGCTTGGTCATAGTGGCTCATTGGAAACCAATGCCCCTCTGCTTCTCCAGGTTCCTCCTTCTCCCAGAGGAATCTTCTTTGCAACAGGGTTCCCTTCGTAATTAATTATTCTGCATTCTCCTATTTACCCAGTGCTTTGAATTTGCCAGCTGTTTGGAGAAAAATAATGTGATTAAAGTCACTCACACTGCAAATGTCTAATAGCTCCAACTTTCCAAGGATATTAGCATGTTAAAAGACCCTGGAGGTTAACGTGAGTGATTTCACTAATTGAATGATTTCAAACAGAAGAACCTAGTAAAATAAAGAATTGTGGACACAGTGGGGGAGCCATCTGGTAACAAAGCAAGGAAGCTTTCTTTTTGCTCTTAATTCCAGACCTAGCTTTGTGCTAAAGTAAGAGTATCTTTCTCATGTTTTGCAGTCCTCTGTACATGTCCCAGATTCATATTTAGAAGGCATATATGATACCACCTGCAAAATTAAGTTGCTGATGAACAGATCTGCTATCTTGTTTTAGGAAAAAATATGCAGGGAAATCTTTTAGTTAACTCGCCGTTGCGAAAAAATTATGGAATCAGTGAGTGTAAAGGATGCAAGTACCTATTTGAAACGCACCAGAAACAGATGTCTCCCTACCTAGGCTTTTGAATGAAAATGTGATCCCTTTACCCATAGCATTTTCAGTTCTGTAATTAAATTCAGTTGCATTGTTAATGTACTGTTGACATTAACTTGTATCTCATATACACAAGACTGGGAATACACACATGTTAACTTGAAACAGCTGTTTGCAAAATTACTACAATATGGCCAGTACTTCTTTTAACCATTATGTCCCTCCATTTAAACATGATTTGCATCTGTAAGCACTTATTATATATAAAATTATAGGAAGATATATGACATAAAAATGATGACTTTTGATGCTACATTACTATTGCATTTGACAACAGTACGGGAGAAAAAGAAAGTTAATAGAATGCTTCTACAGATCAGAAGTCATGCCCCATTGGTATGCATGCCTGAAGGGCCGGGCCTGTGTGGATATCTTGCCACACACCCTAGGATCTGGTTAGTGGACAGCCCTTGGCCATCACTACCGCTTCTCTCCTGTCTCCTCTGTTCTTGCGGATGGCAGAATCTTGGGGATAAATTATGTGATGCTCCCTGCTTCTTTCAAAAGCCCCGTTTCTGGATTGCTGATGTCTGGAAATTTCACAACTAAAAATGTCTTCATTTGCCCTCTTTTAAAGCCTCAGTACCCTTGTGAGGGCTTGGGGTAAACCTGCGCATCGCGTCATGGCGTGACACCCTTTCCAGGTTTGCTAGGGGCAGGGCAGAGAGAACTGGCAACTGCTGAGATGAGCAATGAGCGGGGTACAGCAAAGAGGAAGTCCGGAGCACCTCAGATCAGTGTGGGCTGCGAGTCTTCAAGCCCTGCTCCTGGTGTCAGCGGCTCCCCCAGCACCAGGCAGCCTCCCCAGAATCCGGGCAGGCTACTGGGTTTCCACCTCCTCCAGCCACCTCTCTGGGCCCCGCCTCAGTCCTCCAGGCACAAAGGGAATAAACAAACAACTGGCACTTGTTACCGAGGATTTGAGGAAGTGATAACGCGATTTCTAAAGCAATGCTTTCTCAGAGTCTCCTAGACAAGTTCCATTTTGAGCACAATTTCTATCTCCAGAAAATGTTAAAGTTTGCTAGTGCATTTATTTCTTCATGGTATAAAAATTCATTGAGTGTCTTTTCTTTTGCTAGGCAATATATTTCCAAACTGAGAATGCAAAGATTAAAATACTGAGTGAAAGAAACCAGCCGCAAAAGACTACCTATAATCCTATTTATATGAGATGTTCAGGATAAGCAAATCTACAGAAACACAAAGCAGATCAGCAGTTGCCTAATGTTGGGGTGGAGGAGGGGAAGTGTAGAAAGTGATTGTTTTATTTCAAAAATGTTCGAGAATTAGATTACCATGATGATTGCAAACCTGTGTACATTTACTAAAAACCATTGAACTGTAGACTTTAAATGAGTGAATTTTATGGTATGTAAATTGTATCTCAATAAAATAGCTAAAAATAAATAATAAATAAACACAACCAACCAAACAAAAAAGTCCCTTCCTCCTAGACTTGACATTCCAGGGGGTTCAAAATATGAAACAAAGAAAAAGGCTGGCATGGGGGTAAGTAGAGTAGCCAAGGAAGCACAAAGAAAGGACACTTTGGTGTCGGGGAGAATCCGAGAAAAATTCCTAGAGGAGATGACATCTAAGCTGAGAAGAGGCAGACAGAGAAAGGAGATTGGGAGAAAAGTATTTGCCGAGCTCCTACTCTCTGTTAGACACTGTAATGTAGAAAGATGAGTTAAGACTCGATCCTAGGCCTTGAGGGGCTAAGGCTAGTGGGATGGAGAGAAAGAGGTGATTAAAGAGAGGCACAGAGGCTGTGGAAATAACAAAAAGGGGAAAAAAATCCAGTCAAGGAGGTGAAGGTTGAGTCAAAATTCAGACTTGGGGGAAGGCAGCGATAGTTTAACTTTATGAGCTACGGAACCGCCATCTTGCCAAGGCATCCCACCCAGCGGTGACTCTGTCACAGCTTACAGGGTTCCGTTACCATTGATGCCTTCTCACTCTTCACTCAAGTCTGCATTGGCTGAGGGGAAAGCCCTTTGAGATCAGAGCTACCCAGGAAAGCTTGGAGGTGGGGAGGTGGGCGAAGAGGCCGAGTGCACGACAGGAATCCCTTCCAAGAGTAAGTCCCACAAGAGAGCTCTATTGACCCATTTCTAGCAGGGTGCAGAGCTGCCCAGGCCTTCTTTCTGCACATTCTCCTTATAGATTTAGTAGCTGGAATCCTCATGACTCTGCAGTTGAAACTTTCCTAGCATCTTCCCATTCTGATGATTCCTGGCAGTTGGGTCACCTGTCACCTCCTAAGAGAAGCATCTAGCAGACACTTCTTCTAGCTCCTGGCTCCTGGCTTGGCAGAGGCCTCCACCACATTCCCCACATGTCCAGACGAGCACCCGGTTAAGGCATCCAGAGACAGAGAACCTGTTATTCAAAAGGTTTTACAAGCTACTATAAATTTAAAAAGAAGAGGCATGTTTTAAAGAAATGAATGCAATGAATCTAACAATTATTTAGTGCTTCTCTATTATTTATTACATTTTGTGTGTGTGTGCAGAAACACATGTATTGACACATATAGATGCATATGTATGTTTATTCATTGTGAGTTTTGTTTAAAACAATCCAGAATTCCCATTTCTGAGTCCCTTACCAATACACTCTGCCCAGACACAAATGAAGGAAGGCTTGGTTTTGGCCCCAGAGATTTGGCTTTCATGTCTGCAGAGGCAGCATAACAAGTTAGTGAGGCAAAGGCATTTATTTTCACTGCATTTGATAACAGTTTGCTGAAGATAGTGCCCAGGGAGGCTTCCATCAGAAGAGAAATTGACTTCCAGAAACTCAGTACTTCAAAGACTTCTGGTGACCTCAGGAAACCGAAAAATACCACTTAGGCCAATCGCCCACTTGAGGCCGCCCATTCTTCTGGGAAATAGGAACCAGAGATGCAGTGTCCCTATCAGTCTCATCTTCGTGTCCATAAATAATTCAAGGAAAATATTAATTTATTTATACGATACGTGGCCAAGAGAGAGTTACAGATGTTTACCAATAACATGGTCCTGGAGCTCCATCCTGTTGAAATGGTTCCTGTTCTTGGCAGGAATAACTTGTGCTAAGGGTTGGATCCACACCCTTTTATAAACATGCCATTGATTTTGCATAGCTAATGTGAGCATTGAAATGGGGACTCTTTAGAGACAAGTATGAACAGACACCAGGTTTTCCCCAGGGGGTGTGCACATGAGGCGGAAACTGTTGAACCCAAATTTATGCCATTTGATGACTATACTCATTTTAGTCTACAAAGGCATGGTTTCAATTCCCCCCTGTACTATTCCTAAAATCAGATCGAATTTTATCTTATAAGTAGAAGAAGTAGCTGCAAATAATTTCATGCCCTGCCAATGACATAGGCACTGATTTTTAACAAAAGGCTTATAAAACTTTTTATGATACCGTAAAACTGGAGAGCTCATTCCCATTAAAACATAAGCTTCATGTTACACGTAATTAAGGCGAAGAGGAAAACATAAAAAATGTAAGTTTAGGGGCGCCTGGGTGGCGCAGTCGGTTAAGCGTCCGACTTCAGCCAGGTCACGATCTCGCGGTCCGTGAGTTCGAGCCCCGCGTCGCGCTCTGGGCTGATGGCTCGGAGCCTGGAGCCTGTTTCCGATTCTGTGTCTCCCTCTCTCTCTGCCCCTCCCCCGTTCATGCTCTGTCTCTCTCTGTCCCAAAAATAAATAAAAAACGTTGAAAAAAAATTTAAAAAAAATGTAAGTTTAAAAGTGTATCTTGTACACATATTACACATGTACACATATTAAATGCACACAGAAAACACTGCATAAGTTCCACCTCAAAGACAAAGGTAAAGACAAGCAGGAAATGTCATGGTGGGTGAATGATTCCATGGCTGAAAAATGAATTGCTATTTCAAGTTCTCCAGGGGATATGCTGTATTGAAGGTTAGAAGTCATTTTCTATTTTTCCAGATTGTAAATAAGAAAGTATCATTAAATGCACATTCAGCTGCTATTTTGGTCCCCTGAAGTTTGAAAATTATTATTTATTTTTTCCTTAGGAATGAGGACTTGTGTATTAGGAAGAGGTTTGAGGAGATGGGCGAGGTCCGTCAAAGGCAGCTGGAGAAGGGGCTCATAACCTCTATCTGTCCTAGAACCCAGTGGGAGAGGAAAGCTTATGCTGGGGACTCTCCTTTCCATCTGTTCAGATTGCGATGGGCTGACTGGATTCACTTAAGCCACGTTTGCTTCCATGTGGGCATTTGTAGCATCCTCTCAACTAAATGTATTCACTGCAGACAGATGTCAAGAATTCTCAATTCCAACTATTAATGTAAGATCTCCTGAGGACCAGACAACCTCTTATCTTTAAGTGGGTATACAATTGGTTAGATGTTACAACATACGCCCTTTTTACTTTAATGGTCTGAACTTTTTTTCTAATATTCAAATTTATGATTTATTTTCAAAAGCATACAAATTATAGACCAAATAAAAACTCATATCATAGAGTGTGAAGAATATTAAAATGTTGACCTTGATGCCATATGCCAAGATTTCAAATCTACACATTTTGAACAGATTTTATTATAGGGAAAAAAATAGAAATACAATTGAACAAAATATATAAATAAGTCATATACCATCATCATTATATCATTTAGCCTACCACTAAAACCTGCATCAAATTGATGTATTTCACCAGCCAACCATAAAATAAGGAAATTTTTTACTAAACAGTTGAAAATCAATTGAATACATCATATATATATATATATATATATATATACATGAGACCATGTTATTTCTGAATTCTGGTGTACAAATAACCAATTATAATTTCTTTGCTTTTTAAAATATCAAAACATTTAAATAAATTTTATAAGAATTACCTTTTCATGTAATAAAAATAACAATATATTGCTATCCTGAGAAAAATGTCTTGGTTAGATATATAACTTGTCTCCTCATAACCAGCCCCTCAGCATAAATCAAATTCAAACTTCATCTACCTAAATATGGTGGCCTTGTAGGAATATATATAACACCCCTTTTATAGTGTTTTCTCTAAAAGCAACTGTTTAATTTTGTTCTTCCTATTAGTTGGGTTTAAGTAATTATCTTCATTTACATTGCAGATATACTTACAAGTTGTAAGTATTCTTGAGAAGTTTAAGCATTAGTGTTTTGATTGTGTATTGTGTGTGTTAAAACATAGTGATCCGACATTTAATAGAGCCATAAAACAAATTCTTTATATTTCAGCGAACATAAAGAAAACAAATGGAGCCCCATTTTAGGAGGACTGCATGGTCTGTTATCAGTTAGAAAAAATGAGATCCACAGCCCCCTACACCAGGTGACTGAATCATAAAAAAAATATGGAAGTTGATAATAGTAGTTACTACAGCAATAAAAACATGATAAAAGTTTCCTTGACAGTTTGAAACCTTGGAAGCCTTGCCAAATTGAAAGTCTAGTTTGGAAGTCCTGGCACTAACCTGCTGTCTTTAGTAGGTCTTTGGGTTTTCTGACAACTTCTGGTTCATCCCCTTAAGTCAAAGTGATCTATCAAAATGCCTTAGTTTCCAACAGCAATCAAAATCAATTGAACTAAAACACACATTTAAAAAAAACAAACTACTGTAGTATTTGCAGAGAAAGGACTCCTTGATTGAGTCAAAATACTCAGAATCTGCTGTAGATTCATTCTGCAATTGAATATATATTTTTTGGAGTTATCAGCCCTGAGCTTACTCAAATTTATGTTTGTTCATTTTAAATACAATAATCCTAGCCACTGATTTTGATAACATTTTTCTTTTTGCAAAGTAGAAAATTCACAGGGAAAAATTTTAGATACCGATGATTCTTTAAGTCTTTGCTCAACTTAAGGACCCATAAGATGATAATTAATAAGATCCTAACGCTGACCGCCTCTCTAAGCTCTTAACCCTATTACTGTATTAGACCCCCGTCTCCGGACCATGCCAAAGTATTACCGCTTTGAAATAACTTTTAGTGGGTTACATATTTTTTTGATCAGTTTCTGTTTTTCTTCTTGGAATCTTTCAGTGAAATGGAACTGAAAGAAGAAACTTCAAATACACAACAGCATTATATTTTCCTCATAAATATTACCAGAACTATTTCCATTTCAAAAATCGGTGATTTATTCCAACACTTTCTAAGTGGAAATTATTGTTTTGTAGAGAAGACTGCTAAGCACAGGGGTAACTAAAAGGAGGAAGATCAGATGACCCAAGGGTAAGCCCAACTGGCAGGGAATGGGGAGCCTTTCTTTTTCATATGTCCCTACAGGATCCTATTAGCTTACCTGGATGGCTTGCAAATAGCTCACTGTGCTTTCAAATGCACACACACACACACACACACACAATGTCAACAGTGATGCTTGGATGCTTATGCAGTTATTCTTGCCTTTTAATATTATAAATGTTTTCTTTAGTTCAGTTTAGATTGGATACTAATCAGTTCTTACCAAAAATAATACACTTCCTTAACTTTTACATCTAAAAATTTGTTTAAATACCTATTCTTTTTTTTCTCAAATGATGAACTTGATAAGCACATACAAATACACATGCACACACACACACACACATACACACACCTATTTCCCCAAAGTAAAATAAAATGTTTTTTCAATTAAGGAGTAAAGAAAATAATCCTAGCATTTCAGGGCCTTATCTTTAAAAAAAAAAACAAAAACACTTCACTGCACTGTGTTCAAAAGTTTTGGTTGTTGGACAGCAGGGAGTTCATCTGATCAAAATTCAGAGGATATCAGGATTGGAAGGAACTAGACAGTTATCCTATTAAACCACATTCAAATAGTTGAATGTGTATGATAATATCTTTGCCAAGTAATCACTCTATGGTTGTATACCTCCAGTAAAAATGAAAATGAAAGATACTCTTTGAACACAGACTATTACTAGTAATATATTTATTAATAGTATTGTTACACTTGTTTCTAAAATCTATTATTATTTCAATGGTGAAGAGGTAAATGCAGGACTAACCTCAGTCAGATGGTTATTATAATTAGGTTGACAGTAAATTACAAGAAACATCCATGACTATAAACCTATTATAGAGCATATAATACATTAAAACATGATGAGAGGCTGCATGAATTGGCAACATTTTATATCACTAAAAAATAGTCAAAAACCTAAAAATAGTGTTTGCATATAGTTGCAGATATTAGAAAAATCTTTCATTTAATGTTTTTTGTTTTATTTTATATTTGAGAGAGAGAGAGAGACAGAGACAGAGAGCGAGCAGGGGAGGAGCAGAGAGAGACAGAGACAGAATGGGAAGCAGGCTCCAAGCTCTGAGCTGTCAGCACAGAGCTGGACGCAGGGCTCGAACCCACGTGCAGTGGGTTCATGACCTGAGCTGAAGCCGGACGCTTGACCGACTGAGCTACCCAGGTGCCCCCAAATCTTTCATTTTAAAGGTTAATTCTGTACCACTTAAAAAAATCTATCATCTGTCAGAGGCAGATATGTATTGTTTATATCAAGTGATAGTTGTGCTTAAATATAACTTAAGACAGTTAAATATAAATTCATGTTTACTTTCATATAAAAATATATATAAAAATAGAGTATTTAAAGAGGTGGATATTCATACCAAGGAACTGATCAATCAAAATAGTCTCTCTTTTTTTGTATGGTAATGAAATTGAGGTATTTGTACAGTTGTTAATTTCAGACATGTATTGAATAACACTCTCAGCTTTATTTTTCCCCAAAAGAAAAATAATCCTTTAAAACACAATTGTAACTGTGGGATAGCATACAACAAAACACGTAAAATAAAGAAATTCACTATTTTGAAATTAAAATATAGAAGAGAAAGTTCTCAATACTAGAACTAGGTATGTTTTATATATGTATGCCACAGTTTTAATAAAAAAATATTTTTATTCCTACTCTCAATTTGGATGAGAAAAATCAAAATATAGTTACCAATAACATGGTATTTGTGGACGTATACAAATGCTTTATGAAAATAAATGCCTATGCAAATGCCTAATCCTTTGAAAATATTTACATAAAACGTAACCTTAAATCACATAGGCCTCTAACAACAAACAAAAGCTTTCTTAAGTAGTATCATCAATAAAACACATTAAAGTAATACATGAGGAACTACATTTTGTTTCTCACTTTAACATTACATTTGTTATCAACTTAGACTGCAGTTACCCATCCAAGTTCACAGACAGGATAGGAGGGAATGTTACTGAAAAGTACAAAGAGTGCAAAGTTAAATCCATTGGTGTTTTAACTGTAAATTACTACACTTCCTATGTCTCTCCTAGAATCCCTCCGAATTCCCTGTGTGGCATTCCTGTTCTTTTCCTTTCAATTGTAAAATTTAAAAAGTATAGGAAGAAATGTTTTTCCTAAGCATTAGATTACAAAGTCTAAGCTATCGTACACATCACTCTTTCTCCTGGTAAAAAACACAAGCACAATCCCTACTTGCAAATGGAATGTAACTGCTTTTTTCCCCTCTTCAGTATTAATGTACCGATAGAGAAGATAACACAATACTCAAGACCATTATCCTTTTTGTCCACATAATTCAAGTGTCTATATTTCTCTTTATTATCATCATGCAATACCTAGCCCACAGTGGTTCCAATTTATGATTATACTTCAAGTAACCTTTTTCAAGCTCTAGCTTTCCCCTTGAAACCAAGTGATTGTCAAGTGCATATATTGACCTTATAAAGCTGTAGGAATAAAAGTGTTATTATTACTTTTTTTAAAGCCATGTGTGCATTGGTGTCTATGTGTGTGCCAGCATGCATGAGTGTGTGGTCAATCCAAGATACCCGTGATGTGTAGGATTTGGTTCTTAGACCACGTCCAGGTGAGTGGCTTGCTTCCAATTCCAAGTTCAGTCCTCCTGCAGGGAGTCTACACAGTCCTTTTACTTGCACACATCCTGCTGAGAAGGATTTCAGAGCAAACCTGATTAACTGGACCTCTGACATGATATGGTGATTGAGAATTTGTTACAGAGTCTTGTTGTCGTTTGCTTTGATTGCTGAAATATCTTCCCACAATATGATTTCTTGATTGTTTCATTCTGATAAAGTGATATTCTTTGGATAACTTTGACTTCACTACCTGCAAATAAAGAGCAAAAAAAAAAAAAAGTCAAAATCAAGGAGATTCAAGCCCTGCGTAGATTAGTATGACTAACTCACAAACTTGAGCGGCATCTTTATCACAGAGATGTTGCCTAAAGGTGATAAATATGATCTACATAACCAAGAGCCAGAGTAACTTACCTGTCAAAAAACCCCCTAAGGTTGGAATTTGAATTTCTGCCATTTTTCTTACCTCAGGACAGTTGGTTCCAATGCATCTGAGGGATAGTTTCAGATGGTTTCTATACCACACTGTTGCCTCTGTGTGTGTGAGTATGTGTGAGTGTGTGTGTGTGTGTGTGTGTGTGTGTGTACTTAGGCCAAATGCTAACATATGGAAAAGACACTGAGGTGCCTGTGCTGGGTCAGTGAATCAAACATGGTACTCTAAACCTGTCATGGCATCCCTTTATAGAATGGAAATTAAATTAAAGCTATTTGTGGAGAAAAGAAAAATACTTTTCCATTGCACAACCATAAGCTGATGCTGTTACAATTAGTGGTTTCATTTTTTCTGGGTGCTTAGTAAGTTATGGAATTTGTAGAAGCAAGCTATGCCATATTAAGCTAATAACATATATGTTTGTACATATGTAAATATATTTATCTTAAAATTTTTGAATAGGCAGAATTACAAAGCATTTAAATAGCATAAAAAGATATATAACAAAAATTTCCTCCCCATCTCTGCTTCCCCACCTCCAGTCATTCAATTTATGAGTGATTAATAATGCAATAACAAGACATTATTTTTGGTCAATATGGATACATAAACTATATATTATTGGTGACTAATGAAGGTAACACTGGCTCACATGGAGTTTTAAAATTCCTTTAAGTGCTATATAATAATTTAGATCCACATGTTTTTATTCCATATAAGAGGATACACTGAAAACAGCTCCAAAAATACAGAATATTTAAACAAATACAAGATGCTTATTTTGAAGATAAGGTATTTTTAGTTATATGCAAGTAAGTATGAACCTTTTTAGAAGATTTACTGGACTAGAAATTCTGTAAAGATATAAACCAAAATGTTAACAGTAGTGATCTTTGGGTAGAGGAATTATAGGTGATTTAAAAACGTATTCTTTGTAACTTTCAGTCTTGACTTTTTTATTTGAATACAACAAATGTACACTCCTTTATAATCATAAAAATGTTGAAGCTATTTCCATTCTGAAGAAAAGATGTAATAGTAATGCATTTTAAAACCAATTATACCCTGCCAACCCCAAAGAAATGAATTGTTTTCCTGTAGCTATGGGAGGTTTGGTTTTTTATGATCAGGCCTTCAGATGAAGTGACTCTTAAGAAGACCAGTGAAATCAGTGGGTTGTGGTAAGGAATCCCTACGGATGGTAATTCAGAGCTCAGTTTGCAGTTAACCACTGATTAATATTCCAGGTCCCAAGGTTGTAAGTTTCTCTTATGTGCAGTTCCTTCCACCCTGTTTAGTTATACTACAACTTTAATTATGATAGGCCAGGAGGTGCACCAATGTTTTCCTGAAGGTTCTGTTTTGGAGGAGGTGTGTATTCAATGATAGCAAGATTAGTGAACATTTTTAAGGAAGTTTATTTAAGGAAACACTTAAGCATAAATATTACATTCAACCTTGAAAAAATATTATTTCAGTGTTCTGAAGCCAAAATAAGGTTACTTTTGTTTGTATAAGTTTATCTTAAGGTCTGGCTTTTGCAATTGCCAGATGATCTACATGCTAATTAAATGCAAAACAGTTAAAAATACATCTCATTGCAAAAGGTTATATCCTTCTTTAAAAGTTATCTCAATGTTTTGTATGATTTTAGGGTTGCATTTAATGTTGCATTACAAATGTTGGAGAATGCTAGTGTAGATGCTTACAGCAATCTTGAACGTGATTTATAAAAGAGATAATACAAAAATGTTTATGTCCAGTGTCTTTGTTGAAGCCTATAGCTTCTCCTCAAGAGTAGTGTCAATATTTTGCCAGATCACATGGGAAGGTTGATAATGTATTACTATTTTTAAACCAGTAAGGTGATCTCTGAGAAAGGAAGATGGGATGATGGAGTCTCTTCCACCTTCTGAGGGCCTGCCTAATGCCTCACACAATGCCACTGGTCACAGCATGCTATTATTCAAGATTGATTCCTACACATCTATCCCAGGGCTTGGCCCAATAGCACTTAATTCAGTTGGTTTCCTTTGAAAGCTATTTTGCAAGAGATAATCAAAGACGATAACTTTCCTAATTCTTTGGTTAAGCCAGTATTACTTTGAAGCTGACTCCTGAAAGATGACAAACCTACAAAGAAAGAGTTACTTCAATTTTGATTTGTCAAAATAAAGATGTAAAAATCCCCTCAAATACTATTTTAAATTGAATCCAGGAGTCTTTAAAAAATCCAGCATTGGGGCGCCTGGGTGGCGCAGTCGGTTAAGCATCCGACTTCAGCCAGGTCACGATCTCGCGGTCCGTGAGTTCGAGCCCCACGTCAGGCTCTGGGCTGATGGCTCGGAGCCTGGAGCCTGTTTCCGATTCTGTGTCTCCCTCTCTCTCTGCCCCTCCCCCGTTCATGCTCTGTCTCTCTCTGTCCCAAAAATAAAATTAAAAAAACGTTGAAAAAAAAAAGGAAAAAAAATTAAAAAAAAAATCCAGCATTATTGTGCACTATGCCACTAGCACATAAAATTTATTTCAGGCATGCAAGTTTTAACATTACAAAATATTTTGTTATAGAAAATCACCAAAGAATTATTTGTAGCTATATGATTGTTTACCTTGAGAACCCAAAGGAATCTACCAAAAAATAATGAGATGGTATAAAGTTAATATTTAAAAATTATATAGCTTTTCTATATTCTATCAATAATTAAGAAGAGATATATCAGAGAAAAGATCCCATTACAATACTAAAACAATTTCATTCAGTTTAGCGATTATGCAGGTGAAGAAAACATGAAGTTAAAAAAATTTTTTTTAATGTTTATTTATTTTTGAGAGAGAGAGTGAGAGCGTGAGTTGGGGAGGGGCAGAGAGAGGGAGACACCGAATCGGAAGCAGGCTCCAGGCTCTGAGCTGTCAGCACAGAGCCCGAGGCGGGGCTCAAACCCACGAGCAGTGAGATCATAACCTGAGCCTAAGTCGGACGCCAAACTGACTGAGCCATCCAGGTGCCCCCAAAACATGAAGTTTAATAAAAGGAAAACATGAACAAATGGAAAGACATACCACGTCAAATCTCTCCAGATTAATTAAAATACTATGCCAATTGTAATCCCAGCAGTATTTGGGGGGGGGGGGGGGACATGACAAAGAAATCCTAAAATACATCTAGAAGAATAAATGTGAGTAAATAACCAAGACCAGTAACCAAATAAACAGTGGTGGGGGGTGGGGGGCATTTTCATTACCAAATGTTCACTCATCAATATTAACTGAGTCTACCACCAGCCTACCATAGACCCAGTTTTTTGTTGCATAAGCCAAGTATAAGCAGAATTCAATACTGAGAAAATACAGGGATGTCCATACTACAGATTAAAATGCATTTCATAAACTGCTATTCTTTCCTAAAAGTGTTTTTAGAGCAATAAAGTAGTTCTAAATAAAGCCCAATGTTATATAAATCTAGCAATCATAAATGCTGACATTGTAAGAGTATTAATTACATGGAATTAAAATCAAGAGTGTATGTATAAAATGGAGCTATGTACCAAACTGCTAATAGAATCTCCAATGGGGAAGGCAGTGAGAATTGAGGGGTATATATGACATAAAGGCTGGAACTTTTTTTTAAGATTTTATTTTTAAGTAATCTCTACACTCTATTTGGGGCTCAAACCTACAAGCCCGAGACCAAGAATTTGCATGCTCCATCGACTGAGCCTGCCAGGTACCCCTAAAGGCAGGAAGTTTTGTTTTTATTCCGTATACTTGTTTTTACATTTTTACAGTTAGCAAGAATTCATGTAATCCTTGTATAATAGAAAATCAGTAGAAGAGATTTACTGATTTATTTTTTTCCATATAATATCCAATTTTCAATCTTCAGCGTTCTCTGTGAGAAAACACATGGAGTAATTCAAATATGGTCCCTACCCTCAAGGGGACTATATAAAGACACATGTCTAAGATACTTGAAGTAAGCACAAGAATGAAATGACTTCAAAGACATTGTCTGAGACTAGCTCCCCAAGGTCAGGCACCATGTTGTTTCCACGTAACGAATAGTTTCTTCATACGTTACTTAGTGCTAATTATCATGCCATAAGGTGGGCATGATAATCTGTTCACACAGCTATTATTTCTTTGAACTTATTTGTCAAATTTAGTCTCCAGCATTGCTGTCAAACTATTATCTCCAAGTTTCAAAATATTACTTTATTTTACCTACTCTTATGGGCTCCAAAGTGCAGGAAAAGGGAGTTAGCTACAATTTTAAGGCTTGGAAATGTTTTGCAAGTGAAGATGTTGATACCTGTACAAAAAAGGGCTAATTGCTTTTTTTCTTTGATCTCTTGTGTGGAAATGTGCCCATTTGGGTCCTTCCCCACATCAGAGGACCACTTAGGATTATTAAAATCCAACTTCCTGAGAAACTTAACAGAAACCCATGGGGGAGGGGAAGGAAAAAAAAAAGAAAAAAAAGAGGTTAGAGTGGGAGAGAGAGCCAAAGCATAAGGGACTCTTAAAAACGGAGAACAAACTGAGGGTTGATGGGGGGTGGGAGGGAGGGGAGGGTGGGTGATGGGTATTGAGGAGGGCATCTGTTGGGATGAGCACTGGGCATTGTATGGAAACTAATTTGACAATAAATTTCATATATTGAAAAAAAAATAAAATCCAACTAAAGTGTCGACTGGAATGTGGCTCTGAAAGAGAGATGTTCTCAATACAAATGGTAGGTTACCTCTGGGGCACAGTAATAATAATAGTAAACAACAAAAGTGACCTATTAGAAAATATCACGAAAGAGACCTTGAACCAAAGACAAAAGACTCTAGACGTGTTTGTATAGGGATCGTCTCAACCAGAGACAAATTCTAAGTGTTTGATGCTGACAAATGCTCCTTTAAATTTCAGCGCATGTGACCTGGCCAACTGAGAAAGAGACGTGTACCTAGAGGGATAAGGAGGTATCACCTATGATTATGTAATGGGATTTGGCACACGTTTACATGACTCTAAACGTGAATGTTAAATGACAATTCTTTTGACACTTTACTTATTTTTAATATTCATTTACTTATCTTTGAGAGACAGACCGCGAGTAAGGGAGGGGCTGAGAGAGAGAGGAAGACAGAGAATCCAAAGCAGTCTCTGCCGCTGTCAGTGCAAAGCCCAAAGCCTGACACGGGGCTCAAACCCACAAATCGTGAGATCATGACCTGAGCCGAAGTCAGAGGTTCAACCAACTGAGTGACCCAGGCGCACCTCTTTTGACACTTTAAAATACTCCAAAGTAATTCTTTGTTTTTAGCTTTGTGTGTGTGTGTTTGCTGTTGTTTATTTTCTTTTTATGAGTTTACTGTGTCAAATTACACATAACATTAGGAAGCAATAGTGAAGGACAATTGGTCCTCAGAAAGTGTGATAACCTGTTTGGTCAGCATTGTTCTATAATCACAAGTATAAATGTGACAATAAAAATTATCTTTCTCATGACAATGTTCAAATTTAGATTAAGTTATATGTAAGAATAGACTTTCAAGTAAAGATGACAATGTTTCAAAACAGTAATATATTTGTAATATATTAACTATAGAAACTTAGGAGTAATTTTGGTGCTGGAAGCAATTGCTGTCATGATAACATATTATAGAAATGTGGATGATCACATTTTCTGTGACCCAGGGTGACAAGAATTGAAATTCTGTGCTTTGGCGTGCAGAAGTAAGTTTTACTTTTTAATAGGTTCCTTATATGTTAAGAGATCTCCCAGTTTATGATTGTAGATCTTTCTACATATCTATGTAGTTAAAGACCTGGGCACAAACACATTTTAGAAGGCATAGAAATGGCCACATTTCAACTTGACTGGTTTTGTCCAATGGTTATTTTAAGACTACCCAAACAAATGAAAAACTGTTATAAATTTACACAACAAAACTAACATTGCAACTTTTACTATTAAATGCATGTAATTTCAACCCTCAAAATTGATTTCACATAAATTTTAATCAGAATGAGTATATTACCATGTCAATTAACTGCTGCATCTGAAATAACTCAGAATTTTTGAAAAGTTACTACAAAAAGGGAAAGCTTGGTGAATTATTGGAAACGTGTCAGGCAGATTATAAGCAAATACCTTTCCTAAAACTGATCTTAACCTGAATAACACCCAAGGAACTTCTGATGTGCTTCCAGATCCACAGAACAAAATAGAAAACAATTTTCAGTGGCTCAAGCGTTCCAAAATCTCTCTAGACTGGATTAAGGGGGATGTTCTGATTATAAACGTGTTTCACGGACAGGGATGGGCTATAAAGAATGAGGGTAATGGCTTTCCACGGTTGGGAAACATGAGCTTGACCAAAATGTGCTAATGTGGTCTTTTAAAACAAATGTATACTATTGAAGTACTTTTTATTTGGTATAGTCATTCTGCAGCCATGACATTCAATCCAAGATCCAGTCACCAAATTTATGACCAGCTGAAAAAAGTAGCCCAAGAATTCACAGAAATGGAATAAAAATAAAGCAACAAACAATAGCTACAAGCCAGTCCTTATAATTCATGGTTCCATTTCAGGAAATCGTACAATTTTTACAGATAATAATGATTTTTTTCACCCCCCCCCCAATATTGAATCATGGCCACATGAAATAAGTATGTTTTGATTGAAGGCAGTCCAACTTCTGAATGGGTCAAAGATGCTGAGGATTAGAGGGCAAGACTAAAGTTTTCTTTAGGAATGAGGAATTGTTTTTTGTTTTTGGTGTTTCCAGATTTGCAGTGTCTCAGTCTCTCCCCCCTACCTCCAAATCTCCAGTCCTTCTTACTCCGACAGCTGAGCCTTTTTAACTCCTGCTCCTTAGGCAGACCTCAGTTTCCGGCTCTGGGAACAAATTCTGCTCTGAGGTGAGCAGACTGATTATAAGGAGGTATAGACCAGTAGCTTACCAATTTAATGTTGCACTGTTGGTTCTATCTTGTACTCCTATGCAGCTCTCCAGAGACTAATTCCCGTTTTAAACTCAATTTCCTAAGTGGCTGAATATTCATGTCAGTGAATTCTTGATATAATATAAAAGACTTTCATTAGTGTAATTATTACAACCTAAGTTCCAACCTTGCTCTGTTTAGATGTACATCTTGGGTCTTGGAATCTATTTTGACCTTAACTTGCAGGTATTTGTTTCCATCGATCTCTCTTGAGCTGAGAAGTTTTATTTAAGCAAGAAAATGTTACTTAGAACCAGTTTGTGTGGACCAACATTCAAACTGCCGACTTCACCGTAGGGATCCGCTGAGCACAACTGTGGCTTTTGAAAGATCTTCGATTGGGCCCCTCCGTTTCTTGTCAGAAGAGTCCTCTAGCCCCTTGCGCGAGGCGGTGCGTGCCTGTCTGCTGGTATTTTGGACGGTTTGGGGGGAAGTTTAGGGGCTCTACCCTTCAGGTGCCAACTTGTACGTGCATTTTTCCGAGGACAGCCTCTAGATTAATTTGTTCTTTTCCATACCCGTGTTTCTGAGTCCATCTCTGATGATCGATTTTAAAAGAAATCGTATATATGGAGGTATATATGGACAGCCACGGGGTGGGGTGGGGTGAGGGATTTGGGGTCCACCAGTTTTGCCTACAGATTGACCCGTGTCTCAGCCCCGCCTTCTTCTGCTCTGGGCTCGTTCAAGTCTGGGTCAACCAGAGGCTCTGCGGGCAAGTGTGCCTTCCTCTCTAGTTGGTATCTCTCCTCTCTCTCATTTTCCACTGTAACCTCTTTTGTAGGCTAAGTTAAACTTCTTAAAATGAATTCGGATTTCTTATCTCTTATGAGTTATTTCTTATTCTGTCTTTTTTGGGGGGAGGGAGGTGAATAGCTTTATGTGTTCAAAGTCTTTTGGTGGAGTTTCAAGTGGAAGAGAAGATAAATGCTTGCGGTCATTCTGCCACATTTAATCTGTACTCCATGCATGATTTTTGACCTTCTGTACGCTAGTTTTTCCAAAGTGTGCTTAGTGAGGTGTTAACAGTGTTATTAAAAAAAGAAAAGTGGTTCTGTGGTCAAAAATGTTTGGGGAAAACTGGGTCAAACTAAGTTAAATAGTTTCTTTGCTGTAACGGCTTTTTGGATCATTTAAAATACTGATATTATTTGAGAATCTTTACAGTGGAGGAGTACACAGAATTCCCCAAACCACAGATCCTGTTTTTACTTGGGTAGAGCATCAAAACATAAAGTAGAAAATGGTAATCAAGGTAGTGCAGAGCCCATCTTAGCTTGACTTTTAAAGGTTGGCACTATCCCCCCAAAATGAGGGTTTACTGCAAAAAACATGAAATAGTTATGGGTCAACATCTCTTTCTTAGGCATACTGACATTCTAGGTTCTAGTACTGCAGAAATTGGCATGTACAGCTGACTCATGGGGTCATAACACTAGTTCACATAGAGTGACTGGCACTCTTCGTTCATCTTTTATTTAATTATCCTTTTTAAGAGAGAGACCCTGATGTAATTGCTGTTACCACCATTCAATAGAGGATGCTCCTTCCAGAACAGGATTTTGTAGCAAACCATCCCAGGAAAGACTGGGCTCCCTTAGGGCTAAGGAATTCATTTTCAGCAGGCACTGATTTCTAATCTAATCATCCAGTGGAAAAAGCTAGAATTCACTTGCAGATGATGGAATGAGCACAAATTATTTTACACGGAATAAACTGTCTAGAGTCGCTTTCTCCCAAAAGGGGTTTAGGAATGGTAGGCAGTGAAAGCTCATGTGATTCCTCTTTAGTTACACGGCCATCAAAAGGTTTTGAATGACAACATTGGGTTGGAACTATAGACACATCCTGGTGGGGATACGAAGGATGAATTTGAGTAGTTGAAAGTGAAGGTTCTAAGATGAAAATATTGCAAAAGTCTAGGGCAAATAAATCATAGAGAAGAAGAGGCCCTCCAGCCAACCTTGTTCATTTAGCAGCACCCGACCAACTATTTACAGTGTCCTTGACTTGATCCTCCCCCACATTATCAGGGGCCTTCCTCCTATGCCCTCTTGTATTCTTGATGTATTCTGTGGTAGAGATTATTCTCTTTCTGCCCATAAACATGAAAAGCAGTTCCTCCTACCCTAGACTACTTTGTCTAAGTCCAGTATCTTTCCCCATTTCTTTCTTTCTTTTTTCTTCCTTCTTTCCTTCCTTCCTTCCTTCCTTCCTTCCTTCCTTCCTTCCTTCCAGAGAGAGAGGTTGGATAGAGAGAGGAAAAGAGAGAGGGAGAGAGAGCATCTTAAGCAGACTCCACAACCCTGGGATCATGACAGAGCTGAAATCAAGAGTTGGACAGTTGGACATTCAACCGAGTGCCCCACCTTTTCCTTATTTTCACTTGTTGAAAGGCTTTCCAGTCTCCTTTTCTCGTTTCTTATACCTCCTCAATCTATTGTAGTCTTATTTGTGCCCCTAAAATTTTATTGAAATTGCTCTTTAAAAAAAAAGTCTATTTATTTTTGAGAGAGAGAGCACAAGTGGAAGAGGGGCAGAGAGAGAGAGAGGGAGACACAGAATTTGAAGGAGTCTCCAGGCTCTGAGCTGTCAGCCCAGAGCTTGACAAAGGGCTTGAACTCACAAACTGTGAGATCACTATCTGAGCCAAAGATGGATGCTTAACTGACTGAGCCACTCAGGAGCCCCTTTACTGCAATCACTCTTTTTTTTTTTAATTTTTATTTATTTTTGAGAGAGAAATAGAGTCAAGTGTGTGAGGGGCGGAGAGACAGAGACAGAGAATCTGAAGTATGGTCCAGGCTCTGAGCTGTCAGCACAGAGCCCAACGTGGGGATTGAAACCACAAACCATGCGATCATGACCTGAGTCGAAGTTGGACACTTAACCGACTGAGCCACCGAGGCTGAAATTACTGAAATTTCTCTTAAAGTGATCAGAAAAGACCTTCTCAATGCCAAATCCATGACTATTTAAAAATCCTTATCTTAATAAATCTATCCATTACATTTGACAACATTAATGCTATTTCGATCTCTACAAATTTTCACTTTTTGCCTTTTCGTTGCACCACACTCTACTAAGAGTTTTCCTCTATCAGTTTATTTTCTAAATTCAAATGTTCCTATTTCTCCAAACTTTGCTTAAATATTGGCATCTCCAAGAGTTCTATCCTCAGTTCCTCTTACTCTACTCACTTTTTCTGGATGATCTATTTTCATTGTTTCAACTGTTCTGTTTTTTGATGACGTCCAACTTTTTATCTCCAGCCCCACCCTGCACCTCAAGCTTCAGACTTGTATAGCCAACTGCCTGTAAGAGATCTCCACCTGGATGTCCTACAGGCATCTCAAACATAACATGTTCAAAACTGAATTCATCATCTTTTCCCTGAGCTTGTACCTTCTGTCATTCTCTGACTCAGTTGCTGGTTCAGCTCTAATCCATCATCCAAGTTAGGAATCGTCTTTGAGTCTTTCTACTCCCTCATGCTGCAGATAAGATCTACAGGTTTTATTTTTAAAATAGGGCTTGTATTCTCCTTCTCTCTTATGCTTACAGTCTCTGTCCTGATTTGGGCGAGCTTTTATCATCTCTCACCTGACTTCTGAAAAAGTCTCCTAACTTCTCTCCCAGACTCTGTCCTCTTTCACTCTGTCCCCCTTGATGTTATCAGACTTACCTATTTGAAACAAATATATGACCATCTCATTTCTTTATAAAACCTTTCATTGGCTCTCCACTACCTATAGGATACAGTCTCAGCTCTTAACTATGATCTGGCCTTAGCCCACCTTTCCCAGGACCCTATTATAGTCGATGTTCTACAATATACAGAATTGCCTGTGATTTCCTGAGAACATCAAGTTATTTCAAAGCTAATGTGGTTTACATTGTCCCATGGGGTTGAATGGCCTCCTTTCTGCCATCACCCTATTAGCCTGACTACTCATCCTTTAACAACCAACTTGGACAATTTTCAAGAGGAGGTTCACTCAATCTTCAGATTGGGTTAAGTGCCCTTTCTTGGTGTTATCACAATATCCTATTTATATGTATAACATGCTACTTAACATATTGTTTCATAATATGGGCTGTTATGCCTGATCCCCTGACTACACTGTCTTGAGGGAAGAGAATGTTTGTTATTTATGTTTGCATCACTACCATTTAGCTCAAGAACTGGACTCACAAACAAATTAAATAAAAGAATAAACAAGGTTGAGGCAACTGGAACAGAGTATGGAGAAAGGTTCAGCAGAATATTTAGTAGGTAAGGACTTGGTAAGTAGCTGGTCAGAGGTTGTTGTGGGCTGGGGAAAGATAAGAAGGAGCCAAGAATGATACTAGTTTGTAAATGAGAGTGCAATAAAGAAAATCTAGGCCTTCTAGGGAAGAAAGTTTAAAGGGACTATTATACTTCTCTCTTTGGGGATATGTTGAGTTTGAGATACTCAAGGAGACCCTAAAAAATGTTCTCCTAGCTCATTTTATAGTAGTTAGTACAGCTCACACAGACACAAAATTTTGTTGAATTAAATTGCCATTGCTAATTTATTAAAAATAGCCATGCTGAGGGGCGCCTGGGTGGCTCGGTCAGTTAAGCATCCGACTTCAGCTCAGGTCATGATCTCACAGTCCGTGAGTTCGAGCCCCGCGTCAGGCTCTGTGCTGACCGCTCAGAGCCTGGAGCCTGTTTTGGATTCTGTGTCTCCCTCTCTCTCTGCCCCTCCCCTGTTCATGCTCTGTCTCGGTCTGTCTCAAAAATAAATAAACGTTAAAATTAAAAAAAAAATAGCCATGCTGATAAATTCTGAGATCTGCTATCCACGCTAACTGTATTTGAATCAGTTGTTCTTTTTTCTCCAAAAGTCATTACCACAATTTTCTGGATAAATGAATTTAAAGCCTGTTTTCTTCATTGGGTTTATGACAACTCTTTAAATTTTGAGGGAGAAAGGGAAAAACTTTAAGCCCATAACACAGAAGGAAAACTTTTCTAGGCCAGATAAGCTTTTGTTTACATAATTAAATAATCAAGAGTATAAGATGAAGATTAAATAGTAATAGGAAACCATCTCTCACAAAGAACTAACAATCTTTTCTTCTTTCCATGGTTCCAGAATGAAAGGAAACCTAGTGGTATTAGAGCTGGGTAGTGATCAGAGGGATTTTTTTTTTTTTTTTTTTTTTTTTTTTTTGCAGGGGGGCAGAGAACTGAGGCAAGAGGTGTAGCTACATCTGCCAGAAAACAGAGATATCATATAAGGTCTGCACAGCTGATTAGACTAATTAATAATCATGTAACTGTTGTGGTTTTGCCCCTCCTGCAGCCAGGTTTGGGCTGATAATATTTTTGTATCCTTCCCAGGTTTTAGCTTGTTCACACTAGATGTTTGCCACATAACTAACAGCACCATCCAAAACCACTCTTGTGAAAAAACTACTTGGATCCTGTTTGTTGTCCTGCATAAATGTTGGGAAAACAAAATTCCATTTCTGCCCATGAAGAGAAACACCTGCTTTTTTAACCAGCAGGAACATTTTAGTCAACATTGATGCACACCGGTTGGGAAATTGTTTAGAGATCCATGGCGGCAACATACTCTCTCTCGTGGTGACTTGACACATGAAAGAGGTGGGCCGAGACCTCTCGTCTTACCTGTGGCAACAAGAGTCAACTGATGCAGGTGTGTTATGTCTCTGATAGAATCCTCACGACAAATCAGAGGACGCAACAAGATCTTACTGTAATTGTTGTAGCAATCCTTCTTAGGTATGTGAGGATCTATTGTGGGAACGGCTTAATTGAACACCAGAAGATACAAACTCAAATTCTCATGGTTCTAGCACAGCTGATTTTAATTCTTGCTATTCCTGTATGACAAATTGCTTTGTCAGCTCATAAGATGAGCACAGAGGGAAAAAATGGTTATTATTAACAAATTTCTGTCCTTTAATATGTTTTACATGAGGCCAATAATCTCCTTTTCCCTGGCTTGCTACATTAATCATCAAATCATACTTTGCAAGGGCCTTTAGATTTTCTTGATTCTTTATAATAAGCTAACAGTGATTTAAGATGTTGGGTGATAGCGTAGAAAGATTGTTAAAACCTCAGCGTCAGCAGTAGAAACGTCCTGAGCTACAAGAGGTGCATTTTGTTCAAGACTTAAGCAGCAATTATGCCAAAGTGATGAACGGGTGTAGAGACTTTGTGATGAAGAGAGCCAGTTGAGAAAGATGACCTTATCACTCTGCAGTGTAACTGGAAAGGCAAATGCCCCCAGAAGTATTTTAGCTCAAAAAATAAAACTTCAAAATGGTAATGCTGCTCCAGAATCAATTAAGATAATTTGAAGGATACCTATGTAGCTTGCCAAGTCAACATGCATTAAAAATAGGGCTTGAGGCGCCTGGGTGGCTCAGTCAGTTAAGCATCTGACTCTTGGTTTTGGCTCAAGTCATGATCTCATGTTCGTGAGTTCGAGCCCTATATTGGGCTCTGCACTGATAGTGTGGGGCCTGCTTAGGATTCTCTCTCTCTCCCTCTCTCTCTCTGCCCCTCCTGCTCTCTCTCTTTCTCTCTCTCTCTCTCTGATAAATTCTGGGATCTGCTATCCCCTATCTGCTATCTTTCAAAATAAATAAATAAACTTAAAAAATAGGGCTTAAAAAACAATTTGTACATAATGATTACACATAATTATAAAGTCAAATAAGTGACATAATTTCACCTGACATGCTTAAATTATTGCTATGCAAATTAAAGCTATTTTTATAAGTAATATTTATAAGCCAATATTCTAGTTCTGATGGTTCAAAGAGCCTTTGTTGTAGTTCTCAAATTCCATGACTATTAGTGTCAACCGGTTAATGCTGTGGCAGGAGACACATGTAATGCAATCATGTGGGAAGGGCATCTTCTGTTTTTAATTGGAGCCATGCTGGAAATCTTTGGAAGACTTCTCCTTTTTAGACTTCCCAAGCACTAAAGATGAAAAAGAAAAACAGATACCCTCCCCTAAAATACTAATTGAAGACACATTATATAAAAATAAGTAAATAAATAAACCTTTTCTAAAAGAGGCAAAAAAAAAAAAAAAAAGATCAGTATATTGTCTTTCAAAGTCCCTGTTTTATGTGGGTTTTGGCAACCTTTGACTTGTTTTTGCAGCCAACTATGATACTGGGCTGGCTCAGCTGTAAGATTATTTTTTCCCCTTTCTGGCTACCTGCTCTTGTGTCTCTAAGTCTTAACTTTTTGCAAACAGAATAGGAACTCAAAGTGTGTTATATTTTTTTGTGTGTGGAATAAATAAATAAACACATAGTCTCCTACAGTGTAAAATCTGTGCTGCAACAGCATGGCCAAGCTTCAAATTGCTAGACGAAAACTTAAAATGCCATGCTGTCTACTGTGGGTGCAGGCTCTCACTTCCCTGAGATGCAGCTCCATTTGTCCTACAAAATTATATGTAAAAAATATAACATAGAAAAAATATAACATATCCAGAAGAACCAATGCAGTGTCAGTAACTTTGGGTAGCCATAAAAATCTGAGGACCAAAATGAATTCTGATAGTCATCTTAAGGCTGAAAAACAGGATGCAAGAAACCTTTAGTGGTCATTTCCCTAGTCAGTCCAATGACTGCCTTCTGGTTTACCAAGGGGGCCATTTGAGAAAGAACAAGAGATCCCGTGTCTGGCAAAATGATCAGATGAGACATTGCAGTTTTTTCTTCCATTGCACTTTCAGCAGAAGCTCCTAAGATCTAGAGCAAACAACAGGAGCCAAGTAACTTCATACTCCAAAACAATGTATGCAAAACTTGAAAAAGTATAGACAAAATCCAGTTTTGCAAACCTTTGTCTCATTAAAAGAGTAGGGAAATGAAGATGAAGGAAGAGAGAGATTTTCCATGTGAGTTGTCCAGATGATTGACAGTCTTTCTCCCTCATAAGGAATTGCTTTACCCTTGCTTCAAGCCAAATGAGAGGGGCCTTCGAGAGACCAACTTTAAGAAGTGGACGTGTGTCCTTTAGGGTTTGGGGATCATTAGAATTGGTATGAGACACTGTGGCTATAGATGAGCTTTAAGATGGCCGGGAGAATGAGAGAGCAAGAGTGAGACCAAGAGCAAGAAAGAGTGAAAGAGAGAGAGGGCTGTATTGGCAGCTAACTCTATTTCTAGCAACAGCAGAGCAAGTGTGCATGAGTGTTTCTGGTGGATCAAAGGTGGGCAACAGTATCGAAGCCTAGTGCTATTTTGAATAGTTTTCAGGAGGGTGCCTGGAGTGGCAAGGTGACCCACAACAGAGGGAGGGACAATTGGAAATCAAGGGGCCCAGGTATTGCCTCTATCAAGGAAGGCATAGTCAGAGGGCCCCAGTGGGAAGGAGGGTCTTCAAGGAAGTCTACAAAAGCACTTTAACAAGAATTAGCATGCCCTACCCAGAAAGCACATCAATGGGTTATGCTTACACCAGTCAAGTAAGACTTTCATTGTCCTTAACATCTCCCTAACCTGACCCAGTGACGAAAGGGGTGAGAGAAAGAGGAAAGAAAGCTCTTATACCCTCTCTCCTCCTTTGGGCTTTGAGACCCAAGAGGTCCTGAGCTGGGGGAAGGAAATGACTTCATGTGGTTATAACAGGGCTGGGCAATTTTAGTACTGAACTGTCATTCTTCTTACGCCTGAAAATAATTTTTCATTCTTATTATCTGAAAGTGGTTTTAAAGTTATGGGACTTACTAAGATTTTATTCAAGTGATATAAAGAGGAAATAATCACAGAGTTTGAAAAAATGGTGGGGCGGAAGGGAGGTTAAAATTATTGTCTGCTATCACCTTATCAGTTTAGCCTAATACATTACTGACTGCAAATGAAATAATTTTCACCACGGGGTGTTGGGGACTACTCAAAACACAGGCCCACCTGTTTAATGCATTAGATAAACCAATGGAGAAGGTCGTTCATTAGTTTAGCACATTAAATTGTCTTGATTTTCATGCTCCACTAAAGACATTTTATACCTTCTTTGGCCACAATTTCCTATGGGAAGGTTGAGAGTCTGTTAGTCAAGGCAAGTGCTCTCCACGTTTCCATCTTCCTGCTTTCATTGACCAGTGATCCTAGTTTTTAAATGTCTACATAAAAACTAATTCTTTTTTAACATCTTATTTTGTAGAGTCTCAAGTTGTGATTGCTAAATGCTCTGGCTGAGTAATGGTGAATACATCATTTAATCTCCTCCGGACATAGTTTTTTAATACAAAATAAGACTCAGAATATAATTAAAGATACAATGAGAAATCTAACCAATCAAAAGATACAATAAATAAAGAGCCAGCGTAAATACCTCATGGAAATGACATCCACACGTCCCCTGCAAAAACTCTTTGTATCGCCCCATCGTTATAGTAAATGTGTCAACCACTTCATAGCCATATGTCTTTGCAGCATCCAGAATAATCAAATTTTCTTTCCATAAGTTCTGAACTTCACTCTGTATTGCAAGAGAGAAGAATGAGAATTTTTATTGAGGATTGTTTTATGATTTAATAACTCAGGTAGAAATCATGTAAGTATCGTCTTTTTTACAGATAGATCCCACTGCAGGAAAAAGACTTAATTTCACATGCATTTTTTAAAATTTTATTTTAGAGAGACAGAGAGAGAGAGAGAGAGAGAGAGAGCAGTGGGGGGGGTAGTGGTAGAGGGAGAGAGAGAATCTTAAGCAGGCTCCACTCTCAGCATGGAGCCCCATGCAGAGTATCATGATCTGAGCCAAAATGAAGAGGCAGAGGCTCAAATGACTGAGCCACCCAGATGCCCTTCACATTCATTTCTTAAGTAAAGATGTGTTATCAGTTTTTTATTCAAAATATAAATATAAACATTTATGTATATATAAAACACCAACACATAAATATCTATAATGACACACAGTTTGGAACTTTTCCTTCTATGAAAATTAGTTTTATTTCCCACAAACATCCCATTGAAATATTTAAAAGTCTTACTTTAAAAGTCAAAATTTGAAAATCACAAAGGCTGTCTCCATCTATTTGGACTTTTATTCATTTAGTCATTTGAATATTAATTAGTGTCTGTTTTGTGCTTAGCTCTGCTAAGGGACAAGAATACAAGGGAAAAGAAATCACGGCCCCTGGTCTTAAGACATTGTATTCTAACAGGAGAAATAGATTTGTAAACATTTGCTCAGTCCTTTAATGGATTTAAATATGCTGGGCTCTGGGCTAGTCAGAAGAAGGAATAGCTGTGCAGGGGCAGGGGGACAGCTGGACAGTGAGGCTTCAGGAAGAGGATCCAAAGCAGAGTGAGGTTTGCCTATTGGATGGAGGTGGGGGCACCAGAGAAGAGGAGTGTGCTTCAGGGGGGCAGCAGAATTGAGTGAAATTTCCAGCCGCTGCTTTTTTGGATCATATTCTTCCCTCCCTCCCAAGCATGTTCAAAGCAACGATGGTGCTTGGCAGAAAGTCTAATTCAGATCCAATGCTGAGAAGAGGCACCCTGCACTAACTACTCTAACTCTGAGATTCCTCATCAGCCTGGTTAGGATTTTCTTAGACTGACCTGTAGTCTGAGACTCTTCCTACCTCATCCATCCTTCCACTCCCTTCATATCAGACATATTACAGCCAACCACAGTGCCCAATGCATAGTAGACACTCAAAAAAATATTTGGTGCAAGATTGAGGGATATGCACTTGGTGCTATCCCCTGAAACTCTTCCTGCCTACTTGGCACCCTTCCCTTTATCCTTTCCAGACATTCTCCTTAATAAATCCCCTTATTTTGCTAATCTTGTCTGCTGTCTGTTTCTTAGAAAACCCAAACTGACAGAGGGAGGAGATTGCTCTTGCCTTTTCTAAAGGACAAAAATGCTGTTCATTTTCCCGGTGAAAAAGTGAATCACTTGCATTTGTTGATCAGGCTGCAAAGTAACAGAAGCAGTACACATAGGTCTAATTTTCTGTCTTCTCCACTGTGCTAGCATACCTAATCTTTATGTGACATTATTTCCCCCAAAATAAAAGTAGTGAACAGAAAAAATTCCCACTGAAGGAATCTAGAGCAAAGAAGCACATGTGAATTTCGTCTGTGCCATCATGTGAACCATGATGCTCAATATTGTTTGCAGGCTTCTTCTTGTCCAGTTACAAGTATTTTCTCAACTTTAATATGTCTGATTATGAAAGGTATATGGAACTTTACAGTAAGCAGTTTCTTTTTTTTTCTTTTTTTTTAAATTTTTTTTTCAATGTTTATTTATTTTTGGGACAGAGAGAGACAGAGCATGAACGGGGGAGGGGCAGAGAGAGAGGGAGACACAGAATCGGAAACAGGCTCCAGGCTCTGAGCCATCAGCCCAGAGCCTGACGCGGGGCTCAAACTCACGGACCGTGAGATCGTGACCTGGCTGAAGTCAGACACTTAACCGACTGCGCCACCCAGGCGCCCCTACAGTAAGCAGTTTCTTAAGAGAGTTTTCTAGAGAAAGGTTGGTTCTCTGGGAAATAGATTCTGAGATGGGAATTTGCATAACAGTAGAGTGCTTTGGGGGATCAAACACTTATAAGGAAGTGATGTAGCTCCAACAGAGGCTTTTTGTGCATCCCCCTGGGAGTTTTAGAGCTGGCATTGTCCCTCCAGGATGGCCCAATTGGGGAAAGGGGACTGAATCTTGGTACTCCTGCACTGGCAAGTTGGGGCTCTGCAGAGAAAGGCAGTACTGTCAGCAGTCAGGTGTGAGTCCTTACTGGGTCACACTCCCAGTGGCCCAGTTGAATGAATATTTCAGCCTTGAAGGGGCGATCTGGGAGCAGCTAAATCATATGAAGTATCACTCACTCCTTGCATGGGGTATTTTTTTGAAAATCTACCATCTGCTGAGAATTGGGTTTTGCATTTGGGGTACCAGAGTGAGCAATGCAGCCCTCCCTCCCCAGTCCTTGCTCTCACAGAGGTTAGTCTAGCAGGGGAGACAGACAACCAAGGATTGTATCTGTTGAGCGACATGAATAAAGTCACAAGACATTATTATAGGAGCTCATAGCAGGAGTAGCCAATTGAGTCTAGTGCATCAGTTAAGTCTGCCCCATGGTAAACTAACACGGGAAGGGTGACTGGAAGTTGTTCAGGTGAGGAGTTGGTGAGAGGTGGGCTCCATGAGGAAGGAACAGTGATTTCAAACACCTGGAAGTGTCTGAGAGCATGGTGTGCTTGAGAAACTGAAAGTTTCCCAGTAGGACTGAGCTCAGTAGTGGTGTGTGTGTGTGTGTGTGTGTGTGTGCGCACGTTTGTGTATATGTAGGGATGAGTCCACAGAGGAAGGCAGAGGCAAGCTCGTGAATGGCCATGGAAGCCTATGATTGAGTTCACCCTTATTTTCTGCCTCCACTTGATATTATCCCTTTCTCTTTCATTCTATTCTTTCCTTTCCATTTCTCCCCTCCTTTTGCCTTCATTCAGTTTGAAAAGACTGATAAGGACCATCAAAGCCCTGGTGGGAAGCATAGTATTTAACACAGGATCTGGCACAAAGCAAGTGCTGTAGAAAAGTTTGCTATCTGCTGAGATGAACTGATTCAGAGTTAGGAACCTACATATAAGTAGGGGCCCTAAGTACTCCAGTTTTGGCAAGGAGGAAAGTGGGGCTCAGAGAAGAATTCTCAAGAATCAACTGTAACCTTGACTATAGCCTTCAAATAACATTAAAGGAGATTTAACTCAAAACCCACAGCAAAAATTATCAAAGGAGCCCTCGTCTAATCCCTCACAGTCTCCAACCCTTCAGCTACCCAACATGCAAACTACCTGCACTCATTTTAAGTGACCCTAACTTCCCCACACTAACTCCAAGAAGCTGAATTTGGAGGCTTGACTTGGGCCACTTTCTACCAGTTCTGTTTTTGCATCACAGATCTAGCATCTTGGCAGGCGAGGTGGCAAGAAGGGAGAGGGGGTTGTGTAATCTGCACTGGGGAGAGCTAGGAGAGCTCAACATTATTATACAAAAATAAATCTCACTCAGTTTACACAGTACACGGACAGCTTCCTGTCTCCCCAATTCCTAGTGCTCCCCTGAGCTCCCTGAAGCAACTGCACACAAACCTGCCTGCCAGTGAACTCTCCTCACTTGAACAAGAGCAGCTGGTTCTCTTGCCTACAGATGTTGCCTTTTCTTTTCTTAGACTTCTATTCAGTGTTGAGACTAATTTACTCTTTTCGAGAAGAACTGGTCAGAGGCTTCTAACTCCTCCCACTTATGAATATCCAAGGAAAGGAAAAACTAATGATACTACTTCAAAGACTTTTTTTTTTTTGAAAAGCAATCAGTCAGAAATCATCTTCAAAAAAGCCACTCTTCCCCAAAGTACTCATTGATACTGACAATTTCATTTGTGGTTCCAGCATGAGTCTTTAAAGGTGTATGAAACATTAGTGGGGTAAGGGGATACTTAAAGCCTAGTCTCTCTCATCTACCCCCCAGTTCTTTGTTTTTTTCATAGCTCGGCATCCCTTTTCTTCCCTTATGAGCTCAAAGCATCCACAATGTATTCATGTGATATGGTCTCCTTATTTCCCGGAGTAATTATAACTGGTTTGAAATCATAATCCTTAACTATATTATCCTCCTTTGATTTTTATGAAGGCCGCTGAGTATTGCGTAGTGTCTTGTGGGTTCTTTTTCAGACACCAGCAAAGATTCTTATAAGAACCACAAAGTTCACATAGCCTGGAGGGAATGGGCCTACCTGTGTCAAGAAATGCAGTCCATCCACTGGGAGATGAAATCCAATTCCCAAAGTTTTGATGATCACAAGGATATTGAGTAAATTTTCCCTGTGAATCAGAATTCTGAGGTCATAAACTTTGATTACATTTCTAGATGTTTGTGCTTACATAAACAAATACACTGGAATTCTTCTAGAATGTGATAATTAGCTTATAAGACTAAATTCTCATTTTATAAATATGATACATTTTAGGGTTTTTTTTTTTGTGGGTAGAGTTTTATGTGCCATTGGGCATGTTTTTACCCATAGTAAATTCAAATTTGGATAATGAAATGCCATCCAGTGATTGGATACGAAAGTATTTTGAAACATTTTAAACTAGACTTCAAGTATGTTATTCTAAATTACAAACTGCTCTTTAGATAAAATCTTGATGAAATTTAGTCACATTAAGGGTGACTTTTCTTTTTAACTTAGGATACTAATGACAGTTATTACTTCAGAAACCTACCTCTTCAAAACCTTGTGAATAATTTGTAGGTGATTGGAATTAAGCCACTGAACACCACCAACGACCAATACGGTCTGGCCTGTATTCTCCAGGGGACGTGATCTGAAATCCAGGAAGGAAAACAACACATGTTGCCTTGAAACAGATGGCAAACATTTTAACAGCAGTGCCTCACATTTCACTGAACCATATCTAGCATCCTGGTCACAGGACCCCCTTGTCGTTTCCAACTCATTTTCAGCCATATTACTTGGCATTTAAGCTTTTCAGCACATTTGATATACAGTGAGCCATTATGACCGCTAGTAAAACATCAGCACATTATGGCATTGTGCCATACATAAGAGTTCCATTGTACCTTTGCAAGAGATGTTCAAGTGCTTTTTCAAATGTTGGTCTCAACGAAGGGCTTATCCAGAACTGGGGATAGTAGGAATAACTGACCAAAGTCTTCCCACCATTGACATTGTGGTAGAATTTTGTGCCATGGACCTTCTGCCATTCTTGCAAGGTTTCATTTAGTCTTTCGATCAGATAGTACATTATTCCTCTATTGGTTGAATCTCCAATGAAAAGAATCTGTAAATTAAAGAAAAATATTTGCTTTCAAACCTGATGTTTACAGGATGAGAGATAATATAAAATAAGTGATTTCTTGAGGACTCATAAAACCACAAGTCTAATTCTTTGAAGGAGAGCCCTTTCAACTGTTAGAAATGACATCCATCATATTGTCCCCCAAGCCTGTTCATTTTCCTCTCTTCCACACTCCTAGCAATGATATCAGTCACTGACCTGCTAACTCATGTTTAAAGCTTTTTGCTTTACACTACCTTCAGGTTCTCTTCCTCCTTTATGCTGTTTGCCTTCCCATTTAATTAGCTTCACAAATTTTATTGATTCAAATAGGTATGAACTATTTTAGTGCTGTAAGAACACTTAGAGATTTTTCTAACCTCTTTGTTTTACAGATGAGAAAACTGGGGATCTGCAGAGGTTAAAAATCTCAGTAAAAGTCATGCCACTACTTGAGTAAAGAGCCACAGAACCCGGAGCATGAGTTTCTAAACAGTCGTCTATGTCTCCAGGAGCAGATCCCAGCACCATTGGCCCTCAAACACTCATACTCATCACCTCTTCCACATCCCCTCCCAGTGTGGCTCTGCTTCAGGCTCCCATTAACTCAAATCTGTGCTAGTGGCCACCCTTGAATTCATTCTACACACACAGTACTACAGGGATAAATTTCCAAATGCCTACTTCTGGTCATGTTACTTTCATGCTCAAAAACCTTATCAGCTCTCCATTTTCTATAAAATTAAGCCTAGTTACTTAGGTTCAGCCAACATTTGCTAAATTTTTGTTGCATATCAGACTTTGCTGGGTGGAGATTTCACACAGAGTACTCACTTCTAATCTTCATAATTGTGAGGTCTGAGTCATTATTCCTATTCCACAGATGAGGAATTTGAGGCTCAAGGAGATTGAGGTCATAAATCTAGTAAATGGGGAACACAGGACTCAAGCCTAGGCCCTTTAACTCCAAGTGCAAGATCACTGGCCCCATCCTCTCAATGCTTTCCGTCATGTAAGATTCCTACTTTTTCACTGAACATGATTTGCACTCCACAACATCTGTTTCTCCTTGTACTAATCTGTCTAGAAAGCTCCTCCCTCTGCCACGCCACCTGTGTAAACGCTACACAACCTCCAGACCCGAAACAAACGTGTCTCGTAGTAGGTCTTGCCCAATGCTCCAGCTTGTCCAATGACCTTGTCTGTCCTCTGTGATTTCATTACATTTTTAATTTCCATGACAGATGTTATCAAAGACTACATGAAACTATGGCTATTTGTGTCTGTGTCTTTTTTTCTCATATCATATCAAGAAGTATTTGAGGTCAGAGCCAGGGTTAATTTCTAAATTCTAATTTCCCCCATACTACCATGCATGCACTTTAAAAATATTTATTGAATTGAAAGTCAAAACGACTTTTGTTAGAGACAATCCTTTTTAAGGTCTTTGAACAGGTTTATTTCATTCTTCACTTTTCTCTCTCTGTATTGAGATTTCTCTTTCCGTTAGCCATGCACATATTTTCCTCTGATTTCAACAGCAGTCATTGCTATCACTTCTCAGGCACGACTGCATTTGTCCATGCACAGCAAATTAGGTGAGAATCTGCAAAAGTTTGTCCTTTCCATGGTAAATGTACTCAATTAGCTGTGTGAAGAAATGCCAGAACGTCTCTGATTTGCCCTCAGATCAAACACCATAAGCATCATGAAGTTGAACTGAATAACATAAGATGCCAAGGCCCCAGTCACCGATCCTCTTGGTCAAGTTCTATTTGGGGCAATAAAATTCCAGTATGATTAAATAACTTGTGAAATCATTTGAAATTCTTACTTTGACCTGTAACTATTTGTATTTCTGGTCCAGATTTCTGATTTTTAAAAGGGGAATTGTGAATAATCAGGAAGGCTCTTAATTTCAGACACAGAACTAGTAATTTTCCAACACCATCTGTATTAGTTTGCTGGAGCCCCCATAACAGAGTACCACAGGCTCGGTGGTTTATGCAACAGAAATCCATTTTCTCATGATTCTGCCGTCAAATGCTCTTCCACTGAGCTATACCCCCCATTTTCTCATGATTCTGGAGGCTAGAAGTCCAAGATCAAGGTATTTATATGGTTGATTTCTTCCGAGGGCCTTTCTCCTTGCCTTGTAGATGCCACCTACTCTCTGTGTCTTCACATGGTCTTTCCTCTCTGTGTCTGTGTCCTAATCTCATCTTTTTTTTTTTTTAACGTTTATTTATTTTTGAGACAGAGAGAGACAGAGCATGAATGGGGAGGGTCAGAGAGAAAGGGAGACACAGAACCCAAAACAGGCTCCAGGCTCTGAGCGGTCAGCACAGAGCCTGACGCGGGGCTCGAACTCACGGACTGCGAGATCATGACCTGAGCTGAAGTTGGATGCTTAACCGACTGAGCCACCCAGGCGCCCCTAATCTCCTCTTCTTGTGAGGACACCACTCACATTGGATGAAGGCCCACCCATAAGACCTTATTTTACCTTCATTGCCTCTTTAAAGGCCCTACTTTCAAACACAGTCATATTCTGAGGTATTGGGAATTAGGACTTCGACATATGAATTTGGTTGGGTGGGAGCACATTTCAGCTCTTGATACCAGTAAAAGGCCTTTAATATCAGCTTTTTAAAAAAAGTTTTAAAATTTATTTTGAGAGAGAGAGAGGAAGAGAGAGTGCCTGCGTGAGCAGGGGAGGGGCAGAGAGAAGGAGAGAGAGAATCCCCAGCAGCCTCCTCTCTGCCAGTGCAGAGCCCAACCAGGGACTTAAGCCTATGAACCAGATCATGACCTGAACTGAAATCAAGAGTCGGGTATTTAAACAACTGAGCCACCCCAGCACCCCAAGATCAGCTTTTAAACTAAACTGCCACTACAAGTTTTCCCAAAAGTTTCTTTTCAGTATAATATGAAGTTGCAATCCCTCCTATGGATCTCCAGGCAGCCAGTAAGGTCACTGGGTGTCTGTATTGTGGGTTACAGAGAGAGATACAGAGGTTTAGGAAAATCAAAGTAGCTGCACGCTATTGAGAGAAGCACATGTCTAGATAGTTGGTCTTTTCTGTGGGATTATACAAAGATAGAGCCCACCAAAAATGTTAGAGGCAAAAAGAGTTAAGGGTCAAAATTCTTAGGTATGGTTATTTATTAACTAGGCAATTTTAGACAAATTATATGATCCCTCCAAAGGTTCATTCTCTTATGAGTAAAATGGGGAAAATAATAGCACCACTTTTGAGGACCTCAATGAGATTTTAATACCTGTCTTGTTCCTGGCACACAGAAAGCATACAAAGTGAGCTAGCATTAAGGCATAGGAAGGGCACGGAGCACTTTTGAATGTATTTAGTGTGACTTGCAGTGCACTGCTAGCCCTGTAAATTCATTAACTTGTTTAGAGAAAATTTCAGAGAAGATGGGGAATGTCTAAATCACAGCAGTCTCTCTCTTGCCCTACTAACCTTGCTATAGGTCCCCCAGCAGGACGCAGAGGGTTGCTGGTGAAACTCGAGTCCCTCACATCTCCATCCCTTCGTAGTGACCAACAAAAGGTGCATGGATGGGGGGGAGGAAGCCTCACCACCATCCTCTGCAAAACAAGTTCTAAGTTGCAAATATCTAGGGGCAGTTGGGTGGTTCAGTCGGTTAAACGTTTGATTCATGGTTTCAGCTCAGGTCATGATCTCACAGTTCCTGAGTTTGAGCTCCATGTTGGGCTCTGAGCTGACAGTGTGGAGCCTGCTTGGGATTCTGTCTCCCTCTCTCTCTGCCCTTCCCCGGCTTTCTCTCTCTCTCTGTCTCTCTCAAAAATAAATAAATGAACATTACCAAAAAATGAACTGCAAATATCTAGACAGCATTTTTCAAGTCTAATGGACACTACTCTGGGAAGAATATTTTCTAGAGAATTATTTTCTCCCATTGCCTTTCTATTCATGACAAATTCAAATGATTAAATTGTAATGAAAATGAAAATACAGTTGTGATTTTAAGATTGCCTGTGCTGTAGGGGAAGCAGTTTTTGTAAAACGTTGATTGGTATTCCTACCTAAAAGATTTCTAACTTGAAAAGGTCAGCTCTTTTAAGTATACATACACAATTTAAAAATAACATCAGGAAATGGAGTGGTTTTTCTTCAGTTACATGGCTAATATTCAATCTTTATATGTTTTATTTTATTTTTTTAAATGTTTTATTTTATAAATATATTTTATTTAAGTGTTAGATATTTTATTGTTTAAATGTTTATTTATTTATTTTTGAGAGAGAGAAAGCACAAGTGTACGTATGCTGGCAGGGGAAGGGGCAGGGAGAGAAAAGAGAGAGAATTACAAGCAGGCTCCAGCACGTGAGCCCAATGTGGGTCTTGATCTCACAAACTATGAGATCATGACCTAAGCTGAAATCAAGAGTCAGATGCTTAACCGACTGAGTCACCCAGGCGCCCCCAATCTTTATATCTGTTATATCATCCAATTCAAGAATTTTTAAAAATAAAATTTGTAGATTATTTGTTTTAAAGGTCAACTTTAAAAGGGCTAAATCATCAAAACAGATATTCGTAACAGGTCGTACAATTTTCAAATAACTCTTCTGTCCCATGAATATTATTGCCTCACACTAGCATGCACAGGTATTGATTGGCATAGGCAATTGAAGAAAATAAATGTGATCATTAAGTACAAATAACCAGTAAGCAATTATAAAAATAATCCATGTCGGCAATAGAACATCAAAATAGCTAATTTTTCCCCTACCAATTTAGCAAAGATTTTAAAAGCACCAACAATCTTATGATCTCAGGGAAATGAACCCTCTCCTTCAGACTATGTAAGGATCACGAGGGAGAGTTTTTATCTTCTTTCCTTTCAACTGTTGAATCCCAAGCTTCAGAAGAGTGTCTGGCATAAAAGTCGGTTCTCATGTGTTAAATGGATGAATGGAAACTGCTGTTGTGTGTATAAGTTGGCAATTTTTAAGGAATTCCACTTCTAGGAAATCTTTAAGGATGTCTATTAAAATATATTTTAAAAGAAAAATAAACTGGAAGCAGTATAAATGTCTGCCAGATTGCTTATATTAAAGTATAATCATACACTTAAATTTTTTTCCTCTTTTAACAATGATATCGTAATATGGATACATTGTAATGGGGAAGATTTCAGTTAACTTTTATAAAAAGCTAACTACAATCACAATATAAATAATGATTGCAATTTTTTTGGTAAAAAGCATGTGGATGTGTAGCAAAGGTCCTGGAAAGTTAACTGTGGTTAGTTTGCAAAGGGAGATACAACAGTGTATTCTGTTATCTAAAATGAACATATATTGACTTTTTATGACAATAATGAAATAACACAAAGGCAGCAACAGTGGCAGCAATAACAGTAAGTGCATTTTCATCTTAAAAACATTTTGAAAATTCCCATAAAAACAACCAGCTTAAACTTCTGTGGAACAATGGCTTAAGTAAGCATTGGTTCAATAAACCCAACACAGGAATCACGTGAATCAGATTTCGGATTCCAGTAGCAATCTTATTCCAAGATTGAATGGCATTTTCCCATGCAGCATCTCTTTTTGGGTTCTGCAGTGCAAGAGGAGAGCCTGCCTCCATCAAGGTGGGCTCTGGAGAGGAGCAGAAGCATCTGTGCCTGGATGTGTGCTGAGAGGCTGGACCTCAGTGCATCAGTGGGCGACAAAGACATGTTCAGAGGACTTCTGTAACTTTTCTATTCCCGAGACTCAGCAGGAAGTGTGTCACTGAAAAGTTTACAGGGGCTGGCATCTTCCCACTCTTTTTCATACCACCATGGACCAGAGGACCTAGAAGCACATCATGTTCCTAGGCTCTGTTAAAGCCTGGGACTTTTTTTTTTTTTTTAAGTCATCTCATTAAAAACACACGACATGGTTTAATTGTCTTTATCTTCATTTCTTTATTATCTAGTCCTTATATTAGGTGGGACGGGCTATGTGCTATAACAAATAGAGCCCTGAGAGGTATAATTGCCTGAACACAAATGAAGTTTATTTCTCCCTCAGGAAAACAGTTCAGGTGGTTTGAGGCAGGTGTATGTGTGGGGTGGGGCAGGGTCCCAGGATGTTTAGACTGTGCCTGCTTCAATTATGGCTTCAAAGACCTTTGTGGGCATCCATATCCAGCTGAAAGGAGGAGTAAAGAGCTGCCAGGTTGTTTATGGGCCCCCCGTGGCAGCTGGGCACATCACTGCTGCTCACACATTCCATTGGTTAGAACTCAGTCCTATGGCAGCACCTAATTTCAAGGGAGACTGAGAAATGTAGTCAAGCTACATTTGCCAGGAAGAGGAGGGAATGAGTTTTATCAACACGTAGCTACCACTTTCTCCTTCATACCATCTTCCTGGGGAAAAAACCTAAAACCTAAATTCAAATTTTTCAACATGTGAATTAGCAAAAGTATGAAACATATGAAAAGCTAAATTTATAATCCACATGATGCATAGAAAGACTTCTTAGAAAATCGGTTCCCTGAGACAAATAATAGCAAGAAGTATCATTAGTATCAGTATCAGTATCAATATCAGTATCAGTATTAGTATTACTGAAAATGCAACTAGAACTTGGTAATTTTTTACTGAAACATAAAATAAAATGGCTTTCATTCCACTCATCATGAATGAAGGGAACTAACAATGGTGACACTTAAGCACACAGATATTATACATTCCATTGCCTCCCTTTCTGCAGAGTCATCAAAAGTAGCAAGGGCATAGTTAGCAAGCCAAGTTATAAAGAAATGGAAAGAAGAGTATCTGGCTATCTGGGTTGAGTCAATATAAAGGCAGTAGAATGTCTGGAACTTGTTAGCTTTTCAGAGTCTCCTGATCTGTTGAGGCCAAAAAGAATTTGGATATATGGAGAATCAATAGACAAGGAAAAAAATTCTTGATTTAAATAATTTCCCTCCTTTCCTCTTTCCTCCTGCATAGACTTTATCTTCAATGTTCACAGAAATAGGGATATTTCTTCAGAACCAACAGAATGCATGTAGATGCCGAGACAGGACCCAGCTAACAGGACCTAACTGAAACCTTCCAGGAGGGGAAGTTATATAGGAATGCAATAGAAGCTACTTGCCCATTAATCTAGGCAATGCCTGCTTACTGGAGTGCTCTCTCATTGGTAATTAAGGAAATGACAATGAGGTGAAGGGGCATTTTACTCATTACATACAGTCCAGGGCCAACCATAGCCCATCTATTTAGAAAGCTCCACAGCAATTCTGATGAGCTGTGTGATTGAGCACCACTGCTCCCAGAAGATATTCATTTCTAAACAAAACAAGGGGTCATCCAGTCCTAATATGAAGCTAAGACTGATCAGATGGCTAATGATATTTAGGGCGTGATGAAAATCTAGCTCAGCAAAGCATCTCTCTGTGAAATATAATATGGTTACAAATGTTTTCCAATGATGCATTTTGATTAAATTGGCTGTAGATAACCAACCAAATTGTTCTTTGGGGTCAAGAACAAATGCAAATTGCCATTTAGGCAAATCACCCTCAAATACATGAAATTTGGCCAAAATAAGGGGGGGGGGTGATAAACAGCTAAGCAATATCACCTACATGTAGGTGTAGCTGCTCAGAACAAAATTATTTATCTACATTGCTGTTCAATCTGGATTATGGGCATTACGGATAAGCCATCCTTTCCTGGTGAGAGTGAGGTGATTTCCTTCCCTTTTATCCTTCCTTTATATTGAAACTGACAAGCAACAAGAATTGTGTAACTATAATGGAACTCACATATTAGTCAGAACATATTATTATAGCCACACTTCAAAAATTTAAACACCTTTAAGTCCAAGACACTACTTAACTTGCAAATATTACTTAAAGATGTAAGTTACGTTTCCTGTTTTAACAGCTGAAATTAAGTACTTTCAGTAAATACCACCTTTTTGTATTTCCCTTTTTAAATTGCACTCTTCTCTCAGATACTTTATTACTGTTTTAAATTCTGAGCTACGTTTTCAACTGACAAACAAAATAAGGGCATGTTTAATTCAGTTTGGTCCGGCTCCTCTAAGTTTTTTCAACTGTAAGTTGATTATCATATTTCCAAACTATTTCCTATAAATTTCACACTGTGATTACAGAGTTATGCTCTGATAAATTTGTATATGAATGTTCCATTCAGAGCTTATTAAGTAAGAGGTGGGTATCTATTTAGGTAAATGTGTGAGTATAACTGAACACATAGCTGATATTTTTCAATTGATTTTGCTTTGACCCAACACAGTTATACAACACAAAACCTATACATAACACATACGCAAAAACCTATACATGAAATAACTTATATTTGGATAAGTTTAGGGTCTAAAAGGAGTCCCACATTTACTTGCCCTCCATACACAAGCAAGTATGACCTAGAGATGGGGTACAAATGCTTCGAGGAGAAACCTTTTTCCATCTCTTCTCCAGACATCAGCCTCCTGTTTACAACACTGTAGTGAAGGCAAATGATGGACTATAGAAAGTACAGTCCTGCTCACGTGCCACTAAGCACAGTGGGGTTCCTGGTCAAAGTTACTGGAAACTTGAACTCCTTTTTAAGTCTCAACTGATTTGTGTCTTGTCTCTTCTCCACAGGTGGGCATGTATTTCCTAGTATAGCCTTGCATTCATCAGTGTAAAATAGTGTAAAAAGATGTAAAAGGTCGTAATAACAACATAAGGAAATTCAGTTGAGGGAAATGACCACTTAGAGATTCTAAAGAAAGCAGAATGCTAGGAGGCCGAATTTGCCAATACTTCTCACAAGCTCAGTCAAATTCTATGGCATTTAAATCTGATTCTTGGAGAAAGATTTTTCCATTTAATGCATCTCCAAAAGCTGAAGTCTGCCTTAATTTGGATTTGAAGTTCTGTTTTATTGTAGCACAACATTTGCACTACCTGCTCATGGCAACAGTGAAACTCAGCTTCTCACTGTAAAAAGTCTGAGTTACAAATTAATTGACAGTCTTCATGTTAGTAAGGCTATTCTACTGTTAGAATTTGCATGTTTAGATATGTCCCCACTTTTACATAATCCAAGAAGCATAAATTGCAATGCACTAAAAAATGAGAAACTTGGACTCCTCTCTTGCACTCCTGATTGGTTCCTGCCCCTCCTCTGTTTCTCTCCAATCTGAGAGAATCAAAGGACCTAGGCTCGAGTGATAGGACTCTCCTGGCAGATTCCTTTTTTTTTCTTTAATTTTTTGAAGTTTGTTTATTTATTTTGAGACGGAGATAGCCTGAGTGGGGGAGGGACAGAGAGAGATAGAGATAGAGAGAGAATCCCAAGCAGGCTCCACTCTTCAGCACAGAGCCCTATGTGGGGCTCAAACTCACGAAACTGTGAGATCATAACCTGAGCTGAAACAGAGAGTCAGATGCTTAACTGACTGAACCACCCAGGTGCCCCTCCCTGCATATTCTTTCAGGGGAAAGAAAGGAAGATCCTTTTTTTTTTTTTTCCAGTTCATTTAAACCATTTCAAAGTAACATTTTTGGTAGATTGCCTGTAACTACCACCACCGCCCTCCGTAGGCACTTTCTCTTTTACCAACTTTTCCAGAACCTCAAGTACAGGTCAGGTGCCAGCCTCTGAGCTTCTTTCTACCTGTACAGTTATCACACTATGAGGAAACAATTGCTTCTCTCATGTGTCTCCTTGTACTGGAAATTTAGCTCCCTGGAGGATCATGTTTGTATGCCCCTAGAACAGATTGTTAACTCAACAAAAGCTAGGCTAGTGAATGAACAGTGGAGCATCACAAAAGTTATAAAAAGTATTGTGAGCTTCACTTTAAGCAATCAGGTGGCTAACTTCTACTCTGGTACCATGTTAGGGATAACAGATACTACAAGCTTTCTGATGTGGGGCAGCAGAGTTGATCTGATGGTGTTGATGAATAAAAAATCACTTTGTCTGATGGGATCAGAACTGTAGTTAGTGCAGGCTTCCTGACTGTAGGTCTGAAGTTCCTACCACTCCCTGACCCTGCTATCCTTATGAAGTGAATTTCTGTATAATGTTGCTCAAATAATATGCGTCTGTTGAATGACTGACATAGTAGAAAGTGAGCCCCCCCAAATGTCAGTTTATAAGGGGTTTAAAAAACAAAATATTTATGTGACTTGTTTTTCTGTTTTTGTAAATGGTATGCCTTAACATGTATTTGTCTTTGGAATAGAATAATGATTATGAAAAATTCTGGGTAGGATGAGAATTGTCTTAGTTTAGTAATGAAAGAGTTTCAGGATACTTTGTGTATTTATATTTCTCTCATGGAGAATGAGAAATCAATGTACTGGGAAAGCTTTTTGCTAATGCACTTTTATGCATAAATAGAGTCTTCTTAAAATAAGTGCTATTTGATAGTCATAGTTGTGAGTGTTCATGCAATTTTCTCTGTGCTGTGTGGTGTATGTGGGCATGCACCTGTCTATATTACCAGGTCCATGATTGTGAATATAAGATTTCTTCCTCAGGGTCTCTTTCCTTTGCATTTCCACTGCCTCTGCCTTAGTTCTGATTTAAGTTTTAAAACACAGATTTTTAGATTTAAAAATATGCACCCATTGTAAAAAAAATGAAAATCACTCAAATATTTTAAAAGATCTCTTCATTCTTTGCCAAACATGTTCTGCTACCTGAGGTGGCATCATGGGCATGTGACCTTGGGCATTGCACAGAGTCCGTGTAGCGGGAGGGCCCAGTGCTCGTGCTATTGCTTTGTGGTTGCCTTCTTGGGAATCTTAATAATTTTGAACACAGGCTACTGCATTTTCATTTTGCCCTGGGCCTCGCAAAATATGTCGCTGGTCCCATCACCACCCTACCCTTCTCCCACTCCCTTTCACTTATGTGATCATTTGTTTTGTTGTTGTTGTTGTTGTTGTTGTTGTTGTTGTTTTTGAGAGAGACAGAGCTGGGGAGAGGGACAGAGATCCAGATGTTCTGTGCTCAATGCTGAGCCTTTCACAGGGCTCAATCTCACGAAAGAACCATGACCTGAACCGAAATCAAGAATTGGATGCTCAACCAAATGAGCCACTCAGGTGCCCTCCTATGTAATCATTCTTAACTGTGTTACTTCCAAAATTTTTCTGTATGTGTAGGCATGCTTGTATGTATGTATTAAGTTTTTATATTAGTGGCATTATTGTACACATATACTATTGAATATATACTAACTTTGAATCTGTACTTCTTTAGAAATCTATACTTAGAATCTATACTTTCTTTGACTCTTCAATGTTGCATGATGGAATTTTTCCACGAAACAGCCTCTGCTTCCCTAGCACCCACTTCCTCCCCGCCGTAGGCAGTCTCCATACTGCTGCAGAAAGATTTTTCTAATTCTGGCTGTGTCATTCCTCTGCTAAAAATGTACAATGCTTCCCTGTTGTGGATAGAAAACTTTAGCATCCTGGTAAACAAATCAGACTCGGTAGAATCACTGCCAGCATGCTAACAAATTGGAGTTCTGAGCACAAAGGTCCGAATAGCACCTCTGGACTAAGAGAATCTCTAAGAGAAGCCCCCCCGCCCCCCCAAGCAGCCAGCTAGCTGGTCTCTGCCAGGAGCACCTTATCTGCATATCGGGGTTATTTTTAGAGTTTGCAACATTCTGTCTCCCTACCTAACAGACAGAAAGAGGGATCTTCCTTTTTTCTTATCATTACTTTGTAGAGTTGCTAATAATCTACCTTGAAATTAGCAAAGACTATATCAGTTGTGTCCCTTCCCCGTGTCCCCCCACCCTGGGTTTATTTATGTGTTGAAACCCTACCCCCTCTAGTGATAGTACTAGAAGGTGGAACATTTGGAAGGTAATTAGGTTTAGATGAGGTCATGAGGGTGGGGCCTCCATGATGGGATTAGTGTCCTTAGAAGGAGAGGAGACCAGAGCTCTCTGCCCTGTGAGGACAACAGAAAGGCAGCCAATGGAAGCTGGGAAGGAACTCTCACCAGAACCCAACCCTGCTGGTCTCCAGATCTCAGAGATCTCGGCCTACAGAACTATGGGGAATGACCCCAGTCTATGATATTTTAACACAGAGAAGGAAAAGGGCTTTTAGCTTCCTACAAAGCTGATTAATCTACAGCATAGGATTAGATCATATAGGCTTCTTTTATTTTACAGAGGAATAAAATGAGCCCAGGAAATAATATGTGTCATGTCAAAAGCCATGGAATTTAGTTATGAACTTAAATGAACATCTACTGCCTTTCAGGTTAATAGACTGTGACATCTTGGAATTTTCCCGAATGCTCTAAATTCTGAGGTCGGAACAGTATCCTGGAAGAGCTTAGAGAAGTCTGACTGTTATAGCAACAACTATTTTCATTGCTTCCAGTCCTGCATTTCTAAGATGTGGATGTTGGGTTATCCAAGTTGGTGGTTAAAAATGTCAGAGTAGTAGCCACATATGCATGTGTGATCATGGGAGAATTACTCAATCTCTCTGAGCTTTAAATTTCTTAAGTAGAAAACAGATACAATATCTACCTCACAGATTTGTGATGAGAAATAAGTAAGATTTTAATTTATTTGTTTACTCTACAAATATCTGTTAAGTGACTATTACCTATCAAAAAGTTGTGCTAAGCAGTGATTCAAACATGTTCCCTGTCCTCATGAAGCTTACAGTTTGGTTAGACATAAGGTATGAAAGTTAGCAGCACACCTAGTTCCTTGCACACAATCAATTCTCTGTTAATAAGAATATTAAGTGACAGTTAATAAAAGTCTAAATGTTTGGTTTCTTCTCTTTCTTTTTTATTTTTTAAAAAACTTTTTAAATGTTTATTTATTTTTGAGAGAGAGAGACACAGCATGAGCAGGAGAGGGGCAGAGAGAGAGGGAAACAGAATCTGAAGCAGGCTTCAGGTTCCGAGCTGTCAGCACAGAGCCCGACATGGGTCTCGAACTCACAAACCTTGAGATCATGACCGGAGCTGAAATCAGTGGCTTAATCGACTGAGCCACCCAGGTGCGCCTCTTTCATTTAAAATTTTTTTTTAACGTTTATTTATTTTTGAGAGACAGAGAGAGATGAACTGCAAGCAGGGGATGGGCAGAGAGAGAGGGAGACACAATCCGAAGCAGGCTCCAGGCTCTGAGCCGTCAGCAGACAGCCTGACGCAGGTCTTGAACCCATTAACTGTGAGATCATGACTCGAGCCAAAGTTGGATGCTTAATTAACTGAGCCACCCAGGTGCCCCTCCCCCTTGTTTTCCTTTTTAAAAGTAAGTAATACTGATGCTTTTATATTTAGAGATACTCTCAGTCATGAAAATTGGTGCAGTTGTATTGGAATCACCATGAAGAAATGTCCATCCTCCTGCCCTGCCCCTCTCCCCCTGTCATTCTTTTTAAATTATTTGCTAGTAGAAAATCTAACCATAGGCCTAATCTGAAAAGCTGGCATACATTCATTCCAGTGCTCATTTCCTTTTGCATTAATAGAACTTAAAAAAAATCAATTTTGGAACTCCGTGTTGCCCATCTGTGAGAGCTTACAAACAGTTTGTAAGGAAAGAACTTTGAAAATCTGGGTAAGGATTACTTACTTCATGTTAACCAAGCATCTCAGTCTATGTGCCCGGTTCGCACGTCCAAGGGCTCTGCCGGAATCTACCTACTCAGAGTGCGCCTAGTAAGAAGACACTGCGTGTCCAACAAATCAGCTTAGAAGCCTCACTAAAGCAAAGGCAGCCTAGTGAGGTCCATTTGAGACCTGCCCGGGAATGTGAAAGAAGATCAGGAAGGTTAGTGTCTCATGCACCCAGGAAGCTCTAGCAGAAGTGAGTCTTACATGCAAGAACATTTCATGGCTTGTGCAAGTGAGCTGCAGACATCGGCTGTCACTGCAGTGCCTCGCTAGAGCTGCAGTTTGACCAGGCCAGCTGCTCTGAACCGCCATCTGTCAGTTGACGTGGCAAGCGCTCACCAATTTGTGCTGAGAAAAACCAGCATGGAATTGGGTCAGCACAGGACATGACTTTAATATCCTCCATCTGTCAAGTAGACGTATTTGGAAATAATTGAGCAAGAATTGTTAAGGCTCTTCTATTCTAACATTTGCCCATGATTCAAAAAGCCAGACTGCATTGCATTAGTTATCCTCCGCAGAGTAAGAGAGCAGGAATTGGTCTACTAAATACAACAGCGTGGCTTTTGGTGATGCAGGTGGCAGAAATTAAAGGCTTCCCCTGCCGGATCCGGAACTTACCTTCCTTCCCCCCAGGCACCGCTGGAGTTGAGGCTTAGTTAGAACACTGTACTGGCAGTTCTGAGGCTGCCACGTTATCTCTCTCCAGTCACAGGTCCTGTTGTCTGAACAGCTAAGGCAAGGCACGATCCATTGGCCTGGAATAGACAGCAGGACCTTTGTTCACATTCTACTAGTGAAATTACAGCTTGCAAGTTACTTTAGAATTCAGTTATGGCACAGTATTATAAATATTACAGTGAGAAGACCACTCGTGTACATCTGTGGAGCGACGCATGCCCCCCTGACAAGAAAACAGAATTGCAGCAGGTAAAAATATTCTGAAAGAACACAGTCCATGCTGAAGTCAAGTACGGGTCCTGCTCTGTGAAACTGCCTCCTTACAAAAAACTAAGTGATTGGGTACTACTCAATTATTACTTGTTTTTAAAGAGTACACTAGGCACTTAATAGAACCAAAGTAGATGGGAAGCCACTGATATCGAGGTAATTGACCACTAATCTTTATTAGCGTGAGACATGCTTAGCTTAACAATCCAATAATAGATCTATCCCCTGCCTTCAAGAGAGTCAAGATATAAGAGAATTACTTCAATATACTGCTAATTTGTTATTTCGAAGACTAGTTATTGCTCTTAATTTGATCGGTGACCTTTTTGGTGTGAATCTCTTCAGCTCTTTCTAGCTCTGTGGCCTTCATTTCTCCAGCCCTTAGATGAGGTATGTACTGCTCTCACACCGTTGATGGGAGGACTGAATGGGATAATGTGCTTAACATATCTAGCACAATTACAATATCGTATTTATCTTTGTTACTAGCTGACTTCAGGCACAGAGTAGGTCATAAGCTTTAGTAAATGTTTATAAGATAAATGAATATTCTCAATGCATTTGCGATCTTTTCTATTTTAGTGATAAAGTAATATGTATCCAAAACGCTTCAGCTTTTAGTGTGAGTAGAGATGTTCATAATCAGAAAAAAAATCAAGAAGGGATTTTTTATTTTTGTTTTTTCCTTCTTCATCTTTTCAGAAATGGAGTTTGAACTAGAACATTGAATACAGAGTGGTTATTTATATCCTTTGTGGAGAACGCCCTGACGTCTCCAACAATCACATGCTCTACCCTAAAGGTCTTGCTTATGTTACCACTAGATGTTTCTCTTCAAAACATTGAGGAGCCAAATATTCCCAGCTACTTTTTGAGTTAGAAAGAAAAAAAATTAACAACTTTGTCCATTCTGGCTTTGATTTGTGGTTCTGCTAACAAAAGTATCTGGTGTGGCATTAGAGGGAAGAATCTCGACTTTTGAGCAATGAATATGGTGTGCTTCCATTGCATGACTTCAAGGATGTCAGAATCATGTGAGTGTTTTTGGAAATAGTTAGAAATGATAAAATATGAGAGGAGGTTTAGCTTATGGCCTCCTAGTTGATCACAGAAAAGAAAAAAAGAAGTGTGGGTATATTAAGAGAGAACTGGGGGAGATGAAAGAAAATAGTACTCTCTAGGAGGATTTTAACCTAAAACGTTATTGAAGTATTTACCCTACAAGATGTTAGGTGCTACTGATGTTAAAATATAATAATTTTAAAAAATAGTTAACATTTCATAGCACCTGCCAGAGGTTAGGGATATTCTGAGCACTTTCATATATTAACATATTTAAGCCTCTTAACTACAATGTTAAGCCTCAAAAAATTTACAGTCAGGTTAGAGGGTTACAATTTATACATGTAAAATAGTTACAGCATAATAAAAAAGGCATAATTGAGTAAAAATAGCTGCGTGGTATGAAATCAGTCTGGGCTCTAGAGACACACACACCTGAGCTCTGCCTCTAGCTAGTTGTGTGGACCTCAGCACTGCATGTTAGAGTCACCTAAAAAGCTTTTTAAAATCCCCATGCTCAGATCGTATGCTGGACCAATTTAATCAGAACCACCCGGTATGGAACTCAGGCGTCGGTGTTTTTTAAATGCTTTTCAGGTGATTCCAATATACAGCCGCAGTTGCGAACCACTGTTTGGCTTGAAAAAATTACTTAATATTCTCTCTATGAGGAAAATACATATGGCACCTGCCATAGTGCCTGATACCCAGCAATCGGTGAATATATTTTACTCCTCCGCCCCCACCTCAAGTAAGCCGTGGTAGTTCAGAATAAAGAAAGCATCACAGAAGTCAGAATTGTCATGGAGCACTTGAAATGTGTTCACGTCTTCTGGATAGACAAGATTTGGAAAGATGGAATGGGTGGTACTTTGGGTGACGAAGCCACCCTGACAGCAGGGACTGAAGAAATAAGTGGCTTCTACAAAAGATTACATATAGGAGAGAAAAAGGTCTGCTCGGTAAAAGGCATTTCCAAAGTTTCCAAATGTAGAGAAGAGCAGTGCTACTAAAAGATGGAGAGGTGCTGGTTTTTGAATGGCAATGTGAAGATTATCCTCAAAAATGCTTGTTTCTCCATCCATTTCTGTTTTGTGATTTTTCTGTGGTTTTCATTTAGAATATAACTTGCTTCTAATTCTGACTTTGCCCTGGAATATAGGGTTTCTTCACAATTTCTTCACATCTTCACATCTTCATGATGATTTGTGTTCAGTGGGCATCCTCTTGAATGGAGTGGAATGGGCTTTGGGTCTTGTGTCCACCCTCCTCTTTGCCAGATGAGGTAAACTGAGGCCACAAGAATTAAATGATAGAAATGGGGTCATGCTGTTAATGACAGGTTGGACCAGTCATTAACTGAAGTCTTGGAGTCTCCAATTTTCTGATCCTTTTGTCGTATTAGGCGAGGTTAGCACAAAATCATCAGTTGAAAATGAAATATGGCCCAATGGTCTCTTTGATAGCACTTGTTTATAGGAAAGCCCACATCAGGTTGTTTTAACGAATGTCTTTATTTTAAAAAGCTGGATTTATTTAGTGGGTTCACCTGTTGATGGAGACTATGTTTAAAAAAAAGATGGGTAATTTTCTTTCTAATAGGATGGTGGGTATGTCGGGGACATAAATGTGTTTCTGCTAATGAGATTATATCTAATAATATTTTGAAGGTCTCTGTTTTCATCAGATCCTTGAGTATTTAAGGGCACATGCATCCTCTCCCCCAGACATTTTGTCCTGCACTAACCTTGCTGACAGCTAATTTTGTACAAGCTGAGGTCTTCTTTGGCCATTTGCTTCTAAAGCTGAAGAAATAAGTGGCCAATTGCATGCACAAAAATCCAAATATGGGCACAATTAGTTTGTGGGCATAAAATCTCATGCACATCAAAAGGACTCCTGATTGGGTCTCTGAAATCTTGGCCCCAATGCTTCATACTACTATATATTTATACAGTCATAACTCTTTGCATTTTTGTATTGGTTTAAAATGCCCCCCCCCTTTTATTGTGATTTAGTAATGCTGCTTGAAATAGACATCTGTATAACATCTGCAAGACTGGAGTTTCTTGACATTTTAAATGATACCAGCTCTTAACTAAAATTGTCAAAAAGAGGGACATGAATTCTATGCTATATATTTAAACATTGAATGAATCAAAGCTGTGATTTCTGAAATAGAGTATGACATATGTTTTAGGGAATGACATTCTGAGGAATAAATAGGGCTTTTGGGAGAAGTTATTTGGTTTATAATTATAGCTTTATATTTAATGCAAGTTAGATTCCAGCCATTTAAGTGAATCAGATTGGCTGACATAACGGAGGGAAGAAACTCAACTTTGTGACCTAGGGCCATGCTGAGATGTAAAATCATATAGATGGCACTAAATCCTGACTCTACACTGTTATAAAATAAAGCAGTTTTCCCTTAAGAAGAAAAAAACACATCATATTGTCAACACTAGAAGTATTAAAGTATAAGTTGTCATATTCCCTTGCTACAAATAAAACATGATAAAATATTTTTGTTTATATGTCGTAAAATGCCTTTGGAGTTATTTTCCTTTAAGGTAATTACCATTCAAAATCATTGTATGAATTTCTTCTTTCTTTAGATTAGAATTATTTTTTCTTTATTAAGCAAGAACTTTTATTCTTAGGCTGTGTTTTATAGTTAGATTCTTCTCTAAAGGCTTAAAATCAACTTAAAAATATGAACAAAAGTCACGCAAAATGATATTAGCTGGCGTTATCTAAAAGACACGTAAACCATCATTTCGTTGGCAAGGTGAAAAAACGGACCCAGTTCTGCTAAATAGCTGTAATGTGCTGTGAAAATAAGATTTCAGAACTAATCTATGGTCATGCAAGTTAAGGCTGGACTTCCTAAATAAACTTCCTCCCAATGTTGTCCCACCGTGACAGCTTCTTTCAGCAGGAGGGAGTCCCACCATCAAGGAAGGAAATCGTCTCTGGCAACAAAACTCCATTTGCGCAAACTGCTGTTGCCGATCTCACTTATTTATTTGGAATCTTTAGATCTTTAGGACCATAAGAGTGAAGCAGTTTTCCCTGGTCGATTGTGCCCTGACTGCTCGCAATCTTCTGTGGAAAGGAGGAGGGCTTGGATCTTGGTTTTAGTTCAGCAATCATTTTTGAATCATCTTAGACACTGAAAGATGCATGAGGGACAAATCTCTGCTCTGGAGAAAGACAATCGAGGGCAGTCATCATTAAAAACGAACTGCTAATGCACCTTTACTATATTAATACACACGCACTGTAATGTAGGTACCTATACTTCCATATCGATGTATTATGTTTGTTATAAAACAAAAATAAGAATGATTAGACATAAATAAATGTGTATGTATTTTAAGCTTTACTGGCTTCATCTTGGGGACTGTCCCATGCCACTCCCTCCTCTTGCTCAGATGTACCATTCCACTTTGAAAACTACTGATTAGAGAAAGAGAGAGAAATTAAACACTTGAAACATAATGAAGTAAGTGCTATGGTAGACATGTGCCCAAAGTATTCTGGGGAGCTAATCAGGGGGTGGGGTGGTAAGGAGAGGCTTCCTGGAGAGGAAAATATAGCATCAGGAGAATTGGACCAAGATGAGAAGACTTTTAGGAGCACAGGACAGCATGGACAAGAATGTGGAACCCTGCAGCAGCATTATTGGCATGAAGTGAAACCAAGAGGCTGGGAGGAGCTGGGAGAGAGGAAGGGCCAGATTATGGGGCCTAGAAGGGTCAGATTACGAGGGCTGGTATCGTGGGGCTAAGAGACATGGGCTTGACTGGGGAGTCAATTTTGGGGTCTTCTCTAAAGAAGCCTTGCTACTCAAGTTACCAGAAGGTCCCTGTTCAAAGGCAGCATCTCCTGTTAAGGACCAGGCATGGAGATAGCTTCATGACAGGGCCTGGTGTAAGTTATAGCAAATTTAATGAACAGAAAAAGATGCCACTTCTTGAGGAATCTCAGTACCATATCTTCAACTTTTTGTTGATGAACTTTTGACTTGGTTCAATAGCAGGAAGAAAGTTAAGTTGTTTTATGATTCTCATAAAATGTCATCTGATAAAGAAAATCCATAACTAGACACATCGGGGTCTCCTTTGTATGTAAGAGTGTATATCTCATTTAGCTGAGAATCATAAATCATACCTCCTGACATGTCATAATGGGTAAATCCCTCCCTACGCAGCGACTGTAATTTATTATTTAGAACACATGTTCAAGAACAGGGATATGCCCACGCTTGCTCACCGTGCGTGCCAAATTGCGATTTGTACTGCTCATTTGTGAAACTCATTTCCCATTCAGGTTGTGGTGTGAAGTTCATGGTGAGGGTAGAAAAGCTCCTGAGTGTTTTCTTAGACTTTTTAGATGAAGGGAGACTTGGGGTCGTGAGGCCATATGGGCAAGCAGGAATCTCAGAGAAGATGCTCCCTGTTCCTCTTATCTTTTTGGAGGCATTTTTGGTCCCCACCTTTCGATTGACCCCACTAGACTCCACTGAAAGAAAAGTGCTGGGAAAGGAGAGAAACAGGGAAAGTGGATAGTGGCACCAAGGTGTCTCATTCTGGGTCTGTTCTAGAATCAGGTAGGATTCAACACTATAATTCCAATTTGACATTACGATTTTCCTGCTTCTATTAATGCTCAATATATGGGAGACATGAGAGATCATTCTCAAGGATTTTTTTTTTTTTATACAATCAAAGGAAATGAAACTTGTTTCCTTAAGACAGTTCTTCGGCTGACATAGTCTACGTACTCTGTAGAAATTATAGTACTAAGTGAATTGATAGTGTGAACAAGCCAGATTCCCTGTCCTCGTGCAGCTCACAATCTGGGAAGACTGACACCAAAGAATTAATTACATACTTAGCATTTAAATAATTGTGGAAACTCTCATGGAAGAAAAGCATGGAGTACTATGAAAATGTATAATAAAGAAACAAATCAGAGGCTGAAGAAAGGCTTTCTGGCACAAGTGACTTTTTGGCTGATATCTGTAGATGAATATGAATTCACAAGGCAAAGAGTGGAGGGTGAAGAGAAAAGCATTTGATTAACTGAAATATTTCACATATTAAAATAATGCATTAATTACATGTGTTACAGTTCATACTAATGAAAAAGTTGTGTAGTACCTTGATTTTTTTTGTATAAGGATAGTTCAAATAAGCATACACTCATCTGCATCAAATAATTTTTTTAAGAGAAGTGACACCCAATGTAATAGTCACCTTTTGTGTCCCCAGATGGACAGATCTTTAGTTCAGGCTGTGAAATGGCTTCAATGTAGTCAGAGGAAATAGGCTGTAATCCACAGGCTTCTTCTGGGTGAATCAGCAAACCACAATCCTGCATTAAAATGATAGATAGAAATTAGCTGCAGGGAACATGACAGATAGTAAGAAAATCTAAAGAATAAGATTTTTTTGTGCCAAATAAACTTTATAGATAAAAAGGAGCAACTGCTTACCCTTCTCACAGTATTGGGTTGTCAGCAGTTGTTTGTGCTAGAAGTAGCTACTTGCATTGAGGGATAAATATAAATTCCAATGGCAATTCAATCTTTATTTTGGCATTGACATTCATTGTTGCATTAATACTGTCACTGATATTATTACTGCTCTGCCAGTTTTTAAAGAAATGGATGCAAGTTTTACTTTAAAAACATACCTGTGTGTTGTTGATTCATTAAAAATATACTGTATTAGAAGACCATATGTCAAGTGAATAAAAAGCCATTAATGTGAAAAAGTGGGAAATATTTGAGGAGAATTAACAGACAAATTCCATTTCAATTCACATTTATTAAGGACCCATGATATGTCAGGAATGGAGTCAAATACATATATTTTTTTCAAAACATGTTCATGTATTTATAAAAATAGGTAGCATCTCACTGCAGTGAGTATCATTGTAGAGGCATGATATGTACAACGCAATTCATTCTCTAGTCTGACATGTGCAGTGGAGAGCAGCAGTTTGGCTCTCTGAAATCTCTCTTCAACTCTCCCCTGTACTGGCAGGTTAGAATACTCTCATTTTCACTTAGCTTTTCCTTCTTCCCTTCCTTCCTTCCTTCCTTCCTTCCTTCCTTCCTTCCTTCCTTCCTCCTTCCTTCCTTCCTCTCTTTTTCCCTTCCTCCCTTCTTCCTTCCTTCCTTCCTTCCTTCCTTCCTTCCTTCCTTCCTTCCTCCCTTCTTCCTTCCTTCCTTCCTTCCTTCCTTCCTTCCTTCCTCCCTTCTTCCTTCCTTCCTTCCTTCCTTCCTTCCTTCCTTCCTCCCTTCTTCCTTCCTTCCTTCCTTCCTTCCTTCCTTCCTTCCTTCCTTCCTTCCTCTTCTTCCCTTCCTCCCTTTTTCTTTTCCTTCCTTCCTTCTTTCCTTCCTCTCTTTTCCCCTTCCTCCCTTCTTCCTTTCCTTCCTTCCTTCCTTCCTTCCTTCCTTCCTTCCTTCCTTCCTCTCTTTTTCCCTTCCTCCCTTCTTCCTTCCTTCCTTCCTTCCTTCCTTCCTTCCTTCCTTCCTTCCTCCCTTGTTCCTTCCTTCCTTCCTTCCTTCCTTCCTTCCTTCCTTCCTCCCTTCTTCCTTCCTTCCTTCCTTCCTTCCTCCCTTCTTCCTTCCTTCCTTCCTTCCTTCCTTCCTTCCTTCCTTCCTTCCTTCCTCTTCTTCCCTTCCTCCCTTTTTCTTTTCCTTCCTTCCTTCTTTCCTTCCTCTCTTTTCCCCTTCCTCCCTTCTTCCTTTCCTTCCTTCCTTCCTTCCTTCCTTCCTTCCTTCCTTCCTTCCTTCCTTTTTCCCTTCCTCCCTTCCTTCCTTCCTTCCTTCCTTCCTTCCTTCCTTCCTTCCTTCCTCTTTTTCCCTTCCTCCCTTCTTCCCTTCCTTCCTTCCTCCCTTTACCCTTCCTCCCTTCTTTCCTCCCTTCCCCCCCTCCTTCTCTCTGTCTCATGCACACACGTGCTCTCTTTTTATTGAGGTAAAATTGATATATAACATTATGTGTGTTTCAAGCGTGGAACATTACAATTCAACATGTGTACACACTATAAAGTGATCTCCTAGCTTATTCTCACAAGGTATTGGGACCTGTACCTTGCCTGTGTCCCTCCATCCTCCTTCACCTGATTCCACTGCCTCCCTTTTCATCAGGCTCTCACAGTCTATCGTGCTTTGGGGCAGGTAAAAATGCTATTCTTTCTATCGGGAGTGCTTTCCCTCTCATTTTTCCTGGAGACCGTCTTTTTGTGTTTTAAGTCTCAGCAAAGCCTTCTTGAAACTCTAGCATGATTATGTAGCCCCTCCCTAGTCCATGTCACCTCCGCTTGTTTCCTTCATGCCCTTCACCATTTGGTGATAATTTGTTATTTGTGTCTTTTCCACCAGACTGAATACTACATGAGAGCAAATAATTATTTCACTCACACATATACCCAGTCCCTACCATAGTGTAGGCAAATATTTATTGGATGCATAAATGGTTACGCTCAATTGTCTCTCACTTCATATCATAAATTCTCGGTAATGGAGAGAAATAATGAATGGGTTTGCCCTCCTCTTTGCTCTGTAACTGTCTCTAAGGAGCAATTTCTAGTCACCATCCCTCACCCTTTCACATAGCCTCACACCCAACTCAGATTTCCACATCTCACATGAGAAGGTTCAGGATAGTAAGGAACAAAAGGAACGAGGGTGATGTACAGACTTCTTAAAATCTTGATTCAGTATACATATTTCCATTTTTAAATTAATGACTGAAACTGGAATTTAGAATACTGATTAAAGATTAGGAAAGTGATGTGTGCTAAACTGCTCCTTATAAAAATCAATTAAAATGGCACAAAGTTAATAAATGTTGTGAGGAGTTTTTGTCTGAATAAACATCTATGTACAATATGTATGAGTGTGTGTGTGTGTGTGTGTGTGTGTGTGATATCCATCTATACATTTATTTTTGGTGCAGGTTGGACCTTTTTTTAAGGCTAGAAAAATGACATTAAGCATTTATGGAATTGCAAAAAAATGTTTACATCAAACATTAGAGAAGACAATGAGAAATATCATTATACACTGTTGATGGGATTGCAAATTAGTTCAGCTACTTTTGGAGGAAAGTTTATACTAAAATAAAAAAAATCACAGACTCCATAGCCTTGATATCAGACTTCTCAGAGTCTACTCTAGAGAAGGCCTTATGTAATGCATAAGGATAGACCAAAATGAACGAACCAATATGGAGAGATTTCTAAGACACATGATTGAGAAAACAACTCAAGAAACACTTTGTTACAGAACAACATATACCAAGTGAAACACACCATGGACACACCACCAAGGCACCTAAACTCAGGTACTTCAGACTGAGATGCTGTGTTCAATGTTTTAATAAAAAGATACCTTTCAGTGCATATATATATATATATATACACATATATATTTATGTGTATAGATATAGATAGATGATGATGATCATGATAGATAGGTAGGTAATAGATACATAGATAGTAGATTGATTCATGCAAATAATGTTGAGACATTTCTAAAACTCTGGATTTAGATAAACCTTTGCCTGAAGATTAGTTTGTTTGGGGTCTTTCTGGTGTACGTATGTGTGTGTGTGTTTATGGACAAATCCTAATATTCACACGGGGGCATTAGAAAGTCCAGACCACAGCTGACGGAGTCCCAGCTACTCTCTGTTGAAGCCCAACATGTAATTGACATGGATCCATCACTGAGAAAAATGTACTGTTACATGTGCTGATCTGTGGGGGGCCCAGCTCAGTCACTGAATTAGTGGGTGTGGGCTATTTGGGGTGAGTTAGTCATGGGAGCTTTTCTGAGGTAACATCTGAACTGAATAATGGGAAAATCAGGGAATGAGAACTATGAGAAGAAATGTCATGTCAAAGGCCATAAGATAAGGCAGGAAAAGGATTTATCTGACATCTTAAGTAAAAAAAGAAAGTCATTTTTAAGGAACTCATATGCTAACAATCTACATTTTAATGATCAAATCACAGAATCTTTCTTGAGATGGCATCTCCGAGCTTGTCTACTACAAACTCCTACTCAGAGGAAGAACAATTAATTCATAACATGGTCATAAGCATTTTTGAATACATCTTCAAAATGGAAAAGTATTAATACCTAGAACCTGCAAAGTGCCATGCTGAGAATGCAAATCCCTGACCTCACGTGGCACAGTCTAGCTCATTGTCAGAAGTGTCTTCCTAATCCTGCACTGAAATCTACATCTTATTTGTTCTAATTATCTTCATAGATGCAGCTTAAAAAAAGTTTAATAATACAGAAGCATGTTCTGACTTCAAAGCTTCTGAAACAAATGGACGGCAATAGAGTATGGTAATCTTTTATTTATTTTTTTTATTTAAAACAAAAAAATATTTTTTAATCTTTATTTACCTTTGAGAGAGAGAGAGAGAGAGAGTGCTAGCGGGGGAGGAACAGAGAGAGAGGCACATACACACAGAATCCAAGGCACGCTCTAGGCTCTGAGCTGTCATCACAGAGTCCAATGTGGGGCTCGAACCCTCTAACTGCGAGATCATAACCTGAGCCAAAGTTGGATGCCCAACTGACTGAGCCACCCAGGCACCCCAAGCATGGTAATCTTTTAAACTGTTCAGTCGGTTAAGCATCCGACTTTAACTCAAGCCATGATCTCATGGTTCCTGGGTTCCAGCCCTGCGTCAGGCTCTGTGCTGATAGCTTGGAACCTGGAATCTGCTTCATGGATTCTGTGTCTCCCCCTCTCTCTCTGCCCCTCCGCCCTCTCATACTCTGTCTCTCTGTCTCTCTTTCTCTCTGTCTCTCTCTCTCATAAAAATAAATAAAACATTACATTAAAAAAAAATGTTTAGTGTTTGCACTTTCTGAATACCCAGAATCCCACGTATGAGCCTTTGATAATAGAATAAACATAATGTAGAACACAGAAAAGCAGAGTGGGAGGCAGACTGAGGGACCACTCCCAGACTGAGTGAACTTTGGCCTGTCTTTGTGTCTGAATTGCTACCTGGCATGGTGCTATTTCTGCCTCAGATGGACGCTCCCATCAGCTACTGTTCTGTGACAGTTGGTAGGATCAGACATATTGGTTCTAACTAAACAGCCATGACTCTAGGAAATTATTTTTCTTTAAGTTAATTTATTTATTTTTGAGAGAGAGTGGGGAAGGGGAAGAGAGGGGGAAAGAAAGAATCCCAAACAGGCTGTGCACTGTCAGTGCAGAGCCCGATGCAGGGCTTGAACTCACAGACTATGAGATCATGACCTGAACCAAAACCAAGAGTTGGATGCTTAACCACCTGAGTCACACAAGCACCCCCTACTCTAGTAAATTCTAAGCACAGGAATCAAAGTAATATTGCAAAGGATAGATATAGCAGAGGTTAGGAGAGGGAGAGCAGATTTTAAGGTAAATGAAACTTAGTCATATTCTCCTTTCTGAGGTTTAGGTCAAAGAATATTCTATTGTATTCTGTGTTTCCTTTTTTATTTCTCCTTAGCAGTTAATCTTTGTTTGCAGTTCATAAATCTTAACCCTTTAGGTTAAAGTCTTCACTATTTTGGAAAGCCAAAGCAGCCTGCTGACGTGGACATTATTCATTTTCTGGCTGCAGCCAAACAATGTGACTCTTAAGGTTGAATGAGACAAGCATATGGCTAAATACAGACCTGAGTCTGGAAACAGAGTTGAGGGAGTAAGGAGAAGAAAAATGGTATCTGTGTAACTGGGTGGGCTCTGTGCACAGTTTATGAACTAAGAGAATAGTGGCATACATTGGAAAGAGCACCACTGTGTTAAGGGATCATACTTTCAAATTTTGGTTCCAGCTTTGCCATGAACTGGCTGTATGATATTGAGTAGGTCACTTGATCTAGTTTTCTCAACATAAAATGAGGAAGGGTGGAAGAAAAAGAGGATGGGAATTGCATTAAATGATCTCTTAAGTACGGCAGCAGATAAATGTTAGGTGCCTACAGAATACCCATTCTCCTTTCCTCCTTTCTAACAAAAGACCTTTGTTTTCTTGTGCAGAACAACCTATCTAGCATTAAAAGAAGAAGAAGAAGAAAAACGAAGAAGAAGAAGAAGAAGAGAAGAAGAAGAAGAAGAAAGAGGAGGAAAAGAAGAAGTTCTATTTCTCAGTCTTCTTTGTAGCTAGACATAGCCATGCAACACGATTCTGGTCAAAATAAGTAAATAAATAAAATTAGTAAGTGAATGTGGAAATTGGCTATGAATTTCTAGAAGTTTTGCTTCCCTGATATAAGCTTTGCCTCCTTGATGCTATACATTTTTGGTCACCCTGTTTCTTGATTCTGCTTGGAATGCAGATGTGAGCCTGAAGGGGGAGCAGCCATTCTGTGACCATGAGATGGCCATGAGCAGAAATTTGAAAGAGCCCAGGGCATAGATGAGGCTACAGAGATGCAGTGCCAACTTTGGGCTGTCCTCTGTGCTTCTTGCTGTGGAAGAGAAACAAACTCATACCTGGTGAAATCACTGTGGAGATAGAATATGCAGCCAAACTTCTCTTTTCCTCTGTCTGTGAAACCTATTCTTCTCTGGCCATATGAAATTTTTGAGTACTGCCTTAGCTATTAAAAGTGCTTACCCCTACCAGTAACAAAATTTAAACTATCTTGAAAGAAAAAAAACTCATTAGCATCTCTCCTTTCTTTCTTCACCGGGGTGATTAGTAATTTGTTCAGGCTCAGGCATATTCAGGAAAATGAATGACAGCTCTTTTGGTCTTAAGTGTCATCCCTTGGAGCCTCAGAGTCTAGATACACAAAAAAGGTGGTATTTAGCAGAGTTGCTTAAAATGGCCTTAACCCCAGAGAGCTCCACATTTAGAGTACATCATTTTGCTGGAGATTTCACAAATTCCTTACTGGGTTGTCATAGCTCTCACTAGAATCCAATGAGATAATTATCAGGGATTTCCTTGTTCAAACATGTGCAGAATATATATGTTTAGTATATAATTTTAAAATTTTACTAACTTTTCATGAAATGTTGTAGCAACTAACAGAAGAATCTTAAGGTGCCCTTGGTTTTACCCCCTACTTATCCATGAATCCATGATCACTATTTCTTGTTACCAATTTTTCTGGAAACCTATTTAATTCCTTAAAAACATGTTTAGCCATAAAGGAATTTGTGGTGTTTCTCATTTTTGATGTGATATTACCATATTTTTAGAGGCACGGACTATTTGATCTGGTAGGTATTTTTAAATCTTACTTGCTTTTCTGGCCCCATGGAATCACCCTTTTAAGATGAAACAATTATCTCCTTCTCCTACTAAATAATGAAAAATGCCCATCTAAATTTAAAAATACACATTCAGTCTCTAAGAAATCCACACCTTCCAAGGTACCCATTTCTTCCTCTCCTCCTGGACCGCTGCTTTTTCCTGTAAGTCAGTAGTGACTTCTCAAACTTGGCAATCCTGGTACAGTTCCTAGGGAGGCAGGGTCCCCTCTATATCAAGACTGGTCTTTCTGACAAGAAATTAGGTTCCTAAAGGATCCTAAAATTTGTCTGGAACAACAAAAGACCCCAAATAGTCAAAGCGATTTTGAGAAAGAACAAAGCTAGAGTTTCCTGATTTCAAACTATATTGCAAGCTATAGTAGTCAAAATAGTATAGTACTAGCCCCAAAACCAAACACATAGATCAATAGAATAGAACAGAATAAGAGCCCCCAAGTCCCATTTACATATGGCCAATTAATCTATGACATAGGAGGCAAAAATATACAATGGGGAAAAGACAGTCTCTTCAATAAATGGTGCTGGAAAAACCAGAAAGATACATGCAAAAGAATAAAACTGGAGAACTATCTTACCCCATATATAAAAATAAATTTAAAGTGAATTAAAGAATTGAATGTAAGATGTGAAACCATAAAACTCTTAGAAGAATACATAGGTAAAAACTCTATGACCCTGGTTTTAGCAATATTTTTTTTGGACCATTCTCCTTACACGAGGGTAACAAAAGCTGAAATAAACAAAAGGGATTATATCAAACTAAGAAGCTTTTGCACAGTGAAGAAAACCATCAATGAAACAAAAAAGCAACCTATTGAATGGGATAAGATATGTGCAAATCATATATCCAATAAGGGACTAGTATACAAAATATATGAAGAACTCACATAACTTAATGTAAAAAAATTCACAAATAACCCAGTTAAAAAATGGGCAGAGGACTTGAATGAACGTTTTTCCAAAGAAGACATATAGATGGCCAAAAGGCACACAAAAAGATCGCAACATCACTAATCATCAGTGAAACGCAAATGAAAACTACAATGAAATATCACCTCACACCTGTCAGATTGGCTATTATCAAAAAGACAAAAAATAACAAGTGTTGGCAAGGATGTCGAGAAATGGGAACCCTTGAACACTGTTGGTGGGAATGTAAACTGGTGTGGCCGCTATTGAAAACACTATTGAGTTTCCTCAAAAAAATTAAAAATAGAGCTATCATAAATTCCAGCAATTCCACTTCTGGATATTTGTCCAAAGAAAATGAAAATACCAATCCAAAAAGATACATGCACCCCTATGTTCATTGTGGTATTATTTACAACAGCTAAGATATGGAAGAAACCTAAGTGTCCATTGATAGAAGAATGGATAAAGAAGAACTGATATGTATGTATGTGTGTATATACGTATATTTATAATTTTATATAAATTATATAAATATATAATAGAATATTACTCAGCCATAACAAAGAAGGAGCTCTCGCCTTTTTCAACTCCATGGATGGAGCTAGAGTGCACTGTGCTAAGTGAAATAAGTCGGAGAAAGACAAATACCATATGATTTCACTTATATGTAGAATCTAAAAACCAAAACAAATGAACAAATGAGACAAAGCAGAAACAGACTGATAGCTACGGGAAACAAATCTTTGGGGAACTTGCAAAGTAGGTGAAGGGGGTTAAGAGGTACAAATTTTCAGTTATGAAATAAATGTCATGAAGATGTAATGTATGCTGGGGAATATAGTAAATGATATTGTAATGACTTTGTAAGGTGACAGATAGTAACTAGACTTACCATGAGGATCATTTTGTAGTGTGTAAGAATATTGCACCACTATGGTATACACCTGGAACTAATAAGATACTTACATTTTCATTTAAAAAGAAAGAAATAAATGAGGTTCCTGAGGAGCTAATTTCACTATCTTGTTCCAAAAGCAAAGAATTTTTTTTTTATCTTCACATTGTCTCTAAATTGAACAACTGCTTTCCTTGTATTGTAGTCAGCAAGCTATAAAATAATATTATGTGATTCACATTATTAGATACCTAACGAACATTCATAGAAAATTAGCTGAGGTATATATTAGCAATAAATAATTACAGCATAATGCACCTGAAATCATTGTTTACATACCACATTGATCCTAAAACTGAACTTTTTCATTAAGAAAAGAGTGCAATGCCTATAAATTCATATGAAAGGAGACTTATATCCTTAGTGGGAGGCATTTTGCAAATATCTTGCAAATATAATTATTCTGCTAAGACTTTATCCTACAGGTATACTTTATAAAGTCTGCAAGGGAATACTTTATATAAATACTTTATATAAATAAAATATACTTTTTATTTTTATTTTTATTATTTTATTAAAATAATACTTTATATAAATACTTTATATAAATAAAATATATTAAATAAATCTATATTTATTTATAAATAATATTTTAATTTATTTATAAATATATTATTTATTTAAAAATATTATTTTATTTTTATTGTTTTATTAAAATAATACTTTATATAAATACTTTATATAAATAAAATATATTAAATAAACATATATAAAGTATATAATACTTTATAAAGTCTGCAAGAGTGCTTTGTATAGCACTTGACACAAGTCAAGCATCCATCAATAGGGAACTAGTTAAATAACATCCATGTAATGGAATATTTTGTAATTCTTAGAAAAAAAGGATACAGAGTAAAGATATGGAGCAGTACAAAAGAAATTATATTAAGAGCAATAAATCAGCTTGCAGGACATTATGTATACCATTTACTTATTTAAGTTTACTTATTTAAGTAAAAGAAAATGCTAAATATTGTATTTGCCTGACTGTGCCTATGTATTGCTGGAATGATGCACAGATGCCTCTGAACAGTGGCTCTACTGGAGATTAAGAACGGTAGGCCAGAGATGAAGAAGCAGAAATGAACTTCTTCCTTATGTTTTTCAAGATTTTGCCATTAGTATGGCTCATGATTATATTTTTAAAAATATCTATTTAAGTGAAGAAAATAATATTTAAATTTTTTAATGTTTATTTTTGAGACATATACACACACACAGAGCATAAATAGGGGAGGAGAAGAGAGTGGGAGACACAGAATTTGAAACAAGCCTCAGGCTCTGAGCTGTCAGCACAGAGCCCGACATGGGGGTCCAACTCAAGAACTGTGAGGTCATAACCTGAGCTGAAGTCGGACACCCAACCCAGGAGCCCCAAGAAAATAATATTTAAAATGGAAAAGTAAAAGAATAGAAAATCAGAAAATCCCTGATAGTTCCTTTAAAGGTATACTACTTTTCTGTGCCATGACAAACTGCATGGCTTAGAATGACAGAAATGCATTGTCCCACATTCTGGAGACCAGAAGTTTGAAATCAAGATGTCGGCACGTGTGGTTCCTTCTGAGGGCTGTGAGGGACGAGGGACCCACTCAGTCACTTAATACTGACCGGGGTTCACAGCGTTTGTAGTTTATCAGTGGAAACATCATCAAAAGGGAATCGATGGAGTAAATGCTCCAGGTAGAAAGATGAGCAGCTGCCACATTCGGGAACTGAGTGAAAACATGGCCATTCAAGTTCAGAGAGGACGGTGTTCGAGGGCCAAGATAGGAAGTGGGTAGAAATCAGTAAAATTATTCTAGAATCATGATTTTCATCCTTGTCACATTCTAATGACACAAATGCAGAATTGTGACAATGAATTAAGCTTCTTCAGTGTTTAAAACTTCTTATGGGATAAGGCTGTAAGCTCTATCCCCTTACAAAACTTATAAAACTTGCTACTGAGTAGATGTTCTTTTAAGAAACAGCATACAATTGAGGCTCCTGGGTGGCTCAGTCAGTTAAGCTTCCAACTTCAGCTCAGGTCATGATCTCACGGTTCATGAGTTCAAGTCTTGTGTCTGGTTTAGAGCCTGAAGTCTGCTTCAGATTCTATGTCTCTGTCTCTCTCCAACCATCCCCCACTCTCACTCTCTCTTTCTCTCAAAAATAAATAAACATTAAAAAAAATTTTTTTTTAATTTTTAAAAAAGAAACACCATACAATTAAATATTTTTATTGAGGAGCAGGAGACACTTTGACTTTTATTTACAGTTTGTTCTAATAAAATATTTGCAGCGAATAAACTACCTATGCAATTGCCTTAGTTTGAAGTTTAATGCAAATGAGTAACTATACTTTGTGCAGGAGGGATGGCTAATAACATTGCTTTAAAAATTGGGACACTATATGCTAACTAATTTGGATGTAAATTAAAAAAATACAATTAAAATTATCCTAAAAAAATTGGTACTTTTCAATGCTTGATGTTCCTGTTTTAATGAGAGTTTATAAATAGGTTTTTAATTTTAACTGCTTTTAAGGAATAATGGCACTTGGTGTTGGGTAGCAGAATTATAAACGCAGCTTGACTTGCTATTTGTGTTTGGAATTCATAGTCTTACGTGTAACTGATTAGGACCCATGTAATAATGAGCCATCGATAGGATAAAACAGTTGTGTGTTTCTTTCCTTAAATATCAGCTGAAAGTGGCCATATATTATACTACCTGAGAGTATTAAGCTGGTCCCCAGTGAACTCAGGAAAAGGGGAAATTGCAACAAATTATAAACAGATGAATTAGTTCTACTCAATTAAATTTATTAATATGACATCAATATTTGGAATACTTCTATATATTTCTCATGCATTCCACATCCCTGAACTAATATGCAATTTTCTCTCTTTTAACCTAGATGGCCTCTCACTTAGCTAGGACGGAGCCAGCGTGATCCTGCTTGCTGCAGTCCATTCTGAGAGGCACCCTGTATTCTCAGTTTTAAAATGCATATGAACGTCTGGGTCCATGGAATGGGGTCTGGAAATCTAGTGAGACGGAGCCTGTGAGGAGACGGATGCTTCCCACTTCCGGTGAGCTGGGAACCCCAAGGAAAGCAGCCTTTGTTGTGGTCTTTCAGCACTGCTGGTTTGGGTTGCAGATGGAATCCAGAGGGTAGATGTGAATGCAAATGAAAAGAAAGAATGAATTTATAGGTTTCGATATTTGAAAAAGTTCAGTTCTTTTTGATTTGTGAACAAAGGAGTGTGGAATTGGAACTGAATGTGTGACCATAGGGTCTCTCGTGTTTGGAAGCATCTGGATCAGTTTGAGAAGTGACAGAGTAACAACAGTCATAGCAACTAGAAAAGGTTGTTTCCTATTTCGAAGGAGCAAACCTATTATCTGTAGACGGAAGCAGAAATAGTAGTGCTTGGAAAGAGGCAGGAGGCTACGGAGATATTTTAAAGGACAACTTTTCATTGTTGTTTACTTACCAATAACGGTGACACCAAATATAACAACATTTGCCACATATTAAGTAGCAGTCAGGTCTTCCCAGGAAATACTGATTACTCATGGTGAGTATAACTGCTGATGAATTTCAGCAGGGACAGTCCCACTTGTCAATAGCCCACTAATAAAGTACATGGAGTTGTGGTCCTTAAAAATGTAGCTTTGGTAGGGAATCATCTGTGTGAGTGGCACAAATAGAGTAGAATATTTTATTTTTAGCATTTATTCATTTTTTGAGAGGCAGGAAGAGACAGTATGAGCAGGGAAAGGACAGAGAGAGAGGGAGGCACAGAATCCAAAGCAGGCTCCAGGCTCTGAGCTGTCAGCATAGAGCCTGATGTGGGGCTCAAACTCACGAACTATGAGATCATGACCTGAGCCGAAGTAGGATGCTCAACCGACTGAGCCACCCAGGCGCCCCATAGAGTTGAATATTTAAAAAAAAAGTTTGGGGCACCACTCGGGCACTTCCTGCCTACATTCATCTTGGTGACTGTTACACAAACACACCTATACCTACACACACCCATACATGCACACGCAGGTGCGCACACACGATGATCCTTAGAATTGTGGAATTTTGAAATTTTAAGGGAACTTATGCCAAGTGACATGTGAAATATGCTAAAAAAGAATGATCTTATTACATGTCTTAAGTTATAAATTCCACCTCTTTTGAGGCTTTAATAGTAATTATTTAGCATTAAGAGTATTTTTAAAGATCACCCACTGATCAGCATCCTATACATCCACAGTTAAGCTCAAAGCATGCTAAATGTGGCTACATTCTGTTCAGAAGAAAATGTGAATGCATTTAACACCAAACATCCAAGCTACTATGACATCACTTCTGCAGAATTTTTGCCACAAATGTATACGTTCACTTAATGAGAGAAAACATCAACACAACTCCAAATTGAGAGGCACCCTACCAAATAACTGACCTGCATTTCCCAAAAGTGTCAAAGTCATGAAAAACAAGGAGAGACTATGGAACTGCCCCAGATTTGAGAAGACTAAGAAACATGATGACTAAAAGCAATTTGGTATTCTGGAATGGAAAAAAAAAACAACAACAAAAAACCAAAAAAAAACCCATTACTGGAAAAACTAATGAAATTCATATAAGGTGTTTGGTTAAGTAAAGATATTATACCAATATTAATTTTTTAGTATTTTTTTAAAGTTTTATATATCTTCAGAGAGAGAAAGAGTCCCAAGCAGGCTCCACACTGTCAATGCAGAGCCTGACGTTAGGCTTGATCCCACGAACTGTGAGATCATGACCCAACCTGATCAGGAGTCAGATGCTTAACTGAGCCACCACATGCCTTAATTTCTTAGTGTTGATAGTATTGATAAAGTACCATGGTCATGTGGAATGTTAATATTAGGGGAAGCTAAATGAAGAGGATTTGGGAACTTTCTGTAATTGTAAAATTAATTTTACAAGTCAAAAGATAGTCTAACACAATTCGATAGTCATATTTTAGGGTTTTCTTGAAGGGAAAAAATATATTAACAGTAGAAGAATGTTCTAACCACTAAAAATCTTTTAAAAAGTTTTGTTGGAGTGTCATACAGCAGAGCAATGACATATGGCAGTGTGCTATTGGCATCCATGGATATCCCATGGCAGAAATTGTAATCTACAAGCATTGTGCTCTTAAAAAATGGGGGAACTGTGGGAGGACAGTCTACAAGCTAAAGAAGAGCTGAGATACACCTACTGTATTTATGGACTAACTTTGGGGGAGGCACCAATCTCCTGGTGAGTTGGCAAGAAGAAAGGGAAATACTCTTTAGAGAGAACCTGGGTTATGCCAAGCACAAGGATGGGCACTTCATATACACAAATGCATTGAATCTTTACAACTGTTTGAACATTCATTCAGCAGATGAGGAAATGAAGATTTGTAGAATGTGGGGAAGCTTTTCTGAAGTCAAACAGTTTAATAAGTAGAGTAGGTAGAGTTTGAATCCTGGGTCTAAGTTTCAACCCATGCTTCCTAGACTGAAAAAAACAAAACAAAACAAAACAAAACAAAACAAAACACCCAAAATAAAACAAAACACACCATGCTAAGAAATGAAGATCATGTTTATGAAACATTTCCATACCAATTAACTCTTCATCAGAGAAGACTCTTTTCTCATGGCTACAGATGGCATCTCTAAACATAACCAGCTGCACTTTAAAATGCTTACGGTTGGTCAAAAGTGGGACCAAGCAAGAATGTGAGTGATTCAGGTCAAATCTATTCTCTCCAATGGAAAAAAAAAAGCCTCAAAGCACCTTTCCAGCTCATGCTTGGTCACTCAAATATTTTTTAGTTTTGAATAACAGCACATTAGGAAGTCACTTATTAACTAAAGACTTAAAATTAATTCCCATGGCAGACAATAAACAGTTATTTACATATTATGGCCTACCATCAAGGAAAATATCTGTTTTAATATGATTTTCAAAATCATCAGGACTCCTATGTCATGTGTTTTTAGTTCTCCAAAGAAGTTTATGGTTTATGACATTTATTCGCTTGTTTTTTTTCAACTGATTCCTTTAGCAGACATTTGTTCAGCATGTACATGAGCTAGCCACAGCCACTGCCCTCCTGGAGTTCTGGTAGAGAAAACAGATATGTAAACACACAATTGTGGTGGAAAGTGCTAAATGCTGTAATGAAGATTGTTCTGGACATAGTGTTGGCACAATGAATGTGATCAACTCTGCTTTGCAAAGGAGATTACAACTTGAAATACACTGGTGTTCACCAGGCAGATGGGGGCTGATGGAAACCATGGAGGCGGGGGCGGGGGGGCAAAGCAGTTGATTCTCTGCAGTTCCAAGGCCTACAAAGGAGCGAGCACCCTTTGTATCTGAGGGCTAACTGCACTCTGATTTATAAATTGCCAATTTTTCTTCCCTGCTGTGACTATTATTAGCTTGGGATTCAGTCTCTAGCCATAAAATACACAAGACAATGTAGAACACACTGAACATGGATTTTGACTACTTGTGTTTGGGGACCGTGTAAATCATGATGGCAGCTACAAAACTCTAAAGCAGTTTGTTCACAATGTAACCCAGCCATATCGGTTCAGGCTTGGATATTGCCAGTTATCAGCAAGTTTGCCCAGTGAGAAGCTGGCATTTTCCTGTGGAAAATGTGCTATCTTCCTTGGCATGCAAGGCAGAATTAAGTGTTGCCCATTCTAATGGAGGAAATCAGGACTCCAGGATCCCAGTTACAAGAGAAGGTGTCCTGGGGAAATTTTAAGATATAAGATTGTCATTTAGCCTGTCTTAAATTCCCCATGGGTTTTAAATTAGCTCATTATTTCCTGAACTTGAATGCTTAGCTGTGATTTGATCATTACTGATAAGCGGTTGTCACAACTCACTGTGTGGGATGAAGTGACTCTTTCATTTGAAGCCAACTCTGGAGAGTGAGACCTTATAGATCGCATATCTCTGAGTCCCTACAACTTTAGCCTCAAAGGCTCCTGTTATGTATCTTGCCTCAGGTTTCCTCTCTCCACTCAGTTAAATCCACTGGGTCTTCTCTCCTTGGCCACACACTCAGGGGACTTGTCTCCTACCACTGCTTCTCAATAATCCACAACCACATGGCATTTCAAGCTGATTGCCAGAATATGTCACTTCTCTGCATTAGTCCACAGCTGTTCTGGGATCCTGCTGTCACCAATCAGATATGCTTGCTCGGCCCAGCAGAGCCAAGTTATAGCTAACATTGCTTTAAAGTCAGAGGCCTGGCTTTGTTCTAGAACTCTGCAGTTGTTACCCTGCTCAGATATGATACTTTGTTGCTCCTTGGTGTTTTATCTCTAAAAGGCCAACTGTGTCTTAAGGCTCCACCGTATTGGCTAACTTTGACAGGTCAAAACCAAAACGGACATAGCATTAGACAATATTAATTCCCACTGAGTCCCCCTTCCCTATGCCAAGTGTTTCTTGTAATTGGAGCTGTGTATATAACTGAACCGTTTAACAGCTAAGGCTGATAATTGGGGAAAAAAATAGTATCTAAGAGGATAAATTGCTCAATAGATGGACCATTATTATTATTTTTTTATCGTTCCCTGTGGTGTTTTAAAGTTTCAAAATCCTATTTTAATTGTACTTTAAATTTTTTATTGAAGTAAAAATGATGTAAAAATTAATTCAAAGAAGGACTGTGTGTTCCCCAAAGTGTGTTCCATGAAATATCGTTTTTATTTTTATTTTTTGGAAGTCAGTACGTAGGTGCTAAGTCAAAAAAGAGTGGTGTACCCAACCAAACTTTGGCAAAAAAATGTCAAGTAGATTTTGCCTATGCTTGCTGTCAGTGGTAAGGCATTCTAGCAAAAAATTTTTATAATTTAATAAAGCTGTTTCTTTAAAAATGGTTAACAAGTTGTCATTGTTTATACTGGAGATAATTCAGCTATCTCAGTGAGTTTTAATTTCCGGAGGAGGAAGTCATTTTTGATGAAATCTTTTTGACTATCTATTAAAGAACTTATGACCAGGGGAATTTTTACCCACTTAGCTTCTCTGATGACTAGTTTGTGTTGAAAACACTGAACCAAGAAATCACGTGGGATCATTTGTTCTATCATGTGGTCATGAGCGAAAAACTCATATGTGGCAGCTAAGATCAAAACAAAAGAAAATATCACAAAGCTATATGGAAACAATTGACATCCATTTACTATTCTTTTTAAAATTATAAACAAAAGAAATATTCTGTGATGACAGACATCTGTCTGGCATAACTAAGAAATCATTCCTGGATGATTTCTTGAGTTCTTGAATTAACTGCAAGCTTTCCTGTTTCAGTAAGTCTCCAATTATGGACATGATATGATTCATATTCTGTGAATACACCAATTTCTTTGTTAATTTATAGCAATTCTCCTGGATGTCAATAACAAAAGTCATTATGCAGATGGTATGTTATGCTATTAAATTTATTTTTTTAATGAGATTCCTTTTCTGAAAAATATTAATCATATTTCATATGCTACATAAGATGCTGTCCATTATTATGTCCCGGAAATTGGTTTATATACTGTGGAGTTCTCCTATGAAATTCACATAAGTGCAAAGCATGGGAAACAGAGTTATTGAGGCCAGTGTAGCACATAAGAGAATAGAAGGGTCTGGATCTAACTTAATCAATAGTACGGCGGGTAAGGGTGGGGGCTCTTGTGTCAGATTGCTGAAATTTCTGATTTCAGCTCCACTGCTCACTGTCTTTGTGACCCTGGGCAAATTAAATCCTTAGTTGCTTTAGTTTCCTCTCCTGTGAAAGCCTGCCTCGTAAGACTGCTCAGAGGATTAAATAAATGAATACATGTAATGAATGCAGAACCATGCATGATCACAAGAAGGGCTCAACAAATGTGGTTATGATTAAAATTAAATATTGTGCACCAAAAGCCACATTATGCACATCATGCAACATATCTATGCATTAGTATTAGCTCTATTAATAGATATTCTAAACAAATAGCACTTGTAGAGTAATTTGTCTGGTGGAACGTTTCCTTTGAGGTGGGTCAACATTTTCAAGGCTTTTCTCCCCTTGGGAAAGTTTCTTACACACATAGGAGGAAAATTTGTTTTTATTTGCAGCTAAGTTTTATGGAAAGTTAAGATATGAAAGTCTATAAATGTCATTTTTATTTAGGTTGAAAACAAAAACAATTTATTACCTGTAATGAGAATTAAACATGCACACACTTTTCTCACATTTTAAGAACAATTTTGTAAGTATTGTGAATCAATAAAAATCAGAAAGTGACTTGATATTGTTGAGCAGTAAGTATTAAATGGTAAAAGTGGACCACAAATTAGAAAAAACAATTATTGATGAAATTTTGTGTGATTTGATATACATAAGAATATGTATCCAAAAATTGTCCCTTTGTGAGTAGAATAGGAGAAAAACAAAGCAGTGTCTTAAAAACCTGCTTTAGGGGGGTGCGGCTGTGAGGAGAAATGAATGAGCAGAGTGCAGAGGACTTTTAGGACAGTGAAAATACAATGTCAGGTATTGTAATGATGGACACATGTCATGACACATGTCTCTGAATCCATAGAATGTACGATGCCAAGAGTGACCTGGAATGCATTTTGAGGATGGACTTTAGGTGACTGACTCATCAGCGTAGGTTTGTCATTGGCTTAAAAAAAAATACCATTCTTGGGGCGCCTGGGTGGCGCAGTCGGTTAAGCGTCCGACTTCAGCCAGGTCACGATCTTGCGGTCCGTGAGTTTGAGCCCCGCGTCAGGCTCTGGACTGATGGCTCGGAGCCTGGAGCCTGTTTCCGATTCTGTGTCTCCCTCTTTCTTTGCCCCTCCCCCATTCATGCTCTGTCTCTCTCTGTCCCAAAATAAATAAACGTTGAAAAAAAAAATTAAAAAAAAAATACCATTCTGGTGAGTAATGTTGATACAATTTTATTGTAAACCTAAAACTGCTCTAAAAAAATCAAGTATTTTTTTAAAAAGATGCTATAAAATCAGAACTAGAGGCAGGATGAAGCTTATAGGGAACAGAAAGGAAAGTAAATACAGCCCAGTTACAATACATGTGAGCAGCCGAGAGCTAATCGACAGCCAACGATGCACAGATGGACAAAGTCAAAGTTGTGTCAAAAGGTTGAGATAATTTCCTTGGGATAAGTTTTTCAGAGCCGCATCATTCTCAAAAGTAAGGGTTACTCTTTTTCTCTCTCACAGCCATGCATAGGAATTAAATGTATTCATTTAAAAAATGCAAATAAGTTATGTAAATATCACTTTATTACCCATTTAATTCTCAATGACAAGTGATACATTATACAAAATAAGAAATAATCAATTTGGAAAAAAAAAGCTGCTTTAGAAGTCCACATATAATACTGAATCATACTGGTTTCGGTAAGTACACATGTAAGTTAGTAATAGTTACATGCTTGAGAATTAAGAAATTGTTGTCATCCTTCTTAACCCCTTTAAAATCACCCAATACATGTTAACATATTTTATTCTCAGTGAATTTAAATAGCAATATCTATGTGGCTAAATGAATCCTTTCTAATGATGTTAAAAATGACTGCAGGCATTTCTGTATTAAGGAAATAAAATGCAATATAAATAAAAATAATTAAAGTTAAGTAAAAAGCTTCAAACTTCAAATACGGCTTATCGGAGAACACCCATGTATTTTTAAAAAATAGAGGACTGATAGGGTTGGAAGTCAGTCGATGCTTTCCAAAGCTATGCCTACCACAAGAGGACATTATCTAACATTGCTGAAGAAGTCATTTGGAGTTCTTTCTTATGACGTTGTATAAACGGTATTAAGGTAAATATTGAGGGAGACTATAACCTCCAATTTATTTTCATTTATAGCCAAGAGAACATTCCATCATTCATTTCCTCCAGGATCATTTACTTTGCTCTCATCCTGTGAAGGGAAGACCCAGGTCAACGGGATGAAATAGCCCCAGTGTTGAAGGAGCCTGGTGTTAAAAGGGGGAGGCCAATTTGAAGGATGAGTAGAAACAGAAGAGGAAACCAATGTCTTCAAGAAAAGGTAATAAATGTGCAAAAGCTAGCAATTAGAAAAAGAAGGGTGTATTTTAAGAACATCAAGGACACAACAGGTTATAGGTCAATGTTAGGTTTTGTGGGAAGCGGGGGCCAAAGGATAGAGTGATACAAACTATACTAAAGGGCTTGGGTTTTATTGTTCCTCTCATTAATTAATTAACTAATTAGTAACATATGCATGCTCATTAGAAGGTTGGAAAATAAAAAATAAGTTAAAAAAATGGAAAGTACCAATGACATTTTGGATTTCACCATACATCCATGCATACTATGTTTCAGTTGTGTATTAAACACACCGCATTCATTACATGTGCATACATTTTGCAGAAATGAAGTTAAACTGTTCACTATGTTTTGTAATCTTTTTTTTTTACCTTTATGTAGTATTAGGACATGATAGAAGGATTTTGATGGTGATGGTGGTGGGGTGGGCTTTTGGAGTATAATTAGATCTGCATATTTTTTAAAAACCCTAAAGAGGTCAGTGTGCCTAGGTGGCTCTCAGTTGGTTAAGCATCTGACTCTTGATTTTGGTTCAGGTCATGACCTCATGTTCGTGAGATGGAGTCCCACGTGCTGAGCCTTCTTGTGATTCTCTCTACCCCCCTTTCTTTCTGCCCCTCTCCCTTGCTCCTTCTCTCTCTCTCAAAATAAATCAATAAACTTAAAAACAAAAAGAGGTGTGGAGACTGCTGGGTCTAGAAGCAAGGCAGTTGGTGAGGGGACTATTGTAATTGTTAAGGCAAAAGGTGATGGCAGTCTAGAATAGAATGGGGGGGAAGGGGCCAGGACACAGGAGACTCCACAGGAGGAAGTTATAAGTAGTGGCAGTGAGGGAAAAAAAAAACCAAAACTACGAAATCTTTTGGAAATCTTTGGGCTATTGAATGGACACACGAGAAGGGAGAGAGTAGTTTGTTCATGAAGGGAGGCGAAGGAAGAAATGTTCGGTTTAGTTGTTAAGCTCGAAATGCCTGTGCGATGTGCAGGTAGACTGCCTATGGACAGTGGCATAAAATGCTGAAGTACAGAATTCTGAGGAGAGGACATATATGGTGATGTTTATTGAAATACTGTTTCTTGGGATCAGAGTTGTGTTTCTTTGACTAGACACTCTCTGGGTGTTATGAGTAGCTGCACAAGTCTACCCCAGTGATGATTTCCAGACTTCCTGGAATGATGGTGCTCAACCATTACTTGTTCACATTTGTGTGTCCTCCTTGTTTTAAAAAAATCCACTGGCTCACCAGTGAGGACAGGCTTAGATCCAAATTTTTGGCATAACAACCAAAATCCTTTGCAACTGAGATCAATCGTCTCACTTGAGTGCCTCTCTCTTATTCTTCTCATTTTTATCCTGTATTCCAGCCCACAGATCTACTTGCTATTCCCCTATGACTTCACCTCTGTCTGCAAGTCCTAGGATGCTCTGGGACCACACAAAATTGCTATCTCTTGTGAGAAATCTCTCTTGGCCTCCCTTCCCTTCTTGCCTCAAAGAGGTTGTTCTCGCTTTGCTGTAATGTCATAATATTACAGATGTATCATACTCTACTGTAACTACTTATCCATAGACAGGTGTATGTACCTTTTTCTTCAAGCCTCTTCAGAGATTAATATATATGTATCAACACACACACATATAACATAAATAAATTTTAAACTATATATACATAATATACATGTACATACATATGTACATTTATAGTGTAAAATTTGCCCCAAGAACTGGACAACGTAAATAGTACACGGATAGTGACAACTGAATAAATTTGGGTTTTGAGTCAATTTGGCCTTTGTTCAATATGTGGTATGTATTACACCATATATTTAATCAGTACTAAGTATCAATTCTTTTCCAGCTTCTTGGTATGTAGTGATGTCCCCCTTGGTTATAAGAGAGCCTGAAACTAATACTATTGGAGAAAAGAGTCGTTACCTCTTAGTGATGTATATAAATTAATAGAGCACTTCCTTGTGCAAGTTTTTGTCAGTGTGTCTAAGAACCATGATGTACATCTAGTTATATTCTCCACTTTAGCTTCTAATGTTGTAACTAACACCAGGGTTGATGAGAGTGTGGGGAAACAGGCAAGCTCATGCATTGTTTATGGAAAGTAATTTGGCAAGATCTATTAAGGTTTAAAATTCTCATTCTTTTTAATCTATTAATTCTACTTCCATTTACTTTTTAAAAAATATTATTTATTTAAGTAATCTCTACACCCAACGTGGGGCGCAAACTCATGACCCTGAGATCAAGAGTCACACACTCTACCGACTGAGCCAGCCAGGCGTCCCTTCCATTTTCTTTCGTACAGAAATAAGAGTGTACATATGTAAAGATTTATGTGCAGAAGGCTGATTATTGTAGTAATATTTATGGTAGCAAAGCATAAGAAACCATCTGAATGCCCACTAATGAAGAACTAAGTAAGTCAATACATTTTATTCAATAAGGACCAATAAAAAGCAGCCACTAAAAAGATGGAGGTCATTATGTATCAACTGATCTGAAAAGATGTACATACATATTAAAGTCGGGGAACAACAGAAATTTCACACCACTGTTATAGCAGTTTCATTCTTATTAAAAGAAAATATATATAGGTGTATATATATAGATATGTCAGTATCATTTTGGTCAAAATCTGAAAGGATATACTCATTTGTATTCACTATCCACATTCTAAGTGTGGGTTGGTAGGATTAGATGAATGGAGAGATTTTCACTAACTATTTTATATAAAGTTTTTCAGATTATGAGTAGTTTTTTCCTTTATTCAATGATTCTCTGAATTTTCAGACAATAAAAAGAAAAAAATTATAAAAAGAATTAAGCATGAGTATGTATTGATCAAAAAAGATATCCACAATATTGCAAGTGAAGAATGTAGGTTACAAATAAAAGTTTATGTTGAATTGCTTCACTTTTAGGTAAATATATATAATAGTTAGCAGGCTAGATATGTATATACCAGACCATGATGTTTGGAGCATGATGTTTGTGTATATATAACAATACAAAATACACATTTTGTATTGTTTGGAATAAAATCAATATAAACTAAAATAAGTAACCATTAATAAAAGGTCATCATGGTTTGTTTTATACCCTAGATATGTTCTTTGAAAGTTCTGTGCAAATTAAATTTTATTAAGGAAAATTGTATTTTAATTGGAACAATAGAGTTTTCAATTATGCAAAATATTCTTCTGTAAAGAGAATATAACCTTTTGTGATATTAATATTCACGACTCCCAGCTGCCCATTTTGGCCTATTTAATGCTTGTCCTTCAGAGAAATAAAAGTCAAAGTTTCTTAATTATCTGTTTAAAATTTATAAGGCAAAAATGTCATTATTTTGCTTTTATTAGCACTCTCAGGGAATGCTTTGAGCCCCTCTCCTATGCATTCATTCCCTTTTCCTTTTCGAGGGAGGGTATCTGTCTCTGGCAATTGAAGCTCCTTTTAGCATTGATATAATTTCAATTTCAAGATGGAAGAAGGAAGGTTACTAGTGCCTGTATTTACATACAGGAAGCGGGTGACTAGATTTGCTTGAGTTAAAAAAAAAAAAAAAAAAAAGTCCTGTGACAACAGCTGTCCTGTCTGGCTTTCCTGTCAGTGGAGCGAGCTTTCCTTTCTCATGGATGTTGAAGCCTACATTTGGTCCAAAGTCAGTCTTTATCAGCCTGTTTAAGGTAACCAACTAATTGGCTAGGTAACTTTTAGCTGTCTCCTTGCTTCCAATTCATGATTTAAAGAGCTTTTTTAGTATCCAAATATTTAAGTTACATTTGAACTGAACAAGTCACAGTGTCTTATGTTTTCAAAGTGATCAAAATCTGAGCTCGCTCCCAGGCATCACTATACATGAATGCTTTTGAGAGAGTCAAGAAAAGTAAGCCAGATGAATAGTGTACATTCTATTTCTTTATTTAAAATCATATCTGACTCTGTTCTCTAGCTCAGAACAACCAAAAGAAAGAATTATCTCTGACTGGATTCGAGCTCAGTTCCCAGAAAATAAAGACAAAAACAATACCAGAAACTTCTGAAAGTGTGAAGAAAAGATTATATCACAAGTACCTGAAAACTGACTTTCCTAAATATCAACTGAAGAGTGATCAGAAAAGTTTTTCACCATGTGAAAAGTGAACGCAGAGTTCAGAGTTACTTACAGGGTGAAAAATAAGAGGGATGAAATAATTAACTGACTCCAAATGGAAGTATTGCCTCATTGACAGATAAGTGGGATTTATAAAACCCGAAGTTACGGATTTTCTCTATTTCTGAATTATAAAGGGCAATGTTTCTAAGGGTCTCATAAAACATAGGAAGACTTCTTGCGCATGGTAACATATACAAATGTAAGAAAAAAATCCTCAAAAAAGGAGAAATTACAATAATTATTTTACCTATTAATAGGCACAGCCATGTAGTTTTCTCAGTATATGTAATTCATCCAGAATCTGCATCATCAAAATAAATCTTACTTTCCAGAGTGGAAATTAATTTAACCTTTCGTTGAATTAATAATGAAAGGAACTGCATCTCAGAAAAGAAAACCAATATTTTATGGAGGAGGCCTGCAGCCCCCATTTGAATCATCAAGATTAGGCAATGACTCCTTTTTGGTTATATTTATCTGACCGTTTTCTGTAGGAAAGGCACATTAATAGCTATATAAAGCTTCCACACATGGTGCACAGAAAGGACTATATAATCTGCTATTATTTCTGCCTGTAAATGACTACATGTCTAGCACTGGCCTGGGGCAAAATTGGCTGCCAGGAAACTTGACCTGCATCATGGGCTTAATGAAGCTGTAACTTTCTGTTTATAATTCTTTCCACTTTTAACTAGTATTGTATCCAGGGGAAATGAGATAATGTGCCTCTCCTTTTTAGATCATCTGGGCTACTGACAAGTCCTGTGTGAAGGGACAATGCTCATCATCTGAATGCTATTCAGGTTCTGTGGTCTGCTCTGCCTGTCACTCTAGAGGATCAATTCAGATCTGGCCCAGGTAGGACACCTGAGGATTTGCACCCATGGGAGCAGAGTGTGAGATCTGGTTGCCTGTAAGTGTGTGCTAACTGGCCAACTTGGAAATACATTGGTGCAGAATTTCTCCTGCCTTTTCTCAGAAGACAATGAACATGAGCAGGTCTTTCCAACACTTAGTTTAGAGTACTTTTCCTTCAGCATCTCTAGGCTTTTTCTGATCCTTTTTTCTCATTCAGGGGCTTCTACTTGGTAAACCTATTATAGACTTTTAGACTTCTATAGAGAATTTAGGTCACCTCAACAAAAAAGCAAAAGCCTTTTTTTTTCTTACCTAAACTAAATTAACTTTAGTTTGTATTTAAGCCCCCCTCCTCCCAAATTTGGAACAAAGGTCTTTTAACTGAGACATCTATTAAGTACGTGAAAGAAGTTTTTAGAGTAGAGATTCATTCTCCGGAGTATCCGGGAATTTCAGGAGTTTGAGGAAATACAGACTATGGCAAATCTCTTCTTTTTGAGGCCATTCTGCCTTCCCTCCTTGAGAGTGGGGGAAGGGGGTGGATGAGAGCAGGGCAAATGGAGAGCTCTGGTGGAGAGGTGAGTCCTGGCTTTTTGACGCCATAGTGTGACAGTCTCAAGACCTGGGGCGAGCCTTGACAAGCATCCCCAGCTAGCAAGCAGCTTCTCACCTTGTTTTCTTTCCTTTTTCAGCACTCCCCCCCCCCCCACACTTCCACCTTCTATTTTCTGCCCTTGGACACCCAAATAAGACATAGCCTCATAATCGACTCACTCAACACAGTCACCCTCCTCCTCCATCATGCCTCTGGTAATGTTCCCTCCTGTTAATATGAAAGTTGTTAATTTCATTAGCCTTGTTTCTCTCAGAGAGAAAATTCAGCATTTCCATAGCACCATGAAAACCAGAAGTTGTGCAGGAAGGGGACCAAAATTTCTCGACTCAAGCGCACTGAGGGCAGTTGGCAATTTACTTACCTTAAAGGGCAGAACTAACTACAGAGGGAGCTACTGTGGCTCTGGGGTGGTATAGAACGGTCTGTTGGTGGACTGGAAGTCATGCTGCAGGGGGCTTAGCTTTTGACAGGAGGGGAGGTGGAAAGACGGTAAGATGGCTCCAGGAGTCACAAGGATAGAGAAAGAATTACTTTAAAAATGTTTTTTTAATATTTATTTTTGAGAGACAGACAGAGCACAAGCGGGGAGGGGCAGAGAGAGAGGGAGGCAGAATCCAAAGCAGGCTCCAGGCTCTGAGTTGTCAGCACAGAGCCTGACGCCGGGGCTCGAACTCACAAACCATGAGAGCGTGACCTGAACCGAAGTTGGACGCTCAACTAACTGAGCCATGCCGGCACCCTGAGAAAGAATTACTTTTAAATGTGGAGGTGACTTTTGCTGACACAGAGGAAGGATGGACTTAAAAATAATTCATTGATGGAGCAAGGTTTCCAGGAGATAGGAATTACTGAGGTCTGAGGGAAGAGGAGAAGATTAGTCAGAGAAAGGAGGAATCTGTGAAGGTATAGAAGAATTTGGAGACATTGTGAGTTCATACCAGCTTACTTTGATCTTGTTAATGATCTGTTGAGACTTAGGGCACAGGGATGAAAGCTTGAGAAGAGTGGAAAAGATCTGGAATGGGTGGGTCATGTCCTTTGGTGGTGGGCCAGGTGTGTCATCTTTATTTACGATGGGCTACACGCCAGCGGGTCTTAAAATAGGAGCAACTGGTTTTAGAAATTAATAAAAGCCTAAGCCTGAAGGAGGGGATAATTCTAGAAAAAAAAAAAGAAAGAAATACGTGTGTTTTGCATCAAGCATTCTTTGAAAGCTTACTGAGTAAACAAACCTTTCTAGAGGTGCTTTGGAAAATGTGTCAGATGACTTGGGTCATAGCACCAACTCAGCTACTTAATAACTGGGTTGTCTTTGGCAAGATCATTCATTATTCCCAAGTCAGATTCTCCATTTGCAAAATGGGCATCCATTAATTCACTCAATAAATAGTCACTGAATGCCTACCACAGGCCAGGAGCTCTGTAGGGCAATGCAGGTGCGATAGTAAACAAGATACTCTCTGTCCTCACGTTTCTGCAGTGGCTCCCTGCCCCTACTTCCTTTACCAGGAGCGTCACGTGAGATAATACACCAGAATGTGTTCTGATAATTCTGGAGCCCAACTACAGAAAAAAAAAGCAAACAAACTATGGAAAAGTATTTTTTTTTTCTTGAAACAATTGTCTTGTTTTGATCACGATCTTAACAGTGATTATACTTTCTGGATAGAAGACTCTACCTCCAAATAATGCCCCCATGGCTCTCTCAGGCTTAGACTTCCTTCCTACACAGCTTCCCAACCAGGAAGGGTGACACTGCCTCTCACTGGGAAGTGGGGAGCATGGCTTTCCAGGGGGCTCTTGGAATCTTCACCACTTCCCCATGTTTCTAATGACTGGTTGCCCTATTCCTCTGGCTGGCTCCTATGAAGACATCGGTGCTAATTCCAGCAGGAGCACAACAGAGAGCTGTCCCAGCAGCCAAGTGGAAAGCAGAAGAGTTCTTTGATCTTCAGCCTGGTGCATTCTTTGGGTGGTCAAAACTTTGGAAGGACAAGCTAAAAGAGTATGTCTGGTGACTGTAAGCCAGGTCAAAGGTAATGTTCTGGAGAGGATTTTTGGGAGTAGAATTAAGGAAATTGCCCTTTCTTTTAGATGTTTAAGTCTAGAATAGGAAACATATTCCCTGAAATGTATCTTGGAGTTCTAGGAATAGTCTTTCATTACAGCTCTGGTCAGAGTTTTAATTTCTTTATAGTACACCCAAATTTTTTAGCATATTCAATCTTACTCCATATTTCTGTTTTATCAAGTATTGGAAAACTGTCATCCATGTTGGAGAGGAGTAGGTGTCTTTCTCTTCTTTTGCGTTCAGGCTAAGAGGGGGGAGTCCATATCTAAAAGCAGATTTTGCAGACAAGAAAAGGAAATACAGGCTGCAGATTAGGTGAAGAGTAAAGGAGAAAAATGAAAGAGATTGCTTTACTTTGTGTTTTGGGTGTCTTCCTCTAGGAAGGACTATATCTACAAGGGGATCCAGAAATTAGATTCTGAGAGAGAGCTTAACAGGTAGGGACATGGGTCAGTCACCCCACATCTAGACATGCAATAAGCTATTGCTTAGAAGAACAAAATTTCCTGAATATTCATATCTAAATAATTCATTTCAGTAAATCATGTGATTCTTGGGTATCTGAGTAGAAATTATACTTTCTAGAGTTTCTTCCCCAAGTTCTGGATCTTGACCTTTTATGTGATACACGTCCTCCTGTCTTTTGTCTCAGATCTCATTTTCTCAAAAAAACCTAAAGATTTACCTGTTAAAAGCAGAAACTCCCATATGTGTTAGGTGAAGAGTGTTTTTTATTAAATGTTGGCATATTATTCCCTTGCCTCGTTTTGTCTACCCTTCTCTCCATGGCTTTCCTTGCCCTCTCTTGTTCTCAGATTTGCCATGAATGTGAAGATTCTCCAATAAGTGAGCTTGACATGGAACGCTTGAGAGGAGTTGGAAGGGGCTTCCCTGCTGTGTCAGGAACACAATTTCTCTCACTGTCTTTTCCTCAATAACCTGAACTTGGTAGTGTGATTTGTTTCTCTTCCTGGACTTATGAAGTTCATTACTCTTCAAGTGCTCTACTCTGCATTGGTCTTTATCAAACTTTCTATTCAATTCAATTCAGCAAATATTTACTGATAATTATGCTCAGTCCAGTGTGAGATCAAGATGTGAATAAGAATCTATTTCTTCTTTCTAAGGAACTTAGAAGGCGGTGGCCAAGTGAAGAGTGTGCCAAATGCTATCACAGAGATTCTGCTGGACACACTGGAGAAGAATTAACTGAAGGTACACCCACAACCCCACAAAGGCTTCCCAGGACCGCTCCATTTTGCCTCTTTCCGATTTCCAAATTCCGACATCACTTATTTTGGGCTTAAATCAGCATTTTCCACAGTATGTTCCTTGTAACACTAGAGCCAAGAGATGTTCTGTGAAAAAACAATTTCATGATCAATTAAGAATAGGAAATATCGTATACACATTCTCTTCTTGGAAATCCACAATGGACATCAGCATATCCGAAGTTTCAACTAGAAGAGTGGCAGAAGAAAATTTGTTTAACCCAGAATGTTCTGAACCTATATAATCATACCTCATTTTTTTTTTTTTTTACATAACACCTTATAGGAAAAGTCTGTTTCTCAGACTACACCCTTGGAAACATTGCACTAATTGATTAATTAAATGATGACTATGAATGTTATGAACATCCCATTTGTTTGCAAGATTTTATTTTTATCACCATGTAAAAAGACCTTTCATACCAATTGGATTTTTATTTTTTTATTAAAAAAATTTTTTTAATAAAAAAATTTTTTTTAAATGTTTATTTTTGAGAGAGAGAAAGAGAGAGACAGAGAGAGAGCAAGCGGGGTAGCGGCAGAGAGAGAGGGAGACACAGAACCCCAAGGAGGTTCCAGGCTCTGAGCTGTCAGCACAGAGCCCAACACGGTGGGGCGGGGGGGGGGTGTGGCGGGGCTCCAGTTCACAAACCATGAGATCATGACCTGAGCCGAAGTCAGATGCTTAACCGACTGAGCCACCCAGGCGTCCCTCCCAATTTGATTTTAAATGCCTAGGATTGTGCTGTCCAATAGGGTAGCCACAAGCCACACGTAGCTCATCTCACTTGAGATGCACTGTGAGTATAAAATACACACTAGATTTGAAAAACAACATGAAACAAAGAATGGAAGGTATTTCATTAACAGTTTTATATTGATTACAGGGCGCCTGGGTGGCTCAGTTGGTTAAGCCTCTGACTTCGGCTCAGGTCATGATCTCGCTGTTTGTGAGTGTGATCCCCGCATGGGTCTCTGTGGTGACAGCTCAGAGCCTGGAGCCTGCTTTGGATTCTGTGTCACCCTCTCTCTTCCCCTCCCCACTCATGCTCTCTCTCTCCTTCAGAAATAAATAAACATTAAAAAAATTAAAAAAATACAATTTTATATTGATTAAATATTGAGATAATTTGGGTATATTTGGTTAAAAATTTTTTGAAATTAACTTCGCCTCTTCTTATCTCAATAAAAAGTATGGTTAAAAAAAGAACAAAGCATTGGTAAATGTAATTTGCCATCATCAAAAAATAAACACCAACATACAATGGGAAAATACTTCAAGATAAAGTAAGTGCTATTTCAACTGTTTTGCTGATGTGTTCATGAGAATATGTTATCTCCTTTTTCTCATTATTTTCAGAGCTCAAAGTCTACAATAAAAGATTAAAACATTTAAAAAATTAAGTTCACCTCTTTCTACTTTTTTAATATATATTTTTTTAATGTTTATTTTTGAGAAACAGAAAGAGCGCGAGCCAGGGAGGGGCAGAGAGAGACAGAGAGAGATACATAGAATCTGAAGCAGGCTCCAGGCTCTGAGCGGTCAGCACAGAGCCCAACGTGGGCCTCAAACTCCCAAACCAGGAGATCAATGACCTGAGCTGAAGTTGGATGTTTAACCGACTGAGCCACCCAGGCACCCTTCTTTCTACTTTTTTAAATGTGGCTTCCAGAAACCTTAAAACTATACATGTGGCTCACATTATTTTTCTACCAATAGCCCTGGCCTAGAAAACAGGAATTGCATTTTCCATATATTGTGTATACCTTCTATAGCGCACAGAAAGTTGCTATACCCAGTGAAGACATTTAACACATTAATTCAGTGAAGACTGAATTAATTTGGTTAGCAAGGTTGGGATTCGGTTGAGAGAGCCAGTGAACTGTATCTTATTCTCAGGTGCTCACACTCTCATTCATGATTATACCCACGGTGGGGATTGTTCTTGTTGTGGATTCTTTACTTCCGCTTATAAATCTTGGAGAACAACATTTAGCAATGCCAAGCTGGCATTGACCTTCTAAGACCCTTTGTCAGATGCTCCTTAGCTTCCCAGTCAGAACGCTCACGTGCACCTGTAATTCCTATATCAGTGTAATCTTTCTTACGGCATTTCAGCAAGCTCCAACAATTTTGGGGCATTTACAGACTGTAAAGTTGCTCCCTGGCATTGAATCTGCATTTACTGAAGGGATGACCATTGTTTCTCATAACCCAGAAGCCTATTCCTTGGTGGGTAGGGGAAAAAAACAGTCGATTTTAACCCACCATTACCATACTTGCTGCAGAGGGATCTTCATACATGTGTCCTGAACTCCGAAGGTTCACATAACGAAGCTAGGAAATAACTGATTTTCACCGTGTTTTCGGTTACTAACAGAAATGAAAGCGGAGATAAAAATCACACTTTGATAAGTCATGCCACATCTGTAGGAACAGCCTCCGGCGCATTGATTTTCAGACAATGGGGAGAGCCGGTCTTGGCGGCAGCTCCTGTGAACGTTGCTTCAAGAGGAGAAGAGCAGGATTGGGCATTGCTCTCCAAGCCATGAGTCAGAGGGGAAAACAGGGCACAACACCATGGAAAATAAGCTGCAGATGCTTTCAGTCAGACACAAGTATGCCCGCTCCGCTCACACCCGCCGTCCGCAGAGTTAAAATGAAAACGGATCCGATATACTTATCTTACAGGCAAGCACAGTGTGTATGCAAAGGAACCACACTGAACGCAACGACCAAAGAGGGGCTTTCACCCAAGAAGCGACAGAGAGCCCTCAAGGAAGGTGTGCCCCCATGACCTTCGGAAGGTGGCGTAGGAACCTTAAAGGCTTCTCATTTTGTCAGGCCGGCCCTATAGAGTCGTTGAGAGGCTTTTCTCCTGAAGTAATAAAATACTCTGCTGGAACCAGCTTGTCTTTTGCATCACTGCCATCCCCAAACAGTACTTTCGGATTTTTTTTTTTTTTTTTTTTTTTTTTTTGGCAATCGTATTCCATGCAAGTTGGATCAGTCTTTCTCCATCGCAACCCGAACACTCTGTTATCAGACTTAAACTTTGAAATGCATTTCAGAGTGTATCCCCAATATTAAAAAAAAAAACAAAAAAAAAACCGGTCGATGATTTTTCCATTGGCATTAAACAAAGGCCATATGCCCCAGCCTGACCTTTCGAGTTGTTATAACTGGGCCCAGCCTACTAGTCTAGCTTTACACCCGTAATCAACTTGCTGTACTCCACAGCCTAGGCAGTTTGGGTGGCTCGCTCCCCACTCCTGTGGCCTGGCAGCCCCAGCCTCCAGCTCAACACATGCAGCTCGCACGCACTGTCCAGGCTTCAGCCCCATTCCGTGGTTCTCCCAGCACGGGGACTCTCTGTCTTCTGGGTCCCCTCAGCAATTTTCCAAGCATTCTTCTGCCCGTTCCCGTGCATGCGCACGCGCGCGCGCGCACACACACACACACACTCTCTCTCTCTCTCTCTCTCTCTCAAGTGTAAACAATCCTTCCTGAATTAAATCTCTTTTCTGCCAATTACCTGCTGTGTGACCTTGGCCTTTACTTAACCTCTCTGCGTCTCAATTTCCTTAAGTGTGAAACTCAGGGTAATAATAGCACCTACTTCATGGGGTTGTTGCAAGGAATAAATGAAACTGTGTAAAGTGCTTCCTATAGTGCTTGATACACAGTATGCCTTTTGTAAGTGATTGCTATTAGCAACAGTAGTCATGGTAACGGTATTAGTGGTATTACTTTTATTCCTGACGGTATTTCACGTGATTTCATACATTGTACCTGATCAATAAACATTTATAGAATAAAAGAATAAGTACATGAGCATAAAGCAAGAGGTTTTTAAGTGACATTCAATGCACTCGTTTGTTACGACTTGAAAAACCCGCTTTAGGGATTCTCTCTTAATGTCAGGACTTACTAGATAGATATTCTTTAGGAAAAAGTATAGCATTTTTCACAGGAAGAAGTAAAATAAAAACAAGGCTCTATTGCTGGCAATTTGTGGGTTAACTACTTTCTGAAAAATGCATATTTTAGTGGGTAAGTCTGGAGAAGCGAACATTTATCTTCATTTATATTTGATATCCTTAAACGGCAATAAACTTACGCACAGTGAAAACTGTTAAGGCTGAATGACAACTGAATGGAGGTTTTTAACTTTCTAGATTGCTTTTATGCCCGTTATCTCATTAAAGCTTTCTTGCTCTAATGAGCTAGACTTATGGGAAGGGTTTAAAAATAAAACTAACAATAAATTAAGTGTGATCTCAAATGTGGTCACGTGCATTCTTCTCTATCACCATACAGTAGCACAGGGACTGAAGAACCACTTTCTGGCCTTTGAAAATCAATGTGCATTTCGTGGAGGGGAACTGTTGCCTTTCAGTTACAGTATTTTCCCTGCTGTCTTATAACTATGTCCTGCGCTAAATTTAACATGTCCCCAGACTCCTATTTAATTCTCACAGCTGGGAGACAGGACTAGCCCGGCCAAATCTATTTTCCTAGAGTACCTACAAATCTGCCCCTTAATAATTTATTTTCTCCACTATAATGGTCTCTAACTCAGCTCTAATAGATTTTGCCACATAGTTGCTGCTTTAATCAGGGAAGAGAATTTTACAGGTTTCTTAATCGTGCTCTTTTTCAAAAGCTGCTGATTAAGTATTTGCCTTATGGTTGCAAGCAGCCAGAGGGTACAATGGAGGCCGCAAGCTTACCGAGAGGCAGGCTGCAGGTAGCTGGCACCTAGGGGCCGCTACAGACTGCATACAGCTAATGCCGACTGAGCAGACCGAAGTTTCAATTCTCCCAGCTCTTAGCAACAGATTGCTCCCAGCACTCTTCTCCCTACCATCTTCTTCACCAGGAGGTTCCAGCAGGCAGCAGCAGAATTCCTCTCTGCTCCCCACATCCCAGAGAAGCTAAATTATGTCTGAAAACCGAATGATATGCCCTGCGAAAGAACGCATTCGGCCACGAGACAGCGCTTACAACTAAGTTTACTTTGGCCCACTCAACCAGCAGACCGACTGAACACCATCTCTCCCTGCCTTCTAGGAAAGCAGCAACTTTAGCCACATAGTCGCTTTACGTGTCACATTCATGGTACCAACACAAGTGCCAAACAACACAAAGAGGAGGCTTCCTGCCCTCCAGAAAACCCTACTTTTCCACAGTCAATTTATAGCGCGCTCGTGAGAGCACACGTTCAGACGAACACCAACCAAGCTAGAGATTTTGTTAGATGTCAAGACGCCAGGAATTAAGCAGTGAGTAGTGTTTTTGGAAGACAAATAACCTGACATTTATTCGTTTTATGAGGAAGATAAATATTTCCTTCAAAATTCATAGCTGTCTGGACGTCCTTCAAATTTCTCAGATACAAATGCCAACCTCCCTATCCCTTCAATGGTCGTTGCCGGGCAGAGATGAGTGGAAATATTCTTGAGGTAAATTTGGTTTTGATTGGTCCACTATTTGCCCAGACTTTTCTACATGTGGCTCCAGAGCAAACATCTGAAGCTGTACTTCCTATTCTGAGCCTACTGTAAGTGTGTTAGATGCACTTCTCTGACCTACAATGATCAGATTTTTTAAAGAAATCAAATCTTTACTTGAATTATCACCACTAGCTATGTTGATGTGCCTTCAATCATCAAGCCAATGAACAGCTCTTTGTTTAGATAAAGGCTACTGTAGAGTGAAAGGTATTCCTCACCATCTTCAATAACAATGAGATTAATTAAACTGCAGAAGAAGAAAAAGGAAAAAAATAATTTTTAACTAATGTGTCTTCATAATTAACTTTACGCAAGGATTTCTGGAGTTAATATTATAAATATCTGCATAGATATTTTATCATGTTTACTAAGTGGGTCTGAGGCCCTCTATGTTTATACTTGTATCTCATAATTTTTTTAATGAGTTAATAGACTGATCAATGGAAACAAGTGACTTTAGTAGGGTGGTTTGCATATCGTCATATAGTAAGGAAGAAAAACATACCATTTGTAGAAAAACTAATAAAAGAGATGTAACAGATCATTTTAGTTCTTCTCTAATGGAATTTATAAAACTAGAAACTCCTTTTCCTAAATGATGTATTAGAAAGTCCCAAAACACAAATGAATTCTGATTCATTTCTATTCTTCACATTATATTATATTTTATAATAAGCCATGAGACATACTGAGTTGAAAAGCTTGACAGATTTAACAAGGAAAAAAAAAAAACCCAAACCATGTTCTGCTGGTAACTGGAATGATTATCCGTCACAGTTTTGCTATACGGAGACAATGTATGCTCTGCTTCAATGGCCTGGAAAACTAGTAAAATAAGTTTATAGTCTGCTCTGTGGTAATTAATTATTTTTAATCAGTATTACTCAGGTAGCGCCATGAACATTTGTTACTGCTATCATTTTAAACTATATTATAGTCAGTGTTTGCTCATCCGTGCTAATAGAGGCCAAGCCTGGACGGATAAATTAAGTCTACAGATACCAATTTCTAACTCTTAAACACATGTAAGAAAATACACCTGGATTATTTCTGGGTTTTTATATCAGGCATTTATTACTCTTGTATCCCAATTCTACAGGTAATACGAAGTCGTGAAAATTTGGTGTAACTCAGAACTAGGCTTAAATCTTAACTCTACCCCTAGCCTTGGGCAAAGCGTTGACCTTTTTAAGTCCTAAGTTCCCCATCTGTGGAGTTAATAACATTTATAGAGTGGGGGCAATTGTGGGATAATGGATATAAAGCACCTAGTCAAACCTAACACACAGTAGGTGCTCAGGAAATGGCCATTTTATTTCTCCGACCTTTTCTCTGCTCTGGGTCTCTCCCTTTCCACTTGCTTGGAGCCTACTCTTTAGAGTGAAGGAGCTAGCACATCATGTCATAGCTGAAATTTTCAGATGATCCACAAGAAGACAAAGAAATTAAAGAAGAAATTGAATTAATGTGATTTTTGATTTTATTAGTTGAAATGACCCAAGAGAAACTTCCACCCAAGAGGAAGAAAAGCTTGAACGTACAACAAACAAACCTTCAAGGTATTAGGGTACTATCAATAGTTTATTTTTTCAACTAAAGTAACCCAGCTTGTTCACATTTTCCATCGTTTAACTTGGGTATCTTTAATACAACGTTGGCCGGTCTAACTGCTCTCACATTTCACTTTTGGTTCTTTCTCTCTTAATTTTTTTTTTATCAAACATTTGTTCATATGCATTGTAAAAACAAATAGAAATTAACCATAGTGATGGCTAAAATATAAACCACAAATTCGACTGAGTCACAGGAGCTCATTTTGGGTAACCCAAAATTCCATGTCTCTGTGTATTTCAGTCCCTTTGTCAACTTATTAAATGATAAATGAAAGAGATCAGATGAACAGAATAAAAATTAATCCATCTTAAGGGTTCTATATGTTCTTGGTCAGGTCCCAGATCCAAAAGGAAATTTGATCTAGGTTTTGAAAGCAGCAGGGTCTTAGAATGATTTTACTTGATGAAGTTCCCAGAAAATACACGGCTGGGCCTGGCAACAACTTGTCAGAAACTCAGGGGGAAGTGCTCTGCTTCTCCTCAACTGAAAACATAAAAATCTTATCTATTTTGTTACTTCTTTCATTTTGATATAAGTGCACTCTCTGTCACTAGGGATAAGCCTTTATTTATTTATTTTAGAGCATGTGTTTTGTATTCAGACACGGAAATGAAGAAAAGGTAATTTTCCCTGAAAATGTCTTCACCTTTTCATCCCTCTACTCCCCTGACTTCTAATAAATACTAGCCTGCCTTTCCCCATAAAGCTGGACTGTGGTTACTCAAATTTGAACCCTATGTATCAAGCATTTAATGCACAATATTAAGCGAGGTGAAGGGTACAGAGAACAAGATAAGGTTGGCCCTTATACTCGAGGACCTTATTACCAGTACCTCCAAAGCAGCATGTACATCCATGTATCCCATCCACCGTATAACCGGCATTTATACACACCCTGCGACTGGGGAGGATGGGGGAAAACGTTAAGAGAACGAAATGACACAGGACAGTGTCAATGATATTTAGGAAATGACCAAACGTGTGGTATTGAGCAGTTGCAAATTCAAATATAATGTTGAGGATTTAACAGATTTTCCTCTCCCCAGTTTCATTCCTCTTTGCTTCTGGCTGTCTGATTTACTCAGAATTCGAGGAATGGAATCACCGTACAAGGTATTTTCAGTGTCCGTAAAGGTCCGCTTTAAATATTACTCATTATCTAGAAAGGACTTTCGTTGCTGCCATCTGGAAAAAGGAGCCAACGACATTTTGACTAAAATATGTATTGTAGACCTAATTGTAGTGTCATTTTTGCTGTTATACCAGGGAAATAATGCAGAAGGAATGTGTATAAATTGAATTGTTCCAATAGTAGTGTTTCCTATTTCCTTTTACCATCTTTCTCAATTTCTGGGATGAGCTTGCCAATTAAAAATACATTTGGGTTGAGGTCTGAAACTGATATACCTCCCAGAGTTTTGGGCCCCAAACTCAATGAAAGAGAACCACAGAGGCATGTAACCAATAACCACCCAAATTTGAGCGAATTAGAACTATTCTGTTTTGCTACACTAGTCAGAAAGCCACAGGCATTCCACCACTCCAAAAGTTGCTGAAGAGTTGATGGAAAGTATAAAAAATGAACACAGATTGTACATAATTGTGCTGTTGCATTCTTACTCCAACAACTGTAGAAAGAGCCCCAACTTTCAATTCAAAGGCTTCCCTTGCAAAAAAAAAAAGTAGTTTTTTTCTAATGTTTATTTATTTATTTTGAGGGGGGAGGGGAGACAGACAGACAGACAGAGACAGAAGATCTGAAGCAGGCCCTGTGCTGACAGCAGAGAGCTCGATGCAGGTCTCAAACTCACAAACCGTGAGATCATGACCTGAGTCAAAATCAAGAGTTGGCTGTTTAACTGACTGAGCTATCTGGGTGCTCAAAAAAAAAATAGTCTTTCTATAACAATTTTTTTAATATTTATTTTTGACAGAGAGAGATAAAGAGAGACAGCAGGGGAGGGGCAGAGACAGAGGGAGACAGAGGATCCGAAGGGGGTTCTGTTTGACAGCAGAAAGCGTAACATGGGGCTGGAACTCATGAACAGTAAGATCATAACCTGAGCCGAAGTTGGATGCTTAACCAGCTGAGCCACCCAGGTGCCCCTCTAATAACAATTTCAACTAAATTTTTCACTCAACTGGTTTTTAAAATATGCCTTTAAAAATACACCCTAAAATACACAACTCATATTTTTCATATAAACATAGGCAAATTTATAAAGATGTACCTTTAATTTTTCTTTTGTATTTTTACACTTGAGAAGTGTGTATATATATATATATATATATATATATATATATGACTTTTAGGGAAAGAACACATTAATTCATTTTATTGCATGAATATTTACTGACAAGTTGACTACATCAAGACACTTTACTGGGTGCTGAAGATATATAAATAAAAGACAAAGTCCCAGCCATTAGAAAGTTTTTAACTGGAGACAGAAACTCTTATAATACTGTGTGATATGTGCTCTCTGATGGATAAGAAAAGGTAATCTGAGGAAGCTGAAGGGTTTCTCTCACACTCGGTCTAAAACCTCAAGATGAGTTCCTCAGAGAGATAAGCTCGAACTGAATGTGTCTGCTGGGAAAAAAGGGAAAAGTAATCCAAGAAAACGGGTAGTGCTTTAAAAGACAGCAAGTTAGAGGAAATGAAAGTAAAATGAGGAATCCAAAAGTTGAGGCACAAGATGAGAACTGGAACCATGGGCGCCATTTTATAAGGGGATGAGATTTTATCCTGAAGGCATGGGGGCCAAGAGTTTTATGGGCAGAATAAAATCATATTTGCCCCTTAGAAAAATCACTTAATTGTCTAGAGTGCCATGAGACTAGAAGTAGAGAGAAAAGTCTGTCAGAAGTCCAGATGAGAAATAGTGAAGATAAAGTTCGCAAGATATGAAAGATGTGGACAAGCTGGACCTGGCAATCAATTAGGTAGGGATAAAGAAAGGCACAGAGAAACAACATCACGAAACATCTCAAACGAGTCTTCCTAAGTATTTTTTTTATGTGTCTCTTTCTTCTGTTGAGAACTATAAGAATACGTACTACCAGATTTCATAGCTGGATCTCAGTTAAGCTCATGGTAATCTTGGGGGTAGACAAAAATACCCAGCCCAGCCTGCCTGAAAATCCTTTATAAAAAGCCACTCATTTTCTACATTGTTTGGGTATAGAAAATTAAACGTTAGCCTCCTTTGACAACGGTTAATGACACTTTTTTGTCAACACGGTAAATGAGCTTCAGTGCATGTACACCACCAGATAGAAATGCCAAGATAGTTTTTGTTGGGTTTTGCATATGAGCAACATGGTACTACTTGTAGTTTCTCAGATGTTACACATTGCTTTTCATCTTTTCTTCTGATGTCCCCGGGGGCTGAGAATGTACCCTCCCCCTCAGACTGCCTTCTACCAGCCCTTCAATATCATCTCAGATGTCACTTTCTCCAAGAAGTCTTCCCTAATACACTTAAATCAACGCTTTATAGTATAGACTGCAGGAAATAGGTTTACAGTGTCCTTTGCTCACTAGGGCATGAATTGCTCTATGAATCTGTAAACTATTTGTTAATCTCTGAAAATGCCGTCTTTGTCCTATACTCAATGTTTCTAAAATAATTTGGATGTTAGTTTATATTCCAAAAAGTGTCAAAAAGCACACATCAAAAAGTTCTTTTACTTTTTCCCCAAGTACCTATCCTCTGAGATTTGGGAATATTTTCCTCATTCTTTTAATTCTCCCTCTCTAATAGCACATGGCCCTTACCTCCAACTGACCTTGACATTTATAGGCTAAAGGAACCGATACTGTAACAGCCAAGACTGGCCAGACAGGCTTTAAAATTCAGCAGTGACAGGGATGGGGAAAATCTGATTTGTATGCGGGTGACTTTTGTAAACTAATTTGTAGTTGAACTCACATGACTTCACCAAGATGTAATAAAATCCTGTCATCACATTCAGGTTTCAGACTTTAGATGTTTGCCAAATGCAGAATAATTCAGAGCTGCTTTCATTTTTAGAGTTTGAGAGACTATATTATTTGAGAGAGTTTTTGATGTTCAAAACAGGATACATTTCTTTGATAATAGGAAATAAAAGTGGGTGAATAAAAAGTATTTTTTAAATATCATCTGGTTATTGATTTATTTTCTAGTTCTCTTGAGTTTAGAAAAAATATTGTTTCTCTAGTTTTTAAAGTTAGAATTGAAAGTTAAAGTGAAATTAGTCACTGAGGATGGCACATGGAATGAGAGGCAGTCTATTGTCTGGAAAACACAGGATTAGAATTGAGACAACCTGGGCCTTTGTTCTCCTGAAAACACTCAGTTTCTTTCTTTCTTTTTTTTTACTTTTTATTTATTCATTAAAAAAATTTTTTTTAATATGAAATTTATTGTCAAATTGGTTTCCATACAACACCCAGTGCTCATCCCAACAGGTGCCCTCCTCAATGCCCATCACCCACTTTCCCCTCCCTCTCACCCCCCATCAACCCTCAGTTTATTCTCAGTTCTTAAGAGTCTCTTATGGTTTGGCTCTCTCCCTCTCTAACTTTTTTTTTCTTCCCCTCCCCCATGGTCTTTTGTTAAGTTTCTCAGGATCAGTTTCTTTTTATACATATGAGAAAGAAACCGTAGAGAATGGGCTCGAAGTTTCTTTCAAACAATGTGGCCACATGTAATTTAACAAATTAATATTTAGGAATACAATGTTGCCGTGTTAGTACTACCATACAAACACACCAAATATTTTATATATTTGTCAAAAGTTACTTTGTGAGCTTTTCTAGGACTTTAAGTGGCCTTGGTGGAGTTGCTAAGGAATAAAATAGTGTTCACACTTTGCTTGACCATTTCTAAGCAATGTCCTTAAACTTTATTCACAGCGTCAGATAAATAATGGGTGAGCACACACAAACACACAAGTCTTTTTCAAAAATAAGTCAGATCATGCTATGCCTGTTTTCAAAATTATCCAATGCCTTCCCATCACCTCCCCCCGCCAACCCCCAAAGTAAATTAAGTCTTTAGCATGGTCTACAAGGCTTCCATTTCCCTGTGCCCACCTCATCCTCTTTCTCTCTCCTCCTCACACCTATTGCTGGAGCCACACGGCCCCCTTATTCCCTGTTCTTCAAACCACCAAGCATGTGCTCACCTCAGGGCCTTTGCACTTGCTGTTCCTTCTGCCTGAGATGGTCTTTTGAGAAAGTAAGGCTCTCTTTCTCACTTCATTCAGGTCTCTGCTCAAATGCTACTGCATCATAAGAATTTCTCTGTCCAACTATTAAAATAACACCCTTTTCACTTTCTGCCTTTTTACTGTGCTTGATCTTTCTTCATAGCACTTATCACTATCTGATAAACTGTATTTTTATTTGTTAAAATTTTAAAATATCTTTTCAACCCAAATGTAAATTTCCTGAAGGCAGGGATCTTATCTGTTTTTGTATAATGCCTGGTTCTTGTCCACTGTTACTGGCTGATATCTGTAATAGTGCCTGATATTTAATAGGCACTCAACAAATACTTGTTGATTTACTTACAGAATGAATAAATACATCTTTACATCTCTATCCTAAGTCTGCATAGAGTTAAGATGGTAAGGAAGGCAATAGTATATACAACTTATATGAAAAAAAAGAAAAACTTAAGAAAGTAGAATAAGAGTATGGCTAGAAACAATCTTATCTCTTTTCCAAAAAATGTGAGAACCTAAAAAATCACCCATGGATAAGCTCTTTATCTTTTCATAAATTGTAAGGCATTATGACTACATCATTTTTGCTATTTCTTTGATTTTATGGAACTTCTTCATACTGACATCAAAAATATCCTCCATAAATAAAAGAAAAAAAAAGCTCTCTTGGAACATGGAAGATGTTGGCATTGAAGATAGAATTGAACACTAGTATGTGACAATATATTGAGGATTGAGGAATGCCTGAATCTTGCCATAAGATGCAGCATGAATGATGTAACTCTTCTAGAAATTCCTGAGGTACAATACAAGGCATGATGGCAAATGGGAACCAAAGTTACCTGTGCTCACATCTGTGTCCCAGTTTTCTTTAGTAGACCTGTCAGCTCACATACTCAAGTGCCAAGAGCAATGCCTCCTTGCTCCAAGACCAATACCAATCTCATCATCTTTCCACTCTTTGTTTTGTTTAATTTTTTTTTTTGAGTGGGGGGAGACAGAGAGAGAGAGAGAGAGAGAGAGAGAGAGAGGAAGCAGGGGAGGGGCAGAGAGAAAGGGAGACAGAGGTTCCAAAGCCAACTCCACACTGACGGCAAAGAGCCCGATGTGGGGCTCAAACTCAGGAACTGGGAGATCATGACCAGAGCCAAAGTCGAACGCTTAACCAACTCAGCCACCCAGGCACCCTTCATTTCTTAGTCTTACAAAAGACTTTGCTTCTTTAATAAACCACTAAGCACCGATAGCATTTGACATCTTATTTTGATCATTTTTTTTCTAGATATATGTATAATATCCTATGTGTTGTGAGTTTCCTAAGAATTATATGTTATTTTGGTGTTCAGTGTTTCAGGCACCAGGAAAAAAAATCATACTGACCTAAGGACAACATTTTGGTGGAGGCATAAAATATCAGGGATTCCAAATAGAACCATAATGACTCTTTTATAATAAGCCGATAGAAGATAAGTGCTGGTGTCTCATCCACAACATTCAAACATCTCACAGACTTGCAAGTTGATGAAAAAAGAAGCTTACTACAAATTCCTACACATATAATTTTTAGGTAATTTCCAAGTCTTGACGTAAAAGTTGAAGCCTATTTTTACCAAAGCAGAGAAAGAATAAAGAGCTGTAACAAGAATTTGGACAGCATTTGCAAATCTGTTTTCCCTGTCTGCTCAAAATTATAAATAACCAGATCTTGAATACAGAATAATGTTTTGGGCAGGAAAGCAAATAAAAATAAATGAAACTAAACGCCTTCCTTATCCTGGGTCTATTTTCTTAATGATGCTATGGAAAGGCAGCCAGTGTTACTATCAAAAATATCAAAAATATAAAATATATGTTCCATAATAATCAGTGTGGTATCCAGTTCATTGGATGTAATTTTCAACACTTTAATGCATTATCACACATGACTAATTAATTGTTTGCAAAGCATTTGAAATGTCCAACGTCAGATTACTACCTGCCCACTGCAATTTTCCCAGCACATTGCTTCCTTCCTTCTTGCTGAAATGGGGCTTATGGATTTTTCGAGCACAGAATCTCAGTTAGCAGCAGCATGCTGTGGGTCTAAAAATCCATTAGGAAACTGTGATAATTGGACACATGTCAGCAGTAGCAAGTCATCATAAGAGCCCCCAGTAAATGCACAGTTTGCCCACGTGCACCAAATGCAGTTGCTTGCTGAGTTTTGCACTCCCAGATTATGGTGCTTTGTAAAGACGGGGAATGAAATGCAGGAGGTTGTCACATTGAACTTCGTCTTTTTCTATACAGTTTCTACCAAACCTCTACAATTACTGAGATATTGATTCCACAACAAGAGGCCTATATTCTTAATTATTGGCAATAAAACATATTTTATTTTTAGCTCTAGCTATGATATGTTACCAATCCTTGTATATTACATATTTATTTACTGTATATCTTGTGATTTAAGAGAGATTTTAGAATTAACATTCAAACCTGTTTGAGGTAAAAACAGATACTTTGAAATAATGCTACAATGAGTGTTTTCCTATGCCATTGTCGTATTCATTTATGAAATGTATAATTACTGAAGAGTAAGAGAACAGATTTTCTTGTATCTAATCCTATCTCTGTAATAGAGATACATCACTTGTTACATTTTTGGTCTAGTAAGTCTTTATATCTGTATATGCCACTTAAAAATTTCCAGGGACGGTACGCTCTTCCCCATACAGAATATATAGGATCATACAAAATCGATGCTGTTGACCTAGAGAACTTTTATTCTGCTTTGGGTCTCAGGTGGAGTGACAGGGTTGCAGGGACCCAGGTCTATTCTTGCACACACCATGCAATCGTTTATGATGAACAGCATCTATTTTTGAAGGGTTGGCTTGCAGGCTGGTGGGTAGTTTAATGGCAAAGCATAGTGAGGTTAATCTGCTAAAGGAATCCCTGGCTGTTCTCCACTCTTCATCTAACCAGAGGAATTAACTAGTTCCACATATAGCAGCATTTACTTTTATGCTTTCAACTGTATTCTTAACTGAATACTGTTCCCTTCTCCAGGCTTTGCAATGGCCCCTTTGTTAAAGAAATGCCACTGTCTTCAGAGAGAAGTTGTGTATCTGTTACTTAAAACTCATTTATCCTTCTTTCCTTATCCATTTACTACCAGTGAGAACTGAGCAGGCTTCCAGCGCATGCATTTTGCGATGGTTTTCTGTTCATCCACTTCCACTTCTTACTCCAAGTTATTTGCCAAGTTTTGATGAAGCCAATTGTTCAGTGTACTCAGTATAACAAAGTATAACTCAGAAAACACTTACAATTATCTTCAATATTGTTAACGTTGGAAGAAATGGAAAACCCACCCACTAGTCTTCTGTGTGAAACACAATGCAAAACTTATTAAGATAAAATATGAGTCTCCTTAAAAGTTTTACAAGAAAGGTTAAGCATTGTACGCATTTTGACGGGTGTAATAAAACTCAGAAATAATGAAAAGCAGCTTCAGGATTAAATTAAAATAATAACAGTATGTATTTTACATTTATCTGAAAGTGGACTAGAATCTCAACTGTGTTTACACTTCCACTGTTCATGTTTTATCTATTCACAAAAACTGTTGGTTTGCCCTTAGTTTTTCTGTCGCCTTAAGGAACTCTCTTCCCTTTCTACAATGTCAATTTATCATTTAAATAATAAGAAAAATGGCTGCATCTAAACTCTTCAACATCCAAATAGAGAATCCAACTGTGGTTCTCCTTCCTTCTTCCTGGAAGGAAAGAGCCACACAAAGAAATCATTTTTAAGGAAGTGTGGAAAACAACTGGTTTCCACTTGAGTGAGTTGCATGAATCTTCTTAAAAATTTTTTTCTTGGGGCGCCTGGGTGGCTCAGTCGGTTAAGCGTCCGACCTCGGCTCAGGTCGCGATCTCACGGTCCGTGAGTCCGAGCCCCGCGTCAGGCTCTGGGCTGATGGCTCAGAGCCTGGAGCCTGCTTCCGATTCTGTGTCTCCCTCTCTCTCTGCCCCTCCCCCCTTCATGCTCTGTGTCTCTCTGTCTCAAAAATAAATAAACGTTAAAAAAAATTTAAAAAAATTTTTTTTCTTGGTTTTTATCTATTTTTGGGAAAGACAGAGGGCAAGCAAGGGAGGAGCAGAATGAGAGGGAGACACAGAATCTGAAGCAGGCTCCAGGCTCCGAGCTGTCAGCAGAGCCCCACGCGGGGATCCAACTCACGACCCTGCAAGATCATGACCTGAGCCGAAGTCGGATGCTTGGAGACACAGAATCTGAAGCAGGCTCCAGGCTCCGAGCTGTCAGCAGAGCCCCACGCGGGGATCCAACTCACGACCCTGCAAGATCATGACCTGAGCCGAAGTCGGATGCTTAACTGACTGAGCCACCCAGGCGCCCCTCAGTTAATTGTTTTTTTAAGCAGTTTGCTACACGGATTCATCCACTTCTCCGATGCCTACTATTTCATCTATGAGGTATAAAGACCTGCGAAGGAACACGAAGACAAATATCACCCCTTATGTAACTTACAGAAGACCCCCAGGCTTCTGAGACACTCTGCAGATACCTAGAACCCCTTCCCTTGGGAAGCTTTGAGGGTGAGGGCCCCTTTATGTTCGCAAATCTATGTCCAAATTAATATTCAGTCAACATCTCTTGGCTGACAACGGTTACCGTGTCTACTTTTGAACAGTTTTAAAAACTTGGAAGCAAATATTACTTAAATTTCAAAATTTACATTGCCATGTGCTCCTCATTTCCTGCTGACAGCTATAAAAATCAGAATTTCAAAACTGAATGGAATCAGGAACGGCTAGAAACCTTGAGCGAAAAAACTACTGGACCACCATAAGCCAAATGATTTCTCAGCCCACAAAGTCGAGATAAGCCGTTGGCATTTAGGGAAAGCTTGCGGGTTCTACTGCACATAATTACTATGAATTATCTATGACTATTAATAATTATAATTTTTGGCAGTTTCTTACATTTTTGAAAAGCTTTGTAGAAAAACCAAGTGCGATGATTTTTTTCTTCAAAAGGACAAAGGTTGAAGCTTAGAATGATAAATAGGAAAAATTTCTTGAAGAAAAAAAAGTGCTAGTAAAAAGGGGAGTGAGGTAAAAGGAAGGGACTAATATATTTCAATCATCTTCCAGGTACCAGGCACAGTGGTCTTCAGGCTACATGTGTTGTGTTATTTAATTAAGTAATGCTCACAACACAGTGAAGTAGGTACTAGAATCCCCATCTTACACATGAGGTCAAGTAACTTGACGGAAGTAACTCCAACAGCAAGAGGGAAACTGGGATTCGAACCCAGGGCCGTCTGACTTTAGAATCTGTGGTCTGACCAGAGGTGATTCTCTGCACTTGCTGCTTCCAGTTACACTGAACATCAGGTGAGTCAGAGGGAAAGTCTCAGGCTTAGAAACCTAATGATGCTCAATAACCAGAAAACAAATATGGAAAGGAAAAAAGGCAGTGGATGAGAGGAAAGGAGGGAAGGAGGAGGGGAGGAATTATAGAGAAAGGAGAGAAGGAGGGAAGGAAGGAAGGAAGGAAGGAAGGAAGGAAGGAAGAAGGAGGGAGGGAGGAAGGAGGGAGAAAAGGAGGAAGGAAGAAAGGAGGAAGGGAGGGAGGAAGGAAGGAGGGAAGGAAGGAGGGAGAAAAGGAAGGGGGAGGGAGGAAGGAGGAAGAGAGTGAGGGAGAGAGGAAGGAGGAAAGGCAGGAGGGAAGGAAGGAAGGAAGGAAGGAAGGAAGGAAGGAAGGAGAGAAGGAGGAAAGGGAGTAGAAAAAGGAGGGAGGATGGAGGAGGTAGGGAGGGAAGGAAGGAAGAAGGGAAGGAAAGAGGGAGGGAAGGAAGGAAGGAGGGAAGGAAAGAAGGAAGGAAGGAAGGAAGGGGGGAGGGAAGGGAGGAGGGAGGAAGAGAGGGAGGGAAATGATTTACTGAGCTGTTAAGCGTTACTCCATTAAGTGGTTTTCTTTCATTCTGATAAGGACTGATCTGCTTTTAGGGAAGTAGTAAATACCTAACATGGTCTACCTAACTCTTCTGGTATTATTTGCATGCATTTTATATGAATTTTTATTTCAGGAAATGTAACATCATTAAAACTAAAAATAAAAGGCTCTCATTTAAGTGTTTAGCATGGGCTGACAGGTTTAATTCCACTGTTGCTTTTATAGTGGTTTTTATTGTTTCTTATTGTCTAAAAGATCAGAAATATTTTAATATGTTGGACGCCCAGTGCAGAATATTTTTATGAGGGAAGTACACATGTGTGACACAGCTGAGGTAGATAGACATAAATGGCTTCTAAATACTTTCCCATGTTTATTTTGGAATAGATACAACTTTAGAATTTCCATATATCAGCTTTGTTTAGAAATATCTAATTCGGAACTATATTAAGAGTTGTGAGAGAAATATACTCAGTTAATATGTGTCCAATATTCTTGTATGTAGAGTGTTTTAGAGCCTGACAATTATATCTCTGATTTGCCACAAACTAGCTGTGTGATCTTTGGAAAGTGACTCAACCACTCTGTGTTTTAGTTTTCCCATCTGTAAAACGGACCTAATAATAGAATCTTTCTCACATTTTTGGATGTTATATATGTTTTAAAAATCTTATTTTTTCTTGAAATTCAATTTTAATTAAAAAAAGTTTTTAATGTTTTTTTTTTTTTTTGAGTGAAAGAGAGAGAGAGAGAGAATGAACAGGGAAGGGGCAGAGAGAGAGAGAGGGAGACACAGAATCTGAAGCAGGTTCCAGGCTCTGAGCTGTCAGCACAGAGCCCGAGGTGGGGCTCAAACCCACGAACCATGAGATCATGACCGGAGCTGAAGTCAGAAGCACCCAGTGCCCCTTAACAATCTTATTAAGATTTTCTAAAATATTATAAATGTATTCATGCAAGCAACAATACTTACAAACTTTTAATATTAGCCAAGTTGCCATTTTAGTTAAGAATTGACTAATGTCTCTTGGTTAGTGATGAAATTAGAAAGTACTTTCTATGGAATTTTTCTGATATAGAATATAAAAAATGTTTTAAAACTTGTGATTGCCCTTCATAATCAGTAATGTACTCATGTATGAATCATAGCAATACTGTGTGAGAAATGTATTTCAAATTAATATCTTGAATTCCATCCAAGGAAACATACAGATTCCACCATAATGCAGTCATTGCTGAGGCTTGGAGACCGTGGATCTTTACCAAGCAGTATGTAGACATTTCAATAACTGAACAACTGGGAACTTCAGTTTTCCTGCTTTAGTTTTCATACTGTTCCCATTGCGTGGAATACCCTTTTCCTCACTGATGATGAGTGAAATGCTCGTAAACCTTCAGGGATACCTGAAGAATACACATCCGTGTCAAGCAAGCTGGGGAAATCATTCACCTTTTTTAAAAAAATTCAGTTAGCTGAAAACAGTTGTCTCTTCTACAGTGTGATAATCACTCATATGAAAATAGTAAATCACTTTAAGAATCATCACACACAATCTCATCCAGTTTGCCTGATAGGAACAGAAACTTTACTATTGGTATTTCTTTTTTTTTTTTTTAATTTTTTTTTTCAACGCTTTTATTTATTTTTGGGACAGAGAGAGACAGAGCATGAACGGGGGAGGGGCAGCGAGAGAGGGAGACACAGAATCGGAAACAGGCTCCAGGCTCTGAGCCATCAGCCCAGAGCCCGACGCCGGGCTCGAACTCACGGACCGTGAGATCGTGACCTGGCTGAAGTCGGACGCTTAACCGACTGCGCCACCCAGGCGCCCCTACTATTGGTATTTCTTGAAAATGATGAAAAAGCAGTAGTTTGAAAAATTATTTTGTGGAAAGAAGTCAAGTTAGTTGGAAATAACTAAATGCCAAGACACCTCCCTACTAATCACCACATTAATGTTTTAAATGACTAAGAAAGTATTAGAGATGAAGTATTAATTTAAAAAAAAAATACTGGTTTTTACTTATTGATCATTTAATGATAGTATCCTGTTCCTACCAAAAAACAGATTTAATGCTTTTCTTTTTTCTCTTCACTTTTTTCCTGCTGTAAAGAAATATCTATTGTACAGACATTACAGACAATAGGAATCATTGGTAGATGTAAGTGGTACTGTGTGAATCAAGGTAAATTCACTGAGGGAAGTGACAGTAAGGCAGGAAATACTGGGAGAATAAGAGTGTACAGAAAACATACCGTGTGATTCTATACTTTTGTCACGAATGTCGTGTAGTATATTAAAATAATTTTTAAGCATATGACTACCATTGGCTTCAAAACACTAAAATAAAAATTTCTATCCTCATCTAAAGGACTGCTTACTTTGTTATTTTTGACTTCTCTGAAGTCTAACTTCTGTTAGATCTTTAAAAACATTAAAATTAGATAGATGGTGAGTCAAACTACCAATTAAAGTGATAAAAATATAGAATCTAGGTTTTAAAAGAAAATCAAACAAAAGAGATATATTCAGACTGAAAAGAAAAATAGTACCTCTTTGTGCATGAATAATGGAGAAAAACAAATTAAAAACCTCAGAAGTCTTGAAAGAATATCAGATTTGCTGCCCCATTAAAACTCTATTTCCGTTTTAGTGTTGATATTTTCCCAGAGAAATATAGTTCTCAAAATCTGGGGAAACTATTTATGTTTTGGCTTTAAAAAAAACCAAAACACTGAAATAGGCCCTAGCTGAAAAAAAAAAAATGAAAATTGGCCAATAGTTGTTTGTCCTGCAGTGTGATAATCACCTCATATGAAGACCTAATGAGTTCAAGAAGCATCACACACATCTCTCACAGTTTGCCCAAGTGCAGTGGGGCCCTTACTGCTGAGAAATCGCCAGGAAGAAAGCTAGACATCATCTAGGCCCCATCAGATACTCTTCCAGGATTCTGGAAATATAAGAGACCTAATTCATTGACAGAATAGCAGTGAGGGGAATTTGACAAAGTCATACAGTAAACAGAAAGGCACACCTGCAAATCTGTTCTATGCCATAAATGTGATGATTTTTATTCCAATATGTATCATAAACAAAGCACAAGCACTGTTAGCATCTTTTTTTCCTTCACAAAGTCTGTGAATAATTTTTTTACTTTTATTAAAAAAATTTTTTAATGTTTTTTCATTTTTGAGAGACAGACCATGAGCAGGGGTGGGGCAGAAAGAGAGAGACACAGAATCTGAAGCAGGCTCCAGGCCCTGAGCTGTCAGCACAGAGCCTGACGTGGGGCTCAAACCCACGAACCGTGAGATCATGAGCTGAGCCGAAGTGGGACGCTTAAACCACTGAGCCACCCAGGTGCCCCTAATCACTCCTTTCTGAAATACCTTTCACTCTTGATTTTCCAGGCACAGTACTGCTTGGTTCCCCTCCCATATCTCCAACTTTGCTTTTCTATTGCATCTGGGGGCTCCTCCCTTTCTCCTAGGCTCTAAATATAGGGCCCTCTCCTAATTCTCTCCTTGAACATCTTTGCTCTACTCTTCTCCTTGGATAATTCCTCTGGCTTCCCCTGTTATACCAATGACATACACACCTCCAAACCTCATCTCATCCTTCTTGAAATTTCTATTCAGTGTCCTGATGTCTTTGTTTCATGACCCACTTGTGTCTTCACCTCAATGTGCCCAGTGAACACCCTTATGTGCTCCACAAACTCAGCTCATCCTCTTCCCTGATGGATTTACTGGGTCACCAGTAAATCTTGTCTTCTTCTTTTTTTAAAAGCTATTGAGAGAGAGAGAGAAAGACAGACAGAGAGAGAATTCGAGCAGGGGAGGAGCAGAGAGAGAGAGAGAGAGAGAGAACCCCAACCAGGCTCCACACTGTCAGAATGGAGCCCGACATGGGTCTCAAACCCACCAACTGTGAGATCATGACCTGAGCTGAGATGGAGAGTCAGACGCCTAACTGACTGAGCCACCCAGGCACCCTGTAAACCTTGTATCTCCTAAGATCAGGTCCTTCTATCACATTTCGCTGCTTTCTCTCCTTCACTCCCTGCATTCATACCTTAACCCCTTCATCAGTTCAGTCCTATTCATTGCCACTACAGTTTAGGCCACGGCATTTCCTACAGTCCCGCCCGCCCGTCTGCACAACTTTGTGTTTTTCATTTGTAATAGGCATCTTCAAATACACTTTAGGTGGGTCTTTCTGACCAAGTGGTCCCCCACTCCCTCTCTGCCCTGACATTACAGCATGAGAGTAATGGTCTTCAGCAGAACCAAGAAAACAGCTGCGAGTTCCATTTCTCCAGGACATCAGAGGATGGGAAACTTCCAGATGCATTTGCATTTGGCCGTGGGGCCATAAGACATGTGGTGCGGTGTCTCAGAGGCTATCTCTTGAATATTCTCGGCGGTCGTCTCTCCTGCTGTCACAAGGAGCCGGCCCCACCTGCCCCCTCCTCACAGGCTTCCTTCGGAAAAGTGAGGGGGAGATCCTCTCTGCTGACGGGATCCCAACCTCTCTGTGGCTCTGGGGACACAAAGGATCTGTTTCCAGGGCCTCTTCTCAGGGACACTTTCCAGCACCCGGTGCTCTCTCTTCCCTGCTGCCTTTTCCTTCTGCTCTGCAGTCCAGAGAACTGTAATATCTTGGGGGTGGTTACCAGGGACGGGTTCCTAGAACTTTTCCGCAGGGCCGGCTTCAGCTCACTGAATTTACTTATCTTCTACTTGGGTTTATGCTATGACAGCCTTACCACCTGGGGGCGTAAGCAGATTCTTGCCTGGAAGGCAGGTGGGGGGAGCAGGAGAAAGGGAGGAGCATGGCTAATATTACAAAATATCATCTCGTTACATTTTAAGTAGCAGACCTTAAAACCCATTGGCAAACCTATCCCCCAAGACAGACAATCGCTCAGCTGCAGTGTAGCATTTCCCTCCGGCAGCTCCTCAGAAGGAACTGCCCAATGCACTTCTTTCCTTTAAACTTTGTTCATTTGCGTTTGATGATTGTTTCTCTTTTCTAAAAGTTTTTTATTTATAGTATGTTTGAAGACGTCAGCTCACCCTATACCTCAACCACAGCATTTCCAAAACTCTTTATGGAAGAAATCATTTAAGTTTATATTTGTATTTTTTTGGAAGGGGAAGGGTATACAAGGTTTTAAAACTTTTTTTGGAATTTTTTTGTGACTTGAGAGTTTTCAAATAAAATCAGCTTTTCTGCTTCTCTAGAAAAATATTTGAAATGGGCAATTCCAGGAATTTGCACAGATTTAGTTTCAGTAGAGGTTTCAAGGTGCCAAGGAGAGAGAACTAATATGAACTAATACGCCCTTCTATGAGCTGGACAACTCAACACTCACCACATAGTCCATTTAATCCTTGCGTTAGGAAGGTACAATTTTATTGTTTCCATTTATTTTATTTTACTTTATTTTACTTATTTTATTTTTATTTTAAGAGAGAGAAAGAGCAGGGGAGAGGGGGAAAGAGGGGGGGAGAGAGAGAGAGAGAGAGAGAAAGAGAGAGAGAGAGTCTTTAAGCAGGCTCCACGCTCAGCATGGAGCCCAATGCGGGGCTCGATTCCACACCTCCTGGGACCATGACCTGACCCGAAATCAAGAGTCTGACACTCAACCACCCAGGTTCCCCTGTTCCCATTTTAAGGCACAAGTGACACAGCCAAGAGAGGAACCTGTATCTCTCTCACTGGGAAGCCATTCTACTAAAGAGAAAACATCTAGAAAATAACTTGGTCCTGATGCTTCTATATCCCAGTGGCGCTTTCCATGAAAACCAGCAAACCGGCCGGAATAGAAAAACATAAGCCGGCCCCATTCCTTGCTAGTCCTAAGCAACACCTTGTTGCCAGAATCCTCTCACTTCCTAGATAGTAACTTGAAGTTGCTAGAGATCAAAACATGACAGATTTACTCTAAAGCTATCAATCCTTCTGTTCTTTGGAACACTGCTATTCACTATAATCACATGCTTCCTTTCCAAGGATTTCAAAAATTCCCATGACCAAAGTAATATATAAGCCACTTGAATTTTACTTCAGATCACCCTTGTCTTGAGGTGCAATAAGGTACAATAAGTGTACAATAAGGTACAGCAGAGTTGTTCTTTCCAGTGGCCCTGTAAATGCACAGAGTAGCAATCTTTTCTTTCTAACCCAACTCTGCTTGACAAGATATACTTGCTGTTGTGCAGATAAAAAAATGCGTCTCCTTCCAGGGGCTGTTGCATGTCTCGGATATCTGTGCACTGCCGTCATGCCCCTTGCCTCTCCTTCTGGACATATTTGGTTCCTTTAATCATGGCAAATAAATCAGGGTTTCCATTCTCTTAACAGTTTTTCCTGCTTTTCTCTGAACTCCATCCAGTTGGTTTATGTTTTTAGTAATGAGCAAACCAAAACTAAATGTGATATTCCAACTGGTTCTCTTTTTTTGGGGGGGGGGGAGGGGTAATATTCCAAATGTGATATTACAAAAGCTATCGGTCCCCTGTAAAACAGTTAAAAAAAAAAAAGAACGAAAAAAACAAGCAAACCACGAGAAAGATAGTGGTGGCAGCTGTGAAATATTTATTAGACATTCCCTTTTCTTGCGGTGTTATTTGGTCGGCTTTGTTCGTTGTCTTTTCATTTTTGTTTGTTATCTTTGCTAGTGTTTGGAGCACTAAAAAGTTTCTTTCAGTGAAAACGTCCTGTTATTACTTTAACCCTACCCTGTGGACAGGATCCTTTAAGTGCTTCGACCTGCCTGTCCTAAATCGCCAAGTGTCACTCATTCCCGGCTACTGGAATAGGAGGCGACTCATAGGAGGCGACTCACCAAGAGTCAGCTGGCTGCTTCCCGTAGCCCTGCTGCCCACATTTCTCGGAAAGAAGATACACCATATCCCAAGGTCTAGCTGCCTCACCCAACAAATCTATTGTTATCAAGCACGGCTTCCCAGCTTCTGTCTCACTTTGTTGGCTCATTCTGGCCCCAGCTTCAGCCTTCCTCTACCACTCTTCCTACGCTGGTAAACAGCTATGTTGTGCTGACGAGTCCCAAAATATGATAGCCGTTAACTCAAAATATATTTTAGCTTAAAAATCAGGCCTTCATTTTAAAGATAATCGATCTTTAATGTTGCACCTTTCTTGAAATATTCATGTTGGAATCCAAAAAACAAAAATGTCGGTGCAGTGATAACCCTGATGGCTTTTAGCTAAGGCAGAATGGAAGAGTAGTTGAGGACACAAGACTCTGGAACCAAACTGCATTTGAATCCCAGCTCCACTATTGCATGTAATCTCAGCGAGATACTTAACTGCCCTTGTGCCTCAGTTTTCATAACTATAAAATGGGGGCATTAATGATAACATCTATTTCACGAGGCTGCTGTGATGATTAAATCAGTATCAGCGTGTAACACACTACTATTTTGTGAGTTGTTACAAGCCCCTCTGAAGAATTGCATGTCATTGAGCTAAATGATAAAAGGAGATCTAAAGCTCCTTCGGGCCCCTGCCCCCATAAGTGATCTCTGTCTCACAGACATTGGTTTCTAGTTGGAAATTCAAAATATGTACACACACAAAGAAAAAGGACAATCATAGGACTATGTGTGTGTATACATATTTATATTTAATCTAGACCCATATTCATTTGTATAAAGTTTAAAGTTATTAATCACTAGAGACTTGTAAATGCTTCAATAATAAATCTAGATGATTCTTCTTAGCCTGATAGTTAGAGCCAGCTGGATCTTTCCATGTATTGAGTAATAGATTACATGCATTTACTCCAATTTATCATAGATTATATTCTGTTCTGGACCTGCTTTGAACAAACTGAGACATAGTATAAAATCCTAAACTATTCAGGCATTTAGACTAACCAATCTCTTTCTCTCTTTCTCTCTCTCTCTCTCTCTCTCTCATCTATCTATTTTTATTTTAAACAGACAGGCACATAAATCAAAATTCTGAAAGGACATATATCGTATTTGTTAAAATATTTTATTGACATGGGGCGCCTGGGTGGCTCAGTTGGTTTAGTGTCTGACTTTGGCTCAGGTCATGATCTCAAGTTTCATGAGTTCAAGCCCCGCATTGGGCTCTGTGCTGACAGCTCAGAGCCTGGAGCCTGCTTCAGATTCTGTGTCTCCCCCTCTCTCTGCCCCTCCCCTGCTTGTGCTCTCTGTCTCTCGAAAAATTAATAAATGTTAAAAAAATTTTTAAAAATATTTTATTGACACCAATATCACTATATCTTTTTGTGAGAAAGCAGCTTTCTATAATCTTTAAGTTTCATAGGAGACTTATTAACTATATTAAAGCAAAAGAAGAAAAAAATCTCCAGTATAGTTACACCTTGAAATAGAGAAAAAAAAATAAGAAAAAACACATTAGGAGTATTTCAGTCTTAAGAGAATTGACAAAACTATGAGATAAAAGAAAAATATCCTTGGTTTTTAATACTTGCCTAACGTTGTGAATTAAGCACTAGATTTATAGTTATTTGTAAATCTGCAAATATATGTCTCCAAACATTCAATCCATAAGATACTGACTTTTACCCATCCAGGGTGGAGGCCAGGGATTGTGCCTATTTTAATCCACACTGTATCTGATACATTGCAATGATAATAGTAACAATAATAAGTGTTAATTTTTATTGAGTGCTTATTATTTTGTCAGGCTCTGTTTCAAGCATTTTGTATATATTACTGTAAAGTTTATTTAATTGTAATTGCTAAGGTAGTAGGTATGTAAATTTACAATGAATCAAAAAATGTAAATTTATATAGAGAAGCACAAAAGACTTTTTAATGCCAAGAAGAATGAGGCTGACGGTAAGGGGGCCTGTGAAGGTTGCCCACACCACATAAATGATAAAAACAGGGCTCAGAGAGGTACAGCTACCTGCTTAAAGTCATAGGGGAATATCAAACATGTAGATTTTCTGATGATGTGTCTGATGTTCCTGAATGCAGGGCATCCCATCAACTTTGATGCATTAAGTTAATCACTCTGAAAACTATATGTATTTCCTGTATGAATATAGTCTGTGTCATTCATACATTCACTCAACAAACATTTGCTGGACATTGACCTTGTGCCACAGTGTTTCTCAGGGTAGCAGTGATAATCAAGACAAGGAAGAAATGGGACTGGGGAGAGAGAGATGCTGTAAACAACAGTGTCACTAAGGGGTGGACAGTGTAAAATTTAGAAGTGTAAATTATGATGGGGGTCAACGGAAGAAGTGGTAATTCCCACAGACACTGATAAAATCATTTGCTTTAGTGGAATCCTCCCTAATGGGGGAAAAAAGAAATTTCGAACACAACTCTTTTAATGTAGTAAGAAAAAAATGTGAATCTATCTTGGATATTAACCCAGAATCAGTTTATCACTGTCCTAGAGAAATCACATTGTAGCACTATTATCCTGAACAGAGTGAAAAGAATGGCTTTGGCTGTCACTCTTCCTCTCTGGACATATTCATCACAGGAGGATGAGCTCATTCATTCATTCAACAAATACTTATTGGATGTCCATCATGTGTCAGGCACTCTGTCAGGCATTGGGATATAAAAGTGATGAATTTAGAAGATCAACCATTAATTTTCTCAGGGCCCTACTTATATTTGATATTCTTGTTTAAATGAAAAATACTATGAAAATTATTATTATTATTATTGTTGTTATTGCCATGTGGCCACTATGTAGCCTCTTTCATTGGAGGATCTATTTTTCCTTCAATCAGTAATTGTTTATTAAGCACATACTCAGGCACTGGATTCAGCAGTGAACACAACAGACAAGAACCCCTGTCCTTACAGAGTTTTACATGAGAAGTCATCACAGGGAGATGAGCATAATGGGATAGATGATTATTTGATTTGGAAACATGGAAACAAATGATTGGAAAGAAATCAATTGCCTCCATCAAACTGACTTGGTTAATTCCAAAATCTGGGTCCCTTTCTGATCACTGCCCTGGGTCAGAGGCTCACCTGGAATGCTCACAGGTATGGTATATAAATGGGAGAGTATAAAATGGTCCAGGTTATAACTCAGTGGAGAGTAAATCAGGTGACAGTAATAGCTGCCATCTGGGAAAATAGCCCTGGGATTGCCAGATCTTCACCAGGAACTAAAATTCAGATTTTCATGTGAATCTTTTATTGTTTAAATTCTGGCAGCTACGTAAAAAATGAAAAGGACATTTTGATCAAACATTTTATCAAAGCCTTATGAAAACAAAGAAGTTTTGATTATTTGCTACCTTCTAATAAAACTAAACCTAATTCAATGCCATGCTGTTCTTAATATAAAATAAAAAACTCTATTTAAAAACAAAAATACATCTTAAAAAGGGAAATAAGCAGGACTAAAACTTTAAAAAGTATAAATAATAAAGTTTTTTCTTAATTAAAGTATTTTTTTCTAATTACCTTCTTTATAGAACTTAATAATTTATTTTAATTTTACAATCATTTTAATACTTTCTTAGGAATATCATTTAAGCTAGTTTAACTTATTTGTGAAAGCTAGAGGCAGCTTGTTAAATTTCTTTGACAGTTTCATAAAACATGCTGACCTGAAATCTATTTAGCATTGAAATGTGTAAACATATTCATTCATATGTGCATTTTGACCTGTAACTCAATTGCATTTCACATTTTTTTTTAAAAAAAACCTTGTAATTTTATTTTTTTTAATTTTTTAATGTTTTATTTATTTTTTGAGAGTGAGAGACAGAATGTGAGTGGGGGAGGGGCAAAGAGAGAGAAGACACAGAATTCGAAGCAGGCTCCAGGCTCTGAGCTGTCAGCACAGAGCCTGATGAGGAGCTTGAATCCACAAACTGTGTGATCATGACCTGAGCCAAAGTCTGATGCTTAACTGACGAGCCACCCAGGTGCCCAAACCTTGTAATTTTTAAAGCTGTTTCACCAGAACATTTTGCAAGATGCTCTATTTGATATCAATTTCAATTGCTATCAGTCATTATGAATTTAGAAAATAAAATACCTAGTTAAGGTTTTAAAATTCAGTTTAATTTTCCCTTTTCTTATGACCATGACGGTTGTAAAGTTGTCATATTAAAATGTCTAGCTTAACAAATACTCTTGTTTCTGAAAAATTATATAGGAACATGTTTTGTCAATTAAAATCATGTATTAAATGTGATAAGAGAATCCAGAATTTTGATCGTTTGGATGGGGAAGACTATGTTTGAAACAGTCTTCTCACTAATATTTTAAGAACTATAAATTTTAAAAATTCACTTCAGATTTTCATAAAGTGAAAGTTTAAATATCCATCTGGTAAAGGGGTCAGCTGATAAGTAGCTTTTATTCGAGCAACTCTCTCCACACATTAAAACTCTGACCAGCAATAAATACTTATGCTATTATGGTGTCTAAAAAGTATGCCAGTAATGATGTACTCTGCACACACAGGGAAGCTGAATCGAGCAAGGATCTCAGGAACTGAACTCAGCCCTTGCAACTTTAAAAGCAGTAGACTCTTGAGATAAACTAAAGCTAATAGGTTCCAGTAGGTTCTTTCATGCCTTAAAACCCACCCCAAATTGTTTAACTTCTATATTAGATCCCAGATACGTTAAGACTCTGCCTCAAATAGCTATAGAATGCAGATAACGCATCTGTTATCTGCATTAAGTTTCCCGATTAGACTCTAGGCCGTGATTCTTTTCAACAATCCCATGATCTTAAATCTGATGTCTCACCTTGCTAGAATATGATGCCTATATTAAATAAACAGGCTGAAACTAGTGGAGGGTGAAGGATTCACTCTTGGTTGCATTCCAGAGAACTCCTTTTTCCATAGAGAAATGTATTCCGTTGACAGCCCTTTACTCTTAAGGTTCTTCCTCTTTCCTATGGGGACAGAGCAAAGTTTCTTATGCTCTTTTGCCATCATCATCCTGGCTGTGCTCTGATTTCATGACCTCTGAGTTAATCCTTCTTTTTTTCCTATTAGCAAGTGTAAGCAGGCCGACTTCAAACGAAATGCAATAGGTCACAAGGTTTAATGGGCACTGAGATAATCATCTAAATTACATTTCTAGGCCTGATGGGCTAGACAGACTTAGAGGGTGACTTTACCAGCATATTTGCTGTTAATCACAGCAAGATTGGTGGGTCTCCGAGTGTAGCTGCCTGGGCCTTCCTCCCTGAGAGGCTGGGTCATATTGACTGATTAGCAAAGGCAGCTGCGTTAACTTTAGTCTCCCACAAAATGTGTCGTGTCCCCAAAGGACATGAAAGTCAAATGTGGCCACACCTCAAACACCAGACGCACTCTTTTCATCTCGGTGGAATTATCTGCCCTCTCCTTGCAGATCATGGACTGCGGCACAACAGTTGTTGTTGATTTTCATGATCTGTTAACACTTAGGAATTTTTACATTAAAGAAATTTTTTCTACATTTATTTCCTGTAGCATTTAGGGCAATATCATAGCCTATTGTATATATATATATATATTTTAGTACATGATTCTTAACTTTACAAGGAAGCAGAAACATGGAATTAGTCTACAGATAAAAGGACCCAAAATAATTTTTCACTCTTCAAATTCAAAGATACACATCTCCTTGGAATGGGCAGAGGGAGAACCACCATGAGTTGTTTTACAATTACAGGCTGGTCCAATTTGGTTTCCTATTTCAGCTCGTTATCAATGAAAACAGTGTTTCCTCTGATAGAGTATGATATTAGAATATAATGTTTAACTGAAACTCCCCCAAAGAATGAATGGAATCATTAAAAATCAATCAATATGCCTAATATATAGGGGCTCCTGGGTGGCTCAGTGGGTTAAGTATTTAGCTCTTGATTTTGGGTCAGGTCATGATCTCATGGCTTGTGAGATGGAGCCCTGCTTCGGGCTCTGCACTGACAATGCAGAGCCTGCTTGGGATTCTCTGCCCCCCCCCCCCCCCCGCTCCTCTACTGCTCGCGCTCTCTCTCAAAATAAATAAATTAATTAAAAAAAATAAAAATCAATCAATATGCCTAATATATGAATATAATACAGTATCTTTCATTTCTATAACACCTTCTAATTTCAATAACCTTTTATATCCATTGTCATTTTACTCTTAATAACAACCCAGTGCAATAGGTTGGGACAGATATTATTATCTCCATTTTATGGATCATAGGAATTTCCTGAGAAGTTAAACTGTGGCATCTCAATATCACTGCACAAAAATCCAGATCTTCTGATGCCACACCTAATCCCTGTGTGTAGCTGAATAACATCTTGAGGGGCGCCTGGGTGGCTCAGTTGATTGGGCGACCAACTTCAGCTCAGGTCATGATCTCACGGTTCATGAGTTCAAGAGCCCCATGTTGGACTCTGTGCTGACAGCTCAGAGCCTGGAGCCTGCTTCAGATTTTGTGTCTTCCTCTCTCTGCTCCTCCCCAGCTCACTCTCTCTCTCTCTCTTTCTTTAAAATAAATAAACATTAAAAAATCTTTTTAATAAAAAAAATTATTTTATTTTATTTTATTTAATAAAAAGAAAAGCATTTTGAAAACTGTGGTCTTCTGGTGGAATGCATTAATGGTTTAAAAAAATATCACTCACTCAAGGAGGACCTATTGGTAAGGGTGGTAGGTAAACTGTGTTTACTCAATGAGCATTCTAAAGTGACAAAGTCAGATACACTCAACTGATTTAATAAGAAGGATGTTGATTTGTGAAAATAACTACATACATTAGAGTGTTTCTAAAAACTTGGATGACTGTATAGCGTGGAGTTTATAAAAGCCACAAGTACATGAAATCATAGTTTGGTTTGATTCTGAAGAGACCATGTAGATGTTTAACAAACAAATGAAATACAAATGATTTTAGTGAAAGCCAGAACCAAAAGAAATGTTGGGCTTTATAAATCCCAATCTTAAAATATTTTAAGACTTTTTCTGAATTGTAAAAATTTTATTTCCTCCCAAACCACATACTATAAAAGGAGAAACAGAAAGAAAAAACAATTTAGAAACCTTAGACTCAGTGGCGGTTAATCCTACAGAGGACAGAAGGAGGCAGTGGATGTATTATAAACTCCGTGGTGAAGGCTCTTGAGATTGGGGACAGAAGAAAAGAGAAGGAAATTAGAGTGTCGGGGAATGAATTTCTAAGAAAAGGACTTTTTAATGACGTACAGATTGGTCAAATGATTGCTAAACATATCATCACTCTTTCACGACTGAGGAGTAGGAGGAACAGGATAAGATTATTGGAATATATTCACACAGTAATGGGTCATCACACATGAAATCTGGTCCATTAAGGAGCACAGCCTGTATTTTCATTACTGAACAATTTAGAAGTTTCAAATTTTTAAAATTTTAAAATTTTGTTTTTAGAAATCGACTTTACCAAAACAGACAAAATCAACAGAACAAAATAAGAAACAACACTGGATCCTCAAATAAAGTCTTATCCAAAATATACTACTCTTTATGATATGTCTTTTATCTGGTATTTGGAGAAGTTTTCTTTTTTGTTTTGTTTTGTTCCATTTTGTTTTCACAGATTTGAATTATGTTTAACATGGGCAAATAAAACTAAAATACATAATAACTGATATTATCAAAATAATAATATTTTTTAATGTTTATTTATTTTTGACAGAGAGAGAGACAGAGAGTGAGCAGTCAAGGGGCAGAGAGGCAGGGAGGCAATCTGAAGTAGGTTCCAGGCTCTGAGCTGCCAACACAGAGCCCAACATGGAGCTTGAACTCAGGAACTGTGAGATCATGATCTGAGCCAAAGTTGGACCCTTACCGACTGATCCACCCAGGCACCCCTAAAATAATTATTGAAATATTCAGTCTGATATAATATATTACATGCACAAAACATGAATGCTTTTCACAATACTGGATAATTCAAAAAAAAATACAGAAATGCATCTTTGTGGTTCAGAATCACTTACAGGAAAGGTTAGTAAATATTAAGAAAAGGAATAAAAACACATTTGGGCCATAGAGAATACAGAATGATCAATATAGGATTGAAAGTCAGAAGAAAGAAAGAAGGAAGAGAGAAAGGAAGGAAGGAAGGAAGGAAGGAAGGAAGGAAGAAAATCACGCTATGGGAAGCACCATAGAAAGGATTTATTTTGTTTCCTGGGAAACTATCTCCCTGGTGACATTACCTAGAAATCTGTTTTTTTTTCCCACACAGCAATAGAGTTTTTTGAAAAGTAAAGAAACAAGCTTTCCTATCATGCAAATAAATGGACTACAGAACTGTGTTGGAAAGTGTGCACCTGGGCTACATAATTCTCAAAGCAGATACTACTGAGAAAGAAAAGGCATAAACTCAGGGATGGTAACAAGTGATGGTTCTCAAAGTGCGGAACAGAAGCCGGGGATTAGCATCACCAGGAAACTGGTTAGACATGCAAATTCCCGGCCCACCTCAGGTCCTCCTGAGTCAGCAAGGGGCTGGAGCCAGCAACCTGTGCTTTCACAAGGCTTCCAGGACATTTCAACATACATTCAAGTTTGAGAATCACTAGTGTAAAGAAAAGTAGTGACAGGGGAGGAGTGAAAGTGAAGTGAAGGTGGCTGAGGGTAGCAAGGGCAGTGAGCCCTGGAAAAATGGGAGAGGGTATCAAAAGCCCCTACAATGTGCACAAGCAATCAGTGACACATAAAGAAACTAAGATCGAGGTCAAAGTGACCTAAAGAGGTGTAATAGACTGGACAGGAGTTGGATGGCAAGCTGTGGGTCTAATCCTGCAGATCTGCTTTGTCTCACAGCTCCTTTAAACCCTGGGCCATGTAGCCAGAAGTAGGGCAGGCCATATGTCATGTGGAAGAGGGAGGGATCACAGGGTTTTATGCCTTTCAGATCAGACTTGTAATGTCCTGAACTTTTGCTCTTCAGTATTTGTAAAGACACCAACAGTGAAAGTAAGAGCACAGCATTTAGCAGTAACACAGACTGGGATATCCTTGTAATTTTTCATTTATTTAAAATGTATAGATTAGTAAGGTTTTAAAAAGTCATTTGGTCCACCCAAGCTTGTGGTGCCTGAGTTCTTTCTTTAATTTTGCCACCAAGTGGTCAACGGGTCTATGCTTTGGACACTTTAAAGGGAAATGTATTGCCTTTGGAGGGGGCCATTTTAATTTTGTCTTTGGAGAGTTATAGGTAGAACACACTTATATTGAATTGGTAGCTGCCTTCCTATTGTGAGGTTCAATAAAATACAAGAATTGGAGACATTTGTCATTTTTTTCACCACTTATTACTCAATGTTTTCTTGATTATCGGGAATCTTCTACAATGAAAAGCAGATACTCCTGTTCCATCTATTTGACAAACTGAACACGGACATAGGACCTAAATTGTCCAACTGCATATCCCACCCCAAGACTTTGATTTTGGAGCAAATGATACAAATAAGAAGGGACAGTTTTGAATTCATTTATTGGAAGGAAGCAGTGGCAGAAGCAGCAGCCTATAGCTTCTGGAAGAGGGAGTATCTGGAACAGAGAGTGTGTCCAGAGGCAGCAGGAGGAATGGGGCCAGGAGTGGCATCCAGACCAGATGTTTCTCATGGTGTGATATTGTCTGTGGCTTCTTTAACTTCCTTTGATTCCTATTTTCTGGTTCTTTAGTTTTCCCTCAATAGCTCAATTCTGTAAGTTACCAGATATGTTTTGAGTAAGTCCATTTCCTGCTTAGGTTAGCCAGAGTTGATTTCAATTTCTTGCACTCAAGATCCTTGACTAATGGATGGAAGATTGTAGGAAGTTGCGAGGGGGGAAGAAATAATGAATCTGACATTAAATATGTTGAATGTGACAGAGAATTATCTAAGTAAAAGTGGTTCATATGTAACTAGAGAAGTGGATGGAATCCATGACGAGGATTCAGACAGGAGGTAGGCATTTTGTAGCCATCTTAGATTTAAAGTCCTAGGACCTGGAAGAAGTATTCACAGAAGAAGATGAACCTTATTTGGAATCTGTTCTTTGCTTCCTAGCATCCATCTTCTCTGGAAAGACTATTCCTAATTTCTTTTGGTGATTGATTCTTGTCCATAGCTAGCTATGAGCTTTGGAAGATTGACCTCTTACCAGCTGTAGAGATAGACTGGCTTAATTCAATAAAAAGTAAATAATAGGGCAGAAAATCTGATCAGAGATGAGATTTGTGCAGATTTTTCAAGAACTCCTAGGAATGTGATCTGAGGATATAAAGTCTAGTATGGCCATAGCCAAGTGCAGACATGGAAGAGGACCCACACTGCCCAAAGGTTCCCAGGTGGAGTCTGAGAGAAAAGCAACAACTAGAATGCACAGCAGTGAGATGAAGAGGAAACAAAGGACATCATTTAAGTACTAAGTCAAACTCCAACTAAAGCCAAAAAAAATCTCAATTTTTCAGTTACACCAGCTAGCAAATCCCCTTTATTTTAAAATCCACATCAAGTTGGGTTTTTAACACAAGTAATATAAATTGTTCTAACCATTTAACCTTTCTTCTCAGCTTTCATCCTTCTGACTTCCCTCACCAATTAAGTTTATCATTTATAATATGACTGAATTGGGTGACATCAGAATACACACAAACTAATGGACTGTGAGTTGAATCTGATCACAAAAATTTTATTTATTTGTTTGGCTGACAAAAGGTTGGTTCCTTTTTAAAAATTATTACCAGTATATAAAATTTGGGAGGTATCCCATTAAAATCCATAAATTTGATGGCTTTTGAAGACTCAGAAGATCTGACACTACTGAGCCAGAATTCCAAAAAGGCAACAATCATCTTGAGCTGCACGGCTACTCCTCACTTTTAACAAGGCATATGTCTTCCATTTGCCACAGTCCATGCCACTTCCAACGTTTATTTATTTTTTTGGGACAGAGAGAGACAGAGCATGAACGGGGGAGGGGCAGAGAGAGAGGGAGACACAGAATCAGAAACAGGCTCCAGGCTCTGAGCCATCAGCCCAGAGCCTGACGCGGGGCTCGAACTCACGGACCGCGAGATCGTGACCTGGCTGAAGTCAGGCGCTTAACCGACTGCGCCACCCAGGCGCCCCGAGTCCATGCCACTTCCTATTGCCTCACTTTTGGCCTAATTCTATCAGATATTTTACCCACCTCTGGAAGGATTTGTGTTTGCAACCCAAATAAGTGGTCAATGAGGTCTGTCCCAAGTCTCTGAAAATTATTTCATTTAAGTAAAAAGCAAACAAAGGAATGTAAACAAAATGCAGTGAAACTGCTAATCTTGGAAAAAGAACTAACAGACACTTGGAATCCTAATCATACTCTGTATATTAGGCTTACTGGAATTTATTGGGGGGCAGAACATGATTTGATTATGAAAGATACCCAAAGCTCTGATAACAGGCATTTTACTTTATGGTTAAGCAGGTTTCCTCATTTGTCATCTGGGGTAAAAGTAACTTAGTAGTTTAAGAGTGGCTTATTGCGTAAGAATTAATACCATGAGCTTTAAAACCAGATAGACATGAATTTAAGTCCCAGGTCCTCCCTTGTTTGCTGTGATGATAGTGTCTATTATTTATGGTTATCATGTACATTAAGTGATAAGGTGTGCCAAGAACAGTATGTGGCATATGGACATTTATTATGATAGACCACTCTACGGCACGAGCTTATTCCAATCACGCATAATAGCTCTGATTGAAGAGCCTCAGCTTGGAAGTTACAAATAAGTAGTAATTTTATTTTTTGCATTAACTACTACTCTCACACTCCATTGACTGAACTACCCTTTTTCTTAATGGGCCTGACTCCCTTAATGATATTAAAGCCCTATATCATTACACTTTAGTTATTGCCAGTTATAAAAAGTCTCATTTTCATTATAAAGACTTGGGTTTATTCACTAAAAGTTTAATTTCATATTGGATCCACAGCTTTCCGCAGGAAAGTGACTTGTAGCCTCTACAGTTTATGACGTGTAGAGAGAGTGATAGATTTAATTCTAAGATTGCTCTTACAATTCCCATCCTCTGGCGTATATACATTTCCTCTACTTATTCAAACACTACTCTAGGGGCACCCGGGTGGCTCAGTCGGTTAAGCATCCCACTTTGGCTCAGGTCATGACCTCATGGTTCGTGAGTTCAAACCCCGAGTCAGGCTCTGTGCTGACAGCTTAGAGCCTGGAGCTGCTTCAGATTCTGTGTCTCCTCTCTCTCTGCCCCTCCTCCACTCACGCTCTGTCTCTCTCTCAAAAATAAACATTAAAAATGTTTTTAAAAAATGTTAAACAAACACTACTCTAGGTGTTACTATGGAGAGATTTTGCAGATGTCATTAATGTCCGAAATCAGTTGACCCTAAATTAGGGAAATTAAATGCAGGTCTAGGGAAGACAGAGAGACAAAACCTGAGAGTGATTCAAGGTGTGGGAGATTCTTCCATTGCTGGCTCAGGAGACAGAAGGAACCACATGGCAAGGAATGTGTGCAGCCTCTGGGAACAGAGAGCAGCCCTTGGCTGACCCTTAGCAAGGAAATGGAAACATCAGTCCTACAGCCACAAGGAACTGCATTCTGTGACAGTCTGAATGAGCTTGGAAACCTATGCTTCCCCAGAGCCCCCAGATAGAAATTCAGCCCGACAAATCCCTTGATTTCAGCTTTGAGCCCCTGTGCAGAGAACCAAGTCATACTCTCCCTGGCATTCTGAGCTACCAAACTGTGAACTAGCTAATGGGTATTGTTTTAAACTGCTAAATCTGTGCTAATTCATCATACAGCAATAGAAACCTAATATTGGAAGGTTGGAGGTAGTGGGTGGGCCCTACTCTCTCACAGTCTCCCTAAACTCACGCCTCTTGATTTGTGATAGGACGAAGGAGAGGGGAAAAGAGATCTCCTTTTCAGTGGTCATCACTGTTGATCTAGCTCATTGTTTACCTTTGATGTAGATGGGGGTCTCCTCAAATAAGCCCTGATGATGAAGCAGCTGTCTGGAGACTCGAGGGTCTCAGCTACCTTTTCCAGTGTATCCTGACATACTTATAGTCTCAGGAACATTTTTTGTCCCATGCTGGGTCCCTACTAGGCCTTCTGAACCTAGTTTCTTTGACATTTTATAGCTTGGATTCTAGAGGCTGTGGCCTTCACCAATGGCAGTATCTCAGAGAGATTTTCTCCCTCTCTGGTAGTACAAGACCGTTCTACAAGCCCTGCAAACTAAGCAGACATCCAAACAGGTAATCAAGCATCTTTCTCTCCTTCTTAAAGTCATGTCCAAATGTCACAGGTGATTATCTCAGAGAGGAGAAACTGGGGACTCCTCTTCCTTCACCCCTCGGGAGCAGAGGGAAGGAGGTAGCCTTCCCTCACAAGGAATACAAGCTCCAAAGGTCAGCTCTTCTCTCTCAATGCCCTCATACCTCTCTTGCTGCTGAGTTTGTGAAAGTCTGAGGCTAACAAGGAGGCTTTCTTTCTACTAAAACATGAAGAATTTACATACTGAATTATTTGGTAAACTTCAGGGACAGGAATGATGCCATCATTATACAATGATGCTACGAATATAACGATAAATTTTAACATTTTTGAAAGAGTCTTATTCATATGATCTAGAGCATAATAGCTTTAAAAATAGAACATATATTTTTTTTAATTTTTTTTTTCAACGTTTATTTTTGGGACAGAGAGAGACAGAGCATGAACGGGGGAGGGGCAGAGAGAGAGGGAGTCACAGAATCGGAAACAGGCTCCAGGCTCTGAGCCATCAGCCCAGAGCCCGACGCGGGGCTCGAACTCACGGACCGCGAGATCGTGACCTGGCTGAAGTCGGACGCTTAACCGACTGCGCCACCCAGGCGCCCCCTTTTTTTTTTTTAATTTTTTTTTAAATAGAACATATATTTAATTTTGTATCTAGCTTGGAAGTGTCACTTAATTTTGTAAATATTAATTAAGAATCTTCTAGGCATTGTGCTAAGAGAAGTGATCAAAGATCTATGTTTTGGCCTGGAGAAACTGTGTGTGTGCATGTGTGTGTGTGTGTGTGTGTGTGTGTGTGAGAGAGAGAGAGAGAGAGAGAGAGAGAGAGAGAGGGGCAAAGAGGTAGCAGAGAGACAGAGAGTAAGCCCCAGGACAACCATAGTGTCATAATAAATATATCCACAATGATTTCACTATTTTGAACAATACTGTGCCAATGGGTAGAGGAATCCGCTGTATTTAAAATAGGATTTGGGGTGCTTGGGTGGCTCAGTTGGTTGAGCGCCAGACTCTTGATTTTGCCTCCCAGGATCGTGGGGTTGAGCACGGAGCTTGCTTAAGATTCTCTCTCTCTCTCTCTCTCTCTCTCTCTCTTTTCTCTGTCCCTTCCCACCCTCTCAAATGAAAATAAATAAATAAATAAATAAATAAATAAATAAATAAAGGATTTGAATGATGCTGTGAGTGCTTCTTCTGGTAAAAAATAAAAATAAGAAGTAGTTTTATGTAAAAATATATTTAAGCTTAAACATTTTAAGACTTAAACATGGATGTTACTTCAGATGTTTCCTTGGCATAATGAATCCATGTACTTTGTTTTTGAAAAAGCAAAATACAACAAAACAAAAAGTGAAAAACACACACAAACTTTTGATCAAGTCAGAGGCCTCTCTGATCTCTCAAGAAGCGGGATCTCGCTGAAAAGAGATCATCACTCTCTACTCTTGGATCTTTGGGGCAGTTTTGAAGAATCTGACTTTTACAAATTAGAAAGATGAATTGCAGCAATGTCTTTTCCTCTATTTTTAATGTGAAATTTAAACTTTATAGCATTTGTTATTATACCCAATAAAAAGTGAAATCTTTATTCTGTGCATCTGCAAAAGCAACTTTTGAAGTAGGATATGTCTATCAACATACTTATTAGAAGCATTTTTTCCCCCCTACAGTTTTGGAGAGTCTGAAAATCAGAGCCAGTATGGTTTAGATATTCATAATTGTTTACACATGTCTCAATAACAAAATATATTTGGGGGGTTGGTGCTTTACTTTTAGGATTTCGGACAGCTGGAAATTATTATTATTATGGTTAAAAGTGTTCTTACTGGATAATGGTGTTAAAAAGAATATAATCTTTCAGACGCTTCCTCTTAACATGGAACGCATATTATTTTATTAAGTTGAGTTAAATATGGATTGGCTATTGTCTGGTCAGTTACACATGAAGGTGACTGAGGAAATAGATGCTCAGGAAAAGCATCGAATAAAAATGACTGTGGTTTATTATTATCAATATTATTATTGTTATACAGAGAAACCTTAGTACTCCTTCTAAGGGCTAGATAGCTAATATTGCACATATCGCAGTGACAGATTCTAATTAAATGTTTAAGAAATGGGACACCATTTCCAATCATGATACACGTATCAAATACCTTGGAGATGTGTAAGAATTCTTTTGGTATTTGCTTATCCAGAAAAAAAAATAGTGATTAGTAAGGGAATCTGTGGCTCCCAGAACCCAGAGTGTTTCTTGTAAAGAGCCAGACTATATTAAGAGCCAAGAGGAAGCCAGGTTCAAAGGAAATTCATCTAATATTTGTGCTCTGGTTATGAAAGGGGTGAGAGGCTGTTCATCAGCAGCATGTGGCCAGTTGGCAAGGAGGGCTGTGGGCCAGGCTGAGGGGTTAGCGTGATCACAGATGGACTTAGCATGGGAAAGAGGATGCCAGAGAGTCCTAGGCAGTGCATGCTATTTTGGGGGCTTTGCATGAATCATTTTTTTCATTCAGTGCCAGCACTGACGTAGACAAATGTATATGTTGATTGGCTATTGAAGATCTGCAGATTACCAAAGTAAGTCCCATCTTTGGAGACATCACTCAAAAAGGATTATTTTTTAAACGACAATTTATAACTACCTCTAAATATAATGTCTTTTTTAATAAAAACTTTTTTACTTATAGTTTTTATATTTTGTTACATGAAGAGGATGCTACTAAGACTTAACAAATAAGGGTATGGAATAACTGACTACATATTCTGAAGAAGAAATAGGGATCTCTTTAGTCAAGCAGAGTGGTCAGCAAATTTGCAACTGATGGTTCATTTAATACATGTAGAAAGAGAAATTTTGCATTGGAGACTTAAGGATATGGAGCTGGCTCAACAACTCGGGAAACATGTCTAGGTCTGGATTCCAATGATTCTTTTACACGAGGTACAACGACTAACTGCCAGAAGGTTTGATAACCAGCCCATAGGTTTTCATCCTTACTCTGCCACTCACTGGCAACGAAACTTGGTAAATTATTAAGGATGGATGTTGGCAAGTTATTGAAGTTTATTCTTATGCAGGATGAGGGGTTGGATATTTAAGATCTCCCCAACTCTGAAGTTTAGCGCAACATTGAAATACAAGATTCACGAATAACCTTAAAATGAGTATACCTGCTGCCCACAGAGCTATTGGTCCATCCTTCCGCTAGAGACATACCAGCTACTCATATTCTCCTCTACTAGAATCTTCCCCATTAATGGCCTGGGCCATGGAGCCCTTCATCCACACAAAACCCAGCATAATTGTCCCTTTCCTCAGGAGCCTTCTCGTTGTATTAAATATCATACATTAGGAGAATTTTTGGAGGTCCCCTGTAACCTAGCCTCACTTGTAAATTTGCTTCTAAAGAAAAAAAAATGACAAGTTCTAAACAATAACCTACAAATTAACTTTTGAGGCCAAAGTCTTTTGGAAACCATATACTTATTTCAGCAATCTAGTTTTGGACTGGAATATAGCGGCTAACAGCAGAGCTTATGAGTAGCAAAACCCATTGTTCGTAGGTTGCAAAGCTCTGGGACCAGGCTGCCTGGGTTCCAAAACGGGCTCTGCTACTTGTAATTGTCCCTGTGGGCATTTCTCCATCTGTGAAATCATTGGGCATTATCAAAGTATCTGTCTTGTCAGTGTTTTACGTTGTGCTGAGAACAGAGCTAATGAATGTAAAGCAATTAGAATAGGACCTGGCACACAGTAAGGCCTACAAAATGTTAGATACTACGCATTTTAAATAATCTCAAAAGTGACAAATCTCTAATCTGTGAAGATGTATTAGCATTTGGAGCAAACTCTGATTTTAAACAAGTCAGGGAGAGTTTTGCAGTTTGGGTTGAAATTATGATGTGGATTTACATGATGGGACATATTTTCTCATTTAGGTTATTATCAGGTGTGAATACGTTTATTGTCATTTGAAGTGATGGCTTTCAAAAGTGACAGTGGTTTTTAAAAAAAAATTATATACACTAAAAAATTAAATTACATTATAGTTATACCTTCCGTCTGATGACATTTAGGTATCATACATCTTTGTCCTTGGCTGCTCATTATAAAAATGGCGCAGGAACACTGATCTTCTCACCTTTAAAGTAATCCGCCAGATAATATCTGTGAAGGATGTCCCAGCATTTGGCAAAGAAATATTTCTCCTCTTTTTGTGAAGTAATTCTCTAGTTCTCAGTCTATGAGACTGCCAACATGATGGCATACAAAATTTGTTGTGCAACTATCAATTTTAAAACACGTTCAGGACGAATTTTACATTGAATTCTGGAAGTTTCATTTTATTACATTTACCATAAAATTTATTGTATAATTTAGCACAGGTGGTTGCTCTGCAAAGGCCTTCATGTTTTTATATCTTATTAAATCTAAACTTAAATATAAGGAATTTAAAAATCTCCAATTCAGTTTATTAGACCTCAGTTTTTTAAAAAGCCTATTTTAAACTTTCCTCTTATACCAACCTGAAGACATTTTATTTGTCTATTTATGTTTGGCAAACTTGTATTTTGAGCTCTGTCTGTAGCACCAGCATTATTCCAAATTCTAATTATATTAACTCAGTTTTTCCTTAAAACCACTCTATGGGATCAGTAGTATTATATCCCTACCTGACAGATGAGAAACTGGTCCAAGTTCTCCAACACGTAAGTGGTGAGCTGTGAATCAAATTCAGACAGCACAAATAATATTTTGATCAAAGTATTTAAGAGAAGTTACTCCACTTCAAAGAAAAATTTTCCCTTCCTTGGTGATTCTTAAACCTTTGAAATCTGGGTCTCTTAACTTTATCAGTAATTTAACTTTAAAATAACCTATGAGGTCTGGAAAAATCATTCTCAAGCATTTGGGTCAGGGGAGGGGGTGGTTGGACGAGGTAAAAACCCAGGAATGTCAGTGAAAGTCTGCCCCACATTGCTGAAGAATGAGATCCTAAAGAGATGGGGGGCCACTGGGGTGGAGAGACCTGGTCTGCTTTGAAGAATGAGGTCATGTTCAATGTTTTAAACTCATTAGTCCTGCCTAAAAAAAGGATGTGGATGAAAAAGGAAAAAAAAAAAGACAAATTAGCATCATTTTCCAAAGAAGTTAAATATGTCAGGCTGTAGAGTGTCCTAATTCTGCCTTCAGGGAACATATGTCAAACTAACTTGTAGTTCTGCAATCGGTGAAACTGTCTGCAAGGAATACCCCATCCCTCATTCTTGTTCCTACAACACATACCTACTGAAGGAAATGTTACAGTTGGTCAGACGCATGTAGAAATTTTGTTTGCATTACCTAATTAAGCCTTTGGGCCAACCTTTCTTTGAACAAAAAACAATTTGTTATAGCTTGATGAGAGAAAGCACATCAATGGCTTTGACTAATGAGGACAGTATAAAGAGTCCAAGTGACATATTATTAATTTTCCCCATGTTTCCAGGACTACCATTACCTACAACTTATAACCACTTTCTGAGAGAAGAAGAGGGAGAAAGAGAATCTCAAGCAGGATCCATGCCCAGAGTGGAGCCCAACACGGGCCCCATCCCACGACGACCCTGAGATCATGACCCGAGCCGAAATCAAGAGTCAGACACTTAGCCGACTGAGCCACTAAGCTGTCTTATACGTAGCCAAACTCTGTTGTTTGTTGGGCCAAAAAAAATTTTTTTTTAATGTAAGTCATATTCTAGGCTTGGTTTGGTAGGGACAGAAGAATCTATTAAATGCCTAATCCAGGACCCAAGCTCTCTCCCCTCTCTTGCCACCATCCTCACTATCTTGCTGTGTACCTTTGCTAGAGTTAGTTTGGACTTCAGAAATGGGGAAGAAATGGAGAAACAGATAAAAGCTCAAGGGGCCCTTTGGAGCAATGAAAGCCCACAAAGAAGTGGGTATTAGGATTCGGAGTTATCAAAAAAGAAACCCCATTTATCTGCTTCGCTTTTAGCCACAGCTTCCTTCAAAGTTTCAAATGTCACATTTGAAATCTGGTTACTCTAACAGAATATTTTATTTAAAGACCTGCCAGCGTTCTTTTCTGTTTCCCTGTGAAGTTTTGAAATCAGAAGACTAATTCGTTAACTTCAAACAAAAATGAGTGTACGTATACAGAAGACTGTACTCAGAGAAACTTCTGGATGTTGAAGCCAAGAAGATCTCATTCTCTTCCACACTGTATTGGTGTGGCTGCACTAATGATAGTAGAAGTTTGTTTCTTCTTGCAAAGGAAGCAGATGTGACTTGGAAAAGAAACATGGAGAACAGATGTGCTGAGCAAAAGTTTTTATTTAAGTGGTAATTTATCTGACCATAAGTTATATTAACTCATGAGGTGAGTGTTTAACATAGCTCTTTTTCACCAACTCAGAAAGATAATTTATATAAGCACTCAAACAGATCATGAACTAAAGAACACAGCCCTCTCCATCTTCACTTGCTTTTTAAAAAAGCTGAATGCTAAATAAAAACTCCCAAGCCTAGGATGTATGTGAATGCTTACTGGCCACCGAGGGGGCTACTGCAGTAAAAATGTCTGGGTGTGTGCGAACGGCTCATGGAAATAACATTTCACTCCCCTTGCTGCTACATAGGCTCTTGAAGAATCCTGGTAAAGGTGTTCTCAGTCCCTGCACAGAACCTAAAACACCTGCAAAGGGCTAAGTTTAAGTCAAGAGCATTTAACTTGAAAGAATGCCTACAGCCCGGGTCATTGATAATGCTATGGATGCCTCTGCTGTACATCTTTTAGAGTGAAGAAGGAAAGTGGGGCCAACTTCTCTATTATGCATAATGGGAACCATGCCTACAGCACATAGTACTAATTTTAGGAGCCCAAGAAAATATTTTAATATCCTGTCTAATTAGAAGAAAAAACAACTCTTCAAAGTGTGTATGTATGTATTCATGTGAGTATACCAACACAGTTGAAAAATATAATTTTAAGTATTTTTTTCATGAAAGAAGGGGTCCATGAAGGCAAAGGTGCCTAGGACTCATGAACGTCTGGAATACAACTGTGTGTATCAGCCCAGGTAATTCATTCTCCTCTCTACTTCCCAAACAGTTCTTCCTGATTCCTTTCAAATTCCAGTATCCTCGCTATTATTGGCTTCTACTTCTTTTGCTATTCTCTATCTTTCTTTCTTCTTCTCCTTCTCTATATAACTGCAGGTAAGTCCTAGAGGTGCTTCTGAGCAAAATGAGTTTTCATGATGATGATGATGCTAGTCACGATCATGATGAAGATGCTAATTCAATGCTGACTGACTACTTAATCATGTACGAGGCTTGCGATAAAACTTTGCATTTGTCATCTAGTTGAATACTTTGAACTGCTCTATAAGATAGGTTCCATTACTAGTTTTATTCTTAAAAATAAGGACACTGAGGTTTAGAGAGCTTATATGCTTTGCATTAGGAGATACAGCAAATTAGGCTAGTTAGAAGCAGAGGTGGGACTGAAACCCAGGCTTCCCTGATAGCAATTATGGTCATAAGCCTTGGAGTCCATGGCTTTTAACTTATGATTTTTTTAAAGTAGGCTCCATGCTCAGCACAGGGCTTGAACTCATGACCCTGAGATCAAGAGTCACATGCTCTACTGACTGAGCCAGCCAGGTGCCCCTATGGCTTTTAACCACTAGGTTAGGAAAATGGCCTGACATAATTTGCTAAGATGCAAAATTTGCTCTATAAAATAATTTTGACGGACAAAAGGGACTTTCATCCTGTTCATAGCACAAGAGAAAACTCTGACATTTACAATGAAGACATTCTCTTCTACATGTGTGAGTACTAAATGTAGCATTTATTCACGGATTCAGGAACCTATTAATTTTCACTCATTAAATAAGGCAGAGAGCTATCATGACAAATCACTGAAGGTGGAAACTGACCCTTGAAGGGCCTGTTCTTAATACCTTTGAGACATATCACCAAAATAGAAAACCCTTAAAATTAAATATAAATATATAAATTAATTAATATAAATATAAATAAATACATAACTTTATAAATGAATATAAAAATATAAAAATAGCCTAAGACTTAATTTTTCTCTTAGAAGGAGTGGGGTGAGGTAGATAATAAAAATCACTTATGGAATCTTATCTGTTTGTGTGAGGTTTGTGTAAGTAAGAGTATGAAAGTAAGGTCCTTTCACACTGGTGAATGTATCATTGAAGTATTGTCAAATTGTCAGCTCCACAATACATTCTTCTCACTAGGATAAAGTTTATGTGGACAAAGGGCTTTTTAAGTGCTGCAAAAATGTATTGTGGATGTTTTAAATAGAAACAATAAAGTAGTGAGTTGTGTCAAATAGTAAAAATGATTAACTGTTAACTGCTTTAATGTGTAATCAGGCATTTTATACATATATATATATAAATATATAAATATAATATATATAAATATAATATATATTATATATAATATATAAATATAAATAAATATATAAATATATAAAAATATATAAATATATAAATATAAATATATACATATATTTATTGCCTATGAATTGGAAAGCATTTTAGCAATTAGTAGAAATAATAGGAGTCTGACTAATTCCAATATGTAAAATATTAGACCTGATTTAAATACTGGGACCAATAAAGATAGACTGATACTGATACTAGGATATATATGGTGTCTGGTAAAATATTAGGTGTTAGCTCTAAAATGTTTCCAATAGATACTCTATGGAAGGGAAGATTCTGATTCCATAACATTTCTCATCAAAATAGAGATTATGAAGACCTCAGAATTTTGCAGTGATTCTAGAACATCATAAAAATTATCATTGTACATGACCATGAGAACAAATTTTAGCTAACTCAATTTTAACAGGTTACATTCTGGCCGAATGAGTTTCCTAAAGAGGTTAATTAGATTATAAGTATAATAAAAGTTTCAGATTCTGCATTCCAGAGTAATGATTAAGGGGATCAGTTTGAAGTCTGTCAGACCTGTATTCAAACACCGCCTTTGCTACTAATTACATATGTTTTATTTATTTATTTAAACTTTTTTTTAATGTTTATTTTTGAGAGACAGAGCATGAGTGGGGGAGGGGCAGAGAGAGAGAGAGAGAGAGAGAGAGAGAGAGAGAGAGTCTGAAGCAGGCTCCAGGCTGTCAGCACAGAGCCCTACGTGGGGCTTGAACTCACAAGCCATGAGATCATGACTTGAGCCGAAGTCAGATGCTTAACCAACTGAGCCACCCATGTACCCTGTATGTTTTAAAGTCTTATGTTCTCCATCTGTCAAAGGCTGGGGCAATTGTCACCTGCATTTAAGGTTGTGGAAAACATTAAATAACATAAAAAGGTAAAGTGCTTAGCATCGTGTCTGGGATATAATAAAAGTTCTATAAATATTGCATTGTTCCCACCTCTGCTGCTATTGTATCTCCTACAGTACATGACACATTTGTAAGAACAAAGAGCATAGCAGAAAAATTATTAAACAGTTGCTAGTTGGGAGTCTTTTACTACAACACAGGCTCTATTGTTGAAAAACTGAATCACTTTTTTCTGGTGTCCTGGGGTAGGCAAGGTAACTAAAAATCACTAAAATGAGTATTTAATAGGTATTACAACTTTGGAAATGAACAAAGGCATTTTAAGTAGTCACTGATAAATGCTCTTCTATTCTTTTATTATGGGTATTTGCTAAAATATTAGACAGTTATCACATGAGCTGTTTTGTAACCGTTGTGTCGAGAATAAGTGCAAATATAGATGGGAAAATTATAAAGTATTTCCAAATGCTGTAACTGGAGTCATTTACACATCATTTAATAGTTCAGCATATAGATCACTAATTAATTTTTTCAATAAGGCCGCAAATGCCAGTTTTAAATCTATAGCTAAATACTGGACAAATCCTTTTCAAAAGCTGAAATTTTTCTTTCCTTGGTATTTTCCCTTTATTAATTGTAATTTATTTTAAAATGAAAGCTGTTTCTAACAAATGGATCCTTGAAACGTAGTCTCCTACACTTCTGCTCTATGGCCTTTCTGTAGATTTTATTTATGGCTCTATTCTGGCACAACACTTTGGGGGCAAAATGTGTATGAGCCCATAGATCATTTATACAAATCAATTTCTGTGGATGCTGTATTGTTACCCATGTCAAAAATTTTTGATTTGGAAAGAGATATTAAAAGAAATATTTCCCCATATGTGTTTTAATTTCCTTAGAACATAAATATATTTTATTAATTCCAAAGCATGACATATTCCAGCCATAATAACAGTTTATTACTTTCTAAATCCTTCTTCCTAACAGCAAAACATTATGCTATGTATGGGTAAATCAAAATGAAATAACAGTCTAGGTATGTTATATGACTTTTTTATGTTTCATTAAGAGTCATGTTTTCTATAATTGAATGCATATTTCTGATTATAATTACATTAGGCAGGAAAGATGGCAAATTAATGAGAAGAATAAAGAGCTGTCACAGTATTACCGACTACAGAAATAATTAAAAATACAAGGATGAAAAAAGATAAGAGTGAGTCTTCAACATTCAACGTTGAAGGATTACCTCTAACCTATTCATACTTGGAGTAAATCCACTATAGATTTACTAGATTTATAAGTGGAAAGTAGAAAAGTAGGCCTGTTATTGGTATATATCAGTGGTTCTCAACTGGGGTCAATTTTGTCCCCTAGGGGACATTTGGCAATGTCTGGAGACATTTTTGGTTGTCACAGCTTGGAGAGGGTATGCTTCCGAAATATAATGGATAGAGGCCAGGGATGCTGCTAAACATTCTACCGTGCTCAAGATAGCTCCCCAAAATGAAACATTACCTGGCCACAATATTGGCAAGGTTGAAAAACTTCAGACCAGATCTAGTTGTTTTCTATCAGTTGTGTAAATTAGCCCTTTCTCCTTCACTGGTAATAACTAAACTATGAGTTGCCTCTATGGCAACCATATACAAATTCCAACTGGCAGTATAATTAGAAATAGACACTAAACTCAAGCAGTTAACTATGGCCAAGCAGGTATTTAACAGTATTTGATCATATAAATGATTTAAAATGTCTATTAACAAATTAATTAAATTATCTTATTATTCACCAAAATGTCAAAGTGATTGATTTTTTAATTGACTAGTATGCCTTCTATTTGCCTTCTCCTCACTTTTAGTCTTTTGGTGAAAAGCTAAAATGAATAGTCAATATCCAGAAGGTGAGAGAGTGTTAGAAGGAGAAATTAGGAGGCTTGATTAACCACAAACTGGATACTCTTTTTTGGATATTTTAAGGTAGATCACTTCTTATGCTTGCTTAAAATTTAATAATGGCACCCATTAGGACAAAATCTAATTTGAAATATAAAGAAGACATGTAATTTTTCCCCTTAACCAACAAAATATAATTGAAGTTTAGCTCATTTCCTTTCTTTTGGTACCTGTAAGCTTTAGGGATTCAAACACAATGGTCTACCATTTAATATGCAATAGTTTGGACTCTAGACTTCAACATGAGAATATAGAGAAGGCACTATGGTTCTTGATAAAAAGAAAAAGAACAATTTAGAATAACAAAAGTTCATGAGTCTCATAATGTATATGTGTTTATTAATTTGGAAACTCTGGAATAGCTGAGAATTAATAGGAGTTCAGAAATTGTATCCCTTACTCTTTGTATTCTGAACATCATTATGGTGCCAGTTTGCAGTGAAAGTTCAAGACTCTAATGAGATTAAGCATAAAGTAGAAATAAGGGAAAGATCTCTGGATTAGAACTATCACTGGAGCCTAGGGTGAGAAAATCTTACCTCTGCCATTGACTTCTCCAAGTTCCTGAGGCCACACATGCCTCAATAAATGTCTAAATCAATCCTTATTATTCATTCATTATCTCTTTAGTCGTTTGACAGTTTGTAAAAGGAAGGCTAAAAAAATACTAGTGCTTATTAGACACTTTTCCATGTTATAAAATATAGTACTGCTATGGGACCACACATAAACTTTAAATTAAAACCTTCTGGAAAGGATTCTTATAAATGACTAAAATACTTTTCTGCAATCATCTGTAGGATACATCCCACAAGAATTTTCTAATATTTTTCTTCCTATCATAGTAACAGATTCCTAATATAATCCATTGTCTAAGGAAGCTGCATGGTAATTAACTTATTTTTGATGAATATAATATTTGAAAAGAGATGCATGTCTTGGAAGATAATACATACTTCCCCACTAATGCTTCGCTCTTAGAAGTATAACTTACATTCAGCATACGTAATTTATGTATAGCAAGATACATTTAGATATACTTTATATACAACAAATTGCACCGATCTTAAGTTCATAGTTAGATTTTTTATTTATTTATGTACCACCTGGTTATATATGTGACCACCATCTAGATTTGGAAGCATGTTTGGAGATGAGTGGTCAGGCCAGATGAGCGGAAGCATAAAATACACTCTGACAAAGAATGGGTAGAGGGGGAGAGAACACTTATCTGGCCACTACATTTAAGGCAACATGGTCCTCATCCTACTCACTGAGTCTCAGTCAGCTACTTCTCTCCTTTGTTAATCCTCTGTGCTTCAGTGGACCCAACAGGCTGTCAGTCATTGAGACACGACATATTTGCAATTATACTTTCTAAGTGAATTAGGAGATCTGATAAGAGTATCAATTACTACTTCTCCGGAAGGATCTCCAGTGAGGGTATATGATGCGAGGAAATGTGGTAGGTTATACCTAGAATCCTAACAAAAGGAAGAAACAGAGGAAAGAACCACCAAAATAGATAAAGTCTCTGGATAGAAGTCACCTTCCAACATCAACAGGGCTACATAATGGTATGTGCTGCTCACAAGAGAAACTACGGCCTTTAGGAATGATTAAGACGCAGGACGTGCAGGAAAAATATATATACTCAAGCAAACTTAATTTCATTTATCTGGTATCCCTTCCATAAAATAGCTTCACAGATTTTCCTCTAATTCTTTAAAATAAACTCCACTGAATCTAGTTTAAAATTTCAGAGTAGGTTCAGGTACAAATCCAAGAAACACAGCACAATTTAAAATGGAAATGTAAAAGCAATTTTATAACTAAGTGTGAGCACTCAGACATTTTTTTTCAATATTAACCACAACGAGTCCACTGAACACAGTACGTGTAGGGAGGAGCCACCACACTAGAAAGAAAACCACTGGCAGCAAGGTATCTTAAATACCTGGCTGGGGCCCTTTCTCTTTTAAAATGAGACCAGTTTGGATTTGAAAAGCATACATTTTTTCCTAACAATTTTCACTTGGCATTTTGCACCCGGGTTAACAGATCCCTCCCAATTCAACCCAAGTGCAAATGTAGAATTCACTTACCTGCACAAACCCGCATGCTGAGAAGTCCTCAAACAAGGGCAGACTTGGACGATCTTCTCTGTAGATGGTGAGCTTGTACGTGATCAGGGTCTCAACCTGTGCTGGAGACTCATCTGCCACAAACATTGAGATTTTGTTCATTCCCAAGCCCAGAGGGTAGTTGGCAAAGCTGGAGAGAGACAGAGAGAGTAACATTTATTCAGCCCAAATGGATTTATATATCAATATTCATTACATGCCTAGTTTGCATACAAAAGTAGATAAGGTCTATACAACTTCATAAGAAACTTAAAATATGAAAAAAGTTTTCATTATGTTTCATAGTACTTTGGTATGCCAACAGTTATCTTGTAGAGCAATTCAGGTCCTCTGTCAACCACAGAGAAGGAAACTCATATTTATTAACCACTTCTCAGGGTCATACATTATCTGATTTAATACTCTAAACAACTCTATGCCCAAAGTCCCATGGTAGGGTCAGGGCTGGAACCCAGGTTGGTCTGACTTGAATCCTCTTTTCTTGCTACTGGACTCTCTTAGCTCCCAGGATGCCAAGTGTATTTCTTTCCCTACAGCACGGGAACATGAGTATCTTCCTTGCCTTGGACATGGCATGTAACAAAGTTCTACCTGCTGTTCAAAATTGTAAACAAAAGAGTCAGTGACTCTCAAAAGGGTCGATAGAAAAAAATTCCACGAGACTGGGAAAGTTAGTGTTAGCATGTTCATAAATTGTCATGAAAATGCTTATTCACTCCCTGAATATTCAAAATCTTGAGGAGTTGGGTTAGGGTAGAAGGAAGCTACCCTTGATGAGTCTCTTCAATATTTCACATAACAAGATCCTCTCTTGCTCAACATTGTTACAAAGATTAGGTACAAATATTCCTAAAAGATCAGTAGAGCACTGATGTGTTCTTTTTAACCACATGACACCTGAAAGGTAAAGGATTTCACACCCTGGTGATCTCTGCAACTGATCTTACGCTTCAGATTTTCTAAATCTTCAAAGGATGCTTCAAATATCTGCTTCCCATTATTATGTCTCCACTCAGCCCTGGTCAACATCCCCCCGTACCTTGTTCCTGCCCGATCGTGCAGGTACACCTTGCACTGACAATTAGAAGTCTCTGCTCCAATTGTCACTGTTACCACGTCAAATGGAACTTCAGAGTAATAATCTTTGATCTTTGGGTTAAATTCAGGATTCAGTTCCAAATGTGGATGTGTGAGGATCTGTTTGATATAACATTGTGTGTCATCTGTTAAAAGAAAAAATAACAGCAAAACAAAAAAACAAAAAAAAAAGACAACTGTGAAATGGATAAATGTTGAAAACTCATATATGATTATCCTTTGAACAACCTTAGTCATTCACTTAGTGATCACTGCTGATTTTCTGCTTGGCACTCTGGTCATATTTGATTTGTGGCTTCAGCTGAATTTTCTATTTGTCAGATTTTGTACAATTTGCCTTATACACAGCTGCTGACTTTAGCTGGCATTAGACAGTTGCTAGTTTTTGCTCAGTCCTTATACGTTTGAAGGCAGAGAGAAGGCGGGAAAATGTCTCACCAGTGGATTGATAACACGTTCATGACATTTACTGCATGTATCAAGCATCTGGTGAATGGGGATGATGACTCTGAGGTGGTAACAGAAGGGCGTCAGCAGGGAATGAGGAAAATTTCTTAATAGGGAGAGTCATTAAACTGCCATTGAACTGATATAGTAGCTTACAGGCAGTAGGGTGGAGTGAAGAATGTGAAATCCAATATTACAGCAAACATTTAGATACAAAAACATCAGCAGGACATCCTGAGACCCCCCTCCCTACTCCACCCAGGTCACCTCAGCGTAAGGAAGTACCCTCAAGTATGAGAAGGAAATGGCATACTCTGTTCAATCTTGTCATGGAACCTAGCATATTCATACCACTGATTCTAAGTCATTTGAAAAATATGTTTCCATGCGATAGCCCGATTTTTTACAAAAGGATCTTGACGAGTAAAAGAAAAGTACATTTGTAGGCACACACACCAGCCACTGCTAAATTATATTGCGTCATGTTTGGGATAAGTAAATTACTCAAAAGAAGTTTAGCAAACGTTTTTCAAAGAAATATTAATAAGTATTTTGCTCCATAAATACTTTTCAGTAGTTCACAAAATTCCAGTAAATGAGAAATTTTATAGAAATCGGTAAAATGAAAGTATCTTTTGTCTTTTAAATAAGATGTTCAATGTCGGTTAACAACATGGCAACAGAAAAAGGGAGCACGGAATTCGTTGCAGGAAGCTATCCACCGAACTTGAAGCAAGTAGATTATCTCATCAGCTGTGCCTCTTCCCCTCTCTGTATACAGTTATCACAGTGATTTTTCTACAATCAGTTCTGGGTCAGCTTCAATTCTTTAATGGTTTCTCATTATCTCCCAAATTTAGTCCAAGCTCCTAATAAAGCAGACAAGGCATTTCACAATCTCTTCCTTGTCTTGCTCTCTCGTTACATCCCGTTATATCCTGCACTTTGTGACTTAACGATGCCGAATTTTTTATATTTCTTTGGCAGACACGGGGATGCACCACCAAATCCATGGCAGTGGAAACCACCAACCTTCTGGGTGTCTGGACTCCAGTTCTGAGGCCTGTGTCTCAGTACAACTTCCATCAGGCACTAATGAGAATGAAAACGAAAAATGAAATTGAAAAAAAAAAAAAAAAACCCGGGGCGCCTGGGTGGAGCAGTCGGTTAAGCGTCCGACTTCAGCCAGGTCACGATCTCGCGGTCCGTGAGTTCGAGCCCCGCGTCGGGCTCTGGGCTGATGGCTCAGAGCCTGGAGCCTGTTTCTGATTCTGTGTCTCCCTCTCTCTCTGCCCCTCCCCCGTTCATGCTCTGTCTCTCTCTGTCCCAAAAATAAATAAACGTTGAAAAAAAAAATTAAAAAAAAAAAAACAACCCTACGTACTTCTGACCCACATTGTATAGTTTTCCCAGATTTTGAAAGAAAAAAACTCCTCAGGTACAAATTAGGAATAAATAATAATACAATAGATACATTGTAATTTCATTGTAGGGAAAAGTCTTAATAAAAAATAAATGACTAGTCAATTTGGTTAAATAATTGGGGAAACTACCGACTTTATTGATTTTACTTGTTACCAAATATTTGATCTGGCTGAAAAATGTAGGTGGATTGCATCTATAATTTTGATGATCATGTCAACTTTTGAAATTTCTATAACAAAAGAGAAACCAATGAAAGAATGAGGGCAAGATTATATTATTAGATCTCATCCTAAAAAGGACCATAAGTTTTTATTGGAATTCAACCACTTATTAATAATGCATTCATTTTTTTTTCAAAGACTCCCCCCCCCCCCCCCAGCACATTCTGTGTTCAAGGCACTGAGATAAGCACAGTAAAAAACAGGCTATTGTTGGTTGTGAGATCGGACTCAAATGGAGACTGTGAACCTAACATAACACTTTAAGCAGGCTGGAGTCCAGAGATATAAAATGTGCTTTTGGGAGGACCATTTCCTAAGTAGAAAAGGGAATACATAAACACTGGCATTACTCTTTTATGTTCAAAACCAGCTAAATGAATAACCAAGTAGAAGCTTTATTTTTTCAAAACAGTAACCACAGAGGACGTACTTTAACTTCAGATGATATATTTTTATAAATCAGTCACTGAGAGTTGATTTCCCTGCAGTTCACACTTTCACTTAACAGTGAAAGTTTCCAGTGGGGCTTGCCCATTATAACACCGCAACTCAGCCCTACACGAGACCAAATGTGTAAGGAATTCTCTTAAGCAGGATTCTAGCAAGTGCTTGTTTTTGGTTTCATCAGAATCTCTCCACCTCCGGCTGAAGTGCTCCATCCTAAACCCCTGCTTAAAGGCTGATTTATCTCGACATGATCTTCACCTGAATCATCAGTGCTGCTGATACACCTGGAGTTTCACTGGCATCCTTCCCAGCCCGGGGCCAGCACGCCTCAGGCCAGCTCACCTAGATCCACGGAGAACCCAGTGCCAGCTATGGCGGTGGCAGGCTGCTTAGCCTCTTTGGCAAGCATATTTGGGAAAGCTGTTTGAAGTTTTGGTTGTTTTTAATGAATCCTTTTAACCACAGAGTTTTATTGCCCTCTTGAGGGATAATCATAACTCATATTAAACACGAGAACAGCCTAGACTCTGAAGGATAATCCCACCTGTTCTGAGGCATCATCAAGTTATTTTTTAAACCTTAAATTATACCATAAAAGTGGGAAGATTAATTATGCGGACCCAGGTAGGACTAGTTTTTATCAACATAAAAACATGAACTAAGCTAAAGAGCTTATCTAACACGTTCACCTCCTCCAGAACACGTTACTTGGGAACTGGAAAAAAAAAAAAAAAAGGAGATTATCCCCATACAGTTGTTTCATTTTATAAATTATAAAATAGAATACCAAAGAGGTGAAGTGGCTTTCCTGATGCTGCATCTACCCCAGAACCTAGCACTTGACGAATATGCATTCCTAATTTTTTAATGTTTATTCATTTTCGAGAGAGAGCGAAAGAGAGGGAGAGCAAGTGGGAGAGGGGCAGAGAGGGGGTTGCAGGGACAGAGGATTCGAGGATGGCTCCATGCTGACAACAGAGAGCCCGATGAGGGGCTCGAACTCGTGAACCATGAGATCATAACCTGAGCCGAAGCCGGAAGCTTAACCTACTGAACCACCCAGCCACCCCCAAATGTGCATTCTAATCTTGCTCCTGGTTTTCTTCCTAGTACTTTACCCACTATAGCTAGGCACCAGTCTCCCAAGAGTTGCATGTATTTTTCTAGAAGAGATTGGATGGCAAGTGCAGGGAGGGAAGGGCATAAGTGACATCTGTTCTTTTTTCCTGATCAGCAAAACTTTATTTAAAATGTTGCTTTTTTAATTGAATGTATTTGTTGATTCTATTATGCCATACTATTATATAACCTCTCAGTCTACCCCAATTTTAATGATAGTGTTAAAACATAATGAATTAAATTGTATTATAGAAGATACAAATTAGATTTTATTAAATTGGAAGACTTTTATTTATAATAAATTAAACTTTAATCTATAAATTTTATTTTTTTCCAGATTTTATGTTTTCCTGGAATAGATTTTTTATTTGTGAAAGGCTAAATTTTCTAAGTGCATGCTTTAGCACTATATATATATATATATATATTCAAATAGCAATATATATGTTCAAAAAGCAAACCTGCTAAGTAAACTCTTATTATTCTATCATATTATTATAAAGTATTAAGATAACTCATGAGCTTTAAACAAAGAATTGGAAGACCAAGCTTTGATCCAGCTCAGGTATTTAACAGTCCTGTGATCCTGGAAAGATCAATTAGATTCATTCTCTCTCTATATATTCTATTCTATATATATCTTATTCTCTGTATATTCTCTCTTTCTATATTTCTCTCTATATATTCTCTAGATATATTGGCAAGGTCACTGGAATAATGCTGACCAGGGTGAACAAAATTATTTTTACATCCTAAAATCTATATAACACTTGAAATGTATTACTATAATATATATACTATTTTTCTTGATTATACTTTGGTTTTAAAAAATCATGAATTTTAAGAAAATAAGTTAAAAAGCAGCTTAAAAATTATCAATTCTAATAAAGAAAATTCAACTCAAGTACTATCCATTATGTCAATAATCTGACAGAAAAGGAATTCCTGTGGGGTGGCGAGAGCCCTAAAAATCAATGTATAAAGCAGATAAGCTTAAGTGTTTCCACTTGAACAGTCTCCAAGGCAAAGCCTTAATACCCTAAGGACTCCTCAAAATGAGTTTGAAAGTCACTGTCCTTAAACAAACACATGAGCACAATATTTCATGTTCAAAAACAGAGATACAAAAATGCTCTTCTTATGCAAAAGGGACAGATAACAACTTATTCAGAAACTTCTAAAAATGTACTTAATATTTATTTATTTATTTATTTATTTATTTATTTATTTATTTATTTTACTGCAATATTAATATTGTAGTCTATAAGTGTCCAACTATGAGAAAATGACGATTTCTTCAACGCAGGGCTATGCCTCGCTATTGGTTATGCCACTGAAAGACTTTAATTGGAACTCACCATTACTACAATGAACTTCTTTGGTTTCACTCATAATTCGTGGAACAGAAGCTAAAAAAAGAAAAGTTAATTTAAAATGAAAACTATTAATCAAAACAAAAAGAATACATATTCATTAATCTCAAACAGCACAACTTAGTAAAACACATATTTTATTACTTAACTTATTACATCAGAAAGCACTTCTTAGTTAAACTGAAAGCTATGTAAAATAAAAGAAGTTACTCGGTTCAAATCTCAGAAGAATGAGTTTTCCAAATAGGAAAATATTAGGGGAGAAAAATGAATGGTCTAAACGTCTCCATTGCCTGAAGGTGATCTACTGAGATTCCTTCTAGTTCTATGATTTTATGACTTTAATATCCCAAATCATTAGAATTACAGAAATTCTATCCAGTTGATTCCACTGACATTTACTCTTAAGTTTCTGAATCGAACCAAACATCTCTATAAAAAACTCCTTAGTAAATACTGATGGAACAAAGGAATGAATAAACGTACTCAGAATGCTTAAATTATTCATTTAAAGAGAAAAAATGGTGGGAACCAGAAAGAGAGTAGCAGTCTATAATCAGTTCTTCACTGGGCTTACCACTTCATTCTGTTGAATCAGTCTTTCTCAAACTTTAGCATGCCTCAGAATCAACTGAAGGGCTTCTTAAAATACAGAGTGCTGGGGTGCCTGGGTGGCTCTATGGGTTAAGCACCTGAACTCAGGCATGATCTCGCGGTTTGGAAGTTAGAGCCCCACATCAGGCTCTCTGCTGTCAGCACGGAACCTGCTTTTGATCCTCTGTCCTCCTCTCGTTCTGTCCCTCCCCTCGGCTTGGATTCCCTCTCCCTCAAAAAATAAAATAACACTCAAAATAAATAAACACTTAAGAAAAATACAGAGTGCTGGGTCTCATACCCAGAAAAGTAGGATTCTGATTCAGCAGATATGAATCATCTAAATTTCCCAGGTGATGTTGATGTTTCTTCTGGTCTAGGGGACACACATGTTGAGAACCACTGTATTGTATTAAACCTTGATTTGTACTAGGAAAATTCTGATTTCTAAAAAATTGTAGACACGTAGTACTTCTTTTCATCTTTTACTCTTAAAGTTAGAAACATTTTCTTTTTGTATGACAAAAAGCTCAGATGTTCTTTAGAAGGAAAAATTTAGAACATAAAGATAAGTCCAGGAGAGAAAATTACAATCACCATTAGTTTTCCCTGAGGCCCAAGGTGCTTGTAGCCAATTCTTTCATTTAATGATATACCATAAACATCTTTCATGTCATAAATAACTCTTCTGCAATATTGGAATGGCTTTATCATATTTTGTTGGAAATCTATAACTTAATTTATTTATCCAATCCAGTATTGTTACAGTAGAAGTAAGTGTATTATAAGTAATTTTAGAAGTAACTGTAGAAAATAGAAGTTTCTAATTTTTTTTATTTATTAATAACTCATGTAACTAAACTTCTGTGTACATTCTTAATTATTTGCTTAAATTGAATATCTAGGAGTGAAATTTCTGTGATGCAAGAACAACTTTTAAGGATTTTCTTATATGTTGTTATGGTCCTTAAGGGAGGTTGCTCAGTTTAACTAGCACACGTAGCATGAGAATGCTTACTTCCCTACACTTTCCCCAGCTCTATTATCTTTAAGAGGCAAAATCGTTTCAAATTTGAAGGAAAATCGTATTTCCTAGTTTGACTTCCATTTTTTATTGCTAATGAAGCGAAACACTTTCTTATGTATTTTTTGAGCCACGCAATACTTATTTTCATGTTGGAATCAGCGAGACCATATCTTTTTACCTTTTTTATTTTCAATTGCATCAAATGGCACTTGTGGTTTTTCAATGTTCTCATCCTCTGTGAAAGAAGCCCTGCAAATGCAATGCCAAAGAAATCTAGATCAATGAAATGAGCACAATTCATGGAAATTACATTGAACACACTATTTTGTGTGTGTGTGTGTGTGTGTGTCCTGTGTGGGCACAGATATTTTGATGAACACAAAGAAAACACTTTCTGGATTCCACTCCTCAAAGCTGGCAATCTCACCTCAAGTGAGGTGGGTGGAAATCTCATCATCTCCAATCAGCAGAAGTACATTTGAAGAAAACCAGGGCAAAAAGTCACTCTTCAGTCCAAAAGTGAGCGATCTCTGATAGCCTGGGTCCAACAGAAGTGAATTTGGGAACACACATTCTTACTGGAATTTGTTTGGAAAAAATTACACAGTCTTGAAGTGAGAAGCTTGGAGCCCTGAGACATAGACTCAGGAGAACATGCATATAACCTAAGAAACAGAAGCGTACTCTGCAGAAAATGACCTATGTCTTCCTGCATCTTCTATCCTTAAACACTAACTACGCTTAACAGTAAGGGTTAGTTCTATCTAGTGTGTTTGCCTCAGTTTTCTGTTGTATAACTAGATGCTTAGCCAGATACCCCTCTAAATCCTCAAGTTTGGTACCAAATAATCTAAACTGCAGCAGAAAAATTGCTGGTCCTGATGATGGAGACTACTTTCCCGGCCTGAGCTGTGATTCTCCATTTCTCCTGCAGCAGAACAGAGATAACAGCCCTGGCCTTACTTCACAGGGATGAGAATGAAATCAAATGCCCTGTGTTAAATTACATTTTATAAATATTTATTGTCCCAGATATTGTGCTGGGCACTGTGGTAGAGAAGAGATGAATAAGGCATATTCAGTATTCAAAAATTCAAAATACAAACATCAGCAAATTACGAAGAATCAGGGAATTAAAAGTATTGCAAATGTTGGAAGGTGTGATAATTTTATTTCAGTTTACTTTGTAAAGGTGTTTTTTTTTTTCCTTGATACATACAGTGAAGTAATTAGGGGTGAAAAATAATAATGTCTAGGACTTACTTTACAATATTTCCTTCCTCCCAAGGAATGAAGAAACATAAAGCAAGCATGGGGTTAGATATGTTTAGTTGAAGGTTGACTGAGTGCCAGGCCAAATTAAAAAAAAACCAGCTCTGAATTCATAGAAGCAAAAACTCTAAGTGAAGCTCATAAAAGATACAACCCTGAAATGCACGTACACTGAATTAGTATCTTAATGGGATGAGATGCTTTGTATGTTAAAGCATCCTGCAGTGATTCCTTATGCAATTTTGTGAATAAATTATTTGTTTTAAAAATGTGGATTTTTCATGGAAAGCGTATGATGAGAGCAAAGCAACTGTATTTCTAGTAAAGTGAGAATTAACAGATAGCACACAAATATTGATAGTAAGCAACATTTTCATTTTGCTCAGATTTACACTAATTCTGTTGGGACCTCTGGATTCTAAGCCTCAGGGCGCACACATAAATAATTATCACTTTTTCTAACTCTTGCTTTTCTGACTTTATCTCTTCTCACCCTGTTGCTCTAAGCAAATGATCTTTATTTGAAAGGAAGCGTGAGGGGTGCCTGGGTGGCTTAGTCGCTCAAGCATCCGACTCTTGATTTTGGCTCAGGTCATAATCTCATGGTTTGTGAGATCAAGCCCCACACCAGCCCTGCACTGATAGCATGGAGCCTGCTTGGGATTCTCTCTCTTCCCCTCTCTGCCCCTCCCCTGCTGGCGCATGTGTATGTGCTCTCTGTTCTCTCTCTTTCAAAATAATAAATAATCTTTAAAAAAGGAATCATGAAGTCATTAATCCCTACAGGTAGCATAGGTATGTAAAATTGGCTAGAAGTAGAAAAAGCTGGAGGTGACTATTGTGAAGATAAGGACAATGACAAATGACTACACCTGACCTCCCTTCTGCAGGATGAACTGGAATAAAGACTGGAACATGGACATGAGGCCAGGGTCCTAATCTCTCCTCTATTTCTCTTACCTGTGTGGCTTGAGCAAACGATCCACCTTTTTTTCATCCTGGTTTCCTTGTCTGGAAAATATGTATAATATGCACCCTCCTTGTAATACAGCATGGATGATAATTAAATATACATATGCTCCCAGGTAAATTTGAAGATAATTAGAATTGAGTTTTATTTCTTGAAATGTTCTCAGGTGATTTACCTAATTGCTTTTTGATAAAGATCTGAAGTTTAATTTTCTGTGTTAAGTTAGATAAATCTTTTGAACTTGTCTTACTTTTCCTATAAAAGAAAGAAAACTATTTCCTCCACTGTAGATCCTAAAGTGACCTTTGGATAGCAGAGAAACATGAAAAGTCAATATTAATATTTATTACCTACTTGCCCTGCAGCATACCAGACACCATGTGGTACGTGGAAATTATCTTATTCAATTCTTGTAAAATAATGTGTGGTAGGTAGTATAATCCATATTTTATAGATGTGGAGATTGAGTCTCAGAGGGGTCAAAACTTTAGCTGCTGTAATTAATAAACTCTAGTGTTGGGATATTTGAATCCATGTCTGTCTGATTCAAAAAAGTCCTGATCACTTTCTACACTGATCACTTTCAACACTGACCACTAATACATTCCTTTATTTAAAGGGAATCAGTTAGGGTTAGGGTTAGGGTTAGGGTTAGGGTTAGGGTTAGGGTTACAGTTAAATTTAAGATAAGCCCCTTACTTAACCTTACACTACATGTGACTCTTGAGAAAAACTTGCTGAGAAACAAACTTTCCAATGCTTGCATATCTCAAGGGAATTTAGTCAAAGTTAAAAACAGTAGCTAAATCAAGTTTGCTCCTCCCAACTGATAATGAATGAGACAGACTCGGATTCCTTGAGTGAGTGCAAAGAACAGAGAAACAGGCACTGAGGTCTATTATTTAAAACCTACTTTTCAAGCAAACAAACTTTCTGTTTGGCTTACTACTTCGGGCATTTAGGGAATAAGGCCAACTTCATAACGTTATGACAATTAAGGTGAGTTCTGATCCTGAGTAATGTGCTAAGAATTCGTCAAATATATGAGTATTTACATTTTTTAATTAAGAAAAAATTATTGTGGATCTGCTTTCATTATCTCCTGAGGTAGAGGGAAAGGAAGCAGCACTCAGGAGAACCAAAGCCATTCCTTCCTGAGGGTAACTGCAAGAGACATAAGTGGTGATAGCCTGGCCATTTCATCTTTCATCTCCCTAGGAGGTTTTAGGTTTGCTTCTGTTTTCCTGGCAGTAGAAAAGTCAAATATTCCCTGAATTCCATCCTATAAAAGAAAAGCAGACTTAGCCAGTGTGTTAGGCACTGTCCATTTTCAACAATTACAGGAGATGTTAATGTGTTCACCTGGCTTATCCTTTCTTCCATCTGCTCATTACTACCTTTCATTAGAATGAAAGTGGAAGGGGGAGCCCAAATGTTTCCCTCTGAGATTCTACCTTCTTTTTTTTCTTTAATTTTTCAATGGTTATTTATTTTTGAGAGAGAGAGAGAGAGAGAGAGAGAGAGAGAGCGTGCAGTGGAGGCGCAGAGAGAAAGGGAGACACAGAACTAAAGCAAGCTCCAGGCTCTGCACTGTCAGCACAGAGCCTGACGTGGGGGTGTGAGTATGTGACCTGAGCCGATGTCGGATACTCAACCGACTGAGGCACCCAGGCTTCCCGAGATTCGACCTTCTAAAAAAAAAAGAAAAGTTCTACTCTTCTGGCAGGGACAGACATATTTATAAATTTGGATACATTCTGCCCACTTTAAAGCCATGCCTCAAAAACTCTTTAAATAAATGTTCACACCATCTTGGGCTCCACGCTGACTGATGGTTCATTAAAAAAAAAAAAAAAGAAAGAAAAAAGTCACTCAAGTCTTTCTGTCTGATACGCCTGTAATTCAAGGATATATATCACAGAATGAAACAAATTTGAGGGTTTTCATTTTAAACATTACTCTTTAGAGTCAAGTCCTGTTGGTTTGAAAAACTGTTGGATGTGTTCTTATTACAGTGTTTGAAGACCACTAGAATTGTTATGGTTTCAAGGCTTTACAGAAGCTTATTTTCCAGAGCACAAATTTTTGGACACATTTCTTTTTGTTGCTTTCTTTAATGCAGGCAAAATCTTTTGAAATCAATCTTTAGAGAATTTTTGGATTGCACAATTCAAATTTGTGGCTATCTTACCATTCCAGTGGGTGTAGCTGTGCGTTTTTATTCAGGACCCGAAATTGTTCAAATACATTTAAAAGAGACCAGTACTGAGTCAGGACTGAACCAGGTTGTCCCATAGGATTTGCCATATCATAAAATTCACGCATCAAAGACTGAATCCCAGGAGCAGTAGATGGGAAGAGCTGAAAAGAAACAGTCAAAATGAGAATATCTGAATAAGTTATGGAAAATAATTTAAAAGGTGTTATTACTAGAAAAGTCTTTGTATTTTATTCAGCTGTTTTTAAAAATCAGATATTTATTTAAAATCCATTGGTCAGTTTCATAATATAATTTTCTGTGCAGTTGTCAAGGTAAATGTCACTTTTTATAAGGAACAAATTTTGTTGATCATATTTCTAAATAGGATGAGTTTTCTTTCTCTTTTCATTGAATGGAAATGGTCATCTCCTTCCTAAAGATATCTGAGTACAGGTGAATGACAGACTGAGTCAGGCAGTAGGAAGAATGAGGAGAAATTGCTTTGGATTACAAGTGAACTTTGTCAGGGTGAGAGATATTAATCCTACAAAAAAATCTAGTCATCCTCTTTTGACACCGAGAGTCAGGAAATTAGGATATGCTCTTTCTCCTGCGAAATAATTCTGTAGTCTGTGCCGAGTGATGTTCACTACATTCACAATATCTTAAATTATGAATTCCTGAAGAATGAGACCTCTTTCTTTATATTTGTAGAATTTTGATCCAACTGTCACAAATGTAATATGGGTATGTTTAAATTAATTAAAATAATCTACCAATTAAATTATCTTTGGGGCAAAAGCTTACTTTGAATCCTCTAAAATACGAGTCTATTTTGATGAGCAATGATTGTTGTATGTAAGTGATGAATCATTAAATTCTACTCCTGAAACTAATATTGCACTGTATGTTAACTAAACTAGAATTTAAAGAAAAATTTGGAAAAAATAAAATAAAATGAGTCTAAATTATAAAAACAAGTGCCAAACATTCACTAATTAACTTAGTAAATTAGTTATAACTCAGATAAGTATAATGTGAATACATGGTTTTTTAAGTAAAAAATAAATGTTGATCCATACAGATTAATAACAAACTACCAGTGGACTTTTAAAAATGCTGTTTTAACAAGATGTTTTGTATAAACAAACCTTAGGTAGAAAAATATAAATCCATTGTAGTCTATCTAGACAAGTGACAGAACTAGAGAAAAAGCAAGTACTGAATGTATATGTACTAAATTATCTTGATATTGACCAATACATTAACAGAACCCAAACAAATACACAGAAAAGACAATAAAATGTCATTGATTTTTTTAGGCTGAAACCAGTAATGGTTATCATAACTATTTACATTTTCTTTCTTTGAGGTTTGCTATAGAGTTGCAACAAATTAAGATTTAGGTAGTTTTCTAAGATGTGGTCATATTCAGTAATATTTGATTTTACACGAACAAAAAGGGCACAATGAGCAGAAAGAAATTTTTGTCAAACATCAATGTCCCAAAGCAAAAAGCAAAACTTCTCTAGAAAAACGTGGGCATTTTTCCTTAAGAACTGCCATATACTGGCAGCCCTACTGATCTCATATCCTTTAGCTTGAATAAGCCATGTATTATTTGCAAAGTCCTAAAGAAAATGGATTCTGCTCATTTTAATATTTAGATCTCTGAAAAGAAGAAAGAAGCTTACAAAGGTTTCTGGTTCTTAACGAAATATCTTCATCAAGTGAAAATCAAATAGCTTATGGCTGATCTACTATAATCTCAGTGATCATGAGGAATCAAATGTCACTTTTGTTTTACCAGTTGGAATGGCCCCAAACTCCCAAGTTCCTTTATGAAAGTCATAATTGAGTGCATCTCCTCTAAAGACAGGCATTGATTTGGTTCCTTTTGATAGTTTTCGCCCTATAATGGGGGAGGGGAACAAATCTTAAGCAATTGTTACCAAGTCAAACCATGTTTAGCCCAATTGCTTCCCACTTTATACACCAAAGTTTGAACTCTACAAACAGCTGAGCTAATTAATGCTAAATAATACATAGTAGCTTCAGCTTGTCACAACAGTGTCTGACTCTAAGAAAATTTCATATTTGACAAAGAGATGCTGAATGAAATTGCTCAATAGTGCTTTGGTAGTAAGCCTGGGGAGATGAGCCCTATAGGGTAGACGGTGTGTGACAATTTGGGAACGCAGGAAGAGTCCTCTTCAGCCCTCAAAGTACCAGAGGTCAGAGCAGCAAATTAACATGTGAATCTCTTCCAACTTACAGTTTTGGAGTTTGTGGATTCTGATAAATGGTCCCCCTGCCCCATTTTCCCCTCACATCTATTTTTTTCCTGATGCATCCCAGAGAGGAGAAGTTGCAAATATTTTCCATTCCTTCTGGGTGAAGTGGTTCTAACGGTTTTAATGACAATCTACTCACTAGTGAAGGAAAATAGGGAACTAGAAGGAGAATTAATAAAATCTCAGGGAAACAGCAGTCTGTAAAGTTATGTTCTATCTCTCACAAACAACTCTCCACAGAGCAAGAACGTTGTGAGAATTTCCATGTTCTACTCTTCCAAGTTTTCTGAATACGGGTTTTAAAACAGAAAGACGTATAGAGAATAATGCTGTACTTAGTAATCTGTACAGATTTTCTGATCCATCAAGAAAAGTTATATTAACATGTCATTAAAAAATTAACCAATGCTACTACGAAGCACTACATCCTAATCATCAGAAATCTAAGCAAAGATGTTAACCAGATGTGAATTCTTTAAAAATTAGTATTATAACTCCAGTGCCTTGGTGTCAATCTAGAGCACTTACTGCTATTCTAGACTGGCTCCAAAAAGTTCTCTTATTATCTCTATTCCTCTTAAAGAATTCTAAATAACATAGAATATGTATTATTCATAATACCCACAAACATTCCTTAGGAATTAGGAATTGCCTTATTTTAACCCATAACTGCATCAGAATCAGTCACTCATACTTAGTTGACGTAAAATAATATTAGTCCTTAGGTTAGAAAAATATTAAGAGATGTAATATAATGGATACCAATTAGTTTCAAATGAATTATCAATTTGCTTAACTGCACAATAAAGAAAATGGCACCTTCCAAAGAATGACTTGAAAGAAATATTTGTCACTACAAGAATATGCACTTACCTTAAAAACACCTGATATATAAAGTCCCTGAAATATCTCAGAAAACATGGGAAGTGAAGATTCATTAGAGAAGAGAAAATTGAAAGTATCTTGTAAAAGGAATTCTTCTGTGTTTTGGTCCTCAAAATCCGTATTATCACCATCTTGAAAATTTAAATGCTCATGCACCTGTGGAAGAGTAAAAGCACAGCAAATATTTTTCATTGACTTTTATATTAATGCAGTGGAATCACTTGTAAGACATGATTCATTCCTGTTGGATTGTAGATCAGAACTGACATCTAGTGGCCTTTTTGGAGGTCAACAGTTTTATAAAATATAAGAAATGTTCTTTTGAAGATACAATTTTTATAAGAAAATTAATGGATTATAAAGTCACTTAAGTTTATCTTGAAACTCTTTACTGTTAGAATTCGTGTCCATGAAAGATAATAAGTAACAGTTCGGAACAATAAATTTTAAAGAACACACTAAGATGTGTGCAAGATAATGAATAATTTAAAATGTAGATTCATGAAGTTTCAAAATTTTATGAATGAGTCTTTGAGCTATTAAACTAAATGTCTGAGCCACATATAATATAATCACTCCCCTTGTACAATAGTTTGAAATGCAGTCAATGCAATATGAAGTTGAAATCTGATTGCTCATAATTTTATTTTGCTCCTCTTCCCTTCTTCCTACTCCATACCCCAAAATAAAGCTTTCTGTAGACTTATTCAATGTTTTTAAATCTTCTTGCCACAAAGGGATATTTTAGATGAGAAATATGTAGGAGATGATCTGAATGAGTTCATTTAATTTGAAAGGAAGCAAAAGAACCAGGGTATATAAAAAAACACTCTTCAATTTACACATATTTTATACTAGGAAAAAAAACCATATATTTGAAAAATTCCCATGGCTTTTTAATTAATATATAGGCCAATTTAAAACTAAATACCTAGGGGCACCTGGGTGGCTCAGTCCATTGAGCATCCGATTTCCACTCAGGTTATGATCTCAGGGTTCATGACTTGGAGCCCTTCACTGGGCTCTGTACTGACAGCACAGAGTCTTCTCTGTCTCCTTCTTTCTCTGCCCCTCTCCCACTCACTCACTCTCCTTCTCAAAAACAAACATTAAAAAATAAAACTAAATATCTATATGTAAAGAATAAGAGTTATATATATAAACTTAAGGGAATAAGCTGGGTAACTGCTATTTTCTATTACCCAAATGTCTACCACTTTATTTCATAAACAGTGACTGAACCATAGAAAAATCTGTGCCTGTTCCACAGTGAGGCATAGTAGGGACTGGACCTCAAATCATAGATTCTCCATACATTAGTTAATTTTCTGAACTACTGTAAAATATAAGCCTGTAGCGACTTTAAAACAAGTTGCTATTTATTGGTTGGTTACTATGAATGCAAACAACGCGTGCACACACATACACACACACACACACACGCACATAGATCATTCAGCATAAGGCGGGAAGCTCACAGAAAGCCTTTGGCATACGCACCTGGAGCACAACAGGGTACCTGAAATTGTAGTAACCAATATCAAAAGTTAAAAGTTGAAAACATAATCTGCATCTGAAATAAAAACACAAGGTAATATAAAAATATATTCTTTTTGCTACATTTACTCTATCATTTGATGCATTATTAACAGTTACTACAGTTAAATTTCAAGGTATGTATTAATTAAAGAGAGCAGTGGCTTGGATAATATGGAATTACATGCAACCTATTTTTAAATTGGAATTTGTTTTGTTCCTTGTAGAAAATACAAATATAACGCATTAAACAATGAGTTTAATAATACATTAAACATATGAGTTTACTTCATGAAAATGCAAATATGGAGAAGGAAACTCTCCTACTCCTACACGCTGGGCATTCTTATTCACATAGGAAACATGATAAAGCTTCATTGAGCCACCTCCTTTTTGTTGACATTGTAAATTTAACTTTTTTTTTCTAGAAAAAGGGCATTAAATTACGTTGAAGTAGGCTGTAACATGAAAATAGTAGCTATTGACTGTTGTTAATAAGGGCCATAAGTAAAATTACACCTAGTCAATGCAAAGTGCATATGATAGAAATACCTAAGCTTAAAAAGGAGATACAATTAAAATCCACTTAAATAATGTGTGCTTTATTTCTTGTCACTATTATCTAGACACTAACAAGTCTGTAACATGCTTTGAAGTGTAGGATCTACAAATATGGAAAGATGCTTGCAAGTCCATATTTATATACTGACATAACATTTTCCAAATAGCACCTACTTGTAATAATTAAGATATATTTTCACTAATAATTTTTAGATTGGGGTTTTTAAATTTTTTTTAATGTTAAATTTTGTTTTTACCTATTGAAGGCCTTTGGTCCCAGAGTAGATGTTTCACTGAATACTTCAGCTGCTAGGAGGAGTTTGCTAATTGCTTCCTTCATATTATCAAAAGCCTGAAGAGGTGAACTGGCTGTCAGGAATGTCTCAAAAAATGTTTGCAACTGTGAACAAAGTAAAGGGTTAACTATTGAGTCAATAATCTCAGTTTGTCTATCATTTCCAAGGTGACCAGTTTGAAAGATTCTGTTAGGTTATATCTTCCTGTCATGTTCAAAAAAAACTCCTTAAATAGGAAAGTTTGGTAACCTATATATAATATATATGTATAGGGTGTGTATATACATACGCATATATCTTACATATAATATACTGAAAGTGTATATAATATACTAAAAGTATGTTATAAATGAATATTATGTATATAATATTCAATGTCTATTATGTACATAATATGCAATATGTATAGATTATACACATTTAAAAAAATTTTTAAGGGGAGCCTGGCTGGCTCAGTCGGTTGAGCGTCTGACTTAGGCTCAGGTCATGATCTCGCAGTCTATGAGTTCGAGCCCCGCATCGGGCTCTGTGCTGACAGCTCAGAGCCTGGAGCCTGCTTCGGATTCTGTGTCTCCCTCTCGCTCTGCCCCTCCTCCGCTCATGCTCTGTCTCTCTCTCTCTCTCTCTCTCTCTCTCTCTCAAAAAATTTTATTTAATTATTAAGCCTTTCAACTGAATATAGGGTGCACTACATCTTATAATTTAAGTTACTTTAGCATTTTGGCTTCCCTTTCCCTCATTTCACAGCATCTAATCATGGAAAGTGAAAAGGAATTATTAACAAGAACTTGTGATCAGAACTTACAGGTTTAATTCGTGACTCTACAAACTAGATGACCTTGGACTGACAACTCACTTTGGATTTCTGTGTTCTCTTTAAAATGGGTGAATACTACCAACAAGAGAGCTGTCAATACAAATCGGAAGAAAGTGTACTTGAAAGCCACTGTAAGGTATGAAATCCAAATCCAAGCTTTTTAGTATTGCCACTTTTCTGTATGTATTGGAACAAAAATAACTGCATGAAAGCTGCTTTTTCACAGCATCTTGCTATGGGAGACCTAGCCAACTAATGAAGAATCTAAGAGAGTCTCAGTCTCCTCTTAACGTTTTCGTTTAAGGAACGTTTCATGTGGATAGAAAAGATAGGGCAGTATTACAAAAAGGAGAATAAAGCTCAGGCTTATGTTTTCTTAGAAATACCATTGTTCATGTTGTAAACAGCCATTTTTATTTGCTTAAGTATTAAAACAATCACAACAACAAAACTACCTCTTGAAGATGCTTAACATCAAAGTTCAAGTCAAAATTTTTAAAAAGCATAAAACAAACTTCATATTGGGTTGTACACTTTCTTTGGATAAATATAATCTCTCAAAGATGAAGAACAAAAAATATTTTTTGAAAAAACATGCAGCAGGTATCCTCTTCATGTTTTTGGAAGAACAGACTAGATCGCTCTGAGCTGCGTAAGACTACAAAGTGAAAAACTTTGGTTGCTATGATAATGAAGGACAGATAAGCAACCTGAGGGAAATGGTAAATGTATCTTTAAAAATACACAAGTAAAATCCCCCAAGTGAAACAAATCCTGACTTCATAAACTTTTACCAGCTGAAACACAGAAACCTAATGAGATGTGCATTTTCAGACTCTATGGACACAACATTAGCATTTGGCAATTGGGATGTTTTGCCATTTCACTAAGGAAAATAAATGTAATAATTGTATGATCAAAAGAAAACAAATTAATACGAACACTAAAAATGTTAACACCCTTGAGTCAAAACAGAGTAATATTGTTTTTCCAAATAAAAAGAACTCCTATTTCACTCAGTTCAGCATGATTATGTAGAGAGGGTTACTGATTGTATTATTGCATTTTTTATTTTAATGTTTCCCGAATATCACAAAGGTCAAGGTTAATAATTTAAGAAAGTTGGAAATGTTTGTGTAGCATATAAGATGTATAAGTTTGATATCACATTATATCTTCCATGGCAAAAAATCATTAGAAATTAATGCCTTAGGGTTGTATTTATTCTCCCACTGTGGAAATGATTATTTCTTAATTTCTGTCTGTAACAGTGAGCATTGAATATGAGCATTGAATATGGATTCAGTTCCATTCAATTCACATTTTTTAGTGAGAATTTTACTATGTGGAAAGTACTATACTGTTAGGAGTCATGGCACATAGCACAGTGGTCACACTATAGATACTAGAGGCAAAAAGTCCTGGGTTTAACTTTGGCTCTATGCCTGTTACTATTAAATTGTGAGAACTGGGATTAATGACAGTATCTATTTTGCAGAGGTATCGCTCAGATTAAATGACAGAATTTACATAAGGTACACCACCTCCCAGCACATCAATACTCAGCACATGTTCGCTCCTTGCATCAATTAAAACGAGAGAAGTCCGCAGCCATTTAAAGGAGTGGCTGTTGAAGTCAGATTCTCATAATGTGATGCATTTGTGGAAATTCAAAACTGCCTCTGAGAATTTGAACACACGTGACACCAATCAAAACAGAACATTTCAAAAATATATGATAAACCTTTAATAGAAATGTTTTAAAAGGGAGAATAAAGAGGTATGATGGTTGAATGGCCCCCTCCAGTGGGATGCCTCCCAACAAAAGTGAGAGAGCAGAACTGAAGGGTCCAAATAATTGGCTATCCCCCAATTCCCCAAGACCTCAGTCTGCTCAGAGAAGGACCAACATCAGCCACCAACAATGAAAACAGGGGGCCAGAACACAGCGGCCTTCGCGAAGTATGAGGACAGGAGAGAGAAGCGGGGCTCGGAAAGCATGTTTCGAAATGGAGCAACTTGTTTTATTTTTGTGTTAGCTCGGTTCCAAATTGTTGTCTCTGTATGCATTTCCTTCTATCTCGCTGCACGAATTTTAAATGATCTAAGCCCTTCAGTTCAAAGGAAATTCTAGATGAGTGACCTATTTAATTTATTTAGTACAGTGGCAAACTACATATGCCAGAAATGAAAATAGAATTGTGCAAGTGTTTAATAGGTATCTAAAAAAAATCAACTTTCAGTGAGTGACCCTGAGAGGGCACAATACTTGTATCAGTTCTTGTAACTAACTAATCCACGCAGGCTAAGTGGAGGACTTCTTTGTGTATCTGGTCCTACTGTAATTTGTTATACTTACTGTATTTCCTTGGTCAAATTACTTGAATTCTGTGCATCTCAGTGTGTTCAGATATAGAAAGAGAATTGTGCTCAATGGTCTCATTAGACAATGGCAAATCTGAAATTATTTGATATTAATACCACTTACAGCCATCAGAGCTTGAAAAACCCATTTCACCCAGGAGCTTTCTTAACTCAAGAATACCCGAAGAAGCACTTTCACTTTCGTTGCTAGTTTAAAATAATGAAGCCATAAACTCAAATATCAAGGAGACTTATCCCTCTCTACATCAAGATTTTTAATGGATGTTTTTGAGTTACATAAATATGAGAATAAGATCCCAAAGAAATCACTGCCTTGGCAGTAAGGTAAAAATAAGTAAAAGAGCGTCTTAAAACTTTTTAACATGACATGAAACTATTTTATAAATTCTACATTTTCCTCCTTCATTGTAAAACTGAAATGCAAATTTTGTGCAAAATAAATGTTATAGAAAATGACCTAGTAGGATCGTGGTTGTGGGGCGCCTGGGTGGCTCAGTCAGTTAGGCATTCCACTCTTGATTTCAGCTCAGGTCATGATCTCTGGTTTGTGGGTTTGAGACCACGTCGGGCTCCACACATGGAGCCTGCTTGAGTTCTCTCTCTCCCTCTCTCTCTACCCCTCCCATGCGCTCTCTCTCTTTCCTTCTCTCTCTCAATGTAAATAAATAAGCTTTGAAAAAGATCATTTAAATATACACAGATGGATCAAAATTATTTATTAAAAATGGAAGGACAAGAGGAACTGAAAATCAACTTGAAAATATTTGTAGGAAAACTTCCATCATATCTTTGGTATCTTGAAATACTTCTAAGGAGTCCTATTGACTTCATTCCCCTTCCCCATGTCTGACAACCCTTCTCATGCCAAATTCTGGGCTTCACTTGATTAATTAATTCCCTTTATCTTCCCACAAGACCTTGGGCAAATTGTTCTCAATGGCAATACATTGAGAGCAAACTTGCAGACTTTCTTGTCTGTTCTTACCACGAGACTGTGAAATCTTTTAGGGAAGAAGCTGAACCATTTTATCTTTGGGTGGCTAGTACCTAATGCAGAGTAGATATTGAGTGAATAAAGCTAAGTATAGCATTACAGAAATCACAGAGACTTTGATAAGGGAAATAATTTACTGGAGCTTCTGGATAAAGTAATTTTTCTCCTTAGGACATGTTTATCTCTTATTTCCATCTCATGAGAGAGGGAGGATATGCATTTTTCTGGTGGCTTGTAATAAAACCTTTGAAAAATTGAAGCTTACAGCAGTTCAAGAGGATTTTTGAGATAAGAAAATTTAATCTAAGAGTTAAAACAAAAGACGAAAGATTAGCCAATATTAGAGTTTTTTTTTTTTTTTTTTAAGACATGTTCTCGACTAGCTGGGAAACTATAGCAGAATACAGTTATTTTAGTACCTTGAACTTTGAGTAGTGTTTAATAGCATTGTACTTTACTAAAGTTTCCTAGAATTTATCTCAATATTATTGCATAAAAGAGAAATTTTCATTGTTTCAGTATGAAGAAGAATATTTCTACTTAAAATCATTTTGCACCAAAAAGCATATGAAAAGATGTTCAATGTCACTAGTCTTTGGGGAAGTACAAACCAAAACCACAACAAAATATTAACTCATATCCATTAGGATGGCTACTACCAAAAAACAAAACAAAACAACAAAACAAAACAAAACAACATAAAATAATAAGTGTGGGGAAGAATGTGAAGAAGCCAGAACCCTTGGGCACTGTTGGTGGGAATGTTAAATGATGCAGTATGGAGGTTCCTCATAAAATAAAAAATAAAAGTACCATATGATCCAGTGATTCAACTTCCAGGTATATAGTCTAAAGAATTGAAAACAGAGTCTCGAAGAGAGATTTGGACACCCATTTTCATTGCAGCATTATTCACAATAGCCAAAACGTGGAAGCAGCTCTAGTTTCCACCAATGGATGAATGGATAAACAAAATACATAGTGGAATATTATTCGGCCTTAAAGAGGAAGAACATTCTGACACGTGCTATGGCTTGAAGAACCTTGAGGATATGCTAAGTGAAATAATCTAGTCACAAAAGACACTGTCTGATCCCCCTTACATGAGGTATCTAGAGTAATCAAATTCATAGAAACAGAAAACAGAATGGCAGTTGCCAGCGCCTGGGGGGAGGGGCAAATGCAGGGTTGTTTAATGGGTATATAATTTCAGTTTTGCAAAAGGTTCTAGAGATTGGTTGCACAACAATGTAAATGTGTTTAATACTACTGAACTGTACACTTAAAAATGGTTAAGATGGTAAATTTTGTTATGTATATATTACCACAATTAACATTTTTAAAGTAATTTTGTAGTTTTTACAGCCTCACTCCCTCTAACAACTATGTTTAAGTACTTGCTTAAACAACTTAAACAACTATGTTTAAGGACTTGCTAATTTTGTGCCACCAAAGTCCAAGAGACCACTTCTTCAGTGGTTAAAAATTTGCAAAAGAAACAAAACAAAAATAACCCTTCCCTTGTTCCATTTCTCAGCTCCTGCAAAGAGTGGAAATAGTGTCCAGCTCTACTCCACCTCTTGCTAGTCACTGCTTTATCCATGAACACTCTTTCATTCTTGAGCTTTTTTGTTCATTTGTTTAGGATAGGAAATAATCACATAGCAAGCTTGAATGTTGACAGGAATGATCCGGAAGAGAGGGCAAATTAATATGGAACACAAAGTGAGTCTAGAGGATGATCGTTATAGGTTATAATCAATGCTTAAAAGGAAATAGCACAGAAAAGCTCAGACCCCGTTCCATCCAAGGATAGAACTAAGTGCACCCTTAGTTCTAAATATATGAAATCCAAGATTCTATGTTCTTTGTCCCAACTAAAAGGGGAATAAGTATAGATTCAAATCCACCTATTTGTAATGTCCTTGGAATTTAAGTCTATTGTTTTTGACTGATACTATTATTCTTTCTGTCTTTTACCGACTGGACTAAGATCTCCCTGCCCGACTCTAACCTAACCAGCCTGTCTCCCAGACACTTGCAAAATATTCACAATGTATCCAGAGAAATACAAATACCTCAGCATTTTATCCCAATGTAATATATTTTATAAATAAAAGGATTTTTTAATAACCTTATAATTCTCAATAAGAAAAATGTATTTATAAATTTAAGTTTCTAAAATTACAGTTACCATATGGCTCTAAAGTTAAAAATGTTTTTTCTTCCCCAGAGTTATGATTACAGTTATTGCTTGTACACAATTGGTCAGGACAATAGAAATATGGTATAAATCTTATTAATGAATCTCTGAAATAAAAAAATAAAATTGTCACGAAAATGCATCTCTTAGATGGATATAATTTCATGAAATTTTTTTTATTCAATGAAAACACATATCCATTAAGAGAATATTACTTATGACTAGAGTGATAAGGGTTTGGCATCAGTATTAATATTACTTTTAATGTAAGCATGGAGAAAGCTTGTCCACAGAAATACATATGTATGAAATATATGGATGGAAGGGCGTGTGTGTGTGTGTGTGTGGAGAGAGAGAGAGAGAGAGAGAGACATGGGAAATGGAAGAGTTTAGTTACAGCAACATGACTTAATTCCTTGAACTCCTTCCAAAGTACATGGGAAAAAACGCCACGTAGCGATTTATCATGAAATATTTAATTTTGTTAAAAACTGAAAACAATCTGAGTTGTGCAGGATTTGTTACACAGTGTTATGTAGTGTTATGTAATTACTATTGGCATCTTTCACTTTCTCAAGTTTTGTTTCAGGGGAGTTGTTTTGTTTTGTTGTTTTGTTTTGCAGAATTTTTTTGCCATGAGCCAATCATCACCATAATATTAAGGAGAGGTGAAAGTTAGGTCTTTTTTTTTTTTTTTTTTTTGAGGAGCAGAAGAGTATCTGTGAAAGAGACGGGGAAAGAAGATTCTCTTGAAACCATCTATGTGCCTGCAAAGCCCCTGGAGAGGCTTTATGGATCCCCAGAAACACAGGACACCCTGCTTGAGGATCACAGCTCTGGAAGTGTCTGGCCCTCAGGAGCACATCCACCACTCATCAGGGGGCTGCTGCAGTGCCAGAGAAGTGCCAGTGAGCAGTCTGGACCCAAGGAAAAACTCTCCTTCGTGTTTTAAAGGGATATGATTTAGAGGGAAAATCAGATATTTGCAACAGAATAAAAAGAAGAAAAACGATTTGAGAAAGGGAGAAAAAAAAGACTAAATTAGGAACCCAAGTACTGATGCAATTTTTCATTTAGTGCACGTGTGATATTTCAATATAATTCTATGTTGCATTTAATAATCGTTCACCTTAGCCAAGCTGACACCACGTGCCAGACACTGTGCATTTCTCATGCACTTTTTTGTTAATATTCATAACAATGCGATGAGGTCGACACTCATTTTCCCCATTTTACAGATGAAGAAACTGATGGACGCGAACACAAGTAATTTGCTTAAGGTTACATAGCCAAGAAGTCACCCATAAGGGTGTTAAAACTAGTCTGCTTCATTGCAAAGCCACAGCATTACCTCTGTCATTGTGGTTTTGATTATACTAGATTTAGAAATGTGGATGGACCCTGAAATACAGAAGAATGAATCATCTGTGTTTTTACTTTCATGGAAAACGTGTTTGAAACTGTCAGAATTCTCAAGCACATGACCTTACATCCACACATCTGAAATACCAATTCAATAACTCGAGCATTTATGTAGCCTAATCACCTTTTGGGAAAATTAAGAATATTTCTTTGTAACTTAAATTGCCTGGATCGAGGGCAAATTTTGTGTTAAGTTAAATGATTTAAGAACATAAATATTCTCATTATTTGTTTTAGCTCATTGAAAATTGGCTTGCTTTAGGGTTTACCATGGAAAAACTGAATTAATTAGCTGAATCTAAATTAGGATAGTTTTACTCATTCTCTGGAATTAGATCAAAACTCCAATATTTAAATAAGTTTCATGCTTCCCGTGACATGAATAATTTTATTCATTTGTACTTCTTAACAACCCTAAGCTTTAAAGCATACATTAAACTTGGAAACTCAGAAGATTCAATGTGATTTAATCAGTTTCATAGTTGGAAATTTTAAATTCTCCCACACGTATATCAGAGAATTGATCAGAAGCAAGGTGCAGAAATACAAAAGGCTGTGAATAGCATAAAATTTAATTATTTGCTTTGAATGGTAGAACCCTGATTGCATTATATTCAACCTTCTCAGAGAACTGGCAGGTTATTTTTATTGCCCCTTCTGGAATCTCTCAGTGGGATATAAAGGAGCAGAGAGATTGAACAGTAAAGAGCAAAAGTTAAAGTTGTAAAAATTTTATCATTGGATTTTGTATGTATATGTCTACTAATTTTCTTTATGTGAATGCCATTGTTCAGGTAGGTCACAACTCTTTCCATTAAAGTTAAAACACAGGCCTTCTTTCAACCTTCAGTAAAATAAGGTCTGACAGTTTTTTGGAAAACCTTCCATCTTTTATTAATTGTCTTGAGTAGAAAATGACATTGGAATCAGGTAACAGGAAATATTTGTAACAGGCAGTACAAAAATTTGCAAACAAGATGCATTTGGTCATTTGGTAGAAAGATACCCATCTCATATCTATAAATACTCTCGGAAGAGTAAGAAAGTAAAAGGCAAAATATTTTTCATTTATGTTCTGGATATTTTATGCAGCGTATCTGTTTTAGTTCTTATCAAGTTTCATGGTCAATCACAAAAAAAAGGAAATGTATTCATTATAAAAATAATGAGTTCTGGTTGTATAATAAAGAAAATGATAGACCAATTTGCCCTAACGTATGAGAGCTGGAGTGTTAAAGTCTGTTGAATCCATAGATTTACTACAATCCTCCACTATTTTCTTACATTTCTCTTATATCAGGTACCTTATACATCTCTCTTAGCAGTGTTCAAACAAAACTCCTTCTTTTACATGGGATATTTTAAATGAACATTTAAATATTATGCACAATTTAAAAGTTCATGATTTAGTACTCTAATTAAATATACTGCTATCTAGCCCAAATCAATGTCTTCTCACTGGGGTCCAACTACTGACTTTTGATTTCTCTGCCCCCAACCTCTTTCTCTTTCATTGCTGCCGGAGTCATTTTTATGAAGCACAGTTCAACAGAAAGGACAGAAGTCCCAATGTTCACAGAAGGAGGCGATATAATAAACAATAGAGGCCCTTTTATCTTTTTTGCTACAAAGGGATAGCAATTTTTATAGGAGTATTCAAAAGAAAAAGCAATGCATGAAAATTTTAAACATCTTATTTTAATTTAAAAAACATAAATGTTATTCCTTTGTCAACTTTGTAGCACACAGCCAAAGTATTTTATTTGCATGAAGGTGAACTAATTGGAATTGTTACTCATCTACTTTATGGAAACCTCACCCATAATGCATTGGTTATAGCCACAGTTATGTAAGAACATAAAGACACTTGCAAAGAAATCTCAGGGCAGATAGAATACTAGGTTTCACAATTCTCCCTGACCCCACGAAAGCTGTTACACCACATAGAATTCACCTGCAATGTTTCCAAGAAATTTTCCCAGATAGATTCCTTTATAAACATTCCTTTGCTTTTATAGAACTAAGTCTATCTCTTTTTGCACCGATAGTTCATCAGTACATGATGAGGTAAGCATACAAATTCTTGCCTCAGACACTGAGTTCTTGGGCTCAGCAGTCAATATGCTTTATGGAGGGCATAAAGAGCATTGCTTAAAACTACAAGTAGTTAAGTGGGAATTAAGAGAGATTTTATTCACTGAAGATCTGAGTCCTAATCCTAATCACGTTTGTTAGTTCTGTCATCTCTTTAAATCATGAATCTTGATTTCCTTATCTATAGAATGGATATAAACATATCACCCTATCCCTAAGGATTCTTAAAAATATCAAATGAGATCATATATGAGAATATATTCAGAAATGATCCCACTGTCATTTTATATTTTACAGTGCATGAAATCCCAGCTCTTCCAGATCTGACTCTAACATACCTTTGCTGGTTTCCCCTACTCCACAAACCCGATGTCTTTTTCCCTTTCTTTGTCTCCAACCCTCCCACTGTAGGCTACCCTAGGATTTTTCCCACCCTGAAATATATACACATTCTAGCCAAATAAATAAGGCAGCTCATACTTCCGAGACTATAACCTATGTTCCTATGCTTCATGATGTCTGTCCAAAGAAAATGCAAATATCCCTTCTCCATTTCTAAAGACACACTACTCATTTTTCCAAGATCAGCTAAAATGCCACCTATTTCATGAAACTTACCTCACTTTCCTACAGCTGAGTAATTTTCTCCTACTCTTGACTGTCCCAGCAACTCAGCCATTTATTGCACTCCGCTCGGTATTAAAGTTATTTATAAATGTCTTTCTCCCTCCCTCTCCCCAACTGGAGGGTTCCCTGAAAGCAACAACCAACATTTCTCTTTTGAGTCCTTCTCCACATTGCCCAGCACACAGGTATCCTTTAAACAACTGTGGAATATAAGTGAGCTGAATTGAGTATGAACAATTATTAAATAGTCAACACTGCTTCTCCTTTGAGTTGTTTTTGACTCCATGATTAAACATGAAAATATAACATATACAATGAGATACAAATTAAACACATTGATTCCCCACCAATTTTTTTATGGGGAGAGATATTGTTTTTCCATGTTACTCGATGAGGGACACACAACTATTAGAAGCTTTGTTCTCATCAAGGAGTACAGAAGTCATCGGATTAAATACTCTTCCCTTTCTCTCTTTTGCTGTCTTCTGTCCCTAATTTTTTTAAAAAAGTTTATTTACTTATTTTGGGGGGGGAGGTGGAGTGAGCAGGGGAGGGGCAGAGAGAGAGAGAGAGAGAGAGAGGGAGAGAGAATCCCAAGCAGGCTCTGCACTGACAGTACAGAGCCCGACGCGGGACTCAAACTCATAAACCACAAGAGCTAAAATCAAGAGTCAGACACTTAACCAACTGAGCCACCCAGGTGCCCCTCTCCTGCCCCTAATTTAAAAACTTCCTTGTTCTCTAGTCTAAATAAATCCCATCCCATGAAACCTGCTGACAATCTGCTCCAATGTGAAAATCCTTCTTTACAGTGGTGTGGCAATTTGGAAAAACTGGCCACAAATTCTTCCAACCTCTGTGTTCAACCCCTCCACCACACCTCCTCCCATTCAGAGGTGGAATCTCTTTCCTCATTTCTTGAGTCTTGGTTTAGCCCTGTGAAGCTCTTTTGTCAATGAAACATCAGTAAATGCAATGCAAACTGTTTTAATTTCCTGAGGCTACTGTAATAAATTACTTCAAACCTGGTGATTTAAAACAGTGGAAATTTATTATCTCATGGCTATGGAGGCCAAAAGTCTAAAATCAAGGTGTTAGCAGAGCCACATTCCTTCTTAGGGATCTGGAGGACAATGCATCCCTTGTTCCTTCCACCTTCTGGTGGCTGTAGGCTTTCCTTGGCCTGACGGTGTGTAACTATAATCTTTGCTCCATTTTCACATGACTCTCTCCTCTTCTGCCTGTACCAAATATCCTTTTGCCTTTCTCATATAAGGACACGTGTCACTGGATTTAAGGCCCACTTGGATAATCCAGGATGATCTCATTCTGAAATCCTTAACTTAATTATATCTGCCAAGAACCTTTTTTCCAAATCAGGTCACATTCACGGGTTCTTGGGGTTAGGACATAGATATATTTTTCGGGGAGCAACTCTTCAGCCCACTACACAAACAAAAGCTTGAAGAGAACTTGGCCTTCGGGGCTTGCTCACTGGCTATTCTTGGGGACCCTGACACTCCCACCATATGAAAGAACACTGGGTAGCCTGGTGATGAGAAACACATGGCCACGTCACCTCCATGATCCTAGCTAATGCCAGGCCAACAGCCAGGCAAGTGAGTGAGACCAAGCTAGACCATCCAGCCTCAACCGAGCCACAGAAATCGGCAGGGTTTGCCCAACTAACCAAACAGGATAAGGAGAATAATAAATAAATATTTGTCATTTGAAGTCACTAAGTTTGGGGGTGGTTTATTATGGTGCAAAAGCTAACTACTTAAATTTGCTTTTTTGCTTATTTGTTCACACTGTGTCTTACTTTCCTCTCATTTTGGCATGGATTCTGCATCCCTCCTAAATCTCCCACATGAGAAAGAAGGGGATCTAAGAACTTCATGTTGCTTTATTTTCAGTGCTTAGAGTGTAGTGTAATGCCTGCTGCTTCTGGTTTGGCTTCTCCACTTCAAATGCCTCCAACTTCACTCTGACTTCCATCCCCAACACTGAATAAATTTCACCCTTTCGGCGGACAGATTCCTAAGCCTTCTCTTCTCACCTTCTTGCCTGAATATACCAGAGTTGGAATATACCAACCCTGTGAACCTCAAGGGCATCATTTGAGGATTCTACTTATGATTTGAGGCCCCATCTATTTGAAAATAACCCTTGAACCTATGGTGTCGAGAGCAGGCACTTCTGCCCAGGCTGTTTTTACAATGATGGGAATCTGGACACAGGGGACGTGCCTTGTCACGTTAGGAAGTGCAAGCAACAAGTGATAGGATACCTCTGTTGGAAATAGCAGGAGGGAGAAGGGAATGGGGAGAAAAAAAAACAAGAGGAGGAAGTGAATGAGTAAAGAAACACCAAACTCCCAAGGCGAGAATTTTTCTGTGTAGGGCCCTCAGGCAGGGTATGGAGCCAAGGAGACCTAAGAACCAGGCAGATGGGTGGAACCCCCACATGGGTAAGCAGCTGTGAGATCAGGATCCCATCTCCCTCTCCACTTCCTCACTCCTCCATCCTTTCCATCTGATCTAGCTCAGGAAATGACACCACCATTCAAATATTGCCTACAGCGTGATCTTTGAGCCATCTCTATCCTCTTTCTCAACTCATCACCAACGTTTGTTTCTACCTTGAACAGGTCGAGACTTCTCTCCTTCTGTAGACCACAATCTCACCAACTAGTCCAAGTCACCAAGCTTTTTACTCTGACACCCAAATAGCCTTGCAATTGATTTCTCCACCTGTGCTCATAATCCTCTTCAATGTGATCTCCACACAGCAGCAGAGCAGGCTTGAAAAGGTAAATGAGAGTATGACATTCTCCTGCTCACCATTTTTCAGTGGCATCCCTTTGCCCCTAGGAAAAAAGTTCAAATTCTTTACTTTGCCTATAAGTCTTGCATGATTTGGCTCTTACCTTTCTCTCCTACCTCCTCACTACCACTCTTCTTTTGTTCAACATAACACACTTTCAGTGCCTGTGATGTTCTGTGCATGTGCCAAGATCTTCCTATCTCAAGACATTGGAATTCTCCACTTGCCAGCAACGTTTCATCACCAGTTCTTCAAATGCCACTTAGTCTTTTTAAAAAAAATTTTTTTAACACTTATTTATTTTTGAGAGACAGAAACAAGGACAAGCAGGAGACGGGCAGAGAGAGAAGGAGACACAGAATCCAAAGCAGGCTTTAGGCTCTGAGCTGTCAGCAAAGAGCACAATGCAGGGCTCAAACCTACGAACCATGAGATCATGACCTGAGCCAAAGTCGGACGCTTCACTGACTGGTGCCCCAAATGCCACTTAGTCTTATCAATGAATTACTGCCCAAATGTCACCTAGTCAGGGAAATCTTTCTACCATTCTTAAAGTGGGTAAACCAGTTACTATGTACGCATCACTCTTACTCATTTCATTCTCAGCTACATTAAAAATCCATCATTATCTATATTTGTTCATATGTGTATAACTAGTTCTTTATCTGTATTTCATCTACCATTCCATACAAGGATAAACTCCATGAAACCAGGAACTTTGTCTTGTTTATTACTATATCAATGGAGCTTAATTAACACAATGTCTAGCATATGAGAAGTCCCCGGTAAATATTAGTAGAAGACATGAAAAACCTCATTTAACTCTTTGGAAGATGTTCCTATTTTATAGAGAAAGTGGTTTGGAAAGACCGAAAGACTTGCCTGATGTCATACAGTTGGTACAAGAACGCTGTTAGTGAACATTCATTCCCAGGCCCCTAGAGGTCATCATGCCTTGGGATTTTCTTTTTAGTTCTATAGATCCAGCACTATAGATCCAGTGTTAGTGATTTATGACTTTTCCCTTTAGAGTAAAAGTGCAACCAGATATTTGCTTATCACTCAGATTGAAAAGATGTCATTCTTGTCCTAGTCATATTTTGCAATCACATCTCTTTTCATTTTGACAGTCACTCACAGAAAGCATGGAAACGTAATATATTTCCTTAGCGTACTGTTTTTCTTGTGTGACTTTGGAATTTAGAGTAATAATTTCACTCTGTCACTTGAGTACATGTTCTTTATGTGGATGATTTGGGTAATCAAGCACATGGGAAAATTCTCATACCTTTCAAATACATTCAGGCATAAAATTTCTCGTAGAAATCATTTTGGTACAGTGTTTTTTAAAACAGGTAGTGAAAGCTGTGGTACTCGGAACTATTGGATTCTGGAAGACTAGGCTCCAGGCATGGGGAAGCTGGTTTAGAGAGGAAGTCACACTGTACCTGGATACATAAACATACAGGGACACCTGTGATATCCTTTCCCATTTGCAGTCCCTTGCTCCAAATTTTAAAGACCTGCTTCATAGAGCTCCTAAGAACTGCTTTCATGAGTATGACAGGGGGACAAGAGGACAAGCTGTTATGAGACTGAGAGGATAGAGTGGTGGGTATGAGGATGCTTCCTATCAGTTAAGAGGGAAGTCAGGGAACGAGTGAATCAGGCTGATGCTCCATAGAGATAGAACTAACAAAAGCGAGGACATCTATCTGTATAATGTAGTAGATATAGAATGCAGCATGAGGTATGTGTGCAGAATTCTGATAAATAATTCATCTTTATCTGTCTTAGTAGCACTCATAAAAATGGAAGACAAATTTTCAGTTTCATATCACAATATTAGGTCATTTACATAATTCAAAGGAATTTGCATTAACCAACGCTTTGAGGTTCAGGTTGAAATCAAATAGAAGTACACACCAAAGATAATGGTTAATGGAATGCATTTTCAGATACTAAGTCTAAAATGCTAATGCTAACTTTACGGTAATTAAAAAGAACCTATGTATCACAAAATTGTCTTAAATGGAAAAACAATGTCCAATGACTGACAAATGCTGAAAGCATTCCAAGTAATTTTGTGGGGTAGGCAATTTAAATGGCACTGAAAATGTACCATCATTCAGAATCTCTACTTAGCACTAAGCATGGATTACCAAATCATGTTTTAAAAATAAATGTGTATAATCTGATGAAAGAAAAGGGCCAAAGTGTCTAAGCGTTTTTGTCCTTTTTTCTTTCACTGTTGGACAGCTCAGGCTATTAGTGCAATATCTAAAAAGATCACTTGGGGGCAATACAGTATTCTTGTTTTTCTTCATCTCATAGCCATGCTAGTTTCCTCAGTGACAAAAGACTGCTCTTTCTTTCAAATTTGAAACCACCTTTTAATATATGGGAGGGAAAAGGCTGTATATCATTTTAAACTTACAGTGCATAAATCACATAAGACAAATGCAAGTCAGATTTTCTCCTGAAGGGAGCAAAAGTCTGTCTTCTTTTAGCAGACAAATCAGTTTTACCTAGTTGGCACATTTGGGGATATTTTATATTTACAATTTGTCACTGGCTTTGAGATAGATCTCAAAGAATAAAGGACATTGTGAATAGAAACGTTTAAAATGGCAGACATGTAATAAGCTTCGAAACGTACTGGTGGAAAATTATTTTGTTTCAATAACCAAAGTAAAAATATAAATATCATCTGTGTTCTCCGTTGGGTACATATTTTATAATAAACTTAAGCATGAAAGTCATTAATTGTTTGAGATACTTATTGCTATTGCCTTCTCTGTATTGCGTCACATTCACAAAACACTTGACAAAGGGGTTATTTTTATATCTGATTATTTTTTCAGCAATTTGATGAGTGGTGTCTCCATTCCAAGCCGTTTCTCTTCCCCTGTCTTCTAAGCACTAGGTATCATGTCAGGCACTAAAGGTTTATTTCCTTTTTAAATAAAAAATAAACATAATCTCTTCGTTCAAGGCCAATAATTTTTTGGGCCAATAAATTTTTCTTCTTTGTTTTTGTTCTCTTGATTCTTTGCTGACTTTATCTGATTTTTTTCTCCCAACATATTTTCCTGTCCTCAGAAGATATTTATCATTACCACAGTGATGGAACACTCAGGTGCGTCTTGTAAAAATACAGGAATCAAGATTTACAAAATCAATTTTAACTCTCTAGGTACCTACACAGAAGTGGAAAAATTCAGGAAGATTGCAGGGAGTTTTGCCTTAACTCACGGGTCCATTAACCAAAGCTCCATCTTACCATTCTTTATTGATGGAGAGTAATAAAGGAGGGGGATTACAGTTGCGCTGTCTTTGAACATCTTTCTGGCTTTGCCAGTTCATCTATTAAGGAAGTAATGAGAAACTCAAAAATTGAAATTAAGAGGGTGCTGTTCTCTATGGATGCTTAAAGTATTTGAAACATTGCTTATATGCTTTTTCCATGTTCATTTTTTGCTCTAAACATTTGTTTATTTTATAAACTTATGATTGGCGACGTGTAACAAATCAGAGCGACACTTCCCTGCTGGACGAGCCTGCACTAATTGATAAGAGTTTCTATGACGTCCATACGGCATACACTCCTAGGCTCCAGTTTGGAGAAACAGAAGCTCTTTGCAGGTCCTCCGTTGGACCCCTTCCTCATCCTCGCACAGGTATCCACTAGATGGCACCAGAGAGAAGCAGGTTTTGAACAAAACCAGTGAAGAGAAGCATAATAGGGAAATACACATCCTAACATCCAAATGCCACTGAGAAATTCCCTTTTCTATCTTTCAACCATTCCGAAGGCATTCATTTACTTCCCCTGATTTCACACTGAAGTAATTATTATATTACATATAATATAATGTATATATAAAATATATATTAATTATGTATATGTATAATTATAATGTAATATAATATAATATATAATGCATAAATACTAGTTAATTTTAATTTGCATAAATTAATTAGTTCACTGAACTAGTTCTGAAAATATATATCTGAATTAACAAAGATGTGATAGGTAAATTCATCATATTCATCTTTTGTTGCAGAACCTACTCTTAAATCTATTTTCCCCAAATGAGAGGTTTTTTTGTATGTTACAATTAATGAAGTTCCCCATAATAAAAATAATAATGATAGATAACCATTCATTGATAAACATTTTTGAGTGCCTTCCATGTTTACAGGCATTTTCTGAGGCTCTCAGAATACAGAACGTTGCATGCTGTTCTGAAGCTTATGGGCATGTGTTGAAATGATAATTTTTGATCAAATAAACATGACTATGATTAATGAATAATTATCTTCCTATTTAGGATAATAATTCAGATGCAGTATTAAGAATTAATGAATGTACATGGGGCGCCTGGGTGGCGCAGTCGGTTAAGCGTCCGACTTCAGCCAGGTCACGATCTCGCGGTCCGTGAGTTCGAGCCCCGTGTCGGGCTCTGGGCTGATGGCTCAGAGCCTGGAGCCTGTTTCCGATTCTGTGTCTCCCTCTCTCTCTGCCCCTCCCCCGTTCATGCTCTGTCTCTCTCTGTCCCAAAAATAAAAATAAACGTTGAAAAAAAAATTAAAAAAAAAAAAAGAATTAATGAATGTACATAATTACCTGACAAACCTTTTATGCAACAAAGCTGGGAGTGAATGAATGAAATGAATGAGTGAATGAAATTTTTCAAAATAAGAGACAATTTTGCCATCAACAGTACCAATGCAAAATAACAAAATTATTTTAAAATCATGTGCAGTTGCAAAACAACCATTCTTTTTCTAGAGCAATTATAGACCTGAAATAATATGAACACCAAAGTGGGCTGATTAGATATGTTTTTATTTTATAATTGTTATTATGTTTTTATTATGTCAGCTTTAGCCACATGCTTATTTAATTTTGTGCTTGTTATCTATAATTTTTATTTGTATAAAATCATGCTTTAAGATGACCACCCTGATGCAGTTTTTAAATGTAATCCAAATAAGAGTAGATGAAATAATACATCAATTCATTTTACAAACTCCTGAGACCAGCCTTTTATTCACATTCTTTCTACAAGCTGACATAAATCTCCGGGGCCTGCAGAAGGGCCAGATGCTCAGTAAAAAAGTCTTTTACAAGGTCAGTTCCACAGTCTGCAGTTTTAGATGTAAAATGAAGATCAGAAGAAGAACACTTCCTAAGGTTGAAAAACCATACTGTAACTTTAACCTGCATCCAGAGACATTACTCATTTTTACCCCGGGGAATATATGAGCAATCTCATCCAACATTATGAAAGGCACTGCATAAATACTGATGACAAATGAGGCTAACTTCATCCCCTGCAACTGTGTGATGTCTCCAAACCTGAGTAAGAGATATATGCATTCTTTAAAAAGGGTCTTTGTAAATAACAACATCCCTGCTTTGCCAGAGTTCGCTCTCCTCTGTGTACATTTGCTGACTGCACGGATGTGAGAGGCAGGGGCAGGCACTGGAGATGGAAGAATGGTTCCCAGAAAGCCCCGGTGGTGGGAGAGCTGGTGATTTAGAGCTGCAGCCTGGGCAGGATGTTGCTTTAACTTGGGTTTCTTTTGGAGATGAGTCTTACAGATAGATACTGACTTAAGAAAAGCCCACATTATCCCATGTTTTCCCCTTTCTATCAGAGTGGCACTGTCCAGAAATTCAAATTATGACATCTGTCCAAGGCATTTGCCAGAAAGCCACTGGAAGACCACTGAAGCATAGATGAGCTAAATTAGACCGGTTAGGGATGAAACAGATTTGGGCATTTCTTCACACAGTTAAAAAATTTTAAATGGTAGTAACTAGACTTATCATGGGGGTCATTTCATAAGGTATAAAAATACTGAATCACTAGGATATTTATCTGAAACTAAGAAGGTACTGTATGTCAATTATACTTCAACTAAAAAGAACATATCATCTCCAAATACAGTTTTACTTCTTAAAAAAATGGTTGAAATGATCCTCAATTGAATTCAATCCAAAACACATTTATCAAGAGCTGATTATATTCAAGGAATTATCTTCATCTAACTTTGACTACCGAATATCAACAAATGAACGTCTTTAAATGTAAGATGGCTGATCAAACAATGAGTTCATTTAAGTTATGTCTCAACTAGACAAAATAAGACTTTTGACAAGTCTTCCTGCCGGAAGTCACAAATCACTCTAGCAATACATTTTCGTCAAAGCAGTCTGTTCTGATCACAGGTATAAAGAATCTCCAGATGTCATAAAGAAGTTACAGATATGAGAGCTTCCTCTCTGCTGGATAACTAGAATGGATAAAGGGATAAATCGTGACTTTTTACTGTAAGAGCCAAATTTAAATTTATGACATTTCTTGCCATTAATCTATATGACCTGTGCATAAAGACAGCCATGGGCCCATTTGACCAAAATTTACAGTTAGAATGTTCATGTAAGAGTTCCAGTCATGGATTCATGGATAAAACTGGAGGGTTTTGTAATTGAATTGAAAGCATTTTAAGGGAAGAAGTTGTTGAATAAAATATGGCTTAAAATTGGATTTATTATATTCACCAAGAAAATTGACACTGCTTTAGCAGCAACTTATTTTTTTAAGAGAGAAAGAGTGAGCACGTGCAAGTGTGGGGTGGAGGGGGAAGAGGAAGAGGCAGAGAGAGAATCTTAAGCAGGCTCCACGCCCAGTGCTGCCCAACGCAGGGGGCTCAGTCTCAGGACCCTGGGATCATGACCTGAGTTGAAATCATGAGTCAGACACTCAACTGACTAAGCCACCCAGACCCAGGCACCTCTAAATGCTTGTTTTAAAACGGAATAAAAGGATATAGTAAACAAATGTTACATTTGCTATTGATTTTCTTTCCTGTTTTCTATGTTCCCCTCACTTTTTTTTTTGAGAGACAGCGAGTGAGCAAGAGAGAGAGGAAGTGGGGGGTAGGGGCAGAAGGATAGGGAAAGCTAGAATCCTAACAGGCTCATCGCTCAGTGTGGAGCCCCACAAGGAGCTTGATTTCACCACCTGGGGATCACAACCTGAGCCGAAATCCAGAACTGCACGTTCAACCAACTGAGCCACCCAGGCGCCCCTCTTCCCCTCAGTTTTAAATTTGAACATCCTTTGGAAACACCTAACTCTTACATTTTAAATTGTTTTTATTGTATAGAAGGAGATCTTAGAAGAAAATTTACTTTACAAAGTATCTATTTTTCATTATTTCTCAAACTTGCATTTCTTGATATTTTTCAAGTCTCCCTAAAGCTCTGGCAGGTAAAATATCTCAGCAGCAAACCTAATTGGAAATAAATGAGCTCATAGTTATAGCTGTTATTACTTTCATACTTCCACTAACTGCCAGAATATTCTATAAGTGGCCACTGATAACCGGTTTAGTAGGTTTGCCTCACTGCACAGTGCATAAATCACGACTGATTTAACTAAGTAATTCAGCCTTTGAGTCAAGGACTCAGTACACACACACACACACACACACACACACACACACAATTGTGTTTCCACAGAATTTAAAGCCAGTAAAACTTTGATGTCACATAGTCAGGCTTCAGAGTGGATCTTGGTCCTGTCTTCCACATTAGCATTGAGAACTGTTTCCGCATATTTTTCACATCTAAAACTATCAGGAGGAAGCAGTTTTGGAGGATGGTCAAGTGATTTAACAGATAAGTAAAATCTATTTGTTTTAGCTGAAGCAACAAGCACTTCACTTGAAAGGTAAATAGACACTCCCTTGTTTTCAGAAATCTAGCCATAGCATCCTGTATAACTTTGACCTCGTAAGGAAATAATCGCTCTCTGGAACATTAACCCAGGAAGCTGTACTACCTCCCTGTGAGAGCTGATAACGGTATTGTCCAGAGTAATCAGGCAAGATCTTGAAAAGACAAATTCCAAGGAGAGGATAAAAATGACAAGAACTGCATGCTTTCCAGTGCTACATCTACTGCTTGCCTCTGTCCTGCAGACGCGACAAGGATATGAGTAAGAAACAAACTAGTGAATAAAGCATGAAAATCTAAAGAGAACCAAATCACAAAGAGCTTTCTTTTCTCGTGCTTTACCTTCAAGAAATACAGTAGTCTCCCATTATCCACGGGGGGGGGGGGGGTCTGTTTCAAGACTCCCCGTGGATGCTTGAAACCACGGATACTATTGCACTCTGTATGTACTGGTTTTTTCTTACACATACACACCTAAGATAAAGTTTAATTTATAAATTAGGCACAGTAAGAGATTAACAACAGTAACTAATAATAAAGTAGAACAGTTGTAACAGTGGGCTGTATTAAAAGTTATGTGAGTGTGATCTCTCTCTCTCTGTCTCTCTCTCTCTCTCTCTCTCTCAAAATGTCTTCTTGTGCTGTACTCACCCTGCTTCTTGTGATGATGTGAGATGATAAAATGCTTGTGAGGGAGGAGGTGAGGTGAATGACATAGGCACGTGATGTAGGGTTAGGCTACTATTGCCCTTCTGCTGATTCATCAGAAGGAGGATCATCTGCTTCCAGAAGCCATTGGTGGCGGGGAACAGAAATTGCGAAAAGCAAAACTGCGGGTAAGGGGAGATTACTGTTTTATTTCTACCAGTCATTTCTACTGGGGCTAGGAGAAGTGATGCTTAAATAAAGAAGAAAAAAGGGGGGGGGGTACTTCAAAAGGACAAATAATAAAAATCTGTGTGAAGGGGATTGTGCAAGCCGTTTTGAACTGGTCTGTCCAGGGGTGGCAACGGTCAGGATGACTGGAGTGTGGGGAGGGTGGGTGCCAGAGGCTCCTTTGAGGGGACAGAATGGAGGAAAGTATTTTTGTTTTCCTCCTGCCTCTCCCCTGTGATCCCCTGTAAAATCCACCCCAGGACTCAGGCTGCTTAATTCTGGGGTGATTATGTCCTGCTCAGGTGAAGACTTGATGAGAAGTGTGAGATTGTAACACATCTCATATTCACTCCTCCACTCTATTGTCTCTCAAACCTCAAGTCTGATGGATTATAATGGAGAGAAGTGCTTCCTCCCAAGGCTTTATTTACTTCCTAAGGGTTTAGGGAGTAAAATTCTGACCAGAGAAACCACCTGCAAGAGTGGCAGCAGAGAGAATTGATTGAAAGTGGTTTTTGTGACGCCTGGAACTCATTCTGTGCCATCTCCTTGGGGACACCTACAGGACTGACCTTCCCCAAAGAGCAGACCCGTTGGAATACAGAGTATCTGCAGGAGCACTTCAGCTCGAAGAACAAAACAGGGACACATGAAAAGTACAGCTACCTCCAGTAGGGGGCAAGCAAAGTAAAAGTTAGGCAACAAAGTAAAAGACACATACATTGCTACTAAAACTAATAATAGACTCAGGACCCTGTGGTGCAATGGATAGAACAGTGACTTCTCAAACTAATGGACTAGGAATTTTTAAAAAGCATGATTAATATACTCAAGGAAATAATACATTCAAGGAAGACAGGAGCAAAATCAAATGTGAAAAAGAAATGATAAAGAATCAAGAGGAAATAAAATAAGAAATAAATTGGTGTAAGTAAAAATATGCATACTTCTTAAGGGGTTTCTCCACATGAAATGAAGGGGTCAAAATCTGGACAACAGAAGAAAGGAAGAAAAAACAGTGAGCAAAAATTTTTCAAGCAATGATGAAAACACATTTTCCAGAATTAAGGAGTAAAGACTTCAGGCCCAAATTGGAAACACTCAGTAAGGAGAGAAACAAATAGGGGAGGATGTCGTTAAGCAATCTGGAGAGCTAATTCCTATCTTACACGAGTTGTTCCAAAAAAATTGAAAAAGAGTGAAAGTTATCTAGTCCTATTTTATCCAGTAATCTCAACTCTGAACACCAGGTAAGAGAAATATAAGAAAATACAATTATAGGTCCATATCATTTATGAACATAGATATAAAAATCGTAACTAAACAAATCCAACACATTATTGCAAAATAGTCCCATAATCACATAGGTTTCATCTCAGTGATGCAAGGAGGTTTTATTAAAAGAAAATCTAGCGATGTAATATACCACAAAAATAAACCTGAGGAGGAAAAAAATCATATAATTTTATTAATGCAGGAAAAAGCATTTATAAAGTTCAAAATCTTTTTATGGTGAAGACTCCTAGCTAACCAAAAAAAAAGGGAACTTATTTAACTTTGTAAAGTTTATAAATCCGTCTCTCTCAAAATTACGCTCTAAAAAGGTTTACAAAGGAAATCATGTGATGTCTGGGATTTGTTTCAAAATAAACTGTTGTCTGGGAAGGGGAGTGGAGAGGGTGCAGATGAAACAAAATTATCCATATATTGCAATCGTTGTAACACACTGATGGATACTTTGTGGTTATTTATATTATCCTCCCTCTTTGGCAGGAATTATAAAAATTAAAGACCAAAACCTACTGCAAGCATTTTACTTAAGAGAGAAGCTTCAGCTACACTCCTTTTAAGATGAAGAACAATTTGAGAACACTTAACTCTCATTTCTACCCTTAAAGAAAGTACTGGAGGTTCTGACCAAAATTAGTAAAGGGAAAGAAAGAAAGAGAAAAGATATATAAGAATTAAAAAGGAGATTAAGGAGCAGCCGGGTGGCTCAGTCGGTTAAGTGTCCGACTTCAGTTTAGGTCACGATCTCGAGGTTTGTGAGTTTGAGCCCTGCATCCGGCTCTGTGCTGACAGCTCAGAGATTGGAGCCTGCTTCGGATTCTGTGTCTCCCTCTGTTTCTGGCCCTCCCTTTCTCACACTCTGTCTCCCTCTCAAAAATAAACCTTAAAAAAATTATTTTTTAAAAAGGAAATTAACATGACTTTATTTGCAGATAAAATAATCATCTGTCTTAAAAACTCAAACCTAATGATACTGATGATAAAATTATTGACACAAGTTTACCAAATACAAGTTCAACTTCAAAAATAGTATTTCTCTATCCTAGCAATAACCAACTACACAATACAATGTCAAAAAGCATATCAACAAATATTCTAAGGAATCTAGAAATAAACATAAGAACATACAAGATCTTTCTAGAGAAAATATTTTAAACTCTAATAAAGGAAAAACAAAATGATCTGACTCAAGAGACAATATTACAAATATAATAATAATAATATTATTCAAAAATTAATCTATAAATTTTATGTGATTATATATTGAAATTACTGGAGGATCTTAAAAATATACTTGAATGCTAAAATATTTATGAGGAAATAAATGTCTACACCATAGTTAATTTGATTTTGAAAATAAAAAGTAGAAGGAGCAACCTCCCTGCCAGGTGTTAAGATGTATGTACACTGTCAAAATAATAAAACAAGTGGGCCAACTGGAACAGAACAGAGAGCTCAGAGGCAGCTCCATATACAAATAGGAATTTATACAATAAAAGTGATATTATAGTCATGGGAAATGATGAGTTTTTAGCCCATGAAAATTGATCATATAGAAAAAAATTCTGGATCAAAGGTGACCTCTAGTTGAATAAAATATTTGTATGTCCTGGAAAAATTATAAAGGTAATAGAAGAAAATGAAGAAGCCCACCCCTGTGACTTAAAGATAAGAAACAACTTCTGGAACTAAATCTCCAAAGCAGAAATTATAGGGAAAGTTCAATTTGATGAATCAATTGAAGATTTCTGATCAACAAAGGATACCAAGGATAAAGTTAACCGATGACAAACTGAGCCATTTGCGAGAGTACGATACTACTGTTCACCTGTTGCAAGCTGGAAAGGTTAAGTGTTGGGCAGGTTGTCGGGACATGGAAAGACTGATAATGGCACAGGAACTGGCACAGGCGTTCTGGAGGGTAAGCTGGCTTTACTGAATTCTATCAAATGAACCCATAGCTGACGACCTAGCAAGTCCAATGATAGGTATATGTTTTCCAGAACAAATAGATTCAGGTTCATTAAGAGTCTAATACAAGAATTTGTACATTCGCAGCACTATTTGGATTAGTCGAGAGTTGGAACAATCAAGGTGTCTCTCACTGGAACGCTGGTTAAGTGAAGTGTAACGCAATACATCATGGAATACAGTTAATCAGTGCAAAGTAACACAGGAGGTGGACACATAACAACGTGGGTGTTTCCTTCCCGAAAATATGTAGTGCTTCACATAAAAAAGTTAGAAGAAAAAAATCTCTAATACAATACAATTTACGTAAATTAAAAGCACATATATGCATAACAAAACAAAACTGCATTTTTACAATAACCTAAACAAAAAGATACACATTAAATCATTGTAATGCTGCCCCAAGGAATTGCATGGGGAATAAGGATGAGATGGATTATATAAATAGATGTGGGAGTCTTGCACCGATGGCTAATGGCAAATTCTACAAGAACAGGGATTTTGGACTGGGCTCCGTAAACATTTGTTGAATGCGTGAATGTGACATGAATTTAGTGATATGATTCTTTTATCTCTCAGTACCTGAGTTCCAAAAATTAGGTTGCATCATTTGAAACTGCAATTTTTTGTAAGTCAAGAATGGCCACATACTAGCAATTTCATATAATTCAACCTAATATAAACAGAAATCTGAAAATAATTAAAGGTACTTAGGTAAAAATAAATAGCCACTGTGAAGACTGGTAGGAGATAACGCGAAAGACAAACCAAATTTGATGCTACTTTTTCATAATTAACTAAAAAACACCTATGTTGATATAGTTACGATAATTGTTCTTTAAGTAAAGTATCTTATGACTTAAGTCATCAACACTATTTCCCTCAAATGTCAGCCATCTATTTTACTAAGGAATACGGCATTTGCACCTTTTATCATGCTGATCCTTTTTTTTTTAATTGACAATATTTAAATGAGCCATTTAAAAATTTTTCACCATTGGAAGATTTTCCAGAATTTACAATGTAGTTTATGTAAGATAAATTCTGAAAAAAATCAGGTTCAGTTACTTCTGACTCTCTTGAAGCTATGAAAGGCATTGCACATTCTTTTTAAAAACAACAACAACATTTTATTATGCTTGAGATGCAAAAAGCTGTACCTATTTAACATATTCAATCTGATGAGTTTGGAGATAACTACACCCATGAATCCATCCTCACAATCAAGCCATAACATATCTATCCCATCCAAATTTTACCTCCCACCCATGTGTATGTATGTATGTGTGTACGTACCTATATATTATGTATTATTTAGCGATAAGGACACTTAACATAAGATCTACTCTCTTAGCAAATCTTATTAACTGCAGGCATTATGCTATACGTAGAACTCTAGGTCATACTGATCCTGCATAACTGAAACTTTGTACCAGTTGACCAACATTTTCTCATCTCCCCTTTTCCCCCCACCCCTGGTAACTACCATTCTATTTTCTCTCTGCTTTTCTGAGTTTGACAATTTTATTTCTATTTTTTATAATGTTTATTTATTTTTGAGAGAGAGAGAGAAAGAAAGAGCACAAGCAGAGGAAGGATGGGGGGTGGGGCGGGAGGCAGGGAGAGAATCCCAAGCAGGCTCCACTCTGTTAGCACAGAGCTGGACGCGAGGCTCAGTCTCACAAACCGTGAGATTATGACCTGAGCTGAAATAAAGAGTTGGATGCTTAGACGACTGAACCACCCAGGTGCCCCGTGTTTGCAAAGTTAGATTGTTATATAAGTAGGATCATGTAGTATTTGTTCTTTGAAGGAATTTTTGATTTTACAGAAATAATTGTTCAGAGGACAGGTAAGACAAAACAGGAAGAAATTGAAAGAACACACAAACCAAAGCACTTGAGTGTTCTTTCAATTTCTTCCTATTTCCTCTTAACTGTCCTCTGAATGATTATTTCTGTAAAGTTGGAAACTTCTTAAAATTTACCCAATATGTTGTCGCTACACCTTATTTTCAACTGAGGCAACCTGACTTACCTTTTATAACTAAATTTTTGGGGAGTTATTATTAAGTGCTTCCCAGAAAACTTTCTCATCATGCTTTATATCATCACTTACTATCTTAGGCACACTTGAGAGCTTTGTTTTTCACTTAGGAAATATTCCATATTGACTACTGTGACAAAATAGGTATTTTGCTTCCTAAGAATGAAGAAAAAAACATAAGGGAAAAGTAATATTTTCATTTGTTGCAATGAGTATATTTTTCTTAAATAAGTGGAAAGTCAAGAAAACAGAATACAGCCGAGAATTAGCTTTGTAATGGGTCAAAGAATTGAACTAAAAAGATGAATTGAGAAAACAAGATGTAACTTTTGTGATCCCTAGTGAATTAAGCTGCTTCCAGTTCATTTTTGAGCCTGCGCCTATTAAATGAAAATCTCCACTTGCAGCAATAAAATGATGCAATCTTTGTTCAATGGGATTTGATAATCATAAAGGTCAGAGAAAGGCAGTTCAACTCACTTTACTTATCTTTAATATACTTTGAATGAAATAACAGCTTCGATGGAATTTTACCTTGACAGTGAAGCGTTTTTTCTTTGGTGGATTCCAAACCGCGCCAGTTGAATGAATGAATGCACGCAAAGGGCTTAAAGATGTCACCAACACATATGCTTTAAGAATCACAGACAGTTCTTCAGCTCTAAAGATTGTTTCATGTGGAGCAAGGACTGTTGTTTGATTCCTAAAAAATAAAACAGCATAGCTAATGCTCCATAACTTAGGGTATGTAATTTGTAAATTACCTCGAAGCTTTGTACACTCATCTATCCTTTGTTGGACCTCAGCCTTCCATGTGTGGGTTTCCTTCAGCAATCCCACTGCTCATTAGCATCACTACAGGTACATATACAGGTACAGAGAGAGAGAGGAGATCAAACTGATAAGAGTTCTCCACTCTGGTAGATTTAATTAAAATAAATTTTTTTTTTGAAAGAAAGGTAGGAAAATACCTAAAATGAGGTTTAAAGATTTCAAAGATGTACATTGGTCATGTATGTACCATCACTACAAAAGTGATACAAATTATAGTTTAGGGAACAGTGAAACCTGACATTTTCCAGTCCTGCCCTCGATTGCCTTTGCTCTACCTTCTCCTTGACAAGAGATACTATTATATTTCTCAGTAGTAGACAGGTCACCAAAATATGCCAACATACATTCCCCACTAGTTTGATTCTACCCAATAACCATCACCACAGATAATTCTGGATTAATTTAAAGCACAGAGCATTAAGTAAACACTTCAGTCTACAAAGGAAAATTAACACTAATACTTTGTGATGAAACAAATATACTTTCCTCATAAAAGATACCAAAATGTTTAACTATTTGCTTTTTGCATGATGTTTCTATGTTTCATATCTAAGTTTAATCAATGAACAGACTATGCTATTTCAACCTTTGAAGTCTTAGGTAAACAGAGGTGCATAGGATTCTTCAATAAATACTGTTAACTGTGGAAATACTACCTAATAATTATAAAATTAGATGAGGTAAACTATTCTGTCTCTTGGATAAGATAATGAAAATCTCTTAATTTTTCACTATAATCTATCTACATTGAAAAATCATTTTCCTGGAGGAAACTTAAATAACTTGGTACCCTGCAGTTGCTTCCTTAGATCATAAGGGCCATAAAAAATATATTAACTAGAAAAAAAATCATTCAGCCATACTCATATACCAGGGCAATGTCATTTGAGTACAAAATGGAAGTTAAAATTTTATAGTTTCACATTGTCAAGGTTTCAAATTCAATTTCCATTAATGTAACTTCCTAGATAAGAGTCCTATTTACCCAAATGTTTATTTTTTGGCAGGAGAGGTTTGAATTAGTCTAGGAGAAAATCAATGATGGTGTTCTTTATTAAGAAGAGATAGCTGAAATTTTATGTAATAGAACCTAATCATTCAAACATGTAATACCCCCTCGATATCTTCAGGAGTTTTCTCTTGTTAGCTGTCTCCAAAAATGCATGCTGGATAGAACAATTCAAAATGATTAGCTTACAGCTGTTCACGTTGCCAGTCCCATGGTTTCCACATATGTGGCTTCACTGTTTTTAAAAGGTCACTCAGAGTACTCTGCTTTAACTGTATGCTCTGATCCAGACACACAGAGGGGCTCACCACAAGTTGCAATTCTGAAAAAATTCAAAAGAGCACAAAACAGTCATTTTATCATTTCTTTTTGGAATTGCTTCCAAAATAGTGTTTGTTGTGTTCAAATACAGGGCCCATGGGAAATATGCAACCAATTTTTTCTCCATTCTTAATCAAAGTTAGATTCATTAAATCATGGATGTTTAGAAAAGCCTTTGTTTTGTAGTTTATTGTCTTACAACAAAACAGGAAAACAATTGTAATAATTGATTTCAAATTTTCTTGCTCAGAAGGGAGGTAGATATGATGTCTCCAACTGACCTCACTGAGCAGATCTATTCTCCCCACATGTTAGAGGTGCACTCTTAATATGGGGAAGATGGCTGCAGGGGCAGCCTCTGTTTGTGAGGAGAATATTACATGGCTGACTTGAGTAGATTTCCTGGCAGTGCAGTCCGTCATGTGCTAGAGTCTGTCATGCTTCATGATATTGGTAAAGTCAACAATAGTGCTTTATTATTTTATAAAATATTATTTAATAGTTTTTTGAAGTATATAAAACTGAAGACCAACAATAATGACTTACTTCAAAATACTCACTGGTATTTAAAAAAAATAAATGTATTGGATGTACATGGTTAGAGAAAGTAAACTGTATAGAAAGCTATCCAGATTGGAAAAACAAAACAAACAAAAAACTCAGAAGCACCCAGCAATCCACCCCTAACCAGAGCCTCTCTCTGCCAAAGCCAATGCTTTACATATTCACCTTTGAAGTCCAAAGAAGCACCCAATGGGTAAGATGCATATGGCTCTTCAATATGTAAATTGATATAAATATCAGTATATCTACATTACTTATACTTGTAGATGTTTCTGCTTTTTAAATGATCCAAAGGAGACATTATAGTAGTTCCCCTCATCTGTAGCTTCACTTTCCTCAGTTTTAGTTACCTGTGGTCAACCCTAGCCAAGAAGCAAATGATTCTCCTTCCAACGTACCATCAGAAAGAAGGTCAGCAATAGCCTAATGTTATGTCACGGTGCCTATGTCATTCACCTCACTTCATATCATCATATTGGTATTTTATCATCTCACATCATCACAAAAAGGATAAATGCAATACAATAAAGTATTTTGGGAGAGACCACATTCACATAACTTTTATTACAGTCCAGTTATAACTGTTCTTTTTTTTTTAATTTTTTTTTCAACGTTTATTTATTTTTGGGACAGAGAGAGACAGAGCATGAACGGGGGAGGGGCAGAGAGAGAGGGAGACACAGAATCGGAAACAGGCTCCAGGCTCTGAGCCATCAGCCCAGAGCCTGACGCAGGGCTCGAACTCCCGGACCGCGAGATGGTGACCTGGCTGAAGTCGGACGCTTAACCGACTGCGCCACCCAGGCGCCCCATAACTGTTTTTTTTTATTATTAGTTATCGTTGTTAATCTCTTACTGTGCCTAATTCATAAAATAAACTTTATCTTAGGTGTGCATGTATAAGAAAAAACATAGTACGGATAGGATTTGGTAATGTCTGTGGTTTCTGCACAGGGGGTCCTGGGATATATTCCCTAGAGATAAGGGGGGGATTACTGTATAATCTAGGTCTATATCTAGCATATTAACCTACCAATCCATCCCAGAATCCTTTCCATATCAGCATATATATAGAATTACATTAGACTTCTTAATGGCTTGGGGTGTGCTGTTAAATGAATGCACATTTAATTTAATCATTCTTGTGTATTCAGATTAGTTTTGTAATGTTTGTCTTCTGTTATTTCAAAAATACTGCAATGAATGCTCTTATCCATCTATTTAGGTATACTTTTACGAGTTTATCTAGGGGCAAATTCTAATCTGTATGCGTAATAGTCAGATCAACGAATAAACACATTGTAAATTTGATAGCTATTACTGAATTGCCTTCGTTGTCCACATTCCCATTCTCTCCAACAGCATTTGAGAGTTGTTGTTTCCTTACTGCCAGGTCACAGTGATTTATTTTTAAATTATACAATTTATCTAGCTCTCAAAATGGAACAAAGCCTTTAAATTATTTTTCCCCCTTGTGCACGTTTCATCAATACTAACATAGTCTAATTTAAAACACTTCACACTCTTAAGTAAAAGTCAGCAGAAGTCAAGCTGTTCAATGTATTCCCATATCTCATTATTTAGCACAGTGTGATCTTTCTCAAAAAATGATAGCCTACTTGGAAGGCTTCCTTATTAATGAAGTTCTAATACATCATAATAAAAGAAATACTCAAATTGCTTGTTTCTGGAGGTGGCAAATGAAGAGTCATTAAGGTAATTTCTTTTCTTGGGAATCGCAACTTAAAAAAGAGTTGAACTGTTTCTATAATCCTTTACATTTGCAGCAAGGAAACGTGTTTTCTTTCTTTCTTTCTTTCTTTTTTTTTTTTTCTGAATAATCCTTTTTAGAGTTTATTACTAGGATAAGTTTTGTCTCTCCAGAAGAGCTAATTTGTGGCCTTCTTTTGTATAATATGAGAACAGTGTAATTTACTCCGATTTCCTTTTTATCCTTACTGCCAGGAAGCACAGCATTGATTTGAAGCCCAGGCAGAGCTGACTTTGAAGAAGCTACCCCTATTAAGTGTTTTACCAAGATAGCAGCTCACTGATTTTCAGGAAGTAGTAGTCAGCAAATATGTCAAAAAATAAACAATTTTATGTCACCCACTTTTGGCTTAGTTCAAGTGGAAGAGCCTATAGCATGGAGCTAAAGGAATCCAATACAGGAATTGTCAAGAATATGTCAGATTTCCACATCAGCCCCTGAAACTGTGGTTGAACAGTGGAATTTAATATTGATTAAAGTAATTTTTACCCTTTGTGAAATATATATAACTTTCCATTATCTTATTCCAGGTTTGGAGGCTACTCTTAATGATTCTAACCCCCTTCCCTGCAAAAAAAAAAAACAAAAAAAACAACTCTAAGTAGATGTTCTCTGACATCAAAAACCATTTCCATTTCCCTTAATTATAGCTAAAAAGTAAAAATAAGCTCCATTAATACCTATAAAAGCTGCAACTACATTTTATGGAACTATATAAATAATTGTGGAAATCTTAACTATCCTAGGTTCTTACTTAACAGAGTCAAAGAATTGTCTGTAGTCACTCTTCCTTCCATCTTTCATTTGGCCTATCTATCAAGGGCTCTCTCAACAAACTGGTCCAATCCACTTGTTTTAATATTCCATTCCCTCCTTCTCCCTTGACCCCCCCAACACACGCAGAAACCGAGAAATCCTCCATAAACGATGCCAAAACTAGCTTCTGTTTTGGGGGAAAAATTGGGAGATGAGTCTCTGTGATGTAGTCTTTCATATGGCCTTGTAATTCATTAGCACATATTTATTATTTCCAGAAAATAATTAAAGATGGAGGGTCTAGCATGTGTCTTTAGTGCTTTCCTATCCCACCCTATGAGGACTAAATGAATAAGCAGATACAGATACGAAATATCATACATTTTTATTTATTGACTACTCTTATCTTATTTTAAGGAGCTCTGAAGCTTATAACTTTACCTCTTACCCAGAGGAAAAATGAACTTTTTTTGAAGGCTGCTTTTCTCTGCCTTCTAATATCTGGTTACTGATATAGCCAAGTACTGAATACCCGATGAGTGTGGTGCAGTTTTAAGAAAAGAAAGATTAAACCAGAACCACAAGACCTGGGTTTTCATTTTGATTCTTACCAACCAATGCTTCATGGGCATGTGACAATGTCAAGGAATCTTCTAGAATCCAGAATATGATTCCCCATAAATCTCCTGATTGTCCCACATCACTAAACACAATGCTGATGCATAACAAGTGCTCAGTAAATGTTTGTTCTAGCAATGAGCTAGTTCGGAAGGTAGGAGGACTAAGCCAATGTGTACTTGGAGAACAAAATGGTATCCCAATGTATTAAAAATATTTTAATTTTTTCCCTTGCTTATGGCATATAATTATATATATCATAGGCAAAGACTAAACACTGTAAAACTAGCAAAGATTAGCAGCCAAATTTATACTGTATTTGATTTAATGTTTCGCCCAGAGCTCATAATTAATAAAAAAGTAATAGTTGGAAAACGTAATTATATTTCATAAATGTTTGAGTATTGTCTTGCATTTCATATTAGGAAGCTAAACTTAGCCAGTATTTTATTTTAAAACTTCCAATGAAGATAAAAGGTCTTAATTAATAATTGACAATTAGTTTTGAGATTAGAAGTATACATAAATACCATTTGTGGGTATATTAATTGTTCTTCCTACCCAAAGATATTTACAAGTCTTAGTCCTTAGCCTAGCCTGCAGGTATAAGCTATGCAAATATACCCTCAAAACTTATATACATAACAAATATGAATTAATATACGCAAAACTAACTTCATAGCCAGGAAGTCACTCTGGATCTGCACCCTGGGAGAAAATGAATGGATGGCAGAGTCAAAGGGGTAAGTGAAGAGACTATTAATGGAGAAACTATTACAGAAAGGACTGTTAAACAAATGAGAGGAGGGTTAAGAGAAAACAATAGGTAGTGAAGCTCCTGGCGCTTACCTCCCCTAGCTCAGGAGGGCAGGGATTATAGAACCAAACAAAGAGCATAAGTGTGGGAGAGGACACTGAGCATGCGCTTTGGTCACAGGTAGAAGGACACAAGTACTTCCAAGCCAGGGTCTGGCAGGAAAGCAGGTTGGGGATAAATATCCCAAAGCTCTCTCCTCCTGAACTCTGATCTCCTGCAGAAGCCAGGGGACAAGGGAGCCCTGTTGATTAGTCTGCAGTGGACAGTTTCCTGGGGAAGGGTCTAGAGTAGAAGGGCAAATGGAGAATATCCAACACAAACCCTGTATTTGGAAAATACAAATTTTGGCCCTCGTTTTCTCCTTACTAACCACATGTCCTGGAGAAACAATTATATGATATGTGTATTTGTGTGTGTGTGCACGCACATGTGGGAAGAGTAAGAGAGAAATAATATTAGCTTTGATCTTGAAAGCATTTGTACATGGCAGCAGGGCATGTCTTAAGATGAATCATATGAAATTACCTTTTGTTAGTAAAAACATGGCTGAACATTGATCAAATATCAGCAATTCATAATGTGTCTTTTACCACAATGTGATGCCTATTGGAAGAAAGCAAGAGAGTACATAAACCTACCACCTGTGAAAGAAGGTTCCAGTGGCTAGAATGTCTACGGGCAGGAATGACAAAAGAGTGCATTGGTTAGTTTTATGTGTCAGTTTGACTTGGCCAAGGGATACCCAGAGAGCTTCTTAAACATTATGGGTGTGTCTGTGAGGGTGTGTTCAGAAGAGATCAGCATTTGAATTGGTGGAATGAGTAAAAGCAGATAGCTCTCCCAGAGGTGGTTGGGCAGTAACCAATCTATTGAGGGCCTGAACAGAACAAAAAGGCAGAGGAAGGTTGAATTTGCTCTCTGCCTGATTGAGCTGTGACATTAATCTTCTCCTGCCCTTAGAACACTTGGTTCTCAGGCCTTCAGACTCAGACTGGATTCTAACCATTGGCTGTCTATATCATCAGTCTTCCGGTGTCTCCATCTTGCCGATGGCAGATCATGGGACTTCTCAACTTCCAGAATCATGTGAGCCAATACCTTACAATAAATTTCTTTATCTCCTACTCTCCCAATAAACACATAAATGATAGATAGAGAGATGATAGATAGATAGATAGATAGATAGATAGATAGACAGATATTAGAGATCTTATTATCTGTTTCCCTGGAAAACCCTGACTAATACAAGGGGCTATCTTGAAATCATTCAATGACTATTTGGTATGTGCTCTGAAAACAACAGGAGTGTAGCCCATCTGCCAGTTCCTAAAAGAGAACAAATACCCTCATCTCTGAATCTGTTTCCTCTTTTGCATGATGATGAAAAAGACAGCAGCAAGCACAGTGGGTACTAAACAAATATTTGCTGAATGAACAACTAAGTGATTTCTAAGGTCTTTTACAATTCTAAATTTCTGTGATCCTAGGTGAAAAGTTATGTTATAATTTTTAATATATGCTATATATGACCTAATGGAATAGATAAGTCGCAAAAGTCCAAGGGCCAGGGCTGGAATATGGCCCCTCTGTGAATTCAGGTATATTCCAGGAATCCTGAGTGCTTCACAAGGTCAGCCAGGTGCCATTTTTATTTGTGTGAGCCCCAACAGACAACATAGGAGAGACTGTTTCTGAATCTCCTTTGAGCTCCTACCTTCTGAGAAAGTATCTGGGGAATATCAACCACCCTTTCATTTCTTGAGCCCTGTACAAACTGGAGAGGAAACACACCACTAGATACCTTCAAGTTCACCAACTTGTTGACTCGTTGGCAGTTAGAGAGGAGGGATTCTTTTAAGTATTAAGTACTTCAGAGGGAATTCTCAGTTTACTGGACAGTGAGCTCTATGAAGTCAGGAATTCGGGTTTTCTCTTTCCATAGCATATCTAGTGCCAAACACACAAGCTGGCACTTAACGTAGGAGCTCAATATATCTCTGCTTAATAAGTGAATGCTAATGTCTTCTCACCAAATAGCTAGAGATATGTGCACTGGCCCTAGGAAAGGGGGCTGAAATGTAAAGAATGAGTCATCTAGCCGCTGAGCAGTTTTACTAGGGTTGTATGGTGTAACTTTTTGTTCATGACCTAGGATATTAGCATAACATGGACAAGAATTGGTTTTCTCTGTCCACCTCAATGTGTATCTGTTAGAGTAGCACGATGTGTTACGACCCTATCAGAGACATTGCAACAATACTGAGGAGGCTCCAGTGAAGAACCAGAGATGGACACCATGAGAGGAACTATCAAAGGCCAAGAGGTCTAATATCAGCAAAGCCTCCTGGAAACCACAGCAAGCATAGAAAACCATGGAAGAGAATGTCATAAGCAGACTTCTAAGAGGAAGGCTGCCCCTTACAGGGACACCAGATAAGAGAGGGATTTGGGGACCAAGGTTGAATCTGTTTCCCCAAGGAAACTGAACCTGGGCCTGGGAAGACATGGATGAAACCAATAAAAATGCATGTTCTGCTTTGTCTAGGATGTTGCAATATAGTTGCTGCCCAGTAACTTTTTTCAAAAATATTTTACAAATAATATTCCAAAGAAATTTATTTTAAAAATCCTGATTCTTGTTTATTAATGGATTCCTATTCATAAGTATGACCATGAACAAATTCCTTAACTTTTCTGAGTTCAATATCTTTATCTGGAAAATGAGAATTGTAACAGTAGTGACAAGAAGAAGAACGTACCTCATACGGATACTGACAGAATTAAATATAAAATGTTCTTTAAAGTGCTTTGCACAGCACCTGGAATATATTAAATCCTAAAAAAATGCCATAGAACTACTTCTAGTAGTAGTTTAATATAATCCTTTCCTATAACCTAGGAAACCTGTTTATAACTGGAAAATTTCAAAGTGTAACTAAAGTGTTACTTCTTTTGAATTTACTCAGCACTAAGGGCTCATCACTGATATCAGACAAAGACTAATAAATCCTCTTTTACATGATTATGAAACGTGACATTTGACATTAGTCGCTTCAGAACAAAGCAGGAAATATGGGATATACACAGATGCATAGACCAAAACAAAACACAGCATCTTTACTGGAAGTAGCCTGTGAAGACACACTGGTTTTAGTGACTTTCCTCAAGTTTAGCATTGCAATATCATCCCAGCAAAGCAGTTAATTTCCTGTTGTTTCACTTATTTAAAGGAGTTCTATATTAAGGCTAGGTCTCTGTGAATGGAGTAAGCCTAGGACTGACCCAGTTTTGCAATAGTGATGTCTATTCTTCTCTATTTTGTTCAGGAAGATAACTTTTTCACCCACAACCACCACAACTAACTCTTAGTCAATAGAACTAGCTCTTGGTCAACAAATCTATGACACATAGACAAAAGTCCTTGGACTATTTCAGACCTGCACTTGAGTTTGAATGGTATAATTTGAGGATCTATGTGCTCCAAATACATCAATTCCTTAATGCACTTTTACTTCCATTTTATGAGAGTGAAATCATTAATACATAATGCTAACCTTAAGCTAAGCAACTTGCATAAAGTGTCCACCAACTAATCAGTCAATTAATCAGCCAATCAATCGATCAAATGCTTATTGAGCACTCAGTAAATGCAAGCCATAAATGTTCTTTCTGTTCTTTTTCAGTGGAAGTGTCGAAGTCATGCAATTCTCCAAAAACAATTTTCCCCATGAACTGCTCTATGTTTTGACCATGACAACACAAGAACCTTGAATTCTGTTCACTTTCCTTGGTAATAAAAGCTATGTCAAGACGAGTACTTCAATTTTCTTGCCCCTGTGATTTCACTGCAATGACCAAACAGCATGAAAGATTGTTTTATTACTTTATGGCAGCTTAATTTTGCTTTGATATTTTTCTGCATGAATTTTCCAGGGAAAAAGAAAGGGAAAAAAATGCTTGACTAGTTCAGCAAGACCAAAGATGAATAATTCAGTATAAATTAATGAGCATCATTAATAATAATTTGAAACACAGTCTCCAACAAATATTAATACATAGAGTGCAACAAATATGATAATAGAGTAGCTGTCTAAACCCACCCATTGTGAAAATAAGTTAATCACTTTATTAATATTAAACTTTTTTTCTCAGTAACATTTTCTGGAGTAAGCCATGAAATACTATTGATATATATTACATCAGAATAATTAATGACTTACTAAAAATTTGTGATTTCCAAATTCTTCTTAAGTATATTAAAGTCAATCCTAATTTAAATACAAGACACAAACAGTGGGGGTGATTGCCCCCATTTTAAACAAAACGATGCATTAACCTATTTCTCCTTTAATGGTAACTTCACAGACCAACTCAATCTTCAATTTTTACCCTATGTTTTTGGTATAATAAAACATGCACAGTATTACTGTCAATTTTCTTCTCTACTTCTACACTACTTATAAATAAGTGTATTATATGTGAGCCAAGTACATATTTAGAATATCAATATTTTCATAATATCTAACTCCAAGATTGAGACAAAAATATAGAACATGTGGAGACTAGAGCCAGTTGCCAAATGAAATCTAATGAGGGCCAGAGATCCAAATGCCAGAAATAGGTCAAGAACATGGAAATATGTCAGAAAAGATTTTTGGTTAGGAGACAGCAAACATATTTCTATGGAACCATTTTATTCTAAGTTCTTTCCCCTCCCACAACTGACCAGCCATATAGTTGGAGTCTTTGGAGATCAGGCTTGGCTGAGCGGCATCATAATATAAGAGTCCACTCCTAATATAGATGAGGACACAAAGGGCAAGAGTCAGAGGTCAAGCGGAACCTAACAAGGATTTGTGAGATGGTGTCTCAGTTTTCAACCTTAGCCAGGTAAACTGATCAATAGCCAGGTACATTTGACCCATTTTATACCTTGTAAATGACTAAAGAATTAACCAACTAATTGAGCCAAAAGGGGAGGGGTCTTCATATCTGAAGTGCTAAATAACTGTTGGTCTTTAAAAATGTCGGGGCGCCTGGGTGGCACCGTCGGTTAAGCGTCGGACTTCAGCCAGGTCACGATCTCGCGGTCCGTGAGTTCGAGCCCCACATCGGGCTCTGGGCTGATGGCTCAGAGCCTGGAGCCTGTTTCCAATTCTGTGTCTCCCTCTCTCTCTGCCCCTGCCCCGTTCATGCTCTGTCTCTCTCTGTCCCAAAAATAAATAAACGTTGAAAAAAAAATTAAAAAAAAAATGTTAATTAGGTGATAAAAATTTTGAGTTTTTCTTTTCCTACTCTTCTCTAGATTTTAAACCCTGAAGTTAAGCTGTCTCCTCTCTGTGTGAATTTTGGTCAGGACATTAAACTCAAATGACTATTTTCTATAAGGATATTCTTCATATTTTCTTTATACATATCTTTTTTATTGCCAAGATGCTTTTAGTATATACATGCATGTGTGTGTATATATATGTGAGTATATGGATATAAATTTTATGTATATATATATTTTTTTTTTTAGAAATTTTTAGATAATTATTTTTCAGAGATTTAATACACTCTAACTCAGGCTTTAGTTTTGACATCAGCATTTTATCTCAATTAACCCCACTTGTCTGCATGTCCCTGAATAGCAATCCAGACTGAACATCCAGTTCTAAAGTGCCACTTAGATGCCTTAAAATAGGTGGATGGTGGATAGCAAGTCATTTATATCTTGTTTTTTTTTACTTACCAAATACACTGACTGCTTTTGGGAAAATGACTCTGTGGCACCCAATAATGTCCCAGTCATTTTTAATAAATTAAAGATGTGTAGTCATCACCTTAAAAATCCTGTGAGCTCTGGCATCAGTCAAGGCTCAAAGTCATGAGTTAACCAATCCAACTCTGCTATACTTTGGCTCAATGGAAGCTGAATTAAAAAGCTTGGATTGTTGGGGTGCCTGGCCAGCTTGGTTGGTGGAGCATGTAACTCTTTTTTTTTTAATTTCTTTAAATTCTTTATTTAGTTTTGAGAGAGAGACAATGAAACAGAGTGTGAGCGGGGGAGGAACAGAGAGAGAGGAAGACACAGGATCCAAAGCAGGATCCAGGCCCTGAGCTGTCAGCACGGACCCCAATGCGGGGCTCAAACTCCTGAACCACAAGATCATGACCTGAGCCGAAGCTGGCCCCTTAACCAACTGAGCCACTCAGGTGCCCCGGGAGCACGTGACTCTTGATCTCAGGGTTGTGGGTTTGAATCCCATGTTGGGTATAGAGATTACTTAAAAATTAGATCTTTAAAAATAAAAAAAGTTTTGATTGTTAAGTGGTGGAAAAAATTGAAGCTAGTTTTAACTCAAAAGGGAAAAATATTGGGTAACAGTGAAAAAATTATCAAAGTACAGGTATTCCCCTCTTTCTTTCCCATCTATTAAAGAATGATGTATGCTTATGTGGGAACCATGTCTTTGTTACAGTGTTTGGAGTAATGGGAAGAAATACATTTAAATTTTTTAAGTTATATAAATAAGTTAGAGAAGAGCGGATATAGAAATCAATTAGAAGAGAGGTTGTACAGGTGATGCTTTATTGAGCTAGAGGGGGTTGCCCAGAGAGAGATGAGAGTTATAAATGCATATTTGTGCACAAATTTCATTTTTTGTTGAGTAAGGCTAATTCCTCCCTTGCAGTCATTTTGTCCTGACCCCTCCACATTTCAAAAAAAAAAAAAATCTATTAAAAAACTCTAAACCACTCTTCAAGGCTTTTGGAGTCAAACCTATTGTTGTTGGAAAGAGTGTTTTGTTTTTTTTGTTTGCCAAACTCAACGTAATACTCAGCATTCTCTCAAAGGGGCCGTTTTTGCCTAGGTGCTGCCATTCATGATTCCAGTCTCCATAGCCAAGGTTGGGTCCCTTGGCCCAAGGTCAGGTCCCTTTGCCCAAGAGGACTCCTGGGGCACTCTACTGTGATGTGAGGGAAGGGATGCCACTGGCAGCCAAACAAAATCAGATTTAGAGAAAAAGTCATGAAATTTCTATTAGGAGAAACGTTGAACTCAAGAGTTGTTCATTCAATTTCATGCACCTAGAATGAAAAATGACAAAAGTTCATGGCTACCATTATCCATTAAATGATTTGCAATTCAGGTTTTCAGCAAAATGCTTCAGAACTACTCACCCAGTCTTCAACTTGCCACTACCCTGATTTCTGAGAGAATTTTGCTTAGTGTTTTCTTCAATCCCCCAAATCTGGCTTTTATTTACCAAGTCACTTAAAATAATAACAGTATCCATTACTCCTCAGAGCCTGAGTTGACATTAGGGCACATGTTTCTGACTAGAAATTTTCAAAATTGACATGAGACTCTAGGTTTTTTGGTTGCTTTTCAGTTTTGCTTTTCCCTGTGAGCTATATTCTATATAATTAAGGACTTTTCACCCACAGACAGCTTAAAATGTTGTTTCCATAGCTTATACACAGCAAAATATTCTATTAAAATGTGTCCTTTAGGTAAAATTAGTCTTAATTTAAAAACTCAGGGTACACCTGGTACATTGTTCATTTTGTTTGTAGCACAACACATGTGTACATTTACCAATAAATCACGTAGCTGGAAATTTTTAAATATCACTTTGTGGGTGGTATCTCTGCTTTTTATAGCCTGCTATGAATATAGTTTAAAGTTCTTTCCCTTAAGTGACACTAGTTCTTCTAAAATTGGTTGTTGACTGCCCTACTACCCAGGGCTGAGAGAGAAGGGATCTAGAAACAGCAACATTACAAAATACTGAACTGAAAAAGATAAATTAGGCCAAAGACCAGTTGACTTAACCATGCAATCTTTCTTCTTTTCTTCTCAATTCTGTATTTAGATTCAAAGTAAACTTTTGCTTCTACAATATTTGGAACACAAGGACATAAATAGTAATGGCTTTATACTTGAGGAATAAATACAACCCTTTTTCCATACTCTGTTCAAGAGAGATATTTCCGGTCCAGTTGTGACATTCTAAGAACTCAACAATGCTAAATGCTGCCATCACAGCCCCCAAAAATGGGAAAAGAAAGACACTTCTCTGTGTTGTTGCTCTTTTAAACCCTATGGTCAATGGGAGACGCAAGACTGTTATCTGATTATTATCTACCAGTGTGATAGAATTTTAGTGTGAAACTAATCCGTGTTCAACTAGGAGTTCACCACGTCTGGCCTTGACTGGAAGAATTGTGGGTGAAGCCTAATAATAAGGAACCTATCCTAAAAAGAAAAGACGTGGCTGGCAAGATACGTCCCAGGATAATGGGACATGTAAGAGGAGGGCAGCTTCTAGTACACTGCTCCTATATTCCATAGCCTGTCTTCCATTCCAGGTTTTGGTCAGAGCAAAAACAATACTAAAACAATTTTTTTATTATATGCAATCAAAAAACTATAAAGAAGGATTTTAACTCCTGATTTTTTACTCCTAAGTCAATTTGGTTTTGACCCATTCAGGCTTCTGAGAATACCAAGGGACTTCCAAGCCATTGGCAAAACAGTGAGTATTCCAATGGGACATGGCATCGACAGTTTCAGCAGCGGCCATAGGAGAAGCAGGCACAGCATGCACCTGTGTGCCTGACACCGGGCTTAGCACCTTAGCACAGACAATGACAGGCAGAGCAGCAGCAGCCTCTGCCATGTGGGGCGCCAGTGACAGAGCGCCTTTGGTGGGCATGACCAGGGGTGTATATCAGCAGCAGAGGAGCACAGGACACCAGGGCGGACGTGGAGTAAACGGTGGACATGCTACCAAGGAATGAGAGATTGCATTCATGAGCAAATAAGATACACCCTCAAAGACAAAGAGGGTATTTGAGGGCATGGCAGTGATGAAGAATGCTACTGAAATTTAATAAGTAAAATTTAATGAAATTTAAGTGATTGGATTAAACTTAACGATTTAATAAACACTGGATTTGTGCTTTGTGTAGGATAAAGAGGATATTTATTTGGAAGGTACTGGTAAGGTGCAAAGTCCAGCATGTTTCAACAATTAGGCATCAATCCTCATTGGCCAGTGCACATATCACAACAGTTGTTACCATGTCGAATATCACTCTGTGTACAACAACAAATTCCTTCTCATCCCTCATCACTTTTGAATATCTACCTGGACGTTGATGTAGGTAAAAAGCCCGTTGGTGATTATTTGAACCTAGAGCTTGACTCCATTTTATATAAAAACTATAAGTAAGAACTTTACCCAGTTTTAATATACACTGAATTTTGCAGGGGTATAATTCCATGGGCAAACAAGAGAAAACTATTGTTTGTCTTGTTTGTGACTTTCTCAAGCTGATCACCATTTTGGAAAGGCACATCATCAATAGTGACATGACCCAGGGAATCTTAGTCTCCTTACAATACAACCGCACCAGTCCGAATTTGTATCTGTCACATTCATGGTGATTCAAACTCTAAGTGCCAAGCATTTGGCAATTTTGTTACACCTTATGGTATCATTATGCCTGAAATTTACATACTATATTATATATTGTTATATTATAAAGTACTTTCCTTTTATTTAACCTTTATTTTAAACTTAGGGCATTTTACTAGCTTGTTGAAATTTTATGTACAGGTAAGCTATAGATTAACCAGAGGTCAGAAAATATATCTGCTACAAAAAAAGAATGCAGGGTCTGACAGGAACAGAAGATGACCCAAAAGTGATTGGCAAAAGGATTTTGAGATGAAGGGGCCTGGGGACAGTGAGTATAAGTGGAAGCAAAGAAATATTTTTGTGACTATCTTAAGATCCTAGTTTTATTCCCACATTGGTGAATCCTGACAAACATGCATCTCACCAAAGTACCAGTTAGTAATCATCCACTAATATTTATGAAAATACTTATTGAAGCAACAGTCATTATACTTAACATTTGTGGGTTGCACATTCTGTGCAAGGCATTGTTCTAGGTATTTTAAATGTATTGACTCATGCTATCCTCTTACCAGTCCTAGGAGACACAGTCATTATTGTCCCTATGTTGCAGACAGAAAACTGAAGTGCAGACAAGGTAAGAAACTTGCCCAAGGACAGCGGACTATTAAGTGGCTAAGATGGGATCCCACCTATGCAGTCTGGCTCAGCCTCTGCCTAGCCACTATCCAACAGCAGACGTGCAATCAGGTCAAAGCAATTACTTGTTCTGAAAACCATGGTCAAGAACCATTAATTCCACAGAAAGCGTATATTTCCCACAAAACATAATTTGGTTCTACTCACATTTTTAAATCTACATCATGAATGTGGGTTTTATTAACCACTTTGGCTGCACAATCAGGGAATTCTAAAAACCGTCCCAGGAAGATCAGAAAGGCAGCTTCAAAAAACCAGGACAACTAATTCTTGGCCCTCCTACGTGGCCCAGGGTGGTTACTAAAATTCCAGACCGGAGTCCAGCGGCTATACCCACACCTGCATCACTCCTAACTCCAGGCATGTGGCTGCAGTTTGAGGTTTGTTGCAGTAATTTTCTACTCTGCCTAGAAAGGTTGTAGATAGTTTGGGGAGCTGAGCCTAGAGTGGGCACATCAGAAAAAAGATAACAGAGGAAAAATCAAGAAGACTCTCGAGAGAGAGAATGACCGTAAATGCTGAGGACTCAAGCTTCTCACTACCCAGAGCTGGCAATTTCAATCTGCTATTGAGTTCCCTATTAAAAGACCAAAACAAAACAAAAAACAATGTTTTTGCCTGAGCAAATTCACTTAACATCTGCTTATATGTAAGTATTATGATAAATAAATTTAAAGGGTTATTTCATTTTATTTTTAAAAAGGGTTATTTTAGGGGCGCCTGGGTGGCTCAGTCAGTTAAACGGCCAACTTCAGCTCAGGTCATGATCTCACGGTTTGTAGGTTCGAGCCCCACGTCAGGCTCTATGCTGACAGCTCAGAGCCTGGAGCTTGCCTTGGATTCTATGTCTCTCTCTCTGCTCCTCCTCTGTTCCTCTCTCTCTCTGCTCCTCCTCTGTTCATGCTCTGTCTCCCTTTCTCAATATATATATATAAAACATTAAAAAAATTTTTTTAAGTATTATTTTAGTTGATGAAAGAATTACAATCATCATAATAAAATGGATAAATAAGTTCAATTTCACATTAGGCCCAGGTATTAGGCTTTCTTAAATAGCTCCTTTCTTATTTTCTTACATTATAAGACAAGCTTAAAATAAAGTATAGAGGCTCAGGGTTATTATAAGAAGTATAGGACAGTACTTGAGACATGGATTTTCTAGCTATATTTCCCAGAGGTTCTTGGAGCTTCCATTTCTTTATCTAAAGAAGTCATGACAGTATCTGTCCCATAGACGGTCATAGAGAGTTATAAGAATATGTAAAGTGCTTGACAGTGTCTGACATGTAGTAAAAACTTAATGTTACCTCCTGTTCTTGTCTTGGGGTAATTTATCTATAAAATAATTCTGTGGCATTAATCAAGAAGCCCCACTATAACTGTCTATAAAACAAACCCAAAACTAGTACTTCTTCTTTCTGATGGCTATCTGTATTCAACCCCTTACTCTGGGTAATACTTGCCTACTTCCTTCCGTATCAGAATGCCTCCAAAAAGAACATTTCTGTTATGTGACAGTTATGTCAATGTGGAAAATTGGAAGCCTCATTTAATTTTTCTTTCTGAGTCAATTCATGGACATCCTGAGTAATATAGAAATAATGCCTCACATATTACTTTTACAGATTTACAACACATATTCTTTTGTAAAGCATTTCCATGACAACTCTATCAGAAAGAATGGTCAGTATAATTGTTCCCATTTTACAAGCCTAGATAAGAGGCACAAACGGACTAAGTACTTCTCCCAGAGTCACATAACTGCAGGAGCAGTTGAGTGGAACTAAAATTCAGGTCTTCTCGAACCTGGACCTTAGGATTCCTGAATTCTGCCTTCACTAGGTAGAAGGTTAAAATTCTCATCAGTTCATGCTTTCTTGCAGATGCTTAGAAATGGGTGAGGCAAAACGGACCCTCAAAAGGCCCTCTTGGTGAATGTGGACGAATTACCTACTTTTGTCCCTTTTGGGTTAAGCTGACCTTTTGGCATGCTACACATTTTCTCACGAAATGGCTATCAACGCTGGAATTGTAGTGGCGCTATGACTCTATGTTGTCATTAATTAAAATGACTGAGAAGAAAGAAGTTCCATTATTTTACCATTAGATGGTGCTAATAGAAGTTTAAAGAAAATGGTCTCAAAAGTTATTAGTGTAATGAATCAGAGGATTTGTATGGGTTTACTATATAATAGAGTCGATGCTTCTTTCCCAGACAGAAGCACACCCAACCCATCATCAAAGAGTAAAACATCCTCCAAAACTACCCCATTCATTCACTTAATTATGGTTCTGCCAAGATATGTATCCTTTCTAATCACAAGTTCAACTACAAATGAAGGACTCTAACATTCTATTTAGGAAACTAAATGTATTTCACTTTGTGTATAGCTTGCTGCAACTCTCATTTTGGGCCTTTATCAATATATTTTTCAACAGGATGTGTCAGATTGGAAGACATTAAATGCCTGTTAAAATGTATTGGTACTAATAAATTGTATTGTTAATTATTATGCTTTCAAAGAAAAATTCAAGAGACTAGTCATAACAAGAATCACCTTCCCATGAATAATATGTTAAACAACATACCCTTCATGAAGCTGTGTGCATTACAGTTCATGGATCACTTTAGTGGGCTTTTATCTTATAATATTGATGATAATCTTGCAAATCAAAAGTCAGTTCATGGTCCTAGACTTCCATGAAAATGAATGAAAAAAGATATGAGCACAACAAACTTACTAACAATATTTTTCTTTCATAACACTTGACATTTTGTTGTTCAACATCTATGTCTACTGCCATTAGGAAACTGGGAGAGAGGTTATTTTGAAGTTCCACACATTGTATCTTCCAACACCAAACACACACACACACACACACACACACACACACACACACTCTTGACAGATGGATAGACTGATTGATTGATTGATTGAATTAATATAAAAATTACATTTATATGTTTACATATTTATATTCATTTATCTAAATACATAAATGAATAGATTTAAAAATGTATAGACAAATGAATCAAAATTATAGTATAGTTCTCCTTTGCCTATTGAGTTCACTTACAAATCAAGTATGTAACTGTCAGGATGAATTTGGAACATGTCACCAGCTAAATCCTTGAACCTGATTTTGTTTTGCAACCTTCTTAATCAGCTCTTGTAATCCCCAAACAGTGTAGCCCTCTGATGGCATAAAAATAAAAAGTTTGGCCACTTCTGTAAGAACTTTTATGTCTATTTTGAAGCACGTTATGTTTTCAGGCATCTTATCAAAACTTCAGATTCACTGCTAATATATCTGTTACAAATACAATGGCTCCAGAAGAACTGAGGTGGGGAAAATACCATTGTCACTGCTTGGGTGATGCATTTGTTGAGGGAAATGCCAACAAACATAGTATAGTTTATTTTGGCAGGCTACATACTGAGTCATGGAATGTGTCTACACTTAGCAAGATATAAAACAACTGATGAATAAATGCAGGCTGGGATAACAGAATAACCAAATCCATGAAGTATAAATATAGTTTACTGAGTCTTTATTATGTAATGCAAAGAAATCCAGTTTTATTGTTTGAAGTTCTTCACAGTTGTAACAAGTTGCTTTGGTATTATTTAAGTGTTATTCTCATTCACCTATTTTATCGTCAAAATAAGTAAATAGGAGCCTGCCACAGAGATTTAGGCAACAAAAGAGTGAAGGTCACTCTTACCACTTCTTCCTTTATAGTCCCATTGAAAATCACAATTAATAATCAGAATCATATTGTAAGTGTGTCACACGATGTTGCCTCTGTTATATCACAGTATGTGGCCCAAGATAACAAACTCCAAGTGAAACAGATGGATATACCTACATGGTGGCATGAAGTGCAAGGTCACAAATCAGTAAAGATTTACCAGACTTTTCCTATCAAAGTGCAAAGGGATTAGTAAGCTCCCTCAACTAGCTGGTCTTTAGCACAACTTCAGAGATGTCAACGAGCTGCCAAATGTTTACTGAAAAATGAACATGCTGTCCCTTTCAAACGGGCCTCATGCCAAACGTGCAAAGTGTAAAGCCATGAGTGACACAGAAGCAAGAGACACTTTTGGGTCAGTGATCTCGGGCCAGCTTCTCCCTGAGAGAAGATGACAAAGTGGGTCTCCTAAAATGCACACTCATCCACATATCCCAGTGCTACTGGCCACCACTGCCTTTGCCTTCCATCTTGCCAGTGGCCAGGCATGAAGCACTACACAGTATATATATCTTAGGCCCATTGACAAGCTTGTTTCTTTTTAAGAAATACCAGCTGGAAGGAAGAATTATGTAGTTTCCGACTAACAAACTACATACTAAACAGCAGATATTTCCCCCCCATTTTTCAAGGAAATGGAGCAAGGCTATGCTATCATTTCCCAAAAATCTTCACTTGATTTTGGCTGTGATTAGCTAATTTAGAGATTTATGTCTTACAGGCAGAGCGGTGAATTTTATGGTTAGGTCAGACAGTGTCAGAGATTGCCTGTCACATTTGCATGATTCAGCAGTTTCCATGAGGTTCTGCAATGGTGTCTAAAATTCTCACCAATAGAATTATTCATTTGGGTTGAAGTATGTCCTGGGTGGGGGTGGGGCAAGTACAGTACAGTTGAGACTGGAAAGCACAGCAGGACTAATTAATTTATTAAATTAGCTGGCTCTGGAGAGCAGAGGCATGTGAGAACTGAGCTTCAAGGCAGGAAGTGAGAACTAAGACAATCCACATAGGGGGTCAGCAGAAGGGCACTTGAATCCCCAATGGACAGTATTGGACTCTTGGTGCTGAAGAGAAGAAAGATAGTCTCTCACTTTAAAACGATTTGCGTTGGGGGTGTGAGGTTGTTCTGCCTAAAGAATTCCATGGGCTTTATCGTAACCAGTCAAGTTGTTTTCATCTGTCCAATATCCCTTTCTTCCCCTGGGGATCTGCTCTCCTCTCTCCATATGGATCTGGTGGAACAGCCAATCATATTTCCCTCCTCCACCCATCTCTGGCTGTTATGATTGGAACCGTGTCCCCTAGAAGTTCATCTGTCGAAGTCCTAACCCCCAGCACTTCAGAGTGTGACTGTATTTGAAAGAGAGGTCTTTAAAAGAGATGATTAAGTTCAAATGAGGTCATTAGAGTAAAGTCCGGGAGAGGAGAGGACAGTTAAGTGTGCCATTGAAGGGACAGAGGAAAGAGGAGCCTGGCTTGAGCAGATTTGGGTGGAGGGAATAGTGGGCGACCTGGGAGGAATGGAGGCTGCCCTCCAGTGGGAGCCTTGAATACCATGCTGAGGAGCTTGGCCAGGTGCAGTGGCTGAAAACTTCATCCTCCAGACTCATAGTGCCTGTGTGCAGCTACCACCTGTTAGATGTGTGGTCTCGGGAAACATCCCTGATTTCTCTCCACTTGAGCAAAAAAGGAATAATAGTATCTCCCTTATGGAGGCATTGTTGACGAATGAATGAACTAATACATGTATGTTTATAGTAAGAATATGTTTTGAAAACAAAACATTGTTTATAACATTTTATAAGTAGATATTATATACACAGGCAAAGCATATAATAATATAAAATATATGTACAGCATATACAGGGATTACCCTTATTTTTAAGTCAACAATATGGTATGAGCATTTTTCTCTGCCAAATAGTGTCGATTTCCATCGTTTTTAATGCCTTCATAGTTTTCCACTGATAAATATGCCATAGCTTATTCACATTCAAAGTGTATGTTACTCTACTATGTAAAATTTGTACATTCATAAGGAAGGTATGAAATATTATGTAATGACACTGCATTTACATTTTTCTTTCTTTTTGTTTATCTGTATTTTCTAATCTTCTCATAATGAATGTATCTTACTAGTGTTATCAAGGCATAATAAAAGGGAAAGGTGAAAGTAATTTTAAAAATTCATGTTTGATCATTCTAAAAATTTTGTTTCTGTTTTCATTAACTTCCTTCTCATAGGTGACCAAAAACCTGAACAGGATACAGGAAGGAAAGAGAATATTCCTAACTTTCATACTTGGCAAATAGAATCATGGCAGTATTTTCCACCCCCAGTGGCTGCTATTAACTCTCTCTATTCTAAAGCTCCTTGTTTCAAGCCATGATTCCCAGACTGAACTCTGGTGAGCTTGCCGGGGTCGAGTAGGTGTTAGGAAGTTGCTTCTAGGGGCCACCAAGAGGATGAAAAAAAAGAACAAAGGGAAGGATGAAGAGAGTAGGATCCTACCCATTATCGATCAGAGCAGCTCCGTTTCTTTGTTAAGTAAGGTTTCTGAGATTTTTCTTTAAGGTTCAGAGCTTTAAAAAGAAAAATAATCCACCTAACATTCACTGCAATCTAGATCAATGCTCTTTCTTTCTGATTTAGATGTTCTGGCCATATCTCACACACCCTCACTTTCACAGGATCCATGGAGAATAAGTGCTGAAGCACAATAGTCAGCAAGAAGTATTGTATTTCCTCTACTCTGAATGTAGAACCATTAAGATGAAGAAAACTGTCCAGAGAGCTGATCTATAAGAGGTACTAAAACCTTACTGCATAGGAAAGAGAGAGCTCTTACTATTATCTTCCTTCTCCATCATTCTGGAAGTCAGCACTTAGCTTCTATTCTAAACAAGTGGCGAACAAATACTTAAAGACTTTTGGGTTGCAATGGTATGCAAACAGGAGCCTATCCAAGGGAAGAACACGTCCACGTGTATCCTGCATGAATGACCAGTCAACAGTGTGATAAAGTGTTAAGCTTGTCCTTTTATTTATTTATTTATTTATTTATTAAAAAAAATTTTTTTTCAACGTTTATTTATTTTTGGGACAGAGAGAGACAGAGCATGAACGGGGGAGGGGCAGAGAGAGAGGGAGACACAGAATCGGAAACAGGCTCCAGGCTCTGAGCCATCAGCCCAGAGCCCGACGCGGGGCTCGAACTCACGGACTGTGGGATCGTGACCTGGCTGAAGTCGGACGCTCAACCGACTGCGCCACCCAGGCGCCCCAAGCTTGTCCTTTTAGAAAGCAATGAGGTGTGAGTCTTTTGGCTGCAGTGGTGATCCCCTAGAGGATGAAGCTGCCTCATGTAATTTATTGGTATCTTTCTGCCTTGCACATGTGTAATAGTATAACAGTTCTCTAGTTCTTTCACAAGTGCAAATGCCTTATTACTTAAAATGGGCAATTCTATCTTGGAGGACTGCGACAGTATTTTCAAATTTGCCTGCCCCTGTCCTTTGCCCCAAAGTACCAACTTAATATTGAGCTCGTAATGGGTAAAGGGATAAATCTGTCTAAGCTTTGCCAAGACCCCCTGATGATGGGTAGGGCTCTCTTTTCACAACACTGATACCCTCCATTAACATCCTCTCCAGTTTCTAATTTAAAAACACTAGAGTGGCTGTTATATACCAGGAACTACGACCATGTACTGAACTTGAGAAGTGAGAAATAAGGTCCTGCCCTCAGGGACACTCAGTCCTTGTGGGAAGACAAACACATACAAATGCAATTAAGATACAATGTGAGGTGACTATAATGGAGGTTTTCACATGGTACAATAGGAACACAGAGGAAAGAAAGTATAAATTTACTTCAAAAAATTGGGTAGACTTCACTTGGAAGGTACTCTCGAGTAACAAAACACACAAAAATGTTCCCAGTAATTATTTCTGGGTTAGTGAATTCAAGATATTTATTTTCCTCTTTATACTTTTTTTTTCATTTTAAAAACAATATGCTTAATTTGGAAGGAATGTGTCCTTGACTTCCCACTTGAATTTTCTGGTACCTAAAGCTGAATGACAGATTAAGCTCCATTCCTGGTATCTAGTGTGCTTAGCCCAACTGATGGCTAGCTAAAACCGCAGCAGATATTCTTTTACAAACCCATCCAAACCATCAACACATTCTGCTCACTTTTCTTTTGAAATACATCATAACCAAGGACGAAGAGGATCTTCTCTATCAATACAAAATTAGGAATGACAATTTACTTCCATCAGCCTTACAATGCATGGAAAGTCCTCCTATCTCTGCAATGCACATGCTAGCAACAGTTTTTAAATTTGTGTGTGTGTGTGTGTGTGTGTGTGTGTGTGTGTGTGTTTTCATAAGTATTTTAGAGAGAAATTAGGACAGGCTGCTTCAGGGGCCACCAGCCAGCTGTGGTGGTGGTTGAGCTGACAATTGCAAAGCAGTATGATTTTTTTTTTCCATTTTAGCAAGTGAGGAAGACATCCTCAGGAAAAACAAAACAAAACAAAACAAAAATAAAACAAAACAAAACAAAAACACAGCAAACTCCTATGATTTTCTCCAGTGTTTGTTGTGTAGAAGCAGATAAGTCAGGTTAAGAGATTTTTATATAATTGCCTTAAGGACTGGTGTGGAAGAAAAATACAATGTTGCAAGTGCTTTTAGAGAAATATTTCAAGTGGCAGACTAAGTGGTCTAGGCTTGGTAAGAAAGGAATTATGACCAAAAATGGCTGACAGACTTAAAGAAAGAAGTAAAATTAAGAATACTAAAAGTGTCATTTGAGGTTTCAGCCTCTGGCACTGAAGAAGTGAAAACACCAGGAAGACTGATTATAAAGTCGTGAATCAGTAAGCTTTCAAAGATGGGGTAGTGCTGCGTGATGCAAGCCGCTGACGAAGTCTACAGTACTTGGAGGCTAAAGTTGATTAGAAATGAAGGTCATGGCTTGATAACATCAAAGAGCTGCGAGGTTAGGACAATGAAAGGTCATTGGTATGGACATCAAAACTGACAGGAATGCTGGCATATTTGAAGTGGAGAGGAAGAAGTTAAACTGGGTGACAATTTCCTTACGGAATATGTTGAATGATCAGAATGTCAATAGATGACAGTAAGGAGAAGGAGCGAGGAGATGCTGAGGATCCCTCCCAGCTCCCGAGATTAAGGTTTTTTTTTAGCAGAAAACCCAGCGTCATTGTTCTCAGGGGTTAGCAAAGTTCTGTGAGGAAAATGGAAGCTGGAATCACAAAGAGTTTAGGAAAATGCAAACATGTGCCGAAGGGGAGGAGCATAGACAAGTATAGGGATCAGAGGGTGAGAGAAGGATCACTGCATGGGATCTGGATCTTGCAGGGGTGAGACACAGGAGGGAACTTCCCCTAAGTTTCCAACACTGCAACATTACTGAGGTACATCTGGGTGATGCCACATGGTACTGCCTTGTACTTGTCCACGTCTTCACCTCCTCTTCTCTTCTCTTCTGGGAGACCAAATGGCTTAAAGAGTCTATAAATTTGATGACAGGCCAAATCTGAAAATGTGTCGGTTATCTGACCTCTCAAGCTGCTGAATTTGCTATGAATTTATTTAAGTCACATCCCAGGTCCCTGACAACATTTGGGTGTGGGACTTTTCTTCTACATAAAATCTAACCTGGGATCAAGTCAGAGCATCAGAAAGCCAGTTACCTAGGCCTCACTGTTTAGTCCCTAGATGAATTGCTCTGAGGAGGTCTAATAAACTTGTTTTATTTATGAAAAGGATGGGGGAAGATAACTCTGGCTTTAGTCTCGGTAATGGAGTGGATTTTTCAGGGGCAAGAAAGGAAAGGGCAGTTTATGAGAAAATGTTGGCTTGAACTAGACTGGTCATGCTAGAGACAGATAAAGTAGACGGATCCAAGTAGCTTTGCAAGTGGACGGCTTACAGATGAAGTGAATGGGAATTTAAGTGCACTTCCAGAAATTCTACCAATTAGAAATTCATTGGCTTTGCAAGCTTCTTTTATAAAAATGCAAATACATCTAAGAGGCTTATGACCGGGGTGAGGGTGTAATTTAGTCTGAATTAGTTCCATCAGCTTACTTTCTGCTATCACCTAGCTGAAGTCAGTCATACTAAAGAGATGAGTTTTACTTGGGGAAAGAATGTTTTGCATAAAGGAAACAATCATGTATAGGACAGGAGATGGAAGTCTTTGGAAAGGCAGAAACATGAAGGAACACACAGGAGACACAGAGAAGGGGTGTCAGCGTTTGAGAGGACAGAGAATAAGCAAACTGACCTTTCTCTGAAAGTTTGCCTGATTGCCTTGAAGAGACAAGTCCCCAGTCTTTACTAATGGGAATGTTCTCACTTTTTGTATTCTTGTTTGAAGGAGAGTATTCCTCCAAGTTATAGCAGAGGGGAGGAAAAAAATGAAAGCAATAAAAATCCTCAAGCGGTATTAAGCATTCACAATTTCCATGTTGCTTCATTTAAATCCAAGCTAAGCTACCTGTTTCCCTGATGATATTCCACTGACATCATATAACAAATAGGAATTTTTAGACCTGGAGTATTAAAATCAATCATCAGTGCCACGTGAGATAAATAACTATTATTGATCAATGTTTAAAAATAATTTCAATTATGTTATTTGGAACCTATGTTTTACATTTGGTAGTAAACATCTAGGATTAAAAATATTTTTGGGGCGCCTGGGTGGCGCAGTCGGTTAAGCGTCCGACTTCAGCCAGGTCACGATCTGGCGGTCCATGAGTTCAAGCCCCGCATCAGGCTCTGGGCTGATGGCTCGGAGCCTGGAGCCTGTTTCCGAGTCTGTGTCTCCCTCTCTCTCTGCCCCTCCCCCGTTCATGCTCTGTCTCTCTCTGTCCCAAAAAAATAAATAAACGTTGAAAAAAAAATAAAAATAAAAAAAAAATTTTTTTAGTGTTTTTATTTATTTTTGAGAGAGAGCAAGACAGAGTGCAAACAAAGGAGGGACAGAGAGAGAGGGAGACACGGAATCCAAAGCAGGCTCCAGGCTCTGGGCTGTCAGCACAGAGCCTGACATGGGCTCGAACTCACAAACTGTGAGATCATGACCTGAGCCAAAGTCGGACGCTTAGTTGACTGAGCCATCCGGGTGCCCCACATCTATGATATTTTAAAGTCCAGTCTTCTTTAGATACAACAAAAGATTAATTTTGTATCGTTTTCCTTTCTCTTTCTGTATCCACACATTATAAAAATGAGGACACAGGTCCTAAAGTGTTCAAAATGCTACCTTTGCATCAAGTCTGGGTACTACCATTTCAAGCTTCCCGTGAATGCCAATGCTCAGGGGTGAGGTAAAACTACTGGAAAGAACAAGTAATGGACAAAAATCTGGCACACTTCTAACCAGGGCTTATTGGGTGGTGATGCTGCGTAAAAAAGAACAAAAACAACAACTCAGAACCCAAGTAAAACCTTTCTCTGATGTTTTGCTTTGTGTCTCTGTTTCAAATATGGGAAAGAAATTCTTTTTATCTTAAAAAAAAAGCTTACTAAAAAGCAACAAAAAACATTAACCAGAACTCTGGGCCAACTAAAAGTTATGAAACCTTCTTTCCCCAAAAGGCAAAGCATTTAAATGCCAAGGTAAAAATAAATCTCTGTGCTAGCCAATAAAATCCCATGGATTTGTGACTTTTAAAGTGAGTCACAAGTCTAATGGCAGGTACATTCAGTTTGACTATGGAACGGAACAGACTGTGTTAGTCTTACATGCTGTCTTCAATTACTCCTCTACCTCTGGCCCAAACTCTGTCCTGCCACATGTGCAGGGTTCCAGCTACATCCACCCAGATGATCTTCTCTCCTCTCTTAGCATCCCTGTCTCTGCCTACTGCTTAAGATAAAGCCCAGGACAGCATGTTTGAATGAAAAAAAAGGTATAGCAGAATCATGGAATCTCAGCATTATTATTCATTGCCAAACATTGTATTTTCATAGGCAAGAAAACCGAAGCACAACTCGGCTTTAAGTCTTGCTCAGAAGTATACACTGATTAAGCTTCAGAGCTAGAATTTGTCCGGTATTCTCTGAAACTGTTGGGAGATACTTCTCCATGCATCTTTCACATTTCTGTACATTTTGCGAACAGAGGCACTGATTATCTTTGTCCTGAACTATCTTTTCAAAGATATTTATATAGTAGATAGAATTGAAAGATAGAGATGGTGTCTCACTCTGGAAAAAAGAGAAGGTTTTGTCCAGTATAACAAAAATAATATCTCTCTCTGGAGCAAAGGGCAGGCATCCTCACTGCCCATTATAAAACATTCAAACTCCCCTAAGCTCAGAGCTGCTCTACTGAAACGCGAACCACTAAGTATACAAGTGTCACCTAGCTCTCTTCACATCACCCTGTGGGAACTGGGATTCAGTGAACCAGTGCAAATGCTGCTAGTCTGCCTACTGCTATTGCTGTAAATAATAAAGTCGTTTGTCTCTGACCCAGGAGTCTCATGTCTTTTGCCAGTGCTTGGGAAACAGTGACAGGCTGACTTGTGAACTTGGAAATAGGGGGAAATCTCAGACCCTTCACAGTTTTTGCCAGAAACATAAAATCAGAGTGATAATCAATCATATAAAGAGAAAAAATATTAAATACTGTGAGGTGTGTTGTTTGATTTTTTGCATCTAGGATGACCCATTTACCATTACTTGAGCATTATGTGTCAGGTATAATATATAATATGCTTTATTATTCAAATCAAATTATACACACACACATAGATAACAGGAACTACTATATTTTTTAAATTAAACTTATGAAATGGGTTTCATTATCCTCACTTTATAGATTAAAAAGCAAACAAACAACAAAAAATGAACGACCTCTGAATCACAGAGCTAATAGTTGGCAGAGTTAAATCTCTGGTGTCACAAATTTGTGTTTTGTCTACCTCCAAAGGAAACAGCCTAAAACAGCACAGGACATTTTGGCTTTAAGTAAAATGGCTAAATTATAAAGTAGTTTGTTTAGTTTCACTATCTTACCTCTTTAATAGTAGTGTATATTTAGGTACTGACATAGACATGTTGTTATCTAATCTATTCAATATTAAATATTCAGTATTGACAACAAATAGAATGTTTTCAGTCTTGTGAATACAGGGTTTATACTACATACTGTATATTCATAGCAACAGTCTATAACAAAAGCTATTGATTATAAAGTTTAAGTCAGAAAGTAATGCTGTGAACTTACATGCTGTCCTTTAAAGCTACACATCTAAGAAAATTATCTTCAGCTAAAGAAAGATAACATGATAGGAGAAATAATTTTACTTAAAAGGCTATATATTCCATGAAATTACCCTGTTAGTCACAGAGATAAATAGAAAACTAAAACACTAGATGTCGTAGTGAAAGGACTACATATTTCTAGAGCCTATAGATGTTCTTGAGGAAAAAGTAATATTTAAAGCAAATGGAGACAGTTAAAAACCTCTTAATTGTAGGGCACCTGGGTGACTCAGTTGGTTAAGAGTCTGAACTTGGCTCAGGTCATGATCTCACAGTTCATGAGTTTGAGCTCCACATCAGGCTTTGTGCTTGCTGATAGTTCAAAGCCTGGAGCCTGCTTTGAATTCTGTGTCTCCCTCTCTGTCTCTGCTCCTCCCCCACTCATGCTCTATCTCTCTCTGTCTCTCAACAATAAAAAAAAAAAAACTTCTTAATTGTATGGAAGCAAAATATAAAATATAAACTTGTGTAAGAGTTGTTTGGCAAGTGTTTTTAAAGTGATAACTAATTTCTGGGTATAAATGAGCTTTTAGTCCTATGATTCTACATGTTCTGCTAACTCCAATGCTAAAGAAACTTAATGTTTTTTAGTTAATGTTTTATTTATTGAGAGAGAGAATGTGAGCAGGGAAGGGGCAGAGAGAAAGGGGACAGAGGATCTGAAGTGGGCTCTGCCTGATGCAGTGCTCAAACTCACGAACCATGAGATCAAGACCTGAGCCAAAGTCGGACACTCAACTGACTGAGCCACCCAGGCGCCCCAAGAAACTTAATATTTTGAATCTATCATTTTGAAATGTGACTAGTCCAGAATTGTACCTACAAATGTATGGCCAACTAATCTTTGAAAAAGCAGGAAAGAGTATCCAATGGAAAAAAGACAGTCTTTTTAACAAATGGTGCTGGGAGAACTGGACAGCAACATGCAAAAGAATGAAACTGGACCACCTTCTTACACCATACACAAAAATAAACTCAAAATGCATGAAAGACCTAAATGTGAGACAGGTAACCATCACAATCCTAGAGGAGAAAACAGTCAACAACCTCTTTGACTTCAGCCACAGCAACTTCTTACTCGACACGTCTCCAAAAGCAAGAGAAATAAAAGCAAAAATGAACTATTGGGACCTCATCAAGATGAAAATCTTCTCACGACAAAGGAAACAATCAACAAAACTAAAAGGCAACCGACAGAATGGGAGAACATACTTGCAAATGACAAAATCTATAAAGAATTTACCAAACTCAACAACCACCCCCAAAATAATAATAATAATCCAGTGAAGAAATGGATAGAAGACATGAATAGACAATTTTTCAAAGAAGACATCCAGATGACTAATAAGCATATGAAAAAATGCTCAACATTGCTCACCAGCAGGGAAATACATATCAAAACCACATTTAGATACCACCTCATACAGGTCAGAGTGGCTAAAATTAACAACTCAGGAAATAATAGATGTTGGTGAGAATATGGAGAAAGGGGAACCTTCTTGCACTTTTGGTGGGAATGCAAACTGGTGCAGCCACTCTAGGAAACAGTGTGGAGTTTCCTCAAAAAAATTAAAAATAGAATTACCCTATGACCCAGCAATAGCACTACTAGGAATTTATCCAAAGGATACAGGAGCTCTGATTCATAGGGGCACATGTACCCCAATGTTTACAGCAGCACTATCAATAAGAGCCAAATTATGGAAAGAGCCCAAATGTCCATCAACTGATGAATGGATAAAGAAGATGTGGTTTATATATACAATGGAATACTACTTGGCAATGAAAAAGAATGAAATCTTGCCATTTGCAGCAACATGGATGGAACTGGAGGGTACTATGCTAGGGTGAGATAAGTCTGTCAGAGAAAGACCAATATCATGTTTTCACTCATAATGTGGAATGTGAGAAACTTAACAGAAGACCATGGAGGAAGGGAAGGGAAAAACATAGTTATAAACAGAGAGGGAGGCAAACCATATGAGACTCTTAAATACAGAGAACAAACTGAGGGTTGCTGTAGGGGGAGGTGAAAATGGGTGATGGCCATTGAGGAGGGCACTTATGGGATGGGCAATGGGTGTTGTATGTAAGTGATGAATCACGGGATTCTACTCCCAAAGCCAAGAGCACATGTATACACTATATGCTAGCTAACTTGACAATAAATTATATTTTTTTAAAAAAAGGAAATGTAAGTAGCAACAAAGAAAAACATACTTTAATAATATGTAGGCTCTGTTAAAAATATAAACAAATTTTTTTTTCAAATTCCCTAAAGGATTCCTAGATACTTCCTAATAATATATTAATGGAAATAATTACTTTACTTGCATCTCACAAAAACATTACATTTTTTAAAATAAAATAAAAACTACCCAGCTGAAGTTTACGGAAACAAAATAAAACTTAGAGATTATGGAGGCAGTTACAATTGCCACATAAAACAATAACTATAAAACCAAGTTTATGCGACTTATTTATCTTAGGCAAGTATCTTAAATTGAAAGTTGAATTTTTGATTCATTTTTACTACATTTTAATCCTTAATAAATGACAGCAGAAGACTAGTCTTTACAATGGGACATACCAATGTGGCTTATCTTTGGTATGGAAGCAGAAACCCCATGGAAAACCCAATGGGATAAGATATCAGTTTTCTGATTCCACCAGAACACAAATTAAATTTTTAAAAATAGAATTGAAGCTACGCAGTTCTAAATTTTAATTACATAGTGAAATACTTTCTAGGGGCATAAGCTGTATAGCATGAAATAGGTTTTAAACAAGAAATTTGAGAAACCCTTTCACTGATGGGTTTTAAAGTAAGCTATAATTTGATCTATGAAGACTCATAGACCATCTGATTTTTCTTTCACCCTGGGAATCTATGAGGAAAAGATATGTTAATTTTTGTCCCAAATTACTAATGTTGTCAAGGCATAGAATTTACTCATTCAGTATCCTGTGTAAAACAGGCAAATTCAGGGAATTAAAAAAAAAAAGGAAATAGATTTATTGAGATCAGAATTAATCATGAAGAAATACATATATTTTTAAAACCTCAAGTTTTATATAATTAAGAAGTATTATAATAATTGCTTTTAAAATAAAACAAGAAAGAAGACATCCGGATTCCAACAGGCACATGAAAAGATGCTCAACATCGCTCCTCATCAGGGATATACAAATCAAAACCACACTCAGATATCACCTCACGCCAGTCAGAGTGGCCAAAATGAACAAATCAGGAGACTAGATGCTGGAGAGGATGTGGAGAAACGGGAACCCTCTTGCACTGTTGGTGGGAATGCAAATTGGTGCAGCCACTCTGGAAAACAGTGTGGAGGTTCCTCAGAAAATTAAAAATAGACCTACCCTATGACCCAGCAATAGCACTGCTAGGAATTTACCCAAGGGATACAGGAGTACTGATGCATAGGGGCACTTGTACCCCAATGTTTATAGCAGCACTCTCAACAATAGCCAAATTATGGAAAGAGCCTAAATGTCCATCAACTGATGAATGGATAAAGAAATTGTGGTTTATATACACAATGGAGTACTACGTGGCAATGAGAAAGAATGAAATATGGCCCTTTGCAGCAACGTGGATGGAACTGGAGAGTGTGATGCTAAGTGAAATAAGCCATACAGAGAAAGACAGATACTATATGTTTTCACTCTTATGTGGATCCTGAGAAACTTAACAGAAACCCATGGGGGAGGGGAAGGAAAAAAAAAAAAAGAGGTTAGAGTGGGAGACAGCCAAAGCATAAGAGACTGTTAAAAACTGAGAACAAACTGAGGGTTGATGGGGGGTGGGAGGGAGGGGAGGGTGGGTGATGGGTATTGAGGAGGGCACCTTTTGGGATGAGCACTGGGTGTTGTATGGAAACCAATTTGACAATAAATTTCATATATTGAAAAAAAAATAAAAGTGGGTTTTAAAAATAAAAAAATAAAAAAAAAATAAAATAAAACAAGAATGATTTTAAAGAAAAACACAAAGGAAGAAGGGAATATTCACCTTAAAAGTTAGAAGGCAAAACTAAAAGAAAGAATACCAACGTTGTGTTTGTATTCCTTTTTATCAGGGTCTCCCCATGGGCAAAAACCTTGTGGATTCTGGAAGATTTGTGATAGTGAAATGATAGACAGAGGAGCTAAATATATGGATCTGAGATCTCATTATTTGGTATCTGCTAAAGCAGGCTACATATCTCACATGTTTATGCATAAGGAGGCAAACTAAAGATTACCTGGAAATCTTCTAATTATTTGACATAATCCTTCTTTACTGCAAAGCTGATGCTGTATTTCTGGTAATATGTTTACCTGCAAGGAATGAAAAAGCTTCTAGTGAGTTAGGCATTCATAAATGCTAAAGCAAAGAAAATGCAAAAACTCACAGGGTATAGACGTGAACTACTGTGTACTCCATCCACACCCTACCTTCAAATCTCTGAAAGTCAACATTTAAATCCAGAATAATAAAATGGTTTATTTGATAACATCAAACAAAAACTTGCCCTTAGAAATTTGAGAATATTTTTGAAAACCTTGATATATTTCGAAACCATGATCTGTGCTAAAACTAAAAGGAAATAGATACATTCTTATGGTAAACAGAATAACACAAATAACTTGACAGTTGCAAATTTTGCTTTGGCAGAAAATAGCACCAACCATACCTCAAAGTCAACTAAACTCTGAAGTTCCAAAGGCCCTCGCTGATTTAAATCACAGACATTTAGTGGGAAATTCAGTGCTAATCCTGTTTCAAAATTTAATATGTAATCTTCCCTTCATATTGAAGGGCATTATTGCTTCCAGATATAAAATCCAGTCACTGAAAAATTCTATTCTTAAAAAAAAATTGTTCTTAGAAAGCTTCATAGAAGTTATCATAAATTCAAATATACGTTTTAACTTATAAAGAAAAGACACAGACAAGCTTAATCTGTCCTTCTCTTCTGAATTCATAGACTGATTATCTAGGTATTATCAACTAAATTCCAAAAATAATGCCTCAAATGGCAAAGCCTTGTTAAAACCAACAGAAAGAGATCAGGGTAAATTAGCTTGAAAATCAGGTTCATTTTTGTGAAATTATTGAATACTTTCCAACTCACTCTAATCAAGTATTGTAGTTTCTCTGCTGTGTTCTACTGACAAGGCTATATGAAAATAACTCAGCTGCAGTTGGAGAACCAGAAACATGAGTTACAGTCCTACTTAGGACAGTTAACAGAATCGTAACTTTGAGCACATCACTTTTGCTTCTCATTTTCAATTTCTACATTTGTAAAATAAAGCACATAGAGCTTTTGGTCTCTGAGTTCCACTGCTTCTCTAAGATTTTTAGGAAGTAGTAATTCAATCATCAGTTGTAGTTTTACAAAGAAATGATTCTCTTAAAGTGCTTTGAAATAGTGTGTTGATTAAACATCCTCCAACCCTTTGATGGGGGCCGGGAAAATGGGAGATGTGCATTGAGGAAGGCACTTGTTGGGATGGGCACTGGGTGTTGTATGTACGTGATGAATCAGAGAACAGACTTCTGAAGCCAAGACTACACTGTATGTCAGCTAACTTGACAACAAATTAAAAACAAAACAAAAAGCAAAAAACATTCTCCAACTCCTGCAATCCCGTTAACTCTATTCATTTATTCAGCAAACAGTAAACTTCAGCCCACGTTGTGTATAAATGAAGCCAGGGCTTCAGCAGAACCAGCTCCTGTGAATCTGCAGGAACAACATTGTTAAATACTCGAGTTTGAAAGTCTCCAAAGATAACAAAGTCTGAGTCACTTACATTCTTAGGGCACAGGGCGTGGGGGCAAAGGCTAGAAGTATAGTACACTTCAGATTTTAGGCATGTCTACTTTCTCAAATTTAAAAATGATAAGGTTCAGAGACTAAAAGTGGAAAACAAGGAAGGGTTTTCAGAAAGTCCTTAAGGTCATAATTCAGACTTCCTAAGAAAGGCTGGAGGGAAGAAGCAGACTACTGCAAAAGTATGGAGAAACTATAATAAAGGTTTTTTGTTTGTTTGTTTTAGATTTTTGTTTGTTAAAGATAATAGACAGAAGGAGTTTTCAAATTAGATCGTCAAAAGCTTTAAAGGTCAATACACTTGAACCATTTTCCCCACCCCAGGCAAAATCACTCAGTTGCTAATGACTAAATAGAAACTTTAATAGAAGGACCCAGAAAGAAAAGTAGCTTTAAGTATCATTTTTTTAAATGCTTATTTATTTTTGAGAGAGAGTGTGTGCGTGGAGAAGGGGCAGAGAGAGAAGGAGACACAGATTCCGCAGCAGGCTCCAGGTTCTGAGCTGGCAGCACAGAGCCCCATGCAGGTTCAAACCCAAGAACCATGAGATCATGACCTGAGCCGAAGTCGGAGGTTTAACTGACTGAGCCACCCAGGGTGAGTAGGTAAGTATCATTAAAGGTTATGTATTGACAAGGTCCAGATTAAAACTTTCTTGCACTTTGTGAAGAGCTCACAGCAAAAGTGCTGTTATGCCAGATGGTCAGCACTGGTATATCCTGGATGAGCTGTCCCATCCTTTACAAATTGAAAGAAGAGTCCCAGTCAATGGGCAACCATAACTGAACTAATGGGCCAGAAGAATTTGCAAAGATGCTGCAAAGACATAGTACAGCTTGCATAGATTTCAGACACAAGTGCAGGTTGTTGGGTCTTATCAGAGAGGTGACTTTCTATATGAGACCTTCAGTCAGAAGAATGAACTGACCCAGGATCAGCAAAGCATTCGCTTCAAGAAAGCAGAGCCAAGCCAAGGGAAGCAACTGCTCCCAGGCTTCCGCTTTCTACTTTCCCTTCCTCCTCCCAGTGACCTCTTCCGTGTTCCCTCCTCCAAAGCACATCTTTAGAATGCACAGTCTCAGCAGATGACATAACCGAGGTGACACGTGACACCAGAAATACCATTTCCGTTTGACTCTGTGTAATAGCACCAACCTGGGCAGTTAAACCGAATGACTTGGCACAAAGAAAGAAACGTATTCAAAGGCTATGGGTCATATAGCTATAACAAATCAACTATATTACATGTATTCCATGTATTTTTATTGTTAAACCTAATAACGCTCTTCTATATCCTCATGCTTGGTTTTTATTTTTTTTATGTGCATCATAAAATATGTAAGATTTCCATCATTGTCAAAAGGAACATCATCAATGACATTTTATTTGGATTAGCTGACTTCAACCCCACCAGAGTGGTACATTTGTTACTCTTAAAGAGTCTACACTGTACATCATTATCACCCTAATAATTATTTTCAATATTCACTGATTTTGCATTGGGTTTGAATGCTTTACGTACACTTATATGTGTGTGTATGTTTTATATAAGCTGCTATTTTTCTTGACATAAAACCTTCCATATCTTTGAAAGGGTTAGAATACATAAGGGAAATGATAAAGATAATGATGTTTGGGCCCTGGGATATTTCTGAGATCAAACTGAGAAAAAGAAAATGTGCATTTAGAAAGATTTCAATCCCCACATACCTTCCACAATCCTAATCTGTGAGTATTCCACATGTAAATTGTTTCTATTACAGATTATGAGAAGCAAAAGTAAAAAAAAAATCATTCTTATTTTGAGACATAGTTCAATTAATATGAACAACAGTATATCAATTATAAACATTTAGAACGTGTTTATAAACTAAAACTAAAACTACAGTAATACGATTAACTCATTAAGGAGAGACATTTGAGTTGGACTATTTATAACTACAAAGTGTGGAAGAAAGAACCCAGGGGAAAAAATTGGGACGGGTCATTCATGAATACCGAGAGTAACGCAAACTTCACAGCAAAATCTTTTTCTTCTCTTTCTCTTCATTAGGTCGGTACAAACAGTCTCTATTTTATCAGAACTCAGATGTTCTCTGGAAGCTGTTCAGTATCATTCACAAGGAAGAGAACTAATGACAAGAAGAGCCATTATCCCCTTGTCTCTCCCATGCAATTATCATTCCATCAAATTCATCTGAAAATGTGTTCAAATGTTTTATAATAAGAGCCATTTCAGTATTTCTCAGTGCTCCGGGTACTAAAAACAGCATACTGTTTTAGGGACTGCTAATCCTACAAACATTTAGAGCTAGAAATGAATCCCTCTGCTCTTGAAACAGTAGAACCTTTCTGTTAAAGGTGAAATACAGTCCCAGTTACTAAACTTAGCGTTACCCCAAATAGTGGACCTCACTTCACTTTCTGCATCACATGGACCAATACAGTTTTAAAATCATGTTACTCTCCTTCTGACTAGAGAGACTCCAGGCCACTCATTTTTTATAACAAATCTTATGATCACTTTCATTAAGCACTTAGATTCCAAAGCTCTCATGTGATTAGTAATCCTAATTTGAGCAGAGGCCCTTTTCATTGTTCATCTAAGAATCCCAACAAATCTGAAGCAACTTCTGTTTTGAATATTTATGTTTACATAAATAAGTCATGGTTCATAAAGCTTCAAATTATTCATGCTCCAAAGTGACAGTTATCTAATATGTATCATTTAGAACTTATGCATTCTTTAAGAATCTTCATGAGAATAGGCTGTAAATGCTGTCTTAAATATTTATTTAGAAAAATTTTATAGTGATGTAGTTAGGAAGACAAAATTTGTAGTCAAACTCCCTGAGTTTGAATCCTGGTTGCTTCATTTATTATCTATGTGGACTTAGGAAATTCTCTTAATTTTTCTGTGCTTCAGTCTCCTATGTGTAAAGAATGAGCATAAATATGTGAACACTTGGAATGATGCGTGGCACCAACAGGAGGCCTTGGCAAGAGTTTGGGGGGTAGTAAAGAGAGGTTGAGTACTCATCTCCCTGACTTCTTCTCTGCAGGCTTATGATTTGGCAATGGCTACATTCCCCTACTTTATAGCTCCTTTCCAGTGACCCCTCTTTTTTGGCTCCAGCTCTCATTAGGCTTTGCTAACCATTCCCTCTATAAACCCTTCTTCAGACCAAGGGTGGTAAAACTTTATGATGCTGCTGGTCCCTGGGTGCCTCTAATCTTTTGTTTTGTTTTTTTTTTTCCCAATCTTTTTAATTACATTCTCTCTAATCTTGTTTCTCTTATCTTGGCAAAACCTCAGTAAATAGCTCTTTCATTGGTTTCCCTTCAGTTAAGTCCTTTCAAGTATGGAATTTGTCTCCTGCTTGGAGGTTGGCCAATACTCACAGGGAAGAAAACTGTAGGCTTTACCTTATAGTTGATGTAAAGCCATTCAAGATTTAAGTATGGGACTAACTAGGTTAGCTCAGAATTTTGTATTTTTTATCCTGATAACTTTGGGCAGGATGGATTTCAGGGGCAGAACACTTGCTTCAGAAAAAGCGGTAAAGAGGATTCTGTAATAACCTGGTAAGATGTGGTGACTATCTTGCCAGAATAAAAGTAGTGAGCATGGATATTTGAGAAATAATATACTTGAGAAGTATTTAGGAGTTAAATTCCTTAGCACTAGTAATTGATAGAATGTAGACCACAAAGGAGAGGAAGGGATCAGAGGTGAAGGCCAGATTTCCACCTTAGGGAGTGACAGTGATTGCTCATGCTTGTGACCAATATAACAGAAGTTCTGCAGAGCTACTGAATGCAAGAGTAGAAGTGGATTTACTGGGGAACATACGAGTGAGTTTTCCCCATGGTGACTCTGAGGTGTCTGTGTGATATAAAAGTGATGTTCAGCAGGCGTTATACACACGAGCCTGATGCCAGAGAAAGTGCTTGAATTTTAGATGTACTTTTGGGAATCATCAACAACCTTGGGAGTGGTGTTGAGGAACACAGGAATCTAAAGTACGAGCAGACAAAAGGTGGCTATGAAGAAAACAGAGAAGGAATGGCCAAAGATGGAAAAGAAGAGCAAAAATAATGTTCTCGGCCCAAAGGCCAATGGAGTCAGGAGTTACAAGGAGGAAGGACTTATCAAGATTGTCAACTGCAGATATATCAAATGATCAGTGTAGCTACTATAATGTTATTTCACTACTGAGAAATAGCTGTAAGTTTTGATGCTTTTTTCACATTAAAAAAATACTATGGACCAAGATATGCTGCTGTTAATATCCAAGGGCTGTTAAAATCTGTAACCATTTTGAAAAAAAAAATTTACCTTTTGATGTAAACCTAACTGGCACATGTCTTCCTTGGATATGCAAGGTTTTCCACCAGCTTTCCTAGAAGACAGGCAAATGAGCAGATCCCAAGAGCCCAAATCACCTAATGGCAAAAGAATATTGAAAAACAAATATTTTTTTATCAGATTTATGAAGGCACCATTCTTAGATTTAAGAATGCTATTACTTAAATTATAAAACACAAGTAACAATGATTCTGAATATGTTTAAAAGTCAATATTCAAAGTAACTGAAATTCAACTTTTCTAATTTAGAAACATTTTTATATTTACTATTGTATCTTAGGGAAAATTCAATTATCTAACGCAATGTCATAAAATTCCTAAAAGTCTAAAATTTAAATGTTTTAAGCCACTAATTTTATAAATTCACAAAGTCTTATTTGGAGATTGGGAGGAAAGATGGTTATAAAGTCTTTTAAGATAATAGACGATGGTTGCAAAATCAAATAATGATAAGAAGTCAAAACACAAATATTTTTGTTCTAGGCTTTGATATCACCATTACTTTTCGCAAATCTTAAACATCAGATATACTTTTATAAGATTTCTTCCAAAGAAAAAGTTGCAGTATACTGAAAATAAAATTCAATGAAAATTCTAAAAAACAGGTTTTGTCTAAAAGGAATTTGTGGTCTAGTTATCAACAGCAGAATTGAGCTCAAAATACAGAGTATAACATGGACTGAAGCAAATAATATTTCAGCTATTTACCAAGGACAAAGCCCTTTGCCAATAAGTCCTAGTAACTTGCCAAAATAATCTCAGAAGAGTACATTCTTGCATAATACTTGAACATTTGAAAATTAACATTTGTGTGTTATGAGTTTGTTTTCTCTTAGTCTCTCTGATTTATTTACATGTTTTTATCGACATGTCTTGCATATAATTGGTGCTTTAAAAATATTTGATAAATGAATGAATAACTAGCCCCAGTACAGAGTGGTAAACATGTTACTTCAAAGGCATATAGAATAGGTATCTCAAAAATAACCAGGCAAAAAAGAACACTAAAGAATGTATGAAAGGATTGATATTACTTGTGAAACTTCCTCCATTTTGGGTGGAAATCTACTTTTAAAAAAAATCAAGCAATTTCTGTACGCATGGCTTCTGGAGTTAAACAATTCTGAGATCATATTCCTTCGGTAACTATTTATGCCAGATCTCACAAGTCACCTCTTGCATTAGGTATTAGTGGCTTCTACAAAGCCTGAAAATAACCAGATCCTGTCTTTAAAAATTTCCCAAAAGAATTTCATACTTGAGGGGCGCTTGGATGGCTCAGTCAGTTAAGCATCTGACTTCAGCTCAGGTCATGATCTCGCAGTCTGAGTTCGAGTCTTGCGTCGGGCTCTGTGCTGACAGCTCAGAGCCTGGAGCCTGTTTCAGATTCTGTGTCTCCCTCTCTCTCTCTGTCCCTCCCCCACTCATGCTCTGTCTCTCTTGCTCTCAAATATAAATAAAACATAAAAAAAAAAGAATTTCTCACTTGAATGCATAATGCTTTCAAAGAAGGACTTTATGGGGAAAAAAAAAGATTGATAACGAAGACTGATATATGACAATTAGGAATGAAATTTCACTCTGCACTAATCAAGTCCTTTATCATTTGACAAGCTCTGTGCTGTCTGGGCTATTGATTCCTCTGTAATTGTCCTGTTCCTAGAAGAGAAACCTCTCTGCCAAACAAAAGGATCCAGACAATTGAACTCAAGTTAAGCTCTTGTCTCTTGTTGCGTGATGTATCTCAAGATGCTGGAATATAGTGCAATAGTTCAAAGGGACATGGAGAAATGATACAAGTGATTTGGGCATGAGAGAAATCTCTCCATCTAGTAGCCATTCGGCATTAGACTTGGAAGGTCCATGCATCCTCACTTTTTTTTTTAAATTTTTTTTTCAATATTTATTTATTTTTGGGACAGAGAGAGACAGAGCATGAACGGGGGAGGGGCAGAGAGAGAGGGAGACACAGAATCGGAAACAGGCTCCAGGCTCTGAGCCATCAGCCCAGAGCCTGACGCAGGGCTCGAACTCACGGACCGCAAGATCGTGACCTGGCTGAAGTCGGACGCTTAACTGACTGCGCCACCCAGGCGCCCCCATGCATCCTCACTTTGAAGGAAACTCTAAATGGATTTCTTGAGCCAAAACCAAATACTCTGTGATGATTCCAATACCTTATTTAAAATGTGCACCTGGCACTTTCAGCCAAAACCTTTTGATATGGATTCAAAAGGGAAAAAACAAAGATGGTTCCATTTTATATTATTTCTAGCCCAGGAAACACTAAAACCTAGAAGAAACATCCTGACATAATATACTCAACCAAATATTTTAAGAAGACAAGGATATGCAAAGAGAGGACTTCAAATCATGTACTGTATTGCAAAAATGAACTACTGGGACCTCATCAAAATAAAAAGCTTCTGCACAGTGAAGGAAACAATCAGCAAAACTAAAAGGGAACCGACAGAATGGGAGAAGATGTTTGCAAATGATATAACAGATAAAGGGTTAGTATCCAAAATCTATAAATAACTTATCAAACTCAACACCCAAAAAACAAATAATTCAGTGAAGAAATGGGCAAAAGACATGAATAGACACTTCTCTAAAGAAGACATCCAGATGACCGACACATGAAAAAATGCTCAACATCACTCATCATCAGGGAAATACAAATCAAAACCACAATGAGATACCACCTTACACCTGTCAGAATGGCTAACATTAACAAATGTTAGATGTTGGCAAGGATGTGGAGAAAGAGGATCTCTTTTTGCATTGTTGGTGGCAATGCAAGCTGGTGCAGCCACTCTGGAAAACCGTACGGAGGTTCCTCAAAAAACTAAAAATAGAACTACTCTATGACCCAGGAATTGCACTACTAGGCATTTATCCACAGGATACAGGTGTGCTGTTTCAAAGGGACACACGCACCCCCATGTTTATAGCAACACTATCAATAATAACCAAAGTATGGAAAGAGCCCAAATGTCCATTGATGGATGAATGGATAAAGAAAATGTGGTATATATAGGTATATATATATACAATGGAGTATTACTCGGCAGTCAAAAAGAATAAACTCTTGCCATTTGCAACTACATGGATGGAGCTGGAGAGTATTATGCTAAGTGAAATGAGTCAGTCAGAGAAAGACAAATATCATATGACTTCACTCATATGAGGACTTTAAGAGACAAAACAGATGAACATAAGGGAGGGGAAGCAAAAATAATATAAAAACAGGGGATGGGGACAAAACAGAAGAGACTCATAAATATGGAGAACAAACTGAGGGTTATGGGAGGGGTTGCAGAAGGGGGGATGGGCTAAATGGGTAAGGGGCACTAAGGAATCTACTCCTGAAATCACTGTTGCACTATATGCTAACTAATTTGAATGTAAATTTTAAAAAATAAAAAATTAAATTAAAAAAAAATCATGGACTGTATTGTTCAGGCATTAAAAACACAGTACATTTCATTTTCCTCCAAGTCTGATGCAAGCTCCCCTTCACTACCCAAGACATACACACAATTTCTGGATTTGATTAAGACATATATATTTAAGCCATAAATGTTTAAAATGGGAAGACATGTTTAAATAATTCAAAGTATTTAATTTATAAAGAACCTCCTATGAGCAGGACATTGTACTAGAATTATGAATGTAAACAGAAAAAAAAAAGTGGTCACTGACCTCGGCAATCTTTGAGAGACCTGAGCACTAAAAAGAATTTAGGATAACTTGTAAAGTGCTACAGTTTCTTGACATTCATAAGGGTTACCCCGTACCTCTCAAAAATATTTAATGAATATTTTAAATTTAAAATTAAAATTTCAAAAATATTTTATAGCACATATATTTCCTCTTAAAATGAAAGTAAAGTATAACCAAAAATTTCAAGTGATCTCTTCATATACTTCTTGCCTAATTCTTTGCCACCACAATCTGAAAAATGCTGATTGTTTCCACTCAAAATTCTTACGGATACCCTCCCTGACTCCTACCTCAAACTTCCTAAACTCTACCTCCTAGTTAAATCTTGAGTAGACCTTTTCACTTTCTCTTCATTTCCATCTCCAACCTTAAAAGTCAACACTGTCCCCTGATTCCCACAACCCTTTTTAAAGCAAAAGCTTTTATTTGTTGCATGAATGGCACTATGTACTCAAACTTGGTTTAAAAAACCCCCAAAGCCACACTGAAATCTGGAAATTGGGTACAGACATAAGCACATTCACCAGCTAAGTAAATCACATTCATGAGTCAACTTGGAACATTTGGGAAACAGATTTGTGCCTCAGCAAAATTACACATTGCAAGTATTGTGGAGCTTTGGGGCCATGCTCAACTAGCTGAAAGCATGAGCATTTAGTAGGCAAACGCCCAGGATGTACAACAGAGATTGTAGACTGCAGGCACACAGGGAGAGTCAAACGGCACATGGGGTGCATTTGGCCTGCACAATTTTTGTTTTGTTTTCATTTTAAATTTTAAGTATTTGCCAAAATGCAAATGTCAGCATAATTCATATAAAAGTCCAGATTTCTGCCTTCATTTGAAAACTTGGAGGCTGTGGTAATACTGGGTCCATATCCTATAAGGCGGCCACTGACTGGAGTGGAGTACAGCCTCCCGCATTTTCTCCAGTTTACCATGTGGGTCCCCCAGGCCCTAACTGCCTGGGCTGTGCCTCTAGTAGGCAAACCAGTCCTAGACCTGGCATAAAACACCGTGTGTCCATTTTGCATGAATTGCCCATTCAGCAAGTTGATGTTCCAGGCTTTAGCTTTCAGTGAATTAGAGTTGTTCATTAGGTAAACTGGTCTTGTTAAGATGACTGTGGGCAAATTGATATTTGGTCAGTTGGTCTTATAAGGATGTCTGAACACACCCTTTGATCTCCAGATCCGGCCATGCTCTCCCACAAGGTTGAGCAAGGTCATTTCAACTCCGGAGACATTTTATTGGCTGTGTTAAAGTTGGTAAGAATTGACATGTGGTCTCTTAAAGTAATTCTTTTTCTCAGGAGCCTGGAAAAATCAGGAGAGGCCTATGGAAATCTTTTTCACTCGTGTCTTCTCTCTCCAGTTGAACTGATAGAGTGACCCAGGTACCACTCCTAGGTGGGCCTGATCCCTTCTCTTTCTCACCCACGGTCTCTCTTTGGCCTCTTTTAAGACATTCAGCCTGTCTCAGGACTGTTGCCATAGTTAGAAGCAGCCCAAGACAGGCTGCTTCTTTTTTTTTTTTTTTTTTTTTTTGGCATTAGGGCAAACATTCTTTATGTTGGCCTTACTTGATGTACTTCTTCTGTCCCTAGAAGGTTGACATTAGAATGTAAGAGTGGAGAAGTCAGATGTGGATTTGAAAAAAAACAGGCAAAGCTGCCCTTGGCCAACCTGGATGGTGGTATCTTAGGTTTCCTTGGCAGACAGGACAGGAGACCTTTATGTGATTCAGCCTAGCTCCTTAGAATATTGCATTAGGATTTGGGTGCCAAAGCCACACTAATAAATAAATACATAAATAGTAGTAGTAGTAATGATATCAGCAGTACATCTTTCTTGACCACTTACAGTAAGCCAAGTACTGCTCCAAGTATTTGTGTTAATTCATTTATTCCACACAATATCCTCCCGGATATGATTATTCTGTTTTTGAAAAGCACAGTAAGGTTAAATAACTTGCTCAAACTCATCATCTAGTCATCTAGTTAGTGGTGGGAAGAGAATTCGAACACAGAAGTTTAGCTCTAAGGGTTCATAACCATTATACCATCATCATTTTAAAAACCAGGGAGGCAATAGAGAATACCTTATATATTTTAATTTATGCAGAACTTCTAACAACATTATGGGGTATAAGCAATTATTCCATACTCTTTATGAGGGAGGGTACTGAGACAAAGAGGAATTATATAGGTTTGGTATTTTTTCCAACTACTGTCCAGTGCATCTATTTTCCTTTGGGACCTCAGAGGGAAAAAGGAGTATAACAAGTATCTTGGGTATTCCTAGACCCTCACCCAGCAACAGTGCCCCCAAACATTATTAGCTACCACTGGTAATTGAGAAGTAAGTGCTTTGATCTTTAAAAGGAAGGAATATTCAACTGCACATGTACTCAGAAACCATAAATATTAACTTGGCTACCACCTACTTTTGAAAAGAAATCTCCAAAAGTTTCTTAGATTTTTAGATGATTAAAATGATTTCTTTTGCAGTCACAAAGCAGCCAGAGCAAGACTAGCTCCCAGATTAGACTAGCCAAGTCCATAAATAGAGAGGTCACAGGACATTGTTCTAGGAAAACAGGATGTGGATGTTCTGTTCTCCATCTGACAATCACAAAAACATGAAAAATCTATAGGCTTCTCCCCATAAACTGTGGAACAAAGTTGCTGATAATACCACACTATCATGCCTCCTAGTGTTGGCTCGGGTAGCAATGAAGACTCCCCGGACAATTTTGGGAGTTGTCTGGGTCCACATTTATTAATTCAGACGTAAACAACTACTGACTTTAGTTTTTATCTTTCTCTACTTGTTCTCGGGAACCAAGTAACATCTCAGTGTTAAAAGTAAGAGCTATTTTTAAAGGTTCTGTTCTTGTTTCTGTTTTAATCAAGCATCTGCCCTACGGAGCAAGGGCTGACTCTAGAATATTTCCAGTCCCTCATAGGCAGGCTGCCATGTAAAGCAAACAATCATTTCCTGGCTCACAAATGATCTCCCTCATTGATAGAGTCTACTAGATCAGTTACTCGATCCAGAGAACAACAGACAGCTCTGAGATATCATCATTCATATACATGCTGTTTATTCTCAAGGAATGACAATTTTTATTTTCTGGCACACTATATAAAAATCTCAGAATATTAAGTCTATTCCTGCTTTATTTTTCTTTACAGCATTTATCATCATCTGACAGATTATGTATCTCTTGTCTATTTATTTATTTATTGCCTGCCTCTTCCCCTTAGAATGTGAGCTCCATGAGGGGAGGACTGTGTCTATTTTGTTCACTGCTATATCCTTAGTATCTACAACAGTGGTTGCGATTTCGGAAACAGCTGCTATAGATTTGTGAGATGCATAGTGAATATAAAATTGAAGGTGAGCAACAGATCAACAATTAAAACTCAATCAAAAGCCAGTACATTGTAAAAGTTAAAAATGGAGGCAGTGAGGACAATTTTAAAGTAGTTTTACAAAGAGGACCTAAAGATATATTTCGGTTCTTAGTAAGGATGAGAGAAGTAAGCCTATGAAAATAAAATAACCATTCCTAGCATTTGAAGAAATTATAAAAACAAAGCAGATTCCTAGCACTTTACTTAGTGGAAACTTTTTTGTGAACACATACATCAAATTGAAGCAGAAAAGATTTATAAAGTCTGACTTGGAAAATAAACTTGTCCAAAAGCTTCCAAGATACATAGCTACAAAAGCCAAGCCTCATTTACTTATTCACAGTGTTAGACTATTATATTCCATAAGGATACAAGTACAGTGATTTCCTAAAATGTGTGGGGTTCTTTTTTTTTAGCATGAAATACACAAAATGTTTAATTTTAAATACATAATATTCCTTTATAATATAACATAAGAATATTTCATATATTCACAGTTCCATCTGTATACTCTTTTTCTGTTCACCACTAGACTGTGAGATTCTTGCTGAATAACAAAGTCTTATTTTCTTTGTACCCATCCTTTATCAGAATTAGTAAATAATGTGACATTTCATGAATACATTATCAACTTATTGATGAAAAATTAGATTCTATGCTTTATAACCCCGTAAGTTTGTTTGGATATAAATTAGCCACTGCAAATACCTGTATCTTTTCCTGAATCTTTCAAATTGCATTAACCAGTTCCTTTAACTGTATTCTTATACAGAACAGCAACCCAGGACCCATAGTAAAATTTATTCACAGCTGTTCTTTAAGGACAAAAACTATTCACGTTCTTGTATCTAACACAGATTATAGTAGACACTTAGATGTTTATTGGATTCAATATGGAAATTTTCAGAATTTAAGAGAAATTATATATACAGAATCTTTAGATCTTCAATAAATTATACAACATAGTCACAAAATCTAATTAAAGTTTCTTACCCCAAAAATCTGGTCATGGATCTTTGCTTATGCTACCTCTGGCTCCTTACCCTTTAAGGGCTGATGATAAAAACTTTGTGTTTTACCACAGAGAAACTCTAAGCCATTCTCCCCTGGGTTTTCTAAATCCACACTAGAAATCAAGCTTTCGTATTCTACTATCTACCCTCTTTCTGCCCCATGAGAGGTTGTGAAAATCAATGAGATCATTTCCGTGAGGAGTTTTGAGCTCCTGAAATTCTTCTGCTCTACTCATAAGCTTAAGAAACCAATATCATGCTTAAATTTTTGCAAAAGTTTAAGACTCCCGTTCTGAAGAAACTTGTCATAAAGAAGAGTTTGAAAGGATGGGGTTCCTGGGTGGCACAGCAAGTTAAGCCTCTGACTCTTGATTTTGGCTCACGTCATGATCTCACTGTTTGTGAGATCAAGCCCCACGTCAGGCTCTGTGTTGACAGTGTGGAGTCTGCTTGTGATTCTCTCTTCCCCCCTCTGCCTTTCACCCACATGCATGCATTCTCTCTCTCTCTCTCTCTCTCTCTCTCTCTCTCTCTCTCTCCCCCCCTCCCTCAAATAAACATTTTTTAAAAGAAGAGTTTTAAAGGAAATAGATCAGTATATTTCTATGAAATACATTCAAGAAATATTTACTTTAGAAGGCTTGCTGAAGTTCCTTCATATTTTTTTAATTAAAAAATTTTTTTTAATGTTTGTTTACTTTTGAGACAGAGAGAGACAGAGCGTGAGCAGGGGAGGGGCAGAGAGAGAGGGAGACAGAATCCAAAGCAGGATCCAGGCTCTGAGCCGTCAGCGCAGAGCCCAATGCGGGGCTTGAACTCATGAACCACAAGATCATGACCTGAGCCGAAGTTGGACGCTTAACCAACTGAGCCACCCAGGCGCCCCACATATTTTTAAAAATATTTTTAAAGATTTTCATGGCACTTCTGTAAGTGTGCTAGTGAAGTGTACTGAATGTGTGTTTAAACTTTCACCGCTTTCAAGACTGTTGTCTGTCTGGGATAAAACTCTCATAGCATTTTACCAATTTCTAAATGTCTGGAATCCTCACCAGCTTAGAAGACCTTAAAAGAATGAACAGTGCAGCAATTAAAAAAAATAAGACTACACCTAGTGCCTAGATACTGGTTTCTAACATCATTCTGCAATAAAAGGAACCATAGGTCCTTGAAGAAATGGCTTATTCAAGAGGCTGGAGTCATAAATACAGAAGCCGATACTAGAGCATCATTGCACCAGAAAGTAAGGAAGAGCTCAAAACAAATAATCAAACAAATGAAAACAATGATGGAAGTATGTGACAGGGACATGGGAACCAATGGTCAAAACTGGAGTGATTTCAGCAACAGAATAAGTAATATTGGATTACAACCGAAAGTATAAAGTAACTATCCATTAGTCCATGCTGATATAAACAAATTATCTGAATTAACAAATAAATGGGGATGAAGAGACAAACCATGTGAGTAGAAAAATACCAAATAATTTATGTAGCTACTCCAAACTCAAGGAGGTGGAGCACAACTTCCTGGTCCTTCTCTGGGAGCCGAACATAATGACATCCTTCCAAAGAGTACAGTATGGAAAGGGGAAGGAAAAGAGCGACAATGGAAAACCTGACAAACACTACCTCAGTCAAGGGATCAAGGTTAACACCAACAGCTATGAGGCAGGTTGATAATATATACCCTTGATACGAAGTGATGAGAATGATGTTTTACCTCTGTGGTCTTACTCCTGCAAACCATAATTCCAGTCTAATCATGGGGAAAACATCAGGCAAATCCCAGTAGAAAAGATCAAAGTACCTGACCAGTTCTCAGAGCTGCCAAGGTCATCAAAAACAGAAAGTTTGAGAAACTGTGAAGCCTAAGGGAAGCCTAAGGAGACATGATGGCTAAATGTAATGTGATATCCTGATGGGACTTCGGAACAGAAGAAGGACATTATGTAGAAAAACAAGAAAATCTGAATAAAATATGGACTTCAGTATTTAAAAAAGCAGAATAAATAAATCCTCCAGAGGAAATAAGATGATTATTAAGTATGTGGATGTAGACATAAACTAGACATAAACTCTCACATACTGATTACACATCTTCCTAAGGATTTTATACTCAGGATGTTGTATTACAAATCCAGTCAGCACTACAATGCTGAAAGTGAAAAGTTTTTATTTTTTTATGTGAGATGCATTCTCTGGTAATACAAACTCCAATGGTATTTAAAATATAGAGGACTGAACAAATAGATCAAGTTTGGGTTTTGAGAGCCTCCTGTTAATACATGCAGCTCTCCAAATTCCTCGCCTTTCTTTGCATTTGTTACTATTTCTCTCTAAAGTCAAATCCTTTGGTGATTTTATTTACATCCATTGCTTTAGCTATTGCTTCTTTGCATTGACTCCCAAAGTTACATTTCTCTACCTTTCTCATGTTTCAGAGAGGCATTTCCAGTTACATTCTAGAACAAATGCCTTGCTGAACAAGTACAAATCTGAACCCATTATCTCTGGCCAAAATCTTGTCCTTCCTTCCACTTTTCTTATTACCAAAGGTGTAGCCTCTCTTTCTCCCTCAGGCTGGAAAGCATTAGGTCGTCTTCAACTTGTACCTGTCTCTCAATCCCACATCCCATTCATTTCCAATTCCCATCTATTTTAAATTTGAACTTCTTAAATAACTTCCTGACTTTTCCAAATTCTACCACATTCCCTAAATCTAAGATTTCATCTTGTCTGCAAAGTCTCCTAGTCTCCCTACTTATAACTCTTTTTCCTTCTCTAGCCCACTTCCCCTCTACAGTCAGAGTCATCCTCTAGAAACATCTTATTGCCAGCCCATCGCAGATCAAGTTCCTTAGCAATACAACCTAGGCTCTTTACATCTGCCCTAACCTAGTCTTCTAGTCAATCTAGTCTTGTCAAGGCAGCCCCTGACTTCCTCTTCCACCACATCAACCCCTTGTTGGTCCCTGAGACTCCAAGCACTTACAGACCTGTGTGTCTCTGGCATGCAGCTCATGCAGTTGAACCTCTTCCTTCAAAAATCTACTTGAGAGCTCATTGTTACCTACCAAGTATTCTACTTGCACACCTGCCAAGATCCCCACACTCAGAATTGGCAACTTTTTCTGTTCTGGAATATTTTATTTGCAGAATATTTTATTACAGTTCTGGAATATTTTATTACAGTTAAACATGGGCACCCTTACTACTCAACAGTGGTCCTTGGCCCTACAACATTGTCATCAGCTGAAAGCTTGTTAGAAATGAAACATTTCATCCCCCAACTTAGACCTTACCAAATCAGAATTTGTCAATAACAGGATCCCCAGGTAACCTAAATGTGCCATAAATTTGAGAAGCACTCATATACAACTATACCCTATAGCTCCTTGAAAGGTCTCACTCATCTTTGAAATTCTGTCTGTCCCAACAATGCCAGCCTTAGCATCCTACCCTTCGTTCTTGTTTAATAACCATGTATTGAATATAACTTGAGTATCTAGTGTCAATAACTTGATGCCTGACTATAATGTCCTACTGGTAATACTTGTTATGAGGTTAGAGCTTTACATTAAGTTCTTTTTTAAATTTTTTAAAATGTTTATTTATTTTTGAGAGAGAAAGAGATAGAGCATTAGCTGGGGAGGCAGAGAGAGAGGGAGACACAGAATCTGAAGCAGGCTCCAGGCTCTAAGCTGTCAACACAGAGCCCAACACGGGGCTCGAACTCACAAACCACGGGATCATGACCTAAGCCAAGTTGGACACTTAACTGACTGAGCCACCCAGGCACCCACACATTGAGTTCTTTTATTACTTGAGTACTTGACATGAGTTTTTGACAGACATTCCTTATACTTAATTCCACATTATGGAACAGGAGGTTTTAGTGTATAATTAGCATTGTGACACTTCATTTAACCAAATATCATTTTTTCTTCCGGTTTTATTAAAAATCACTTTGCATGACTTCTTTAAAATGCAGTGAATGCAAGCTAGTCATGTCTGGTTTAACATTTTTTAATAAGGCACTGGGGACTATGAACAATGTGAGAGGGCGGAGGGAGTCATCGATTTAAAATTTACTCTATGAACAATTCCACACTAATTCAGCACAGATGAGAACTAAGGCTTGAGAAACTATAATCCACTAACATGAGAAAAAGAATCCACTCCCTCAATTGCTTATTACTTAATGCAATAAGTATTTTAAGATTACATATCTCCTACTCATAATGCACTATTTTCCATCTCTTTGGAGATGTATTTAACCCAATCATAGATTTCTGTAAGATATTTATGGGCAAGTCTTATCTTCCATTTTCAAATCAAGCAATAGATAATCTAGTGAGCTCATTCACAGCCATTCCAAAAAGTAGTTGTAATAATAATACCAACACTTAGGGAATGTTAGGAGGATTAAAGGAATTAATATTTGTAAAGTGCTTAGAACAGTGCCTGGTACTTGATGAGCTTTATATTAGTATTTGTTTAATGAATAAATAGGTGAGTGGTAGGTATACATGGGCAGATAAATTCTAGATCTAGATGATGAACTTATTTCAAGAAACAAAATGCAACATCTTCTATGTGTCTTGTAGATTATTATTTAAGGCTTCTGTATAGAGCAATATAAGTGTAATTTAGAGAACACAGGGAATAACCTCTCCCAACTCCTGGCTACCCCTTTTATGCTGCTTCAATAGGCCTTCTTACCATAGGAGGAAAGGCATTCATTGGTGGCTTCAATCTAAGGAAAAGAGAGGACCTCATTAGTAGTAGGTCCCAGTTAAAATTCAAGCACATTATCTAGAAAGGAGCTCAGCAGTTTTCTCTCCTTGACACTGTGCATTTGCTAAAACAGGTGACACCTTGAGCCTTAAAACTAATGATGAAGGAATGTACATTCTCCTGAGTGAGTAGCAACAAGGCCCAAGTGGTAGGTGTGACCTGACCACCTAGGCCAACTCCTCTGACTCCCTGAAGTAGGTGCGTTGGGTAAGTAGGGACCAGGCTAGTGGGTAAACTGGGCTATCGCCTAAGACAATTTTCATCCACTTCACAATTTTTGGAAAATTGGCCCTGCTCCTAGAAGCCAAAAGGATATTGGAAATGTTTCCTGAGGCTAATAATTCTGTTATCCATGAGATGAAGAATATTTAGGTCAATGTGAAGCTTTGCCAAGTACTGTTACAGTGTACCATCCTTTTAAAGTAACTTGTTCTTATGCATTTAAGAGGTATTATTTATCCCATAATACCTCTTAAATGTGTTATTTTAACAGAATTCTGCAAAATCATAGTTTCCTCTTATCTCAAACATTAATTTTCCACCTCTCTGGAGATGCTTGGAACATAATTTGCTATTTTTCTAATTATTTACTACTCAAAATTCATACAGTAATCTCATTTCCTTTATTTTAATTGTCCTTATGTAAAATCATTCTCTCTGCTCCACTGACATTGTTAATTTTAAGATTTATGTACATATTTTATTACGTTTTGATGCTGTGACTTCTATCAAATTGATTCTCAAAAATATTGCTATCTTAAAAAGTATTTGTATTTTAAATTTTATAGATTTTTCCAGATTGCTTTCCAAAAGAAAACTACAACATTTCAGATTTCTGCAAGCAAGGTATGAGAGCTTCCACTCCCAGAATTCCTACCAGCAATAAGTGATATCACCAATTTTGGATTTTGTCAGTTCTATGAATGTAAAGTGATATTCTATGCTTTAAATTGTCTTTCAGTAAACTTAATTTTGTGATCTTCTTTGTTGTACCACTTGGATTTGCTTTCTATAAACGTGTTTTTTTTTTTAATTTTATGTTCTAGGTAATCTCTACACCCAATTTTATTTTCTAGGTAATTTACAACCCTGAGATCAAGAGTCACATACTCTACCACCTGCACGGGCCAGGTGCCCCCTCTATAAATTTCTTATTTATATGCATTGTATAAAAAAGTTTTATACATAAAAATTAAGCAAAATGACAAAATTTAGCATAAGAAAAAGAATTGTATTTGATGTGCAAGTAAAACTTTCTTTTTAGTAAAAAATTAAACCGATGTGTCATTTTTAATCTCATCAGATTAAAAAACATGTTAACATGTATTTGCTAAAGATCATGAACTAGCACTGGTGATGAAAGTAAAAACAGGAGCCAACCTTTTGTGGAGAAATTTGGCAAGGAGAACCCCAGTTTTAATATTTTAAATATTTAAATATTTTAATATTTTCATCGTTGAAACGATTCTAAATACCTATTAAGAAGGACTTAGTTAAACTATCGGGGCATTCCTTTCCATATAATAAAATACTAAAAAGAACGAAGCAAAGGAAATTTCCATATACTTTCCAGAAATGACTTTGATATTGCAGTTAAAGACTCAAGTTTGGAGAGAGACAGCCCAGGGCCAAACCTCAGCTATCCCATTTATGAGACTCCTTACTCAGTTCCTCACGTATGAAACAGAAATACCTACCTATGGACTATGAGTGAGAATTCAATGAGTTAATGCATGTAAAGGACATATCACAAAAAAAAAATTAAAAAATGCAGTGCATATCACAGTGCATGTAGTTAGTAATCAAAAAAAGACAAACTTAAAACTACTGATATTAAAATTTTTAAATTATGTTGATATTGCAAAGCTTTTATCAGAATATCTGAATATTAACATTTTATCTGTTAAAACATGTGAGATAAGCTATGGTATAAAGAGGCAGGGGGCAAAAGGGTAAGATGAAAGTGTGTGTGTGTGTGTGTGTGTGTGTGTGTGTGTGTGCGCACGCGCGCATGTTTGGGTTGTGCTTAGGGAGATGCCTGGAAACATGCACAATGTCAACTGTGTTCTCTCTGGGTGAATTTAGATTTAATTTTTCATGCTCATCTTTGTATTTGCAAATATTTGATTCAATATTCTACCATAAACATATGACATCTTTGAAATGGGACTCTTTTCTAAAAATGCGGTCAGGATATGCATCTAAGTAAAGAAATATTTTCTCTGAGAAAAATGCCATTGAGTCTTTTTGAGATATACACATTGAGATACACACACTGCACATCTTTCAAAGTACTGTAAAATGTCAGTTAACTTATACAGAAGCAAAAATGTACAGAAAATTAACCTGGATCTTGATCATTTTTAAATCCAAAATGTCCATGATATGATAGTGTCTTAAAAATACTCAGGGTGACAAAGTAATAGGATTTCTTTCCATCAGACAAGAAATAAAAATCAGTCTCAGCATGCAGTAGTCATGCTGTGTATGCTTATAAGTTAGGATTTCAGGTACCCACAAAATAAGGTCTTGATGATAAACTTTAATACGCTATTTCTCAAACAAATGGACATAATGAATAGAAATCCTTCAGCAAACAAACCAATGGAAATGCAAACACTCATTATTCCTCATATGTTGGCTATCTGGATGAGTCTTCAGATTACCATGGAATGTGCCAGCCTTTCTGGCCTTCCGCATTCTTACTATGATACAAGTACCAATTTCCAACAGAAACAATCTGTTTTACACTACAGCTGTGAATTTGGATTTCCATGTCATACTTCCATAGAACAATGATAAAGTTCTCATTCTGAAAATAAGATCACTTATTAAAATGACAGAGTTTTATACTGGTGAGGTTTGGTGAGATGGGAAATTTTTTGCACGTCTAACAGGGAATGCTTTAACTTTTTCAGGCAGAATTTTGACAGCGTGAATGAAGAGCTTCAAGGTGGGCCCTCATTCTTCATTCCAGTAATTTTACTTTTAGAAATTTAAAGAAAGAATCAGAAATGTAGACAAAGATTTATATACAAGAATTATTTACAATAGCCAAATATTGGCAATATCAGAAATATTTAACAATGTGGAAAAGATTAAGGAAATCATAGTAAGTAAATATTAAATACATCCATATAATATAATTTTATGTAGCCATTGAAATAATGTTTACAAAGTTTTTATGGCATGTGTTTCTGATAAATAGTATGCTAAAAAAGCAAGCTAGGAAAGTGCATAAAATGTATACAATACTTGTAAAGAAACATGTCCAACATTAGCTGTCTTTGTTGGTGGCATTGTAGAGATTAGCTCCATTCCTTATTGTACTTTTTCTGTATTTTGCAATTGGAGTAGATCTGAAAGATTATCTAGTCAAAAAATCTTCATCTTCTGTAAAATGAAAGGCGTCCGAAGAAATTAGGTAACTTAGTCACGGCTTCACACAGACAGTGCAATCCAAAGTAGTCGTCCTCCCTTCCATAGTACCATCTTGCTGCTTCTCGGGGGCATATAATTACGATTTAGGATAAATCGTATGTCCATATTTTTACCTCGATCCCACTATACGCAAGCAAGCCCAAGATGCCCAAAGACAGTTTGAAATTCAGTGGCTTGGGGTGCCTGGGTGGCTCAGTCGGTGAAGCCTCCGACTTCAGCTCAGGTCACGATCTCACGGTCTGTGAGTTCGAGCTCCGCGTCAGGCTCTGGGCTGATGGCTCAGAGCCTGGAGCCTGCTCCCGATTCTGTGTCTCCCTCTCTCTCTCTGCCCCTCCCCTGTTCATGCTCTGTCTCTGTCTCAAAAATAAATAAACGTTAAAAAAAAAAATTTTTTAAAAATTAAAAAAAGAAATTCAGTGGCTTGTTGCTCTCACTTTCAAATGGATCCCGGGCCTTAGACTCTAAGGAATGAAGATAGCACATACCACAGCTTTGCATGCCAACTTTTAATTGACGGGTTTAGCATCTGTTTGAATTAAGGAGCAGGGCTTCCCACCCAAGTGGGTGACTGGTTCAGAGTCCTGCCAAGGCAAATGGGGAATTGGGAATCGTTTGGCCACTTAACTACTTAAATAGCAAACAGGCAGAACTTCTTTGTGCTTCTGGAAGAAACGCTGAAAAACTGTAATAAAGAAGTATCAGCACGCTAGTTCTCAACACAAGCTCCAGGATCAGTAGATTAGCATTCCCTGAGAACTTGTTATCTTTATCTTAACCATTGTTACTGGATCAGATCTCCTGGGAGTACGGTTCAGCAGTCTGTGATTTAACAAGCCTTCCAGACAATTCTGATGCATATTAAGTTTGAGAATCATGGGCCCAGCAAACAGTAGCTACTACCCTGGAGCTTTGCCAAAACCATGTTCTTTAAGCAACCACTGAGACAGGGATTCCCTTTACCCACAAGTACAAAATAGAGAGCTCGCTATTAGAGAAGCAGGGCCCCCTGCGAGTCGCTTCTGCCCTTTATAGCCCTTAATCACTTGTGTGGTCACTCTGAAAATGAGGTGGAATGCTAACAAGATGTTTTAAATTCCAGAAGATACCCTGCTCTAAATAGACTATTTTGTTGCATAGATGATGAGATTCACATATGCCTTTCATATTTGTCCTTAGAGAAAGAGCTGAAAAGAGTTATTATCATTACTATTAAAAGGTTATTATTAACTTGGTGGAATTGTTTCTTTGAAAGCAGAGAGGGCACTGGCTTGAGCAACTCTGAAACGAGGTTACAGAGACTCTTCACTAAGAACGGCAGGTATGTGAGTTCTGTTTTTCAGTTGGTTTTGCTCAGACACGGCCTGGAGCACATTTTATTTTGCTCTACCACACAGCTATCTCCTATCATACTAAGTATTTTTCCCCTACTTTTCTAAGAAGCGAATGGTGCTTGAATATGCAAAGGAAAGATTCAGCTATTTTATTAGTATATTTGCAGGTCTATTTCTTCAATTGCTTATTCATTTAATAGTGTATCTACTAGGTACCTGCAAGACACTGTCCTACGCAGAATAGAGTATGAATAGACAAATAAAACATTTCCTGCTTTACAAGAAGTTTATAATACAGAAGGGGAGAAGAGATGAACACATAAGATTTAAAAATGTAACACAGAACATACTCTAGGCATCAGAGATATGTGAATAATGTGTGGTGAGGTCTCAGATAATTTGTTTAACATTTCTACTTTGAGAGTTATTTATGGGTCAACTTACAGATTGAATTCTAAGAAATGGCAGACAGGAAGGAATTCTAGGCGCCAAAAACCTCAGTAGCAATGCAAATCACAAAGCTTTGAGCATGATCAGGCAAAGATTAGTAGGCCAATACCAGGAAGCCCACACATGACCATCCCTGGGAGCTCTGTAAAAAAATAGCAATGCCCGAGTTCATTCTGCTCCCCTAAAATTCTGATATAATTTTCAGAAGTGAGGCCTCAGCACCGACTTTTTAAATTGTTAAGTTCCCTGAATAATTTGAGTGTGAGGACAGGCTTGAGAATCACACTACAACAGGGCTGGGGAGGTATCTGATACCATGGCCTGGGAAGCTTTGAATGCCACACCAAGAAACATGTCTTCTGATTAGGAGGAAATGAGACATCACTGAAGACTTCTGCACAGGGAAGTGATGTGATCAGAGCTATGTTTGTGAAATATTAAACTGGCAGTCATGATGGGGGTGTGTTGTAGAAAGCACAGACCAGCAGCTGGGAGAGTATTTAATAGTTGCTGTGATAGCATGAGAGGCGCGGAACGTGGAGCCACGGCATGGAGGAGGACTTGGTGTCCAACGTGTGTTGCAGCTGAAGGAGAGGGAGAACCTGACGATGAGCTTTAGCACCTGAGAGACTGAGCGAGTGTGGTACCAACAAGAGAAACACGGCAGGCAGAACCACAGATGTTGCAGGCGTGGGAGGTAATCGGTGCAGTTTGCTATATGTTGCCGCAGTGACACACACAAGCCAAAACATCTATCAGGTACTTGACAATCAAGACTCTAAAAATCCTGCCTACAGAAAACAGATTAGGATTCAACATTATTCAAACATCATATCTCCAGAGATGTTTTTTAGTGAGATATAATTGCAGATAACATTATATTAGATTCAGGCACACAACATGATTCAATATGTGTATATTGCAAAATGTCCATCACAATAAGTCTACTTAACATGCATCACCACATGGTTACAAATTTGTGTGTGTGTGTGTGTGTGTGTGTGTGTGTGTGTGTGACAAGAACTTTGACCATTTATTTTTGCAGCAACTTTCAAATATAAAATTCAGTGTAATTAACTGTAGTCACCGTGTTGTACATGATGTCCCTAGAACTTACCTCTCAATGGAAGTGTGTACCTTTTGGCCACCTTCACCCATTTTTCCCAGTCCTCCCACCACCACCTCTGGCTGCCACCAATCTGTTCCCCAGAGGAGATTAATGAATCTGCAGAGTAGAAAAATATCTTGAGGAAATGTCAAGATAGGGGGGAAAATGATGACTGGGGTAAATGTCTTGGAGAAAGCCCAAATTTGGAGGAAGGTCATAAAGAAGCAGCGTCAGAAAGGTTGGAGAAGCAGGAGAGGGCAGCATTAAGGAAGTTAAGGGAGAAAAGAGTTCATAAGAAAATTCCAGACCCTGTGGGACCCATTCAATTCTAGGACAAGTATCTATTCCACTGGTTCACACATTTCACCAAGATTGGGAAACACTGATAGGTGAGATCAAGGAAATTGAGAAATTACCTCAGTGAATTCACATTAAAGCTTAATTTAAGTTTTTAAAATATTTACATAACTCCTGAAGAATACTAATATTCTACTCATGATCAAATCTGCTCTTATACCAAAAACAATGCAAAAACAAAACAGTGGCTGTATTTTGTAAAAATAAAAAAAAGGAGTTTCCTGGTAAATTCTGGGGAAAAAAACAACTTTAAGGGAGAAGGGAGTCATATTATTATTATTGAGGGTTAAATAGAGAGCGATTATGAAGAAAAAAATACTGACTTTTTCTTAAATCTTCATCTCCCAAACTGTAGTCTGGACATCCACATCCACAAAGAGATAATGTTAGGAAGAAGCAACTTTAGCTAAAAAGAAGATGAAAAATAACAGAGGATATCTAGAGGGAAATATTGATTAATAATAATTAATTAGCTAATTAATTCTCCAGAGGGAAAAGCAAGTCTCAAAAGAAAGTGGGGAGGTTTACAATAATTATAAAATGGAGAGCAGAAAGCAAAAGTGGTGCAAAACTGAAGAGGCAGTCTTGAAACTGCTGTTAGATGCTTCCAAACTCCTCCCAAATTGAGGAAAATGTCTAAAATATTTCAAGCATCCAAATGTGATAATACACTAGCATAGTAAACACATTATATCTGGAGTCCCCAAACTCCCTTGTAGTTTATCCACATGCTCTGTCACTTGAAAAGTCCCATATGAAACAGTTTGCTTTTCTTTCCTGGAGTCTTTCCTTAATCTAAATATAATATGAATATTATTTGTTTTTACAAATTAGATCTGTCATTCAAAGCATAGTTTAGTCTATAGCAAAACCAAACAAAATGTCTAATGTCTAAAAAAAAAGTCTTTAATTCTAAAGAGTATGAAAAAAAACAATGACCTGAAATAAATTACAGCTGACCCTTGAATAGTATGGGGGTTAGGGGGTACCAAGCCCTGCAGGGTAGAAAATCTGTGTATAACTTTCAACTTCCTTAAAACTTAACCACTAATAGCCCACTGTTGACTGAAAGCCTTACCAATAACATGAATAGTCGACTAACATACATTTTGTATGTTACATGTATCATATGCTGTATTATTACAATAAAGTAAGATACAGAAAAGAAATGTTATTAAGAAAATCATAAGGAAGGGGAGCCTGGGTGGCTCAGTGGGTTGTGTCTGACTTCGCCTCTGGTCATGATTTCACGGTTCATGAGTTCGAGCCCTGCATCAGGCTCTGTCATGACAGCTCTGAGCCTGGAGCCTGCTTCAGATCCTCTGTCTCCCTCGCTCTCTGCCCCTCCCCTGCTCACACTCTCTCTCCCAAAAATAAATAAAATATTAAAAAAAAAGAAAGAAATTCACAAGGAAGAGCAAATACATTTATAGGACTGTACTGTAAGAAATCCAAATATAAATGGACCCGCATGGTTCAAATCTGTGTTAAGAGCCAACTGTATTTATAAAAATTTGAGATGAAAACAACACAGCACATCAACCAAAGTTCCCAAATTTACCTGTACTTTGGAATCACCTGGAGATTTTTAAACTCGTGATATCCAGGCTAGAACTCTAGATCTGTTCAATCAGAAGATCTGGGGCTAGAAGTTAGCAAATGGGAGTTTAAGGCTCCTCACAGAATTTCAATGGACAGCCAAGTTTGAGAAACCCTGATCTAAAAAGATCAGTGGGAATCCATGTTACCTAGTGTCTGAAATAAGTTCAATATTTTAACTGGCCACTGAATTGGGCTATTAATTTTGTAACTGAGGCAAAACCAGGTGAAATGTAGGTTTCTGTTATTCTATATAAAGCAAGCATATGTATTTGCCAGGGGCAAAAAACTGCAAGGATTTTTTTCCTTCACACTAAACCAAATAATAGTACAGTATGTTATTTGTAATATGGTTAAATAAAATCAATAGCATTGCAAAAAAAAAATGTTAACGCTGTCCCTTTTTTAAAAAATAAAAGTAGCAGAAAGTGCATTTAAGGAAAACAGTTCAGAAAAAGTATCTTCAAAGCTCTATTAAACATTTCCCAGCTTTGGAAAATTTAAATACCCAATCTGGTTTCTATGAAACTTAAAAAGATCAAACGATTAGAAGGAAGCTAGGCTTGAAGGAGAAATGTTGGGGATTTCAGTAAACATCTGGTTACCATTTTCAATGGTAAGAACCAACCCACTTAAGGAAGTAGTTTCATTTCTTTGGAGTAAAAATGAGACACTGGCTTTTTGTTCTCTTTGCACAGTGGAGGGTAAAGGAAACATTAGAATGGAGAGGTCACTTGAAGCTCAACTTTTATAAATAAGAAAGCTTTTTTCAAAAAGTAAAGTAAATTCAACTCAGGTCTCTGTAGTATAAACAACTCAGCTGAGTTAGGGTTAAATAAACATTCCTCGAGCTCTAGTGTGCCAATTAAAGAACAAATTCTGTTTGGTCATAAATACATCAGTACTTCTATAAGCACTGAGGAAAATAACAATAAACCTGAACACACAATTACTGTGTGTCATAATACAATAAAATTGAATGGTGCAGACCTGTAAGTTTCTTTGATTCAATTTCCTTTTTTCCCCCAGTTTGATTAACGAAAGGCACAGAAGCACTTCTGATATCGTCCAAAACCTATTACTTGCATAATAAAAAACATATGTCAAAGGTGTTCTAGGTGAAATACTGACAAGGCAAAACACACTCTGCCTTTTAAATGTGACCTTTACTCTTTTGTCTTCTTGCTAAATGTTCATATAGCATATTAAACTCAGGAAAGCAGCAGGGGTGCTGGTTTCAGGCTGGCGACAGGAAGGAAGGAGAAGAGACTTCATTAGGCTCTTGAGTTATCAGTGGAAGCATCTGCTATCGACATGCACTACTAGCCAAAGGGGATCACCTCCCACTTTGCCTCCAGACCAGTGTTTCTCCACTCCTTTGCTTACCATTCCTCTCTTCTGCCCTTGGACATGAGACTAAAAAGACTCAAGAGAAAGAATCCCTAGAATGATGAGGTTTAAAATCGTGTCTTACTTTCTCTCATTCCATGGTCATGAATGTTATAGAGACGATCTGAAAAAGACTTGGGTGGTGATTTTCCTCATTCTCCTGAGGAATAAAACAACCGCTGGGCAGCATCCCTGACTTGACTCTGTTCCCACAACACTTCCTGTGTTCTGAGATGGGCAGATCCCCTGCTGGGTAACTCTGACTGATAAAACGTTCATCCTTAAATGGGTCCTGGTTATGTCTTCTAGGGTTGCTACAAATAAATCTTGTACCCAAGTGTCCCGTTAAACAGTGGGGAAACAAAAATATTGGTCCAACTACTTGCAGGGCCTCCCAGAAACATTCTTTGCAATTGGAACCATCTATTTTCTTGTGGCTGTTGCAGATCTGGTTTCGGCGGCGACTGGAGAAATATGCCCTCTTCAAGTACACATAAATAATTCTCACCCAATGATAAAATATACTGCGTGTCAGAGTCTTTTGGACCATATATTATTTAGACTCTATCCCGGGAGCAAGTTAAAAACTTTTGGAAAATATTTATTCTCTCTTAGGCCACTGCTCCGTTCTATGAACTAAAACACTGATTTACTAAATAGGACTTGGATAATATGAAAGAGAATAATGTGATGGTGATTCTGTTTCTGTAGGGAAGGTGTATATTATAAATATATATTTTTGCAAAGCAGAGGATTGGAAGAGCACAAGCAGGAATATTTTACACTATGCTCAGCAAAGAAGTAGAGAGCATAATGTAGATGACAAACAGGACCTAAATGACAAGATGGGGGTTCTGACCCTTGATGCTTTCTATGTTCACAAGCCGCAAAAGCTGTATGCTTACTTTTACGTGTCCTTTATTGGAGAATATTTGTTAGGTAACATTTCGTGTTTCATTGTTTTGTGGAATAGTAAACTTCCGGTGAATCAATCATCACCTCTCAGCAAGTAACTCACAAATCTTCATCTCCTGCCCTGGCCTCTCTACTTTCTTCAGTTACTGCTAAATACATTTATAGAAAAGCTCACAGCACCTGAGACTGAATATGTTTAGAACTAAACTCCTCCAGAACCAACAGGCAGTAGCACTGGTCAAAGTGACAGAGGAGTCTTAAAAGCAAAAGAAGAGAAGAATTCTGAAAAATGGACACAAGCACTTAAAACCCTCAACAGGTAGTATCAGCCCTATTTACTTACCATATTTGTGGATGAATTATTTTTATATAAGAACAGATTTGAGCATGGGTAGAGTATCAGTGTTCCTGTAAAGTTATGTAAAAATAAAAGGTTTATCAATTAAGTTTTAATGTGAATTCTCTAAAGTAGTTGACCATTTAAGGAGCTCAAATACTGGTACACTGTTCTTCATTTGTTCACGTATTCAACTGTATTTGATACATATTTATTTTGTGCCTCTGGATGGAGAGCATGGTTTTAAGGGGTAAGCGGAATAGATATGGTCCCTGACTTCAAGAAACTTACGGATTATTATTATTCTTTTTAATGAGGGGTCTTTTCCAAGGGAATGATCCAGGAGACTGTGTTGGAATTTCAGGAGCATTTACAGCCCAGACCTTTCAACGGGAACATGTAAGTTGATAAAGAGGGCCTTGAAAACACCTATTAAGTTCATTTATCACAAAATATCCAGCAGCAGCACCCCTATATTCTTCATATAAATGTATCTCCCGAGAAAGGAATCTCCATAATCTCCTTTCTGTTAGTTAGTTCTTGACAGTAATAACAATATTAGCTCCCATTTCTGGAGTGCCTGTAACATGGCATTCACAGAACAATCCAAAACAATCAAATCCCAAAGGGAAAAATAGAGCTTTCAGAGGTTAAGTAACTTGTCCAAGGTTGTATAACCATTAAAGGAAATACTAGAACTCAACCCAGGTTTAATCTTACTCCAAAGCTTATTCTTTTTAATTACCACAGTCTACAACCTCTCCAAGAAAGCAATTATTGCGGTTAAGCCCTTCCTACTTACGGGTAATTTAAATCTCAACTTCCTTATAGCATCTTTTGAATACAAATAAACTAAAGAAAACTTGAAATATGCTTTCCATCACAAAAGTTAAGATTTGTCTGTAGCAGATGTTTCTTTTCCATACAAATCTCAGAAACAGCTTCTGGCAAGTAGCCCTTATAAAAGAAACCTTCAAAATCCAACTAAATTTCAAATGGTACATGGATGTGTTGGACATTTTTACGGGTGCGAGTGAATGTAAATAAAAATATAGGAGGATGGAAAACTATTAAATTACAAACAGGAAAGGAAATAGGCTTTTTCTTTTCTAATATATTTTCCACAACATTAAGTAGTGATCTGTATCTTTCGCTCTATTAACTATATCTTTTAATAGTGCTTCTCAAGAACACAGTTGGATAAATTACAGTATCCTTATGGTGGGGTTGGGGGAGGCTGTGAAGCAACATTATTTAAAATAGCATTCTCCAGAACATACTCTATCAAATTTAATATCAATACAAATATCAATAAACACCATCATAGTATTAACTTTAGCCCTTCTTAGAAATGCCTTCACTACATCATGCTGTTAACGTTATACTCTCAGCTTGTGTTAGAAGTTTGCTATCTGAACCAAGATATGACATCCACTTCATCTGCAATACAAATGTTGCTCTGGCTATTGACCCATTATATAACTTAGGGTTGTCTACATAATAATTCCTTCAAAAAACTTATTTTAAATATACTACTTGGGCATGTGGAAGGTTAGGGGAAGGAACATAGTATTCCCTTCTTTCTGAGTGTAAAATTTCTATTCTTTCCCTTGTTGCTTTTGGCTCAAGCCAAAATTAAGCTTAAATTATGGTAACTAAGAGGAATATCCAGTTTGAGCCCTAATTTTATATTTCCATTTTAGTAATTTCATTATTATATGTTCTAGTGTAAACCATCAAATCCTTTTTGAATGAGGTTTGGTATAAGTTAAAAAACTAAACCATCTGAGTCCTAAAGTTTAACCATCAGCTTGGTAGGGGATCAAGTGACATAGAATTAGTCTAAATACATAGGTCAGCAAACTTTTTCTGTTAGGGCCCAATAAATGTTTTAGGTGTTAAGAGCCATATAGTCGCGGTTGCAACTACTCAACTCTGCCATTGCAGAACAAAGCAGCCAAAGATAGTATGAAAACAAATGTGTGGCTGTGTTCCAATAAAGCTTTGTTTGCAAAACAAGTGTTGGGCCAGATTTGGCCGGTGGGCCATAGTTTGCCAACCCCTGGAAAGAAAATCAATGTGGTCTTGCACTTTCTGTATTTCTTCAAAAAAGCATTCCACGTAAAACACCCAAGTTACAAAAACAAGAGCAATGTGAAACCATAAGAGTAACCAATTCCACAGCTTTGACAGCAGTTGGCATTTGTTTTGCATGTGACTATATAATATGTCTAATTTAGAAGTGCAAAGTATATTCAGAAGTGAACAGAAAACTGCTAAATATGCACTACTCTTCAAGTACACAGAAATAATTCTGATCCAATGATACAACCTACTGAGTCAGAGTCTCAGGGACCACATACTACTTGGACATTATAATGAGTTTAAGAACTTTTGGAAAACATTTACTTTCTTTTAGGCTACTATACTATTCCATGTACTAAATCACTGGTTTACTAAATAGTACCTAGATACTAGGAAGGGCAATAATTGCTTGGTGCTTCTATCTTTTCCTTTGGAGAATTATATGCTCTTATAAACACAGGGACATAAGATATATTTTTCCAAAGCAAGGACTGAAGGACCATAAAGTATATGTTTTACATGCTGCTAAGTTTTGTAGGTTTAAACCTGTAAAGACAATTGTCCTCTTACTGTTTCAAAATCAGCTTAAAGATGAAATGTTTGTAATTACCTATATAGTTAAAACTTAAATTTTTTAAATGTGTTTATTTATTTTTGAGAGAGACAGAGAGAGCACAAATCGGGGAGGGGCAGAGAGAGAGGGAGACAGAGTCTACCCAGCAGGCTCCAGGCTCTGAGCTGTTAGCACAGAGCCCGATATGGGCTTGAACGCCTTAACCACGAGATCATGACCTGAGCAGAAGTCAGACACTGAACTGACTGAGCCACCCAGGGGGGCCATCGTTAAAACTTAAGTAGTACAATGGCATTATAGCAAACAGACTTTTGCATTGTTTTATTCCCAAAACTAACTCTAAAGATTGTTATTTTTTGAGCCAACAGTATATCCCTTAGGATGGTGTGCCCCAATGGACTATATATCAGAATCACAAGTGTCTGTTTTTAACATATAAATTTCTAGGCCCCACTCCCAGACTACTGAATAAAAAATATTGGCTGGGCTTTACTTTGTCTCCTCCCAGAACTCTGATGGGGCAGACAAAGTGGTTAAATTCTCACCACATACTAACATGAAGTAATATCATTATTGCATTTAACAGATAAGAGAACTAAAGCACAAAGAACCTAACTTGCTTAAAGTCACATATCTAGGGCCTGACTGTCTTTCCCGATAGAGCCACCAACTTCTGTTATGTCACTAGAATGGAATTAACCAGGGAAAAAACATGATGCCCACATTGTAACTTAGAATCTGAGACCGCTTACTTTTCCTTTCAATAAATGTTTACTAAGTAGTAAGGAAACTGAAAAAAATATAAAACCCAAATATTACTCTACAAAAACTGATTATACTTAATAGTGGAATGTTGCCTAGGTAAGACCCTTTTATTTTTGCTAATTTTTATCCACTTCTGGCCTTAAAGGTTTAAAAAAGAAAAAAGGAGCCCCAGGGACTCCTGGGTGGCTCAGTGGGTTGAGCGTCCGACTTTAGCTCTGGTCATGATCTCGTGGTTTGTTAGTTTGAGCCCGGCATCGGGCTCTGTGCTAACAGCTCAGAGCCTGGAGCTTGCTTCAGATTCTGTCTCTCTCTCTCTCTCTCTCTCTCTCTCTCTCTCTCTCTCTGCCCCTCCCCTGCTCAGCTCTGTCTCACTCTCTTTTAAAAATAAATAAACATAAAAAAAAAAAAAAGTAGCCCCAGGCTGGAAAGAGGCCACCTGTGCTTCAAAGGATGGCACAGAAAGAGGTCAGCAGAAGTGATTGGGGTCAAATCAGAAGAGGAGAGAAAGGCAGGTAAAATGGATAGGTAGACAGGGGAAAATTTATTTTGTATTTATTTTCCTACAACCAAGAATGTATTTTATAAACATGTCAAATCTGCACCTGGGCACTTAGTAACATTTGTGGTAGTACCTGATTTATTTTGGATGTAATACTTTCAAATTTCAGTTTAGCAAAGAGCAGAAACTGCAATGATGAAGTGAAAGATAGGTGGGGTAGGTCTCCGGATCATTCTGAATTGCCCCCACTCCCCCCAAGATGCTCGGCATGGAGAAAGGAAGTTTAAATGTGCCAGTATAACATCATACTTTCTGCTGCTGTACATATAGGCAAAGAAGCATTAGGGGAATATGTGAAACTAAAGAGAAATGAATTTTGTAAGAATCAAATCTTTAGAAAATATATTTGTAATGAGTACCCCAATTCAAACATTATCTACAGCTTAAATTTGTGGCCATGGAAAATAAGCTTCAATAAAAAAGTGATTCTGTTTCCTATATGTTAGAAAATCAAGGAAATGTTAGATCATGGTCACAGAACTTTTTTTTAAATTTCTAGGTATTTGATGTTGCTCTCACAGTGAAAACTACAAAATCAAGTGAAAAACCAAAAATCAGTTTTCCATACTCATGAAACTGAGGCCTTATCCAGGAATAATATCTTATTACACCGAGAAGAAGAAACCAAGAAAGAATGAGGAAAAGGATGTTGTAAAAGAGGAGGGAAGGTGGAATAAGAGAGCCAAATCAGCATTTACACTGACAAATTCTGGTGACACCATCTCCTTATCTTATGCTGGGCCTACCAGCTCCTCTGGCTGCCAGATTTCATTGCCTTCAGGCTGTCTGTCTTTGCACTTTCTTGATATTTGGAAGCCTCAAAGTAATTCTCCCTTTTCTTGTAAAACTGACCCAGACATTAAGGGAGAGAGCAGACATACTCTTTCTAAATTGCAAACGGATGAAATTGAAAATTGAAACTGAATTGAAGTTGAAATGCACAGAGAATCCAGGTTGTCCACATACTCAGTCAGTAGCGGTACCAAGGAGGTCGAGAAACAGGCATTTCAGACAACAGTGCTGTGTAATTATGGCTGATGTTTTCACATGGCACATAGGTGGTGGTTATACATTCAATCACCTAGGTCAATGATGGGCTAAAATGTTTTATGAAGGTAGAGGGTGCCTGGGTGACTCAGTCGGTTAAGCATCCGACTCTTGGTTTGGGCTCAGGTCATGATTTCGAGGTTCTTGAGTTCGAGCCCCACGCTGACAGTGCAGAGCCAGCTTGGGATTCTCTCTCTCTCTCTGCCCCTCCCCTGCTCACACTCTGTGTGTGTGTCTCTCTCTCTCAAAATAAATAAATAAGCTTTTTAAAAAAAGTAACTAAAAGGTTTTTGGGGATGAGAAGGAGGCTATACATTCTATATCTTTCCTTAACATTGATAAATGTTTTTCTGACAAATATCATTTATGGATGTTCCAGAACTTTCGGTTGGTCCTTAACAGAACCAACTGCAATGACGTTTGTAAGATTTGTTTTCAGCACTCTTTGACATTCCAGAGCTTTTACCTTCCTTTTTGTTTTTCTCATTTGCTTCCAGAAGCACAAGGCTCTAGACTTCCATACTACTCACAGTGGGGCAGGGATGAGCAAATGGCATTCCTGAAGACCTGTCCTAATGGCCCATACTCTGTACATTTTTAGGATGTTTCTTTTCACCCAAGTCTATCTTTTGGGGTCCTATCCTTCAAAAGCTTTGCTAGCTAAGTAGCTTATAGCTTTACTACCAGTGTGGTAAAAGTGAACCTGGTGAAGGGTGATTGTGGCTAAAGGTCTCCCCAACCTCATTCATTCATTGGCATAAGTTTGCACTTTAAAGAGCAAGGTGGAGTGTATCTGTCACGTGGTTAGTTGCTCAGGAACCGCTAGTTGTTATTCTCATTGCCCTTTTTGACCCTCATCATCTGCTCAACTTTCTTTTCAAATACCTTGTTTAAAAACTTGTCTTTTATTTCTCATTTCAAATGATAGAAATAAAAGTACTTGACTAGTAATAGTGTCTGTGATAAATATCCATACTTTTTCCCCATTTTAGAGCCAATCTGTGAATCACATTTAAGCCGGCTTCTCAAAACAATTTCCAGCACATTCTACTTGCAGTCAGATGAAGTGGCAATTTTCTTAAAATATGGAGCAGTTTGGTGCTGGGCAGAACATGTATTCAGGCTCATAAACATAAACATTTTTTATGTAGCATTTAAATATGAACTATGCAAGCCCAAAATGCTACAAAAATATAAACAAAGTAATTTCAGGAATAAAGAAATAGAGCTAAAGAAAGATTGAGAGGAAGTAAAAAAGGAGCCAAATTTTCTTTGATGCAAGAAAGTGGATCATGGGTAAAATTTTGTTTTTATAAATTTCTTTAGGGGGAGATAGTAGCACATTCTAAAAATTGTTTAGCATTGTATGTTAAGCAGCTATGGCGTTTACTTCTTATTCTGACCTTTTTCTAGCAGCCCCGGCCCAAGACCAGCACCAAGCCTTTCTTCAGCGATGACGACCGAGTAGCGATGCTGAGTGAGGAGGTGCTGATGGAGCTGAAACTCCATTTTGCTGTAGGAAGGAGGCCTGTAGAGGACGGCCCTTCTGTCATGGCTCCCAAAGTGTATCTTTATCGATTTCTCGATCTAAAAAAAAAAAGAAAAAGAAGAAGAAAAAGAAAGAAAGGAGGCATAAAAATTCAAGAGGAAAAAGTAGCACACTTTGCCTTGAAGGACATCATTAATGCAAATCAAGGGCCATTCAGAAAGTTACCCTTCAAGTTGTTCTCTGGAAATGAAAGACAAATTCTCTGAAAGGCTGGCAAGGGCAAAAGTGACCTCATAGGCAAGAACCGAAGGTGAATTGAATTTTTCTCTCTATTACAGAGAGATGAAAATTTTAGGCCATTAAAATATAGAGGTCCTGGAGGAATACTGTTGCATAGAAATACAGAACTCAACTCTAGCTGAAAATATAAATTAATAGCAATGCCTTTCATCTGCATTGTGCTTGTATAAAATACTTCCAGCTGCATTATCTTCTAACAGTGCTTTTTAAGTAAACATGGGAGAGGAAATAGACTCAGAGAGGATGGATTTTGTGCTGGAAGGACACGGTTAGGAATGGGGAGAGCTGAGAAGCAATTTCAGAGCCCTCTGGAGATACACAGTGCTGCTTCTCCTCTCAGTCAGAACACAGCAAAATTGGAATGCATCTCAGGGTGGCAGGCTGGGTCTCTGCCCAAGATCCAGAGCATCATAATTTCAGGTTCTTCCTTCCACAGTTTATTGATCGCCCACATAAATATTCCTCTTTCTCACGACAGTGTTTGAAATTCAATTAACAAAAGGGAATTTTCCGATTGACAAAGTAGAAAGAATGCTGATATGTGAGTTCATTATAAGGTGTAATTGTAGACATTGGGTATTTTCCTGAAAACCTGAGATTAAAACTGGATAAAGTAGACATTTTTTTGTTACCGGAAGGAGCAGTGAGATTGGATGGGGGTTTGAGCAAAACCTGGGAGAGACTGAAGAAGAGGAGACGAAGGAATTGGAGAAGGAAGATGAGGGAGAAGAGATAAAAAACAAAATTGGGAACCCAAACTACGTTTAGTGACACCTCTGAGTCGAACTGTCCGCTTTATGGATCTAAATGTACCACATGCCTCTTCACTACTTAAAGTTCTTTATTATTTCCCATTAATGATAGAATCAACTCCAAATCTTCATCAAGGAACACAAGGTCATTCAAACTTAAGCCCTGTCTTTCTTCTCTGTTCATATCACACTCTTAATTATTTCCATTCCTGATCCCACCCTGTTCCTTCATACACATACCTGTGTCTTCTACTTAAATTCCTTTTTCTCTCTCCATTTGTCCATCTGGCTAACTCTGAATCAAACATCACCTCTTTTGGAAAGTTTTCATTGAAATGCACCCTTTTATTAGCACTTAGGAAAGGAAATGTGCATCTCTCCCTGATGTGAGCTCATTACAGGCAGTATGCATGTACGCAGAGGACGTGTTTAATAAATGAAGATATCTATGAAATTAATGAGCCATAGTGGTCTATCAAGATCTTTGAAGATATGTATGAAGATACATATGCAAAGAAAGAGGAAACAGATTTAGGTTGTAAACTCTCCGAGGGCAGGAACTATATCCTATTTTTCACTGCATACGAATTATCTCCATCTGTAAATGGATTGACAAAGCACAATGACGTGCAGAAAAACACAAACTCTGGAGAGACTGCTGGGTTTGAACCCCCTGGTTCTGCCAGAACTATTTATGTGACCTTGGACAATACCTTCCTCCTAAGGGTGCTGTGAGAACTAAAGGGTTAACGTTTGTGACTGGCTTAGAACTGTGCATGGTATACTATACACATAGAAAGACCATCTATGTTTTTTAAATAATAACATAAAAAACAAAGAATCAGAAAAACTTTCTGAATCTGAGCTCTGCCTGGCACACAGTAACATAAGCTTTGAATACTTGTGTAGTGGATTTAATAGAAAGGAACAGAAACTAGCTAAGCACACGTCCCCTGCATGGTACTTTGGGCAAACATGATTGATTAGATACTTTCCCTTGTTAAAGGATATTGTGTTTTCTTGATAATGAAACTATTTAAACTCAAAAATTTAACTGCCTATTGGGACACGATTCCCCAGCCAATATCATTGTTTGTCATGGTAAACTTATTAGAAGGAGTCTTTGAAGCCAAAAACAGTTGAGCCTTTGTCCACAGGAGTTAGAAGGAACCAGTATCCCACAGGAGGCCAAAATAAACAAACATGCATCTAGGTGCAAGGGGAAGACAGATGCTTCCAAATATATCGTTGTCACTCAAGCAAAATGCAGAGTGCCCAGAATTCCCTTCTCACATTATTTTCTTTCATAATCACAGGATGCTCCTCTCTATTACAGCTGGCTCAAGTAGAGCAGTGATTTCACATGAGGTGAGTGTATTTTCAAACTTGACGTTATTATTATTTTGAAAGATACACCCCTCCCTTCCCCCACCCCCCCCCCCCGACCAGGATCAGTTTAAGCCACAGCCATGTGGCTCTTGCCAGTATATCTTACAAAAATATATTTTAAATAAAGTATAATAAGTGGCCATATTCTATAATAACCTTTATAGCATAGACTGACATTTTCGCTCACATCTCAGACTACAGAGAATAATAGGAAGCGAGCTTGTCAGTCAAATTATGTTGTATTACCCTGTAATACAAACTGCTCCTGTCCTTGTCATATTTATAACAGACTGTATCAGCAAAATGGCCCAATACCAAGGGGCAAGAACGCTTTTAGCTGGTCCAATGACAGGTGCACACACTGCATATGCGAAATAAAAACTACATGAACAATTATGTCAACCACACCAGCAAATGCAGGATTATCAAATGCCGAGAGAAGCACTTTGGGAACTGAGAGCTCTTGATTACTCCTACAATTCTGAAGATATATTTTTAGTGAAAGAATTTAACCTAGCCACCACTACCGCAACTAAACTTGAAACTCGCAGGCCTTCTGAGAAGACTTAGGAAAGAATGAATGTTACTGGATGTTGACACTCTGAGCTCCCAAGTCACTTCCCCTTCTCCCTTCTGGAAAGATCTGAAAAACTGTCCCTCAGAAATCACTTTGCCAGACTACATGAAAGTTATTTTAAAACTAAACACTTACTATTTTTATTGGAAAAACGTCAACATCTGAAACTTTTATACCACCTTAAATAAAGCAAAGGACAGAGTGTTGTAATAAACGACCTGGAGTGTTAGATGCAGCAATGTGGAGGATGAACAGGAGAGGAGTGGGGATCAGAAATCTGGATTTAAATTCAGAGTCTGCCTTGCTTCATCCACTGGGGAGAGTTGTTTTATCTCTCTACATCAGAGTTTTCTCATTCGTATAGTTGAAATAACAAATCCTACCTCATGAAGTTGTAGGAGGAATTAAATGAATTTGCTATCTAAAGGTATCCAACACAGTGTCCCATTAACAAACAATGTTAACTATATGTGATTAAACTGAGTAATATTATATTTTAATTCTGCTTTTCCACTAAGAACTCTTTCTTTTCTCAATGAGAGAGAGAGAGAGAGAGAGAGACAGAGACAGAGACAGAGAGAGAGAGAGAGAGAGAAGCAAAGGGAGAGAGAGAGAGAGAATCCACACTCAGTTGCAGAGCCCAATGCAGGGCTTGATCCCACAACCCTGGGATCATGACCTGAGCTGAAATCAAGAGCCAGACACTTAACCAACTGAACCACACAGGCACCCCTCCCTTAAGAATTCTATCAGCTTTTCAATTAATATAGTTTTGTCTCTGTCATAAAAACCATTTCTGCAATAAGCTATATGCATCCATATATCTTGATGTATGTTTTTCTCTATATGACTCATCACCTTTTAATGTAAAAATAGATCTTATTTACTTACTGTGTTTATTGTCTGTCTCCCCAAACCATAAAAGGAGGTAAATAAAAGCATATATTTTTTCTATTTTGTTGACTTTTGTTTCCCCTACCTAAGAATACCACTGGGCACATAATGGGCACATAATAAATATTCTTTGAATGAATGAATACAAACATCTTTTTCTTCAATGTGTAAAAGTCTGGGTTATAAATACTACCATGGAAGATTGGGAATACAAAAGTGGTGAACATTTGTATTAAGAAATTTATTTCAGCAGAATTTCAAATAGGAGCAAGAATGACAAAAATAGAATTAAATGTTTGAGCAAAGTAATGAATTTGCAGCAAAAAAAAATCAAATAAAGAGCTGTATTATTAAAGTACCATGTTTCTCAGTTACTTATAGTATTAAAAAATCTTCACCAGGACTTAACACAAAAAGCAAGAAATGCAGCTCTTTAAAATATAGAAGGGATGAAAAATAAAACTTGTTTTTTTCCACATGACAGATTTTTTTTCTAGATTTATTAAAGTAGCCATGTATTTATGACACCTTTTGATGCTCTAATACAAATAATATAGTAGACCTTGGATGTGTGTTATATATAACTAAAAGTAAAATTGCCTTGCTGGTCTCAATCTTTGACATTTTAGAAATATTGCGGAATCTATCATAGTGAATTATGCTTTAATTTTTCCACGATAAGAATAAAATAGGGATTTTTTTTACTCATTGGTGAAATTTATACTTATTTTAGAGAATTCAAGAGATAAAACTGAGTTTCTTGGATGCAGGTCCTCTACATTTTCTACTTAGAAATTATTTATAATTGCAGGACAGTGTAGGAACCACAGGTTTCCCGGATACGCAAACAGAGCCTCATGAGAAACTTCCTCCATAAATGAACGTTTAGTTAAGTCTGCCTTTATCTCACAACTGATTCAACTGAATCTCAAGCCCATGATGGAGTAAACACACAATTCTCAGACCTACTCCATGACACTGAGGGCCTTCTGACTACACTGGCAAACTGTGCCTTGGGGCTACTGACTATCCCAAGAACATCCAGTGAAAAGCAAGTTTGCTCATCTGTGCCTCTATGTAAGTTTTAAACAATGACAGAGAAACAAAAGCAATAAGGCTTCAATATAAAAAAGGTGTATCCTCAATATAGCTTTGATAATATGGCACCTACTTAAACAGCTATTCCCAAAACCCATCATCACCTATCTCTCAATCTATCTTTCCCTTTGGCACGCTTCACAATTTATAGTAACATATTATTACTTGTTTAGTGTCTGACCTTTATACAAATTTTCATGTTTCCTGAAAGCCTAAATGTGTCTTCTTTTAACCATTGCACATACAGCTTACTACCAGTTTCCAGTAAAAGGGAATGGATGGATGAATGAGGAAATGAATGAATGGATGAATGCTATGTATGAGTTCATTGTTTGTAAACACATGCATGCCTTTTAATTATTTTACTATGAGGTGAAAATATCCACTAGAAACTTCTCAGTGGAAGCTTTGATATTTGCATCTCAAGCCATGAAATATCTATGACTTCTTCATCCCTAATGCCTGTCTCCTCCACTTTACTACAGTGGCTGCTTGAATGGCCATAATCTTGGACTTTATGGTCCCCAAACACCCCCACCTCTGAATGTATAAAATGAGATATTCCATTCTCTGGTCACATTCAAGTATTTCCATCTCATTTATTCTCAACATATCAGTTCTTCGACACTAGTCTTTCCCGCTCATGCCAACTTTCTACTAGCCTCTTTTTTACCTTCTCTCTGTGCAGCCTGGATCCCCTGGTCCAACACTCCAACAACTCCCTACCCAGAATATGAAATTATCCCCTTGCTCCACTGGACATGCGTCACATTCACATGGCAAAGCTTCAAGCACGGAAGAGTTGGGGACATGGCGGTTAACAAGCCAGACAAGTCTTGGCCCCCACAGAGCTGACAGCCCATCAAGGAAAGCAGACATAAACAACTAGTTACAATAATTATGACATGCCATGTAAGCTGAGAGGACTAGGGTGCCGTGGAAACTCTGAGACCCAAAGATCTCAGCAGCCTGCCTGTCCTGCACCCGGGCTGGGTTGCTGAGAGCTGCTGGAGAGAAGTGTCCAGTGGACAGATTCTGGTTGGCAAAACCAGTTCCGTCTTCAGGGCTCCCAGACCATCCCACTATGCTCTTCACTGCTCAACTCTCTCTCACATTCTCCATAGTGACTAACTTTCCTATTCTCCAGCTACCTTCTTATTTTTACAGAAAACTGCCTCCCATTCACAGTGAAATTTCCACTGCTAGAAGGAAACACACTGATTTAATTAAATAGCCTCTGTTTTGTCAAACGCATAGCCTATCAGCACGACTAACATTTCCTCCTTTCTTCTGACTTCCACACGAGAAACCTGTCCTCCTTATCCATGGCTAATCGCTCTGATTATTCTCCAGATTCCACAAACCCCCTTCCTCTAGGCAACAAACCTCCTTCCAAATTCTACCCTCAAATCCCTGAGAATTTCATCCATCTTTTCTCCTTCTCCTGGATCCTTAATATCTTTTCCCTCTTGGCTCTTTCTCAATGTTTATTCACTCACTCACACTCATTCGTCCACTTACCCATTTAATATTTTTGAACGCTTTCTATATGATAAGCATAGTTCTAGGCTCTGAGCAATGTACCAGTGAAGAAACTTGACAAAGCTCTATCCCTCACTGAGTTCACATTTTTAAATTTTTTTAATGTTTATTTATTTTTTTGAGAGAGAGAGAAAGAGGGAGAGACAGAGAGAGCGTGAGTGGGGGAGAGGCGGAGAGAGAGGGGAGCAGAGGATCCGAAGTGGGCTCTGAGCCCGATGTGGGCCTCAAACTCATGAGCTGTGAGATCATGACCTGAGCCGATGTCAGGCACTCAACCAACTGAGCCACTCAGGTGTCCCTGAACTCACTTTTTAGTGGAAGGAGTGATAAACAATTAGTGAATCATGCAAGGTAAGTACCTGCAGAGAAAAGATCTCTGGTCTGGGTAAAGTGTTAAAGAATGACTGAGGTGCTCTTTTAGATGCTGTTACTCGCATGTATTACAAATGTTGTGTGTGAAAGCAAATGAGAGAAGAAAGATAATTCTTAGAGGGAGAGAAAAGATGGGCAGAGAAATTAAAACAGGAAGTCCTTCAAGGTCAGTACCATATGTACTTTTTATTGTGGATGGTAAATATAGCCAGATAGGTATCAAGTAACTGGCAATGAGGACAAAAGTGTAGGTAATACATCATTACTCATTATCTTTTTAAGTACCTAATAGGAAACCAAAACCTAATAAGTAGTAGAGAATTTAAAAGTTGGTAACTTTATGCTGGTCTTTCTACCTAGGTACAACCTCAATGAATTCTGATTCCTTTTACTAAAAGCCATAGCAGGGAAGAGGCAAATGAGGAAAACTGGGAGGGTGTTTTATTGTTTTATTTTGTTTTCCGGATCGATGGGCATCCTAACAGAATGCCAGAAGGCAGACTTTTACTTCCTAAGTGATAAAATTTCCTAAGAACTATATGCCATCATTTCCATAATACAGAAAAGTTGTGGGTTTTTTTAAAGTTTATTTATTTATTTTTGACACAGAGAGCTCCAGCGAGGAGGGGCAGAGAGAGAGAGGGAGAGAGAGAATCCCAAGCAGGCTCCTAGCTGTCAGCATAGAGCCCGATGTGGGGCTCAGACTCATGAACCGTGAGATCATGACCTGAGCCGAAACCAGGAGTCAGACGCTCTACTGACTAAGCCACCCAGGTGCCCCCGAAAAGTTTTTCAAAAATGTTAGTACTCAGTGACCTGGGCGATCAAGCTATAAGATGGAGACATGACACCTGTCCTAAGGAGGCACCGAATCACATGGGGGGAGCATCATCGGAAATGCACTGGGAGGAGAAAGGCAGTAAGTTCTGTACTGTGGAGCCTCATTTGTGATAGAAAGAAGGAGAAGCAGCAACAGGACAAATCACGGTGAGTGTAACTAAGACAGAGGTAAAGTACAGAGGATGAAACCTTCCAGAAGTGGGAAGAAAAGTCCCAAAGAAAGGATTGGCCATGAATTTACTTGGTATTAAGTAAACAGGAAGGGAGGCTAGAAGCCTGACATATCAGAAGAAAAGCGGGCACAAAGGAGGAAAATGGAAGAGAACAGCACGACAGACCCTGACCTGGCCATCCTCAGCTAGAAAATATTTAATGATAAATAATGTCATATTGCCCGAATCCGCTTGGAAGATCTGAAATACTGAAACTTAAGGGACATGTAATGATTTTTGCTTAGCAGTAAAGACGTCCCACCACATCTATAAAATCCGAAGGTCGACCCTGAGAATTCCCACGTCATCCGTATGTTAAATGCCCAGGCTCCACACTCACAACAGGGAACCACGCTGTGCCTTTCTAAATGGGGCACAAGTACAGAGTTTGTGCAGCTGGAGGAAAGAGGAGCTGGAGGAGAGAACTGGAGGAAAGAAACTGCCCAGCAGAGGGCAAGTTGCAGGACAGAAAAGAGAAGGTGGACTAAACAGCTCCTGGGCTCTTGAGGCTCCAGCGAAAGTGCAGCTTCAGCCCTGCGCCCCAGGCTAACCCTCACCCGTGGCGGGAATCTTGGAGAAACTAAAAATGAAACCGAGAACACAGGAACAGGGAGAAAATCTCAGCCATTTCCACCAATGTGGAGGAACTTCTATTCCCTTCTCTGCTTCTCCTAGTGTTTCTCTTTCTCTTTTCTAGCTGCTTGGAAAGTCATGGGAAGCCTCTGTTTCAGCTTCCTCTGGAGGTTTTTCCTCCAACTAATTCAAGGCTCCCCTTTGGTTGTGGTGCCACCCACGAAGCACAGCTGTGGGTCTTCAATGTACTGATTGCTGCAACTTTACAGACATAACAAAGACCCAGCAGAGATTACAGAACCCCAGGGGTAGCTGGGAGATGGTGCTCATGATCGCGTCCTTTGGAGATATCTCTAAGAATAAGATAAAGGTGAAAACGAGTTTGGGGGAGAATGTAGATTGCTTTTCCTTTAGGCACATTTGATTTTATTTCCTATTTCGGATCAAATAAAACCACTCATGAGGGCCCTTCTTTTGTCTCTTCTCCTTCCTTCTGCTTTCCTGACCCCACACTCTTCTCGCTTCCCAGGCTTTCCTTAGTCTGACAAGCTCATGGAATTTAAGAGGGGGAAGTCATTTTCTTCCCATCCTCAAGCCCCGATCACGTTTGCAGGTTTTAGAGCAAATATTCTCAAGCCCCCTGAACCTTATCACAGTGTCCGCAGTAGCCTGAAGGATATCCGTAATGAAGAAAATATAAAGTTGACAATCCACAATTGTGAAACACCAAGCAGAAAACAAGGGGAGACCTTGTTCTTTTGAAAAATGTTAAAATAATAGCAAGTCTCTGTCCCCTGGTGCCCAAACAACCAGTTAATTCAGCAATTCAGTCTTAAAATAGTAAGTCCCTACAAAAACAACGTAACAGACAGGAAAGAACACTGGGGTCATTACGGCAATATCAATACCTAAGCATCATACAATCTACCAAACATTTTTATAGATGCCAGAGACTAGTTTGAGTCTTTGCCAGCAACTCCCCAAGGCCTTCTAAATCCTGGGTTTCCCCTCTACTTCCCGCCTTCCATTCATTATCTGCTAATACCACTTAAACTCTACTTGATGTACTTCACTTTCTTCATCTGCAAATGAGTACCAACCTCTGTCTTACTTTTCATGCTAGTGGAAGGGTTGAAGGAGACTCAGTGAGGATAAAAGCAGTTGAATATACATAGCACCTCATAAATGTAAAGCATATTAAATATCTCTTAAAGAAGTTATTGCATAAAAGAACCTCTTGACAGACGCTGGGGTGGCTCAGTCGGTTAAGTGTCTGACCTCATCTCAGGTCATGATCTCATGGTTCATGAGTTTGGAGCCCTGCATCAGGCTCTGTGCTGACAGCTAGGAGCCTGGAGCCTGCTTCGGATTCTGTGTCTCCCTCTCTTTCTCTCTCTGCCTTCTCCTGCTCATGCTCTGTCTGTCAAAGATAAATAAACGTTAAAAAAAAAATTCAACCATGTGATTTCGTAGGGGTTCTGTCAAATTACAAGCGGAATAGGATAAGGTAGTATTTATATAGTAGGGACATTAACACATTTACACATAATCAGTCATTTCTAATATTTCTCTTTCATAAATACTCAGTGTTACAGCAAACGTATTATGAAAGAAAAAGGCCATTGATATCATATATAAAATAGACACACTTTTTAGATTTTGGGTGCTAGATAAAAAATTAAGCACTATGTTAACTATGTAACTAAATATGATTTAATTTTACATTTCATTATAATGTTCTATAAATAAATTCACAACTGGGATATACAAAGTTCTCTAGCACGTTACACTCCCTCGTTTTGGCTGAGAAGTTAATGGTCACCATTGTCTAGTCTTAGAACCTTCCATAGCATTCACCTAGGAAATTCCCGAACTCCTCGTTTGCATTTTCCATTTCCATCTTCATTTTCTTCTCTCTGCCTCTCTCTGCCACAAGGCTAGCTGCTAACCTGCCCACCACCAGCCCAGTTTATGATCTCCACTGTCCTCCTAAGCCCTGTAGTCGTCTCTGCACTTCAAAACTGCACCCACAGGGATCCCAGGCTTCTGCAGCCAGCCACCACAATAAAATGTGTGCTGGCCAGCCGAGAATCTGAAAGAGCACCAGAGTGAACATGACCCACTCTGCACAGAGAGTCCGGCCTTAAAAAAAAAAAAAAAATATATATATATATATATATATATATATATATATATATTAATATATCTGCCAGAAGTACAGGTAGAATTCAGGTGCTGAGGTGGGGATTGAGAGTCTCCATCCACTGCCTGCCCAGTCACCACATTCAGACCCCCCAAGAGAGGAGGAGGGGCTACTAAACTCACTTCAGTTAAGTGTCTAATGTCAATCCCATGCAGATAGATATCTGGCTCCTGCCTCTCACTACTCACAGTACTCTTTGGCTCTCAGTACTCACAGCCCTGTAGCAACCAGATGATCCAGATTCTTACCAGAAATCCCGTGTCCCCATGAACTGGACAGATGGTTAAGGATGGAAAACCAATATCCTCCCTTTAGGTGCCCCTCCATTTCCAGGGTGGCAAAGGCCAGCTGCAGTGCTTGGTTGAATGGCCACGGGACAGAGGCCCACACCTCACAAACCCAGAGAGACTCTGCCTCATCCTACCCACGTAGGGCACAAAGCCTTAGGATTAATGGAGAAACAAGTGTTAAATATGCAGGCACCACGCTCTGCATGAAAAAAAACATCCTGCCTTAAACGAAATTTACACACGAAGTTTCCTCACGCACGTTTTTTTGGCTTGGCACCCATTCTGCTTTCTTGCTTACTCGGAGCACTCTTGCGGTGGTTGGTGCTCCATGGCCTCCTCATCTTATCCCTTCAGCTCACTAAGGCCAGTACTAATATACAACCGTGACTCTCCTTGGGGACTACCCTGGGTAACATGTTCCCAGCCTGACTGAGCCCTAGGAAACCTCCTTTCCATGCTTCCCCTCTAGAAGCCTCCACCTGGTCTACCCTGGTCCTGCTCATGCTGCCACATGCTACAATATTACACCAACACATCATAACACAATCTCACATATTCCCTTCAAAATCTATCTTAGAGCTTTCCAAATTACATACTCACTCTAGAATGCTTAAGTATTCGATGGCCAACTTTTTGCTTTAAAAATCAAAAATTGGCAGGAAATGATAATATCTAGTAATACCACAAAATAAGCACTATCTCCAGAGGAAGGAGTAAGACATCATCTAATACTGCTATCAAATTTTCAGCTCCCTAAACTCTGTAATTCTTCCCTTAGGGGATGGATTATGTTGCAGAATAGCATTTGGCTTTCTTGTATGACTGGCTAGAAAAATGAGTTCCCTTCCTAGAGGTACAGTTTATTATTAAAGGGTCCAGCAAAGGGTCTCATAGGCCAGACCTACAGAAGAAACCATCTCTTCTAATGTAATAAATTGCTTTGGTCTTTTCAGGAAAGTGAGGACATCTTATAAACTGAGGAAGACCTAGATGGGTTGTTTGGGGAGAAAGAGTTTAAAACTCCAGCTGAAAATACAAAAGAAAAATTTAAGGACCAGTGGCACCACAGGAATCCCTAAACTAGACACACAGCATGAATTATACTAGATCCCATTGATCCATTCACTCAACTTATGTGCCAGGCACTGTCTAAACCTGATCCCTGCCCTGATCCAACTGCTAGTAATTCATTAGAAGATTTTGTTTAAATGCTAGACTTCACAGGGGGTAGTTACATCATTATTAATTCTTGGTTACTTTTTCAGGTTTTTTTTCTAAGAATTGTATTGAGGACCATGTGCAATCATTGGAGTATGAGAAATCTTCTCATTTATATCACAGAAAAGGGGCTTCCTTTTAAAATGTCATTATTTTGGGGTGCCTGGGTGGCTCCGTTGGTTGAGCATCCACTCATGATTTTGGCTCAGGTCATGATCCCAGAGTCATGAGATTGAGCCCTGTGTCAGGCTCCACGCTGAGCATGGAGATGCTCTCTCTCTCTCTCTCTCTCTCTCTCTCTCTCTCTCTCCTTCTTCCCCTCTCCCCCACTCAAGCTCTCTCTCTCTAAATACTACTACTATTACCACTACTAATAATAATAAAATGAAATGTCATCATTTTATATTAAAAACCGGAGACAGTTCTAGCTTCCTAAAGTTTCTATTTCTGACAGAATATATTTTCACAAATACATTTTATCTGTTCTCCACCAAACAAGTTTGTTTAAAGCAGACAAAATATTGCTTGAACCATTGTTTCCTTAAAAGAAAAATAATCTGTTTACCTCCTTTTCCCTCATCTTTATCTTCTCCACACAAAAAAAGAAACAAACAAACAAAAAACACACTACCACCACCGCCACAACAAAAACACCTCTGCCCCAAATCTATCCATTTTTAAAATAGCTAATGTAGCGCTAAAATATTTGGACAAGTAAGTTTAGCTTGTGCAAATGAAGATTCAGATGTGTTATTAATATTTTCATTGTTTATGAGAGAGAGAGAGAGAATAATAAAGGGAGGAGTGAGGGGAAAACCCACTTGAAATCACTTCTGCCCTCTGGGTGTGTCTAGTATGGAAGGTTTCCTGCTCGGTATGAAAGTTGACTTTCTGGTTGATGCTTTGCTAAGGTCAGATAGTCCCTGCACCGCTACAGAAAAGTTAATTTCCTGTTGCATTTTTCCTGAAGCATTTGTGCACTTTGGCTAAATTAATGCTAGATTTTCCACCGGGGAAGAACTAGGCTTAGTGCTGAAACTATCGGAATGCTATTATACTTCTTATTGCTTGTTAAAGAACCAGTGGAACATCAAGAGGAAACTCAATTGTGACAGTGCAATTTTGGACTCCTGGTGGAATGCTGAAACATAACTGTACAACTTGACATTTGTAAACGACATCATACTATAACTTTTTAATGAAAACAGGAGTATTGCCAGTACACTTTTGTTGTCGATATGCATTCTTTTCCCTCAAGAGATGCTAAATGTAGTGAGAATATTTTCATGGCAGTATCCTTTGGGATGTGTTAAGTTAATTGAACATGGGGGCTATTTGGCTAAGTGGCTGTAATGCGGTGGTGGCCTATGTAAGGCAAACCAAAATCTAAGCCTGTAAGTCCCTCAAGGTTAGGAAATCAAAACCTAAGGACAACCAATCACAAACAGCCAACTAGGTTTCAAGCTTCAGCCAATCAATAATTGCCTTAGTTTAGGGTGCCCGGGTAGTTCAGTCAGTTAAGCATCTGACTTGATTTCAGCTCAGGTCATGACCTCATGATTCCTGGGTTTGGCGCCCCCCCTCCCCCATCCCGTTGGGCTCCACACTAACAGTGCAGAGCCTGCTTGGGATTCTCTCTCTCCCTCTCTCTCTGCCCCTCCACACTCATCCTCTTTTTCTTAAAATAAATACACAAACAAACAGCAATTGCCTTACCTTGCCTGTGCCTTTTCCTGACAGGAAAACACTCTCAGCCACTTCCGGTTTGGCGCTGCCTCATTAGAATCCATTTTTGCTCAAATGAACTCTTAAAATTCTCAATATATCTTGGTTTATCTTTTTTTTTCATTCGGTTTAGTGTACTTTTTTAATTTATTTTTTTGAGAGAACATGCCTGTGCAGATGGGGGGTTTGGGTGAAAGAAAGATAGAGAATCCCAAGCAGGCTCCACACACATGAGGGAGGGTCACAATCCCAGGACTGTGAGATTATGACCTGAGCCAAAATCAAGAGTCCTAATGCTCAATCAACTGAACCACGCAGGCACCTCCCCCTCAGTTTATCTGTTAACAGAAGTGATAATGTTTATTCCCCTGTCTTTTATAATTTCAATGTTTTTCGAAACATTCTGAGCTATTGTGTCTAACCTGCTCCCATGACATCTTTGTAGCAGATATTTCCATCTTTATGCCACATGATATAAAAAGAAACCAAAGAAGTCACTTGTCCATGGTCACTCAACTCTTCAGCATTGGAACTCAGTCCTCATTAGTTCTGGGTTTTTTTCAAGTTTTTATTTAGATTTGAGTTAGTTAACATATAGGGTAATATTGGTTGCAGGAGTAGAATTTAGTGATTCATCACCTACATATAACACCCAGTGCTCATCACAACAAGTGCCCTCCTTAATAACCATTAGTTATTTTTTCAGTTCTTTTTCTCTCTCACCTGGGGAGAAAGTGAGCAGAGAATAGTACGATCTGCCTCAGATACACTGATCTTTAACTAGCACATCACCACCCCAACACGGTCCACTTTTCCTTATGTCAAAAGGAAGAAACACCAGGTCCCTGGAGCAATATCACTATTTAACAAATTCTCTTTTCTCCCTATAGATTATTCGCTCTCGTGAGGCCTTTCCCTTGCCTGAATCTCCCATCCTGAATTGGTCACTTTTCCCAGATCACTCTCTGAGGTGTAGTCAGAATATACTTAGGACAGCAGATACAAACTTTGATTTGCCAAAAATCAGCTGTGAGGTGTGTTATGAGAAATTGGTTTTGAAAAGAATTAAAATGTCAAAAGCTGTGCATAATTCACACTTCATGAATCAGGGAAGATGTGCTGCATTCCTACTACTTGCAGCCCAACACTTTCTTGAGCAGGAGAGGCAGGAAGTATTGTTCGTGTATCCCTAGAAAACCAGTGGAATGTGCTTGCATCTGACTCATCTAGAGGTATCAAAGAGAAACTCTGAAGGCTGCTAGCATAGAACATGATACTTTAAATATTTGCTTACGTAGAATATAATGAGGAAAGCACATAGGCTGAAGGCCAAATGTAGGAACTACATACGTGTGTTCTGGAAATACATATATATATAATATAAGCCATTTAAAGTGCTTGTTTTTAAGGTCAGAGCTTAAATCCAACTTCTTGGGTCCGGAAAAACACCAACATTTACTGACACAAACCTTGGTCAGCCACCATGTGTTTTCAGACACACATTCAATTCTCACACTTCTGGCTTAGTTAGCTCCATTCTTTCAGTGAGAAAAAATGGAGAGCTTAGAAATCGAGGTAAAATTTGCCTATGACCTATACTAGTAAATGACACAGTTGGAATTTGAACCACTGTGTGCCAAAGCCCATGTCTGTTCCACAATACACCTATGCTCTATTAGACTTCTTATTCAACCTACTTACCGGGTTTGAGGTCAGAAGCCTTGACAGAGATAGTTAGGTAGATTCCCACCAATATGCAGGGTGTCGGAGCCTCCCCTTAGCAAGTTGCTCTGATTGGGATGCATTCTAAGCAAACCGAGAGGGGTCCATTGAGAGTCCCCCAGTCAGGATTAGAGATACCAAATGTAGTTATATTTCGGAACACATGATTGGGCCCATTCTGCTTTTCGAAGTCCATGTGTTCTTCTTTATGATTATTTTGTTTCATCTATTATTTTGGGTCTTAAGTGAATTAGCCTTCCTTAGCAAATTTAATTGAAAGTTAAATAACTTTTTTCATTAAGATACTTATATATGACAAAACCTCAATTTATATCTTATTATTATATTCCTTTTCAACCCTGTACATAAGTCTAGATGTTTAGTTTTACATTTTTAGCAAGTCTCTGGAAAGTGCAAACATTGCCAAAGTACTATTTACCATGCAAATTTCCAACTTTAGTATAGTTTTTGTTAGAGAACATAAATCCTGTTTTAGAAAATGAGCTCATCCTTTTAGCGAGAATGGCTCCTTAGAAAAAAAATGTCCAAAGGAAAAAAAAAAAAAAAAGAAACATGTCCAAAGGAAACCAAAGGGAAAAATGAAACCAAACATTCCTTTCACCCCAAAAGGCCACAGACTCCAAGTTGATAACAGGAAGCACTTTTTACAATGTGAGTGTATCTAGCGGTTTCCATTTCAGAGAGTTTATGTGAGTTTCCAATTCCATTAGAAAAAGAAACAGAATTGCTTAGAGGGAGAAAGAAGCAGAAACCATTGCCACTATCTTTAAAAAACAAGAGAGAATGACACCCATAAACTGATTAATTCTTTGATTCATAGGAAATTTAACATAACTTGCTTAAATACGAGCTTCATCAAGACTTCATTAAAATTTATCCAACATAAGCAAATTTGAATTTGTTTAAAATTATCTCAGTATGAACCATTTTTCACCCATGTGCATATTTCATTATAAAAATCTAACATAGCTCTAATCAACTATCTCAAAGAAATCCACAGGCATTAAATGCTCATCAGGCAGCCTAACTAGTTCCATGAAAGTCACATACCTGTTAGTATGCTGACATCATCTCCCAAGAGCCTCCTGTGCATAGACCTCTGTATTTAGATTCCTATCAGCATACTTTAAAAATATTTACCTTCAGATATGCTTGAAATATAAAATATAAAAACATAAATGGAAAAGCTCAATTTTTAGTAGAATTAATTTGTTAAAAAATAGAAAGAGAGGTTAGATGATGGTGACTCAGAAGCCAAGAGAGATAGGAAGTAATCAGAAAGGCACACTGGTTGGGAAAGGATGCACTCCTTCTCCTTCTCCTTCTCCCCCTTCTCCTCCTTCTCCTTCTTTCTTAAACATGGTAGATACCGGAGATCTTCTTACAGGATAAAGATCCCAATGAGACAAATGAGCTGAAGAGAACAGGAGAAATGGATGATAACTGAAGCACACTCAATGTAGCAAGATGGCAGATGATTAGCATTAGTCGCAGGTTTAAGAACAGATGGTACAGAAAGGGGTTCGAGGGATACTGGCACAAGAAAAAGATGGGGTGCTGGATCTGAAAGCTCAACAAAAATTAAAAAGAGATGGAGGGACTTCCTCTCCTTTTCTCATCTCTGCTTTAAAGTAGGCTTTCTCTGATCCTCACAGTCATCGTTCATCCATTCATTTATTCACTGACAAGATATTTACTCAGGGTTCACTACATGCCAGATACTGTTTTGGCATTGGGGCCATATGCAGTAAACACTTTAAATCATGGACTTGCCCATAAGGAGCTTATACTGTATGTAGAGAGAAAGACAACATATAAATATATATATTTGTTCACAGTCCAAAATCTTCACCTCTTTCCTGTACTCCCCATCCAACTCATCTCTCCACATCCTCAACTATAGCATGTCATTAATCCCAGCATCTTAAATTAGAAAAAAAAAAAAAAGGAAAGACTCAGCCGGAACCAAAGACCTTGCCTACAGATAAATAGGCCTGACTCTGACTGACATATCCGCTTCCCCAAGTCCTGTCTTGATTGTAAAGGCTCATTTTAGTGTGGAAAAGCAACAGCTTAGATGCTGGAGGAGAGGGAGAGAAACTCAACAAGGCTTTCATCTCAGACACTCCTCACCCAGGTACTCATGTTCACCGCAGCCATTATTTATTGCTCACCTCCTTTGTGAAGGCCAAACGGCAGAGTCTGTGAGGACTACGGGGATGAGTAAATCCTCAAGGAAATTATATAATAGTTAATATTTATTGAGCACTTTCTATGTGTCAACCACGTAAGTGCTTCACAAGATTTATCTCATTTAAGCCTCATGTTAGCCTTGTAAGGTAGGTGATAAGATATCCCTTTTAGGTGAGAAAAATGAAATCCTAGAGAGACCAAGAAATGTGCCCAAGGTAGCAAGGTAACAAGTGCTATTAATTTGACTCCAGAGCTCATGTGCTGAACTGTTCTGCCTCTTCAATTTTATTAGTTTCCTAGGCCTACCGTAACAAAGTACTACACAAACATGGCTTAAAATAACAGAAACACATTGTCTCACAATTCTGGAGGCTAGGTGCCTGAATCAAGGTTTCATCCATGCCATGCTGCCTCTGAAAACTGTAGGGGAATTCTTCCTTGTTTCTTTCTACCTTCTGCTGGTTTGCCAGCAATCTTTGGGGTTTCTTGTTTTGCAGCTGCACAACTTCAATCTCTGTCTTCATCATTACACGGCATGCTTCCCGTGTGTCTCCATCTTCATTTGACTATCCTCATATAATGCCAGTCATATTGGATTAGGGGCCCACGATGCTCCAGTATGACCTCATATTAACTAATTATATCTATGACAACCATATTTCTGAATAAGGTCACATTCTGGGGTACTGGGATTAGGATTTCAACATATCTTTTTTGAGGGGAATGCGATTCAACCCATAATGCCAACGAATGGAGAGAGTGTATGGAAATAGAATGGAGGATATATGGAAATAGAATGGATATAGTATATGGAAATAGAATGAAGAGATCATATGAAAATAGAATGGAGAATATATGGAAATAGAATGGAGATAGTATATGGAAATAGGATGGTGATAGTATACAAGAATAAAATGGATATAGTATACGAGAATGGAATAAATATAGTATACGAGAATAGAATGGAGAGTATATGGAAATAGAATGGAGATAGTACACAAGAATAGAATGGATATGGTATACAGAAATAGAATGGCGAGTATATGGAAATAGAATGGAGATAGTATATGGAAGCAGAATGAAAAGATTATATGAAAATAGAAGGGAGAGAGTATATGGAAATAGAATGGAGTATACAGAAATAGAATGGAGCTAGTATAGCAAAATAGGATGGATATAGCTAAAAAAGCACAGGTCTCAGTCCAAACCTGTCATCGTTATCAACTCCATTTGTTACTCTGAGAGGCACTTTCTTTCCGCAAGTTTCATTTTTCTCACTTAGAAGACGACCTCAAATCTAATGATCTCTAACTTGTTTCCAGTTCTAACAGTCTTATGTTTCTTCATTTCTAAATAATTATATTGAAAAATAAGTTTTATTAGGGATTCTTAAGCACATACATCAAGTCATAGAGACAAGGCGTGCCACCAGGAGGAGGTGAAATTCCAGTTTCCAGAATGCTTTAGGAATGATTGTGAAGATTTCTAGAGGTATTGATTGGGGCAGACTCACTGGAGAGGACTCCAGACAAAGACGGAGATGGTGGCATTTGGTTAACTAGGGTAAGGCTGGCTTATGCATTACAAATAAAAGCAGAGTGGAACATAAGGCCATAAAAGCATGTTAGGACATACTAAGAGTGAGAGGGATAGATTCTACTCAATTTAGTGGGTTCAATACAACAACTCCTGAAGGCTACTGAGGAGAGAGATCATAGGAGTTGTACGCAAATGGCCTAGAATATCCAGTAGATTGAAGGGGAACCATTTACATTACTAAAATAGTCTAGGTTAGTGGCAGTGGGGATACAGCATTAAGATTGTGAAGGTAAACTCTAAGATTTTGGAAAATTAATTAGTTATTATCTGGATTCATTTGGGGGCTTGGAAAAAGTCATTATATACCAGTAATACAGTCTTGTGCTAAGGTGATATTTACTAAAATTACTTAGTATAATAAAGGGCCAAATGTGCATCATGGTCTCCAGAGAGAAATCAGAAGTCAGATTTGGAAAAGGAATAGTATGTGTAAAGGCAGTCTATAAACCACAAACGGGACATCTAGGAATGGGCCAGAGGCCAGGGAAATGGAGAAAAGACTGGGAAACAATATAGAAATTGAGCTAGCTTGAAACAAAGGGTTCGGAATAAGGGTTGTGAACAAGGCAAGAGTGTGTGGCCTTTACACAACAGTATAAATAGAGTTAATACTGCTGAATTGTATACTTAAAAATGATGAAGAAGGTAAATTTTATATTTTGTGGGATTTTTTACCACAATGAAGTTTTTTTTAAAGGTAACAATTAAAAAAAAGAAAATAGGGAAACCTGAAAAGTCTTGTGGCCTTTCTAATTAGGAGCTGGCCATGTGGATCAGTGATAGGCTGACAGATTTAGTAAGGAGTCAGGCCAATGGATTAGGTGAGGGGCAAGGTATAGAGAAAGAGTAAGTAGTTTCAAATGTAACTCTAAAGAGGTTTAAAATCTATTCATTGAGGAGAATAGGGATTGGAGGAGTCCTTTTCACAGGAACAGAGAGGCCAAGAGGAATCATTGATTTGGGCATAAAAATTGTGAAAGAAAAATATCTGAGTTTAAACAGTTTTTATTACTCCTCAATAAAAGCAAGAAATTGGATTTCTAGATCTGGGGGTTCAAGAGTGAGATCCAAGCTAAGAATATACCTATAGGTTATCTTTACAGATTGAAAATTAACAGTACATAAAGTTGACATAATCACCAAGGGAAGGTACAAAACAAGACAACTGAAAGCTCAAATACACTAACTTCGGCATCAGAGGAAATGGATCCTGAAAAGAGACCACCAGTTATCCACAGAGGTCAGAGAATAATCCCACTGTGACATGGAATTCAAAAGGGAAGTTTCAAGATAGAGTTGTTGGCCAATAGTGTAAAATGCTTCAGAGAAGAAGGATGTAGACTGGAAATAAATCATTTCATCTGGTAGTCAAGGGGTCAGTGAAGACAAATTTCAGGAATGGGTGGGGTGGCCAGGAAGTGAATCCAAGGAGAACCAGCCATAGTTTCTCTGAGGGAAAGGAGAGAAGGAGCACACTGGGTTCAGTGAATTGCCAGGTACAAAGAAGGCTTATTGTTATCAGTTATGAGTATGTTTACTGGCAGAAGCCATGGTCCACTGGAAAGGTTTGAAATGGCAATATTGTAACTAACAGAGAATAACTCTGGAATCTCTCTGGAAAAGGTTGAGAGGAGGTGTTCAACACAAGAAGAAAATAAGATTTGGCAAAGAAGAGGCATTGGGAAACAGCCTTGCAGCTGGATCTCCTTTCCTTCATTTCTACCCCCTCCAGTCCATTCTGCAATATATGTTCTGGAGCATTCTCTACAACATAAATCTATTTATGCCACTTTTTGCTTACCACTCTTCAGGGGTCCCCTGTTGCCTTCACGATAAAATCCAGACTCCTTATCATGACCACATTCCCACATCTAGACTCTGCTGAATTTTCTACCTTATTTATTTGCCTTTCTGCTCTGCTCCCCTATCACAGTGCACACACACACACACACACCCCACATAGTGAATACATTGAATCCTCCAAATCTACCACACCATTCAATTTCTTCTTTGCATATCTGGCATTATCTGCTTATGATACATTTCTCTTTCTCCACCCTTTCTAGCTCCTTCTCATCTTTCAAAATGTTCCAGTAAAGTTATGGATTCCCTAGCATTTATTTAATTACTTGTCTGTCTCACAGTGCCCTTTATTTCTGTGTCACCAGCGACTAGCACAGAGTCTGGCACCAATAAACTGCTCAATAAATAGTCACTGTAGGAATGAAGAAAATGAAAGAATGAATGAACAAAACGGATTAGGGTGACAAAGGGTAAAGATGAAGCGAGAATTTTTTTTCAGTTGGAGAAGAGAGTTCTCAGTGAGATAATTACAAACATTTCACTTAAAGAGAGCGATGCCATTTCCCAAGAGTAAGAGCACATTTCAACGTTTTCTGTGACTTTTAGAAGGCAAAATTAGCATAACTATTGTATCAGCTGCCAGATCACCATGCCTCACATACCCCTCCAGTGACATTACTCCTGCCATGTTGTTGTGGTAAGTGATGGACACTGTTTTTATCACCTTGGTCACCACAGACCTGGGAGTGTTCCTATGCACAATACTGCTTGAAAAGGAGGAGTGGGGAGCAGTACTGCCCCCACTGAGGCCCCAGCTTCCCCAGTGGCCACCCCGAGAGTCCAAGTAACACTATGTTGTAGCAGCTTGCAACAACTCTAATCAGTGAAAGACAGAAGAAGGGAAAAGCCAGGAGGTAAACGGCTTGCCCCTCCTGACCTTCCCCACAATACCTGTTCTGAGATGCAGCGTTTCCTCCAGACTGTCTGATTATGTCTCCCATAAACGCACCCATTTGTTTCTCTCCCTATTCCTTCCCCTACCTACTCTTGTGTCCCTAGGATCGCAACATCCAATAAAGTGTTAGCTTGCAAGTGTTTGCCTTAGGTTCTGTTTATAGAAAACCTGGGCTGGGGCGCCTGGGTGGTGCAGTCGGTTAAGCGTCCGACTTCAGCCAGGTCACGATCTCGCGCTCCGTGAGTTCGAGCCCCGCGTCAGGCTCTGGGCTGATGGCTCAGAGCCTGGAGCCTGTTTCCGATTCTGTGTCTCCCTCTCTCTCTGCCCCTCCCCCGTTCATGCTCTGTCTCTCTCTGTCCCAAAAATAAATAAACGTTGAAAAAATAAATAAATAAAATAAAATAAAATAAAAAAGAAAACCTGGGCTAAACAATCCATTTTTAGAAATTTTCCAATGTTAAAAATAAGGTATTATTAGAGACACAAATAAATTACACAAAGTATATTTGTATGAAAACATTCAATTATTTGCATTGGATTATGATTGGATCCTGGGAAGAGTAGTTGTAGAGAGCAGTCACTGAAGGAGAATGGAGAATCCAAAAGAAATGGAGAATAACTAGTCAAGCAACAAAGAACTAGAAATTCTCCATCTGGAACACCAACAGGAGATAATCAGTAACACATGGCTACGGTGAGTATAAACATATTCTCCAAATAGTAAAGTTTCCATTAAAGGAGCACATGCTAATGATCTATACTGAGCATATTTTTTTTCATTGTGTCTGCTTATAATTTAATGTGTTTCTTATGTTGTGAAATATTAAAGGGTTAGATTCCAAAAAAATAAATAAATCTACTGAGTGATCTACTTCAGTGAAGACAAATGAAGTTGTCTTTGGTTTAGACATTAAATTGAAACAGTTTTAAAACATAGCAGATTATCAGCCCAAATTCAAACTAATGTTGGGAGGAAACCCAGAAGAAATGTCAAAAGTACAGCTGCTTAGCAAGGTCCTTTTGGAAAGTTCAGATGGAAAAAAAAGAATTAAAATTTGGCCAGAAGAGGGAGAGTACTCCCTCACTACGGAAAGTTGGCATATACTAGACTATGATCTCAATCTGTATTGAAAACAGTTTTAGACAGTGAACCAGGTCCCAGTTGTAAAGGTGTAAAGGGCACAGTCTGTCACCCATCTTTAAATATTTGCTACCGCAGAACCCTCTATGACTTGGCTGACAGGTACAAAAGGTCTTCTCTTAGAAAGAACTGCAACCAAAAGACTGGGAAATAGTTACTGCTTATTCGATTCGAGAAACTATGAAAACTGTGATTCGAGAAATACACTGTGAGTGTATTTTAGTTTCTGAATGTTTATCCCATATAGACACTACAGCATTCACAGTAGCTTTTTCAAATGTCCTTGCATGGATCCTTTCATTCAGATTTTGTTTTCCTTTTTCAGATTTATAATTCCAAACCCAACTTACACTTCCTGGAAGGGCAAATAAAGTTTAAATGCATTGCTTTTTAAGCACTTTGTCTATTTGCTTCTTAATATTTCTTTAGGTTTGAATATCTGAAGGACCATGATTTTTCCCAGACTGTTGTGCATATGCATATGCACAATATCTTGTGTGCAATGCCTGCCTTTGGTGGTCATCTTAAAAATCCAAATACTTCCTGGAACCCATGAACCTTAGATCACAATCAGCTATTTTAAGTAACTTTTAAAATCTCTTTAAAATGGATGGATACCAGTAAGGGAAAGCCCTAGAAAAGTGAACATTTTGGCTTGTAAATAAAAGTAATAACAAAACCCCAAATTTCTAGATAGAAACAATGCTTCTTCTATAAAATGCCCAAAAGCTGTGTTTTAGGTCTTGAGGAAAATCTGTGTAAGCATGCCATCAGTTTTTTAATGAACTTCATAAGGTAGCTCTTTTTGAGAATGATCTATATATTGACCCCAAAGACATTTGTTTCTTCACTTTATCTTCAAGAATGTTTAATCTTCAAAACTGGATTATTATTTGATTCTTGTTTTGGAACACGTATCGCAAGAAGAACTAAGTTATATCTGGTTTTAACTAACTTCCACATGATTCTTCTAGTTTCCTTTCTATCTCTAATAAAAACTGGATCTAAACCAAAGGCTGACACAAGTTAAAAATAGAGATACATGGCAAATGTTTGGAAATTCAGTTATCATATCCACCAGGCTTCTGAACTATAATTGTGAATTAAGAATCCTGCTTATGGTTAAAATATTTAAGACTGTGAACCATTTGTGGAAAAAATCATGTGATTGGCATTTTTGTGTATGTCAAGAAAATTCTGGAGTGAATGCTTTACACGACCAGCCAATAAGTTTCAGATGGTTTGTAAGTAGCAGGAGAACCAAAGCTGAAACGGAATTCTCTGTGCCAGTCTACAAATAACAGTTAACATATGCCCATGTTACAGGCAAAGGCAGGAGTCACGTAAAGTCAAGCAGGGAGTAAGAAGGGCTGTGAGTTAATGAATGAAAACCGTTTCATCCACAATTCTTAGCAAAACTTGTATGTACTTAAAGAGCAAAACCATCTCAATTATTTTTAAAGAAACTATATGTGTTAACATTGGAAAAAAACCCAAGAAGTGACTTTCCAAGTCACAGGTTACACCCATTAGAAATTCAATGTATTCAAAAAATGCAAAAAAAAAAAAAAAAAAAAAAAAAGTGGGGCGCCTGGGTGGCGCAGTCGGTTAAGCGTCCGACTTCAGCCAGGTCACGATCTCGCGGCCCGTGAGTTCGAGCCCCGCGTCAGGCTCTGGGCTGATGGCTCAGAGCCTGGAGCCTGTTTCCGATTCTGTGTCTCCCTCTCTCTCTGCCCCTCCCCCATTCATGCTCTGTCTCTCTCTGTCCCCAAAATAAATAAACGTTGAAAAAAAAATTAAAAAAAAAAAAAAGAAAAGAAAAAAGAAGAAAACATACACATTCTTCCCTGACTTCAGAACCTTTAATAATTGATTCACACTTGCCAGTTGAAGTTCCATCCAGAAGTGTTTCTAGTGATACTATATTTCTTGGTCAAGATGTTTCTTGACTGATAAGCTAAGTCACTCACTTAAGCGTTAAAAATTTTTTTTGTTGTAGTCTAATATTATTTTGTATTTCATTGAGTTCTCACAGTTGTTTTTTCATGAATTGTTATTAGAGCTTTGAACTTCGATTTAAGCACCAGTCCTGTGGCAGGAACCAGGTGGAGATACCATGTCACATGCTAGCCCTGTGGCCTGCCTAAACATCTTTGAATGTCAGTCATCGTAACTGAGAAATGATGACCGTCACAACTCCCTTACCTGCCTCACAGGGTTTGAAAAGTCTGAGAAGAAATACATAAGGGAGTTTTTGAAACAAGATGGTAGCACTGTTGGAGTTATTAGCAATAATGGCAGGAGCAGCGTATATTCAACAGGAAATTCTGCTCCCAACAATAACCACAGTCATAGGCTCTACCTAAATCTACTGCAGGTATAAGAAAGCACTTAAAGATCCCTAAATTATCTTGCTATACCTCTTGCTGTAGCACAGAAATCAGTAGCTTTGCCACTATGGATTTTTGCGTGTGTTTTTTTTCTATTTTTTCTTTTTTAGGTTGGATTATATTAAAGGTCATCATTTCACTGACAGGCATAAACAGAGTGGTATGTTAAAATAGAAATCCTGTGGGGTTTTGTGTGTGTGTGTTTTGTGTTCATTCCAACACTTAACAAAATTAGTAAAGTTAATTAAAATAGTGTAAGTGTAGAATAATCAATATTTCCCAAATTCTGTAAACAATAAAATTCAGGGCATCAGTTCTTTTGAGGAAAGGTATTATACTATTCTTTTAAATGGTTCAGAAATAAATATGTTGCTTTAGAAATGCATTCACCAAGGAAAAATCGATTCAATCAATTATAAAATGGAATTCTGGAATATCTTTGAGTCTGGAATGGTCTGGTCACTCATACTGACTACCTTGAGGAAACACTCAATGTTGACCAAATGTTATGAATCTGTATGTCTCTGAACTGTAAATCTTCAGATCTCTTAGAATCCTAATATTTTAGAAAGAATTTACACCACGCCAACGTCCTCCAAATTGTCTATTTCATTCAGCTGAAATGAAGTACAATTCTAGGAGACAAAATAATGGCCAGGACTTTCTGGAAGTAAACAGAAGTTGAAGCTAACTGTCATAAGGTCACTCTCTGGGCGGCTATACTCTGGATCCCTTTCAGACCTCTTGGAAGTTAATTTTAGTTTTACGGAAAGGACAGAGAGAGGCAGACTGCTATCTTTGCAGAAAATGTCAAGGTTAAGCTTATGACCACCTTACCTTTCTGATTTCCTGCGCATTACTGGGGAGAAGGAAGCACTGTTTGTCCAGGGAGAGTCCTTTCTTACATCTGCTTGCTTGGGTTTTGGTGGGTGCGTTTGGGGCAGCCCCAGGGTCAGCGGCTGTGAGCTTCCTCGTCCCTCGGAGTGTCAGGGTCTGGTAGAAGAGACAGATTGCCACCACCAAGCCCACCAAGAAGGGCCGGGGGCAAAATCGCCGACGACAAGGGAACACTGGACGACAGACCATGACCAGCTCAGCTTCACTTGGCCCCCGTCCACGTTGCCGGAAAAGTCATAGCAGCTCTTTTTGGTCAGCATGAAAAAATACAAATCAGTCTTTAAATCAAGCTTGCTCCATCCCCGCTTAAGAACTTTCCGAAGGATCATGCCAAAGAATCATAGGTCCCCAAAGTCTGAGGCGGTTAATAAGATCCCTTCCATGGATGACAGTGAAAAGTGGCTGGCCTGGGTTAAAAAAAGACATCAAAATAATAATAGTGGTAACTAATAACCTGAGCGTATCCCCAGGCTGCCAAACTTTTGCTTCCGGTGATGCCTTATTTTCACAACATCCTTAAACTCGCAGCAAAGACTTTACAGGAAAAGAGAAAACAATACCAAAGTAAATCTGGAGTCTGGAAACAGCGCTGAAGAGCTCAATAGGTTAAAACCAAAAGTGCCTGTTGCACCGCGGGATGCAGGCCAGCTTGCCCGAGCAGTTCCTCATTCTCCTCCGCTTTTAGAGCAGTCCTGCTTCCAGCCTTTCATGGTTCTTCACTGCTTCCCTTCATTCCGTTTTAAATTGCCACTTTCCTGTAAGCATTCACGGCTTTTCACATAAAAAGGGAATGCACGGTTTGAATGGACATGGTTACTGCTAGGGTTTTGCTTGTATTTGTTTCATTCCGCTTCAAGTTCAAAGTTCTGTGTACTTACTCAGTTTTCATCCTTTCAGCCACACACACACACACACAAAAAAAAAAAAAAAGAAGAAGAAAAAGTTTCCACGCTCCCCTAATGGATAGCTAATCAAAACCACTCGGAAGGAAACACCCAGTCGTGTGACTCCAATTCATCTCCCACATGCGGACGCACGCCCGCAGGCACAGCGCCCCCCGCACGCGCGCGGCGCTTTGGGCCGGGAGCTGGGCCCCGGGGCCCGCGGCCGCACCGTACGGCGGGGCGGGGCGGGGCTACGGCCGGCGGCGCGGGGTCCCGGGGCCGCCGTGGCGCGCCGTCAGCCCCGCGGCAGAGACAGTGGGCTTCCCCCCTTGGGGTCCCGCGTCTCCCGCTGCCCTGGAAATGTGGCTGCCTACCCGCAGCCTGCAGAATTTTAAATGCTCATTTGGTGTTTGACCCCCTGTGTCATCTCTTTTCCTTAATACAGAATTGGAAAAACAAATAGCTCTTCGTCGACTGATGACCAAGGTCGAGGGTGAGGCGAAAAGCGACCTCCGTGCTTGAATTGTTAGGATCTTCACTCGAGGGAATGGTGGTCACTCTTATGGGGGTTAGGAGGGTCCAGAGTACCATCTGGACCTCAGAACTGGAAAGCCTGTGAATGCACCAGAAAAACTTGGAAGTCATCTTTCTGCTTTGGTACCTAACTCCTATCACTTGTTATTGCTCCTTTCCTGGACTAATGACTAAGTCTTTCAAAGGCTAATTGCCTGATAATTTTGCCCCTATAATAAGTGGGTAGTAGCGGGTAATTTTGCCCTGCGGAAAGGGATACACAGCAGGCTTTGTCCAAATTCAACTCAATATAATACTATACACACCGCCACAAGGACGCTCCTAGTAGGGCAGTTCTGCAAACACCAACTACTTTTGCTGAGTCAGCTGAAGGGAAGCCAAGGAGAAACGCAATCTGTCCAGTGCTTGTTGCTCAGCCCTTCCAGGTCTAGCCCTGGATACGCAGGGCTAGCTCAAGTCATTCTTCAAAGGCTCTGAACCTAAGTAGGTTTTGTAACTTGTTTCTAACCCAAACTCTTTCTTATGGGCTGAGGTTTCTTCTGTGAGGCCACACCTTTGAAATGATCCCTTCTGTCAAGCTCCAGTCACTTATATTTTGTGAGGCGGAGCGCCCCCTAGGGGTGACCTGCTATTATAGACCCAGAGAAAGGGGCATCCATGGTTCCTCGCTGAGAAGAAACTGCTTTAAAACCTTTATGAGGGGCGCCTGGGTGGCTCAGTCGGTTAAGCGGCCAACTTCGGCTCAGGTCATGATCTCGCGGTCCGTGAGTTCGAGCCCCGCGTCGGGCTCTGTGCTGACAGCTCAGAACCTGGAGCCTGTTTCAGACTCTGTGTCTCCCTCTCTCTCTGACCCTCCCCCGTTCATGCTCTGTCTCTCTCTGTCTCAAAAATAAATAAACATTAAAAAAAATTAAAAAAAAAACAACCTTTATGAAACAGATTAAAGCGTTATAGAATTCAGTATTCACACTAAGCTAGATTTATCCCAATGACTTAGAGTTCCTAATCCCATGACAAATGAAGAAGTAGAGAAACATGAAGTAGCACTTGACTTTTAGAAGTCAAGAGTATTTTAAGAGAAACGGCTAAACAATCATGTTGGAAGGTATAGTTTTAGTGGATTCCATGTGATTTGAGAGATACTAGGAATTATGAGATCTTTACATTGCAAGTGTTCCTGTGTTGATGAGATCAAATGAGATAAAGTTCTTTACTGGGAGGAAAGGAAGGGGATATACATTTCTATCAAGACAAAAAGTCGGAAAAACTGAGTTTGAGGAATCTGGAGGGTCATTTTTATGCATCATTAAATTGTTGAGTACAAGAGAAAGCATAAATCGAGATGCTAAAATCATAGTGCCTTTGGGCTGGGAAAAGTGAATGACAACAGCACAGATAATTTTATAGCTAGACTTTAAATAACAAGAATCAGAAAGAAAGTGGAATATTTAATGTTCTAGAAGTGATACCGGTGTCTTGAAAGACCCCAGTTCCCTGTTTGAACCACTGAGTCTGAGAAGCAGGAGAAGATGGCAAAAAAAAAAAAAAGTCCATCTGCAGAAGTGAGAAAAAGGATAGGGTGGAAAGGTGGAAAGATACAGCAGGAGTAACCACCAAACAGACTGAGGGGGTCCATAGACGACATCGGATATTAGAGTTAACCCCGTCTGGATAGTATCATGCTGCTGCCTCTTAACTGTCTTTAAACAGTGATTTGTGAAATGGGAGTACTAATGCCTCTTTTGAAGTGTATGACAGATGACACAATGTATGGAAAGCACCGAAGCATTCTGTGTACCCATGTTGAAAGAAAGCAGGCTGAATGCATGTCTGTTATGTTTTGGATGCTGAGGCCAAGCTCAGTCTGGAGTGGAGTCAGGCATGCGAACAGATAAATTATCAAATAACGGACCCCTTGGAACACAGAAGCCCCAAAAGCAAATATGAGCACTTAGTATGTTCTTTTTCCTTTATTCTGTGAGACGGAGGTTGGTGGCAGATGCTGCTTTGGGAGAATGAGATCAAGAGTGGGCTGGGCGTGAGCAGTAGGTGGAGACAACAAGCAGTCGGTGTTCATGCCCCAGTTTTGATGGAAGGCTAAGTAGGAGCCTATGTTGGAGTCTGAAGGCGTCAGGACAGGAACAATGAAGACAGAGTAAGCTGCTTCGGTGAGCAGAGTAGGCGGGTGACACGCTGCCTGACTGCGTGCCTGTGGGTTCTGGCAGTGTTTCAGACTGAATGCTTTTGTGCATATAATTTCACAAAGTATCCCTTCTGCCAAATTATTTCAGTCTTCAAGGGCCTGTATCTAAGCAGCATCAACCTGGGACAAGGGGGCAACAGTCCTTTTAGAATTCTAGAATTTCAAGGGTGGGCAGAACAGAACAATCTTCTGCCTCACACCTCTCTAACACAAAATATACTCCTCCGTCATACATACGTTTCGTTTTGGGTTTTTGGTAATGAGCAGGGGGTGAAGGGAGGTGGTGAATTTATTAACCGTTTGAAGAAGGTATTTTAAAAATTATTTTATTGTTTAAACTAGACTCAAGTTCTAGATGAATCAACAGTCCAGACAGACCAAATCCTCCAAACTAAAAGCTTTATTTACATTTTATTTATTTATTTTTTTAAGTTTATTTATTTTGAGACAGAGAGGGCAAGTGGGGCAGGGGCACAGAGAGAGAGAGAGAGAGAGAGAGACAATCCCAAGCAGGCTCCGTGCTGTCAGCACAGAGCCTGATACAGGGCTTGATCTCCTGAACTATGAAATCATGACCTGAGCCAGTCAAATCGGACGCTTAACCGACTGACCCACCCAGGCACCCCAACGCTTTTCATTTTAAATTGTCCACTAGACCAACATTTCTGAGCATGCAAATCACCTAGAGATTCCATATAATAACGCTTGGTGCTGCCTTTTTAAAATGGGACATATGTTCTCCAACTCTCCATAGTTCTCAACTAGTTGCTTTACTTCTTTTTCACAACTTTCCTCCTATATAAGCACTTTGGACTTGCTTGCACCAGAACCAAAATTACTTTTGTCATAGTCTGTGCTGTATTTTAGTGATTAGTATAATTTTATCTTTTTGCAATATAAACTGCTTTGTAACAGAAACTATTTTAAATATTCTGTACTGTATTTTAGGGACTAGTATACTTGTATCTTTTTACAGTATGAACTGCTTTGTAACAGAAACTATTTTACTCACCACCATATCCTTGCAGCATCTACTACTGTCTTCTGGCAAATGATTTAAAAATTCCTATTTGTGGAGGTCTATATATCATTGATTTAAATATTTTCCATATGATTTCCATTTTTCCCATAGGAAATATTTCACGTCTTGGTAACATGCAGCCCAGCAGGGGAAATTTTGCTCCCCAGGAGACATGTGCCAATGTCTAAAGACATTTTTAGTTGTCACAACTTATGGGCGCAAGGGGATGCTACTGACGTCGAGTGTGTGGATGCCAGTGATGCTGCTAAACATCCCACAATGCACAGAGCAGCCCTCTACAACAAAGCAACATAGGGTGCAAAATGTCAATAGTAGCTGAGGTTGGAAAACGGAAGCTTAATCAAATAGTTACAGCGTAATTTTTACATGTGGCTGCCTGATCGTTAAGTCAGAATAGTGTATACCTGAGCAGCTTGTGGCAATGACATTGGGATTTTAACCACTTCCTAAATGTGTAATTATACCACTTCCCCAAATAAATGCAACTTTGCTCATATAATTTCTTTTAAGCCTCTCTAATTTGTTTTGAAGATTTGCATCCTCTAAAAGACCATATATTCATGTATGTAGATATATGTGCACACACACACACACACACACATACATATTTATGCACACAGTCTAGAAAAAAGAAAAAAGAAAGAACGCATGATAGGAAGGGAGGGAGGGGGAGAGGGAGGAAGGAAGAGAGGATGATTTCAATCAGTGAGCACACAGGTAGACTGGCAAACATTTAATCCAATGAATTACACTATTTGTTTTACTTTCTTTAGGGCACAAATTTACACCGTGGTATGCAGCCAGTATTCCTAAGTTTTTATCTATCATTCTATAAAACAACAATTTTAGCTTTTGTTTCTTGTAACATAGTATCAAATTATGTTCTTTAACTCAGTCAGAAATCTCATCTGTATTCTCTGTAAACCTGCAATATAATATCACCTGGAAACCATAATACATTCAAAAAATTGTCTCAAAATAGTGACAGTTTGTTTCTTTTTTAAAATGTAATTACAATTTAATCATTCATTCTTATTTTCAGAAAATAAAAGGTATTTTGAAATTTTTAGAGCATCAAACTTACTACCTAAAAAACTGATGTGTGATAGGGGATGGACACGAGGTAGGTTTTATCTTATCACTCCAGTGAAGAATGGCAATCATTTAGCTACTCTGAGTGGGTAAGGACACATTCTTTGATAGAGCATGGTTCTTGGGTCACAGGTATACCACATAAATTCAAAAGATTACTCCTGTATGTAAACCATATGATCACTAATATATAAGCTTATTTTTTGTTTTCAACAGATAACTGGATTCTCTCAAACATTTATAAATGATAAGCACTGGTGAAGTGAAGACATCTTTTGGAACCCTTGTGAAACCCATTCAAAAAAATAGTCACTTCTCCTACTAAAGATAAATATAAAAGGTGCTGCAAGGATATATGAACATAAATTTTGAAAAGTTCTAATGAGAACGACTGGGGAGGTCAGACTAAAACTTTCTACTAATTAGTCATAATATTGGTAAAATCAGTTACACTAAAACTTTCTATTGACTAGTCATAACATTAGTTATAATATTAGTAAAATATTAGTAAAATGTGAATGAACTCATATTTACGTTCAGGATTATTCAGAAATATTTCTGGCTGGCCTCTTATACTACATGTAACCTGAGCAGCTTTGTAAAGTAACTTAGTACCTATTACAACTGTTCTTGTTTTAATGTATTAGCATGAAGGGTCCCTCTACTGGATTAGATTTAACAACGCAAGAAGAATTCAAACATGACCACTGTTGTTCCCTACCACTGATGTTACACTTGTGAATGTTTCAAAGTACTTCACCATTAAAGACTAGCAGTTATAACTTTCCTAAGGAACACTCTTCTTATTCATTAACACAGGTAAGTAGAAATGGAGGCTGGGAATAAGCAACACACACATAAGCATAATACATTCCGGACCCTCATTTCCCACATTGGCTTCTGAGTTCTTAATAAGCAGCGGAAAAGTGAAGGATTATAATATTCTCCTTTGCCAGAAACAAAGAAAGTAAAAGGTGGTTCTGGATTAACCAAAAACTGAATTATGTGGCTCTGAAGAATTTATTAAGAAATTATTAAATTTTTTCCAAATAAACATTTTAATATGCCTAACAATTTATTAGTTAAATACTGACTTGTAAAGTATATATACTTACTACTTTAAAATGGGAAGGGCCAAGAAGGGGTATACCTCTTTTTTTATATCAAGCTGAAATCAAAAAAGAAAACAATTCTGAAGTCAGTTCATCTTTAAGTCACTTTAAACTTTATTTCTCTGGAGCAGATTCAAATCATGAATATTAAGATCCTGGGTTGGAAATTACAGTCTTGAGTAATGTAGATTTTATCATCTGAGGAAAACAAAAATCTTCACTAGCAATTCTAATTTGTAGTTTCAAAAACTAGGAAAAAAGATTCTTCGGAATTTTTTTTTTTTAGCAACTTCCAAGTTATAGGCTACTTGTGTCATCCCTACATTAAAATAAGAAAAGTGCTATAATTTCATTAAATTGCTAAAGTAAGAATGTATTTAGACAACAGTATGTAAATGCCACCACTACTCTCATTAAACAAACAATTCTAGGACATTGTGTAAAATGCTCCTTTCAACTGTTGCTCAGTTTTCTGGCTTTATTCTCTGACCCTCCACCTCCCTTCCCGACGTCCACTTTGCCCAGACTATTTTTAAGTTTCGGGAGTGTAGTGGCCCTTGAACGGTTCCTTTTGCCATGAAAACCTTCCCTTACGTCATCTGTCTTTAGGAATCAGTTCAAATGAAACCTCCTGTGTTTAAGTCCCCCGGTTTCCCACAATGCTTTGTGCATCCATCGCAGCACCCATCAAAGTGCAGCAGTTCGTGTTAACACGCTTGTCCTTCCCACACCCACACCCGGATACCTTCATCTGTGTGTTCTCAATATCTAAGTGCTCGGTGTTTGTAAAATTATGAAAATAAACGTTTTTGAGGCTATTCGTTTCCTCTTAAACCCATCTGTTAAAGATTTCTTTTAAAAATGTGAGTTGAAGGAAAACACTGCAATGTCTACACAGAGTATCTCACCTCTCACAACCCACGTGTATTAGACATTTGTTTTTCTAACATTAGTATAATTAATTAGATCAAGAAGCCCATTTCTGAGATCTAAGGACAAAGGGCTGTAACAATGCGCAAACCAAATACGGTTAAAAATCTGAAATATGTGGAATTTGCTTTAAAGTAGAAAAGAGCAAAGAAAAAAAAACATGAACTGCCCTTGAAAGAATGATGGTATGTATGTTTATCAAACACTCAGCTTCATTTAGGCATTTAATTAAGCCGTTTATTGCTTCAAATGTGTCACCATGAACATTTTAATGTACACTTCATAGCAGTAAGGCCTCAATTTTCACCACCTATAAAAATGTGAACCCACATTTGGATTCTTTGTGTCACCAATTATTACATGAGTTTTGTACAACAAAGAGTCTGAATGTGTATTTTGTAATAGCAAAAATGCTTATCACACCCCTTGGCCTAAGCGTCTCAAAGTATATTAATAGTTGGCCACATTTTTCTTTTTTTTTTTTTTTTGGAAGAGGTAGTTCCACGTTTGGCCCATTTATTCATATACATATATAAAATATCTTAGATACTAACTGGTTCCACCAATTGCTAAATAACCGAACAAAATTTTCATTTGCTTCTTTATAGATGCTTCATAAAATATTCAATGTTTGAGGTTAAGTTTTGTCAAAATGTTTTCTAAATGATTTGGTAACTAGTGGAATTCACACACTGAAAGGGGTTGCAGCAGCTGGAAATGGGGGATGTTCCTGACTCCGACAAGGAACTTTCTCTTAAAATAAGGCTGTACATAAGGCTTTTTCCTTTGACCAATTCCTGGAAAATGAGTAACTTGGAAAAGTCATTATATAGAATTAGGAGATTGAACAATACCACAGAGCATCTCCAGGCAACATGCTAATAAGCTAACTGAATGCTACGTTAATACATTATTTCTTAAAGGTTTATAATATCTCCATGAAAATACTGAGTGTTACGAAATCATGATACTTATGATATCGTGAAATCATGAATACCCACAAATGAACCTACTTTGTTTTAGGGGCTTTCCAGCTATAAAATCACTCTGCAACAGCTCAGAGTTGCTCAGAGTTGAGGATTCGTGAAGCTAAAAGAGACCTTTGAAATCCCCTACCTAATCCATACCCTTTGGGTAGCATTGCATAGATTTTATAGACTTCTGAAAAAGTTCTAAGAGGCTCATAAGTGGTTTTGATTAAAGCAGAAATCTAATGGGCCCATAAGTTTCAACATAAAAGAAATATGATGTAATAAGTACTTTTAAAGTTTTAAGGATTTTTCTACCAACCAGACTTGATATTATACCTGAAATAAAACCTCCACTATGCAAAATTTATAATTTAAATAGCACCTATAGAATAAAACCTTAGGAGTGCTTTACAGACATCCTGCAGCCAGCATCACCCTGGTTTAATAAGGCCCAGAGTGATTCAAAATTTGAATGAACTGTCATACCAATATGTGGTAGTATCCGAAATAGAACTGAATTTTAAGCTCCAATCCAGGAGGTCTCTTTATTTAAATTGGCCACACTGCCTAAAGTCAAAACATCTATAACCATTATTTCTATTTTATCTACTATAATTAGACTGTTTTCATGTCCCTTAGACTGAAGGAAAAGCCAGAGAGATGTTCTAGAAAAATACATTTGCATTTCAAATTTACATTAAAAATGTCTTTCCCTTATTTTTACGTCCCGAATTCCAAGCATTGTTTAAGAAATCACAGATTACATAGCATTCTGTGTCCTGGGCCTCTGTCCTTTTTAGATTAGGAAAACTGGAAGTTAATTGGAATTAAGAAATTTTCCTTATTGAGTGTGTAAAGTATAAATACAAGTAATTTTTTAAAAACTTTATTTTAACACCTAATACAATTCCAATTTTAAGGATTACTTGCACAAAAAAATAAACACATTTGGTATAAAAATGTATCACTTTAACACCCTTTGCCCTTCAGCCCCTCCCCCGCCCCCCCCTCCCCTCCCATGAACTGCACTCTATCTGGATGCAGAAACATATAAAGACTAATGGCACAGATTCGTTTTTACCTACAGGAGTTTCTGTTTATGTACCCAGGTACTCTAGAGGACACCAGCCCACTTTATCACATGAACCATTTCCTTCAGCCTGCTGAATTTAGTTTCACAAAGAAACAAAGCTTATTATAAAGGCATTTTAAAAACCATTATCTTAAATTCTTTTTAGAAGCACTGACTTTTTTTTTTTTTTTTTTTGCAACCATTATATACAGTGTTACATAACAGCTCTGGAGTACAGTACATGCAGCAGAACATACCTGTTGAATATAAAATGCTTTTCTTAAAATCTTCATCGTTGGAATTCTCTGAAGTCTAAATTATAGAATGCCCATTACTTTGAGAAACTGGTTGAGGAGTACAAATGTCTGCATATGTTGGCCACTGAAAGAATCCAAGGCTAACTGGAATAATATTCGTAGCACACCAGGAGTGCATAAATAATTTACTTACATTATTAAAATACAACCCATAAAATTCAAGTTCAAGATCTTACAGGATTGTCTATGTAAATCCTTGAAGTGGTTGCCTGGAAATGCATTGTTTCTCTTTTCTCTTTTCTTCTGTTTTAAAGTCCCATATAAAACATTTAGTTGAAGTTTTTCCTTGCTCACATGAAATGACCACCTTTATTTGTGCCGACTGCCTCTCCTCTTCATAGCGGCGGTGCACTGCGGACAGTACCACTTTCCTTTTGGAGCTTCTGTCAACCCAACGCACCCATAATGGAACCACTCTATAGGGCACTGGAAGGCAAAATTGCAGAGAAATCGTTCAGACCTCTAAAGATTACAGAATACGCTGAAATATGCCCACTAGACTGCGTATTATTAGATTCATGGAAACGGAACTTTTAGATCAAGGAGCCGATTTACAGATCATTGAATCCAATTGGTTAAGTTTCAGAGATGAGGAAATGGAGGCACAGAAAAAGCATGCCTCTTTGTTAACTCGGAGGTTTATATAATCCCTTTTCATAATCCCAAGTTAACGAACAAAAATTCACTAATTCTCGTTAAACTGGAGGATACCAACTTTCAAGGACAAGAAGTGAGATGGGTCACAAAAAAGGCAAATATATTTTACGGATTTTATTTAATATTCAGCATTATTCACTGCCTTATAAAGTAGAATAAGCTGGTTGCAATGCAAAACATGAAGGGATACCCTGGATTTCCTCTCTGGGTAGATCTATGCCTAGACATGCAGAGGAGAAGTATTCTACTCTGCAGCACATTAGGCACTTGCACACGGGCACAGGAGATCTGAGCACTCGAAGGGCACGCCTGGGAGTGAGAGGGATCAGAGAGTACAATGGGGCGGTCATGGAAATGCATCATCTTCACTAAGTGCCCCAGGACTTTACAACGCTGTTCTTGAAATGATCGGGCAATACTGTTCTACAATAATCACAAACAGCCCACAAGTGATTCTAAAGAGGGAAGGAGGACAGTCTGTCTCCATCTATGTGAACATGCTGTTGGGGTGACCCTGTCATGTCAGGAAAGTACAAACTTTAATGCACACCAAGCCAACCCTGTTCAATCTTCAGATTGTGTAAACTGTTGATTAACCTCAGGATTCTGACATTATGGATTAGTACTTCTTTAGAATTCAGCGTTCTGTTACCCCTCTGCAGGAAAAGATAAATGGAGGGGGACTGGGAGTTTGAGACAGTAAGGAGGGAATAAAATTACTAGAAGAAATATTCTCAGCATTCAATAAAAACAGATCTCTAACCAGAATTAAGCTTCCTAAAAAAGAAATAGGAATTCTTTTCTTTCAAACCTCTTTTACTTTTTATACCTGAAGTGGCTCTTATCAGCTGACAGCTGCAGAGTACAACAGGAAGTACTATACTGACAGGAGGAAAATATCTTCACATCACAGCCTCAACATTTCCACCCCAACCCCTGGCCGCGGGCTTCCTGACAGAATGCACTGTTTTAAAATTCTAGTTCTTCACCGTAATAGGTGAACTGGATTCTGGTAAACACTGTATTATTTAGCAAAGGGGGTGGAGACTGTTTCTAATTTTCATACAATATAACACTTTTTGAGAATTATAATCTGCACATGAAACCATAAAACTAGCTTTAAAAAAACTTAAATTGGGAACACATTAAGGGACATTACCTGTTTTGCAGGGAAATATTCTAGGATTAATATGTAATTAACATAACTGCAAACCTGTGTTCTTAAACTCAGTGACACAGTAAATAAGAAAAATAGTCAAGTAATAATAATTTGTTATTTTTTTCATTCCCAAACAGAAAAAACTTAATACTTACATCTTGGTTATCACAGCCCACCATCTCACCATAGGATACCTAGTTCAAATAAAAGTAAATATTTTTTATTATGACTTATGACAAGCATCTAAATCCAAATTAATGGTTTATGATACTGTTAGGAAATAGACGGAAATATACCATATACTCAATTGCACTAAAAAATAGGGTATATAACTTTTTTAATAAAGATTTTATATAATTTAGAGCTTTTTACTAAAAGATTTTGGGGGGGCAGAGGGACAGAGAGAAATACACAAATTATGTGCTCTTCGAACGTATGAAAGAACCTCGACAGACTATCTTTGTGAGTGCTTTCTTTTATAGAGTTTACATTTCTTTCTTGGTTACTTACTTAAGGTTTTTACTTTTCCTTGGGTCATTAGGTCATTTATATTTTTGCAGTCAGCAGTCGAAACTTCTAAACTTATTATAAACTTACTATCTGCCCTTTCTCATTTTTCTTTTTGCTGTTCATCACCAGTACTTTATAATATAATTTCCTAATTCTTGAGTTAACTTATGTTCTCAATGGACCAAAACATTTTTTCAGACAGGGTTATAACTAGAGGGTATACTGATTCTCTGCACTAGTGAGAGTATCTGTATATGGTTGTACGCACATGAATGACTTCTCTGGGTAACAATTTTGGGGGGGCACCCAGATTTTTCCCTTAGAGCTCTACAGATATATTGCATCAACTTAACTAGTTTCCAGTGTTACAGATAGGCAATCTAGGGTGAATCTGATTTTGTTCTTTTGTAGGTAAGCTACTTTAACTGACAGGATTTTTACACAATTTTCTTTGTTTTATCACTGATATTAAAAAACATTCGGGGTGCCTGGGTGACTCAGTCAGTTAAGAGTCTGACTCTTGATTTTGGCTCAGGTCATGATCTCATGGTTTCGTGAGTTCAAGCCCCACATCAGGCTCTGCACTGACAGTGTGGAGCCTGCTTGGGATTCTGTCTCCCTCTCTCTCTGCCCCTCCCCTACTTGTGCTGTCTCCGTCTCTCTCAAAATTAATAAATAAACTTAAAAAAAAAGTTTGTCAGGCGACAGTACAAAAACTAAGAAACTCTTTAATGGCAAATTCTCAAAAATTAGATTGCCAACTCACACCATTAAACACAATAAATTGTAGATAGATTAAAGATTTAAATGTGAAGAAACTAAACTATATCAAGAGCTAGACAAAGCCATTTGCAAATAAGAAAAAATAAAAGACACATTTATAAGGGGAAAAAAAGCAAAAAGGCCTCCTAAGCATATAACCCATGGCTGACTTCATAAAGACTGAGTCATTACTACATAAAATTGGAATTTCAAAACTAAAAAAATAAATACATAAAAATAAAATAAATAAAAAAAATAAACTGCAAAGCATTCTTAACGTACAAGACAAAAATGATAGAAAAATCGGCCAACACCATTAAGAGTCAATTCATAAAAGAAGAAATAAAAATGGCCAAAAAGGGTCCAATTTTACTACTAACGTAAATTGAAATGATTGTGTGATATAAAACTATCAAATTGGTACATGGTTTTCAAGACAGAATAATATCCAGTTTTGGACCGGGTTAAGGAAACAGGCATGCTCACCAATTTTTGGTAATGAATTCCAGAAGATAATTTGGTAGTCTATAACAAATATTTTAACTTTATTTCTAAAAGATTATCTTAGAAATACATGTATAAAATGGATAACATTTAAAAAATGTCTACCATAACATTATTTGTAACTTCAAAAGAATTCAAGCCACTAAAAGACGTATAGCTAACCATTGGTTTAAAAAGTTACACACAGCCTAACAGATAACTGTGAGAAGATTAAAAAAATTACTTAAAAATGATGCTCAGTACATATGACTTAGTGAAAAAGTGTTACATAAAGAATATACTGTGACTCCAACTGGTCAAATTCACACACATATATACACATACACACAAACATATACATGCACATGCGTATCTGCACATCTGTGTGTACATATGTGTATGAGACTGAATGTTTGTGCCTCTCCCCTAAATTCTTGTGTTGTATCCCTTCCCCTCAACTGTATTTGGAGATAGGGTCTGTGAGGCAATGAAGGTGAAAATGAGGCCATATGCGTGGAATCTTAATCCAGTAGGGCTGGTGCCCTTATAGAAGAGGAAGAGACACCAGCGCTCCCTTCACCATGTGAGGCTACAACACGAAGGTGGCCCTTGGCAAGCGAGGAAAAGAGCCTTCACCAGGAATGGAATCGGTCAGCACTTTGACACTGGCCCAGCCCCCAGAACTGTGAGAAGATAGGGTTCTGCTGTTTAAACCGCCCCGTCTGTGGTATTTTGTCACGGCAGCCTGAGCAGACTAAGACAACATGCTTGTGGGGTGTATGGCAGTGATAAATCAAAATGTCTAATTACAGGCTGTATCCGGGGGCTGAGATTATGGGTGACTTACACATTCTATTACATTCCTTATACAAGAAAGCAAAAGTGTTTTAACTGGAGGAAAAAAAGAGCACTTAAAAAATTGAAATAGCTCCCTTTCTTCTATTTGATTCAGATTATGCTTTTACCTGATTACAAATGCAGTATCGTGGTTCATTTGGGTCGTAAGTCCAATCAACCTGGCTGTTTGAATCGGATTCTGGTACCACTGTTGTCTGTTGAGACATCTCTTGGACGACGGCTGATGAAGAAGAACACGATGACAGAGAGGAGGAGGAGGAGGAGGAGGAGGACTGCTGATTTGAAGACTTGTTGTTGTTTCTGAAAGAACAGTATCAGATCTATTTGCTCAGCATCCAAAAGAAATTACATGAGAGTAACTCCTAAGTGAGTGGTATGACATGAAATCACATGAAATGTATAAATTAACATTTAACGCAAAGTTAAACTAACCTGATAAACATATTTGAAAGCATAATTGTTGAGAGCAACAAAGAGCAATTATCTTTCATAACCGTTTTCTTTTTTTTTTTAATATTTTTTTGTTTTCTGGAGAATAAAGGTATTAAAAAACTCAGCATATCTTGGTTTTTAAAATAATTTTTTAATCAGTTACTACGTAGCATTGACTTAAATTATAGGTAATAGTTTTAAGAATTAATATCAGTTATGGCTACCTTAGAGACATTCTTTGTATTTTTTTTTTAAATTTTTTTTTTAACGTTTATTTATTTTTGAGACAGAGAGAGATAGAGCATGAACAGGGGAGGGGCAGAGAGAGAGGGAGACACAGAATCTGAAACAGGCTCCAGGCTCTGAGCCATCAGCCCAGAGCCTGACGCGGGGCTCCAACTCCCGGACCGCGAGATCATGACCTGAGCCGAAGCTGGCCGCTTAACCGACTGAGCCACCCAGGCGCCCCATTCTTTGTATTTTAAGCCAAGTGAATACTCTTCATCAAAATCTAAAATACAAATACACATCCCAAAAAGTGTCCTTCTTAATGCCCATCACCTGTTTAACCGCCCCCCCCCCCCTCCAGCAATCCCGTTTGCTCTCACTTTTTGGGATGAGCACTGGGTGGCATATATAAGAGATGAATCACTGGGTTCCACTCCTGAAGCCAGACTGCACTGTATGTTAACTAACTTGAATTTAAATAAAAAAATATATATACAAATACACAAAAGCATTTGATGAAAATGATCATGACTATCTGTCAATATGTGAATACTTACCTGTGTTAGAGAGGAAACAGAGTGTTAAAATTCACAGGCAATTTACTATTATTTATATGCTAAAATTAAATTTTAAAAATAGGGAAATCTATCATCGGCAGTTATAATAAATTTGGGTCACTAAGATGAATTATTTTTTAGGATATCTAGCACTTTTGTGTTGATTCTACATTGATCATTCTTTTAGAGATTTACCCACAGAAAATAGAATACATTTAAAAATAAATTATGATGCAATTACTAGGTAACCTATTCTTCTGGCCTACCATTCAGAACTTCCATGATGGCGGAACACCTACCAAACGCAGACACCTGGGACAGGTGGCGCTGAATGCTGTTAAGTTTTCATATTTAAAATTCAGACAATCTTCCTTAGAGTCTCATACACTCAATCTAGAGATATTTTCATAATTTCAGTTTTGGGGGCATAAGAACAAGAATGAAGGAAGATAATTTACTTTTAATAAAAGTGAATAATTTTATTCAAAAAAACTCCCAGGATAAAATTTGTGTCTTATGCATTAATTTACATTGAAACACATGATAAAATAAGGGATCATAGATGAAAAAAGTTCCATAAAATGGTTTATCCTAGGGAACAAAAGAAAGTAAACAGAAGTCATTTATACCCAATGTAAGACTTTAGAAAGATTAAAGACACTTAACGTCTTCTAAAGACTTTACTCCTCCAAAGTAGGGCAGTGTGGATGAAAATGTCATGTCTCCCCGCTTCCCTAAAGGTCACCCTGATCCTTTATATGCTACCTGTGTTTAATATACGGAAGCCCAGTTGGGTACCAAGTAGCCTGCATACTTAGTAAAGGCATGGGGCTACTGTAATGATCAAACTTACTTGCTCTTTCTCCCGCTCCGTGAGTCGGCTGCTGATGAACCGGCGTTCTGTGTTAATGTAGTCATGAGTGCTGAAGATGATGAATAGCCAGCTGTTTCTCTGGGCATTGAAAATTCTTTTCCCAGCTGAAAGTCATTATTCTTAAACGCTTCATAACTGGCTTTTAGACTTGATGTTCTTCGTCCCTCTTTCATCTTAAATAGACATTCATGGAGAATATTAATAAACATAAGTATGCAGACTTTCTTTTTCAGTCCTACTAGTTATAATATTATGTTGGTTATCCAGTATTATTTTGTTTAAGCCATTATTTTCATCACTGTAATTTAAGCTACTTTATGTAAAGATTTAAAATCAGTTTTTACACAGTTAGGAGGTGACTATAGAGTGGGCAACTTAATTTGGAATATATTAATTTGGCAATTCAAGTCCTGAGGCTATTGAAGAAACCCCGAAACCAGCAGAGAGAACAGAGTGCTCTCCTAGCAGGTGCTGTGGCTCACTGTCAAGACTATGCACATCATGAGCAATTACTGGGTGAAGGGCTCTGCATGAGATTGCACGAAACTATTTTTCACTTTTCATTATCAATCAGGTAAATTAATGCATATTCATTTCATTAAATATTCATATCAGATACCATAAAACCATGATTTAAAAATGGAACTACACAACGTAAAAAAACTCTTTCTGTTCACATCTAGTTGTTTCTATTCAAGTTTGCCAATGAGTCAGACAAAATGTACCTATTTCCAAACCTCTTCCTTTTTACCTGAGCTGTGGCTTGAACGGCTTGAGCTGCGGCCATGGTAATTGCCCCTGCACCAGTTCCTGAAGATAATGAGCCAATGTTATAGGATGCCAGAGGTTGGGAGGAATTCACGTTGTAAGCATTGTTAGAAGAGGCTGTAGAATTGTTATTTCGACACCCTATGTAGAATTAAAGAAGAAATAAGAATGGTTGGAGAGAACATAATGTTAGTGAGCTTAAAATACATTATTTCCCAGTACAGATATAATCGTTAAATTTAACATTTTCACGCCACTATAAAATTTTCATGTTCCATTTTTCCTTTTTCTTCTTTTCCCACATGTGGACTTTAACCAAGTAAAAAATCTGTAAGCTTCGTTAATCCCGAACGCTTTAATTTCCCCTTATTTTAACAGAAACAAAAAGCAAAATTCATATTTAAGATAATAAACTTACCTAGTGTATTTTCCTTAGATGCATCTGATGTAAGAGTAGATAGAAGAGCTTCAGATTTAAACTTCTTTTCAGGAATATGATCTGTTGTTGTATGGTGAGAAGTCAGATTATATTTCCTTTCTGAATATAAAGAAAGAATCTGTGTGTTTTTAAACTTTAAAGAACTATGGACAAGGCATAATACTTCCATCAAGTTATAAACAAGTACAGCTATGTTCTGAGTTCTTCACAGAATACACAACAGTCTGTTTTCTTAGAGGACAGGAAAAGAAGAACTCTCTGTGTCACCTATTTCACTAAGAGTGGACTTCTCACAAAAAAAAAAAAAAAAAAAAAGAGGAGACTTCTCACACAAATCACAAAAAAACCCACAAAACTTCAGTAGCAAAGTACTGCAGATAACCCATGATTCACCATGGTTTCACATATAACATGAGAGGAACTTTGTTTTCAAAACTCTACAATTTTGAACAGTTTTGAGTCAACCCTTCTTTCATTCAAATTGATCTGTCACAAAATGCACTGATACAGTCTTCTAGCAAGCTAACATCCAACCAAGCATTCATTTACTCACTAGCCCACCAATCATTTGAGACCTTCTTATGTGCCAAAGTAGGCTAAGCACTGGACAAGCAAGGATGAAAAACAAAACAAAATAACAAAAACAAAGAGCCTACCATCAAGTAGTTATCATTTGCCTTGGGTTTTAACACTCTCTAGAGAGAGTCAGGTGTCTGCATATGGAAGTATATACTGCTATTAATACCATACATTTGTCCTCCAAGTATTCCAGGAAAAGCAAACTCTCTACTCCCAAATCAAATATACTTTTTTCCCAAATGAAGAAGGTAAGTCCACCAGGAACTATAATGAAAAAGTAGATCTCACAAAAGAAAAGGAAGGGAATTTTTCCCCCCTCAATTGATGGCATAGAGCCAGTTAAAAAGAATATACAGGTAATATAATGAGTTTTTAATTTTAGCTGCCCTAAACCAAACTTACTTTCCACTGGAGTATGTGAATGAGCATGGTGATTGTTCACTGGCTGTGAGGGAGTATCTAATTCCAAAGATCCTAAAAAAAAGGCACAGAGATACAACTCCATTAAATGTCAGCACAAAAATGTACAGGTCAGTCAACTAAAGGCACTATGTACCCTTACCCAGCAAAGGACTGGCAAGTTCTATGCATACGCCTGTATCATTTTAGTTAAGCACATTAGAGAATCACCACTTCCAGTTTCACCCTGAGCCAATTTCATCCTCCCTCTAAACAATACATAATCCACTTCTTAATATTCACCTTAAGTACAAAACAGCTCAAGGCATGCTAATGTCTAATTGGGGAATTCAGGACAGTGGGTACCACATAAGTGGATGAATGGATATCATAAGTCCATTACCGATAAGATCTGAAAAACTCAAACTAATTATACTGGATAGAAGACCTTTCAATGGGAGATCCTACAGTATTAGGTGATGGGGCATTAGTACATGAAAGAAAATTCTTTGATCATTAAAATGACACATGATAGTAAAGACTTCCTGAAAGAAGTTAGGCACAGAATCTCTACTGCCAAGCATTAACATGCTTTTAAAGAAATATTCTGGGTTTATCTTGATCCCTTGAGATGAAATCATGGCAGGGCACAGGGTGGAGCAGATTTTAGAACTTGATCTGGTTTAGTTCCATATGTCTGTGTCCTTACAGAGGATGCATAATTAACCTTCCTGCAGTACTGAATAGGCATGAATTACTGTTATTCACAGCTACTGTCAGCATTTCAAAAAAAAAATTAGAGCAGTTACATTTTATTTTGTCTCAAAATACAATTCTCAAATAGGATTTCCTTGGAATAAAAGTATCACAAATAAATCAGACGATCATCTAAAGTGACAGATCTACTTTTGAATACAAAAATGCACTACGGATACCAAGATGGATTCATGACTGGTTGTTTCCCTATTCTAGGGAGCATGTGTATGAAAGAGAGAGAGAGAGAGAGACAGAGAGAGAGAGAGAGAGTGTGTGTGTGTGTATAATATATATACATACATACATGTATACATACATACATATATATATAAACACATCACCTAATACCATAAATAAATTTTTCATCAGTGTGTAGAAATAGGTACATGTTCTTGCTGTTGAAATGAACCAAGAAAAAAAACAGTAATAAACAGGTAAATTATAGCAGGAGATCAAGTCGAACCTTGCAAAGAAATATTAAAATGGCTTCTTATGAATAAGAAAAAGTTTAAGAAGGACTTACTTGAGAAAGAGGAAGTGTTTTGGAACTAATTAAAATCTTTCTTACTGAGGGAAAAAACCTTAAGGCAGTTCTTAGGAAGAAAAAAGAAAAATTTTCCTCAAAGTTAAAGTGTATCCAATAGGCAGGGCAAAGTCAATACATTTAAAGATAGATGGTTAACCTGTATCTAGATGGTTCTATTTCTTTAAATCTTTGTTCTTACCCCTCAACTTACTAATATATATATGCATATTAAAAAATGGAATGACTTAATATGTGATTTTAATAAAGAGAGAGTGTATGATATCCTGTATCCTCTCTCTCAGCATCCATAACCCAATGTTCTAACTGCTAGAGTCCACGCCTGTCCGACCCAGGTGCCACCATCCACAGAAGCGCGGGATCTGAGAAGTCCCCGTGGGATAAGTGTCTCCTTAGTGATTCGCACATGGACTGTCCAACATTGATGGAAAACTGTAAATTTTACTTACGCCTCTCTAATATTTCTGTAATTCCAGCATTATCAGCTTCCAGCTCCATCTTAAACTTAGCCAGTTCCTGATCCAGCTTTCTCAAGTGTCGATCTACCTGTTTCAAAGAAGATCAAAGATAACCACCAAAATTTGGGACACTATTAAAGTGTCAGCTTAATGAGGAAAACTGAACCTTTTTTCTTTTAGTGAATCTGCTTAGTATCCTTGAGCAAGTCAATCAACCTACACCTCAGCTTTTTAATCTATGAAATGAGGGTGCTAGACAAAATAATCTCTCAAGTCTCCCTTAATAATGTGAAGTTTTAAGAAACTAAAATCACAATTTGTTAGAAAACATTCAGAAGAGGTGGGATATGAAACTAAAGCAAAACTGGTATTTGGGACTTGAGGGGAGAGGAAGTGCAGGAGGGTTGGTAACTTTTTATAGTATCCCCTGGGATTACTTTCAACCTAATCTCCCACTTATAATAAGGTCATCCACACTGCCATCCTATAATAACTGTTATTTAGAATGAAGAATGAAAGATCCTTGTCTATAAACAAAGACGCTCCTATATTCTATACATACATTTCTCGAAGGCAGAAAATTAAACCATTATACTTGTAAACATTGATGTAAAGGGTTGAAACAAAGGGAGTTTTTAGCCAGAAAACTCTACTCCCCAAAGAGCCTGGTTAAAATGGCTTTATTGTAATACTACTGTCCTTGTTAAGGTAGCAAATTTTTTCATTCACCTAGAGATCTTCTGACTGATTTCAGAAAACTATATGATACCTCCAACTAGCAGCAAGTCTTAATTTCTTAAGGTTAATATTAAAAATTTTTCAATACTTTTTCAAATTTACTACTTTGAAGTGAAACAAAGAAAACACAAATTTTTTGAAAAATGCTGTTATATTCTTGACAACACCTTTTTTCAAACTCCAGATTCCCAATGGATCATTGTTAAATAATTTAAGAGTGACTTTCTGACAAGTATCAAGAGGTCTATGATACATCATGAGGGCAAACAAATTAAATAAGAATGAAATAACGTGTACCTAAAATGAAGGAGATGGGGAGAAAAGTAGCAAAAGATAATTTGTTTGTGTCAGACGCCACATAACGTGCTTGGTGCATCAGATGCTCTTCTGTCTTTTCTAGCCCTTGCTCTGATCTTCTGACAGGTTTTTACTGTCTCCATTTCATAAGTGAAGAAACTAAGACTTAGAGGGTTTAAGTAAGATAGCCAAAGGCAACAGTTAATGCCTTATGGAAAAGGAACTTAACTCTGATCTATTTGTAATAAATTGTACTTCACCATCTATACCTAACATTGCCCTCTGAACTTCTGTATGCAGCACCCAACTGTTTATTAACTCAGAATAAGAGAATTCAATTAGAAAAATAAGAATATCTCCTTATTATTTATATTTTGTATATTAGCAGCACCCATTGGGGTATTGGTTAGTGACTTTTCAATATTTTAAAACCCAATTTTTCCCTCCATCTTCACACACAAGTCATTTTTCAGAGCCTGGTAGAGACTGTCCTCGCAATATTTAAAATCCTATAGAGTCTCATATTACAGACAGTTGCTCCTATTCAAAGAACATGCAGGTAATTGAGCATTCTTTAATGGAACCTCCCATCCAATAATAATGTGTGAACACAGACCTCAGTTATTCAAAAATACATCTTACATTGTCAAAATGTAATCTTAAGGGAAGTCAGAAAAAATACTCATATTTAAATTCCAAGAACACTCAACGCAATGAAAATACTCCACCAACTTTATTAACTACAATCATACTACTAATGAATACTGCATTCCTATTATGTGCTTAGTTAGCACTGGGTTAAATGGCAGACACATGAAAAATGAGAGAGAATCCCTGCCTTCATAGGAATTACAATTTAGCTGACAAATCAAGATTTCTGTAAGATGTTTAACATAATAATGTTTTAAAATATGTATCTCCTAGATGTAGCAAATAAGCAAAAGCTGGAAAAGGATCAGAAGAAATACATTAAAAAAAAAACCATATATATATAAAACACTGGGCTGTGGTAGACATAAAGGAGGTATAAATGAGTTAGAGGGTGAAGAATGTATCATCTTTGAAGGGATGGAAAGAATGAATAGACACAGAGAGACAAAGGATTCTAAGAAAAAAAATAAAAAGTAAAGAACAGTGTGGCCTGTAACAGGTATGTACAGTATAGACAGGTAGAATATTAGAATCTTGGCTGGGAAGATGGCGCCAGAGTGAGATGGCGACGCCATGGACCCTCCCCTAATTCCTTCCACCCCTGCATCTAATAACTGTTTTGATGCATTAAAGATAGTACTGATAAGGGTTATTATACATGAGAACATGGAAAATGATGGAATTTTCCAGTACTAGCAGCTCAGAAAAAGCAGCAGAATCCCACGATTTCATAATTCTAAAACCCAAATACATAATTAAAATAAACAAACACAGAAAAGCCTAAACCACATTGTAGTAGGCAGGCAGCTTTGGAAGATAACTTCCAATCATTCCTACCACCTGAAAGGTAAAAAAAGATTATGAACAGATGAATATTATAAGCAATCAGTAGGCAATGAGAATTAATTTGTCTCAGATTCACCGCTGATGTACTAAATCGAATTAAAGTTAGAAAGTTGACCACAGATTTAACTTAAGCTATAAAGCACCAGAGTACTTAAATAGCCACAGAAAGAACACCGAACTTGACTGAAAGCTGTGGACTGCATGTCCTCTACCCTCACGATTCTGCATGGGTAGAGCACCTGTTCTGGCAGATCACCATAATGGCCCCATAGGTATCAGGCAAAGCAAGAACCTAAATTACCCCACTCCTCCACACACATCTGGCCTCATAAGATTGATTTATAGTAGTAAAGAGGGTCCTACGCCAACTGAGAGACATTTTCCATTAACCACAGCTTTCTAACACAAGGCTGACCATGGAGTCTAATTATTTGATTTGCTCCCCATTTAATGTTAATAACAGCAGCAAAATCTTCCTTCCTATAGCCCAAATCATATCTGATAACCCCAAATATAATTCCTTTAATTTTAAATCAATTACCTTTTTTCTGACTTCTTGAGAGCCAAAGGAAATTCTGTCAACATTATTTGTTAACATATTGATGATCACAAAGATATTTAAGTCACACTTGGCCCCTCTGCATGAAACAAAAAAATCCTCATACTTGAACATTTTTGCATAGAACTGTAATCATTTATTCTTTCTCTTTTGACTCCCAGTTTTCCAATATTCAAATTTTAAGATGTGTCACTGATGGACCCAAACTGAACGAAATACAGCATTTTAAAAAGCTTCTGCGTGATTTATGGCTTCTAATACCATGCCATTCTAAAATTTAAATGTCTAGCTTGCCCTTTTAGAAAGAGCACAAGTTAGTATATAAAGTTCTAAGTTGAAATTCATGACAATGAGAGATAAATTTCTAACTGTGAAAAGATCTGGTAACAGTGAATAAAGAGGGTAAATTGGAGAAGAAAAAGGAGTCGTGATGGCAAATTATTTCTCTGACAAGTCATGAAAATGATTCTCCACATCTCTGAATTTTATTTAAAATAGGTGAAAATTTGACCCATCTTTAGGCTGAATCAAATATTTGAGGCCTAAGCACATAAACTACATCTAATCTTCCTTAAAGACAATGAGGATAGGAGACAAATCAAAAGGTCAAACTTACACAATATATTTCCTTAATTAGAGTATCAGATGAAGAATTCTCAAATGTGTAGGTAAAATGTAGACCTGAAATATAATCATCTCAGGAACAGGCCAGGATATAAAAAAGAAGCAAGTTCAAGGGTACTGAGCAATGTTAAGAGACTGCTAAAATCATTCAAGCATTAACTAAAAGCTCAAATTCTATCAGAGTGTACACAAATCAACTTTATTAGGTATTGTAATGTAATACAGCCTTATGACAGTGACATCTGACTGAGAAACACAAATAAGTGTTTAATGACTATGAGCATCAGGATTCTAGAAGGAATTTATTTTAATAGGACAGCTTTTTGTTGTTGTTCATTTCACTAAGACAACTACTGAAATGAATTTTCAGTTTGTTCTACAGAACCTCTAATTCCACCAATCTCTTCATTTGTGGGTATTTATGCAGTCTCGTTTCTTTTCTTAATAAATGAAAGTAACAGTATAGGGCTACTTCTAGGTATTAAAAGTTTACTACTGACTTTAAAAGTAAATAAAGTATCTCAAAAATTAATAATACAATCAAATACCATGCTATATAAAACACAGAGGGGCAAATCAAATACAATTATATACTAAATTATTGTACATTAAAATCTGTAAATATATGCTTACTTGAAATTACCACAATAACACAATGTTTAAGCAAAGGCATGCAGACAATCTCCTCTAAGGTATACCTCACTCCTGTTTAAGGTGGCCTCCTGCTGCTTTCAGAAGAAAAAACACACAGCTTGCATTGGCTTACAGGAGGACCTTGCCTGTGGTGGCTCCTGCCTGCCTCCTCTGAATACCTTTCTTACATAGACCAACTACACTGGCCTCTTTCTGACTGGACCGGCCAAGCCCTTTTCCCCCTCAGACTTGACGCGTGGTACATCATCTACATCATCTGCCCGAAATGTGCTTTCTGAAGCTCCCTTCCCATGGCTGGCTCCTTCTCGTTTTCCAAGTACTACCTCAAATGTCACCTACTAAGACTACACTCATCCTGGTGACATTCTTAACAGCCTCCCCTAGTAATTCATTCTTCATCCCTCTTTCCACGATGTTTATTTCCTTCACAGCACTTACCAAAATCTAATCTTTATTTGATACTATGCCTATATTCATTGCTTGTCTGTCATTACTGCCCACTATACCAATGACTGCTCATAGCTGGAGCTCTACAAATATTTGCTGAATGAATCAAAGTTACTCTCTCCCACTATGCAGAAGTGTATAAATAGAGGTACCTCTGTTTACTGGATAAATGATCTATGAATGAAAATTGCTGTAAGTTTACATTTATACTGTGCCCTATCCACTCACCTTTGAAGTATTTAGCTCCCTAAGCTCTCAAGTGTTAAATGTTATAGGAATTTAATTCCTCTTTCCTTTTTTTTTTTTTTTTTCCCTCTTTCCTATTTGTAAAGACTTTCACTTGGATACTTACTGTTGATATTTTGGGGAATATAACCAATTTAAGAGAGTAAATTCATTTAATAACTTCCCTATGAACAAGGCAATAATTCCCTTACGTTCAACTGCAATTACCTGCAAAAGTACACTTACCCTCAAGTGTAAAGTGCTCAAATTCCACACGCCACTCTGGCAAAGTGGTGTAGCAACACGGAGCACAAGTATTCCAAGGAGGCTATTGTTTTTTAACATTTTATAATGACTTATTTGTGATAAGTGATACTCATTTTTTCATTTACATTAATAATATCAGATTACCAAATAAATTTTCCTCTTACACAAATTTCATTTTAAAATTTACTTAGTAAATAGATGTACAGATGATATGAACACTCTAAAAGCCTGGAGGGTAAGATGCGAATATTAAGGTCTGGGAAACACTGGATTAGATTACCTCCGAAGTCTTTGTCTTTGTGCTCACCATTCAACGAATCTATTGTGCCAGGCTCTGAGGGTAGAGAATGACTACAAACCTTATGTACCCTCAAGGGCCCTGGCTAGGAGATCTAATATTTTTTATTTTACGAAAATAATATTGTCATAATTTTCAATTGTCAAGGCCTAATAGTGTTTAATAAATGTTTTCATACTTTAAAAGGAATCTCTTTAAAAGCAAAGGTACTGAAAATAGTCGAAAATTATTAATGTACAACTATAAAGTGAAAGGTACTTAAATAAAACATGTACCTCATAATAAGTTTTTTATATTTAAAAAAAATGCCCCTTTTGCTGAAGACATATCTATAAATCCTGTTATAGAACTTTCAAAATGAGCTTATGTATCAGAGATAGAAATCTATCTAAACTGAAGACACTAAAAAAATTGAGAGCAATTTAAAGAGAGGGATGCCAAAAAGATGTGAGCAAAGACATAGATCATGAGATTGAATGTGTGGTCTGCTAAACGATTCTATAAAGGAAACTAAACTCACTTGAATTATATTACTTTCATTTCTCTTGGTTTAAAGCCATACTTTGACAAGAGGTGGCTATTTGCCTACCCATGTTTGGCACAGCAGCCTGTGTTTGTCCGTCAAAACCAAGCCAAACTTAGCATATACTAAAATGTGACTCTGTTACCTTCTGAGAAAATGTCACTCAACTGCCGTATCTGATGCAACAAACTGAACACCACTAAACTCTAGCCACTAAACTCATAATGTGGGAGTCACGTTAGTGCCTCTTCGTCTCCATTAAATAATTTAGGCGATCTTGTTCAACAAATGTTTACTGAGAAATAACTACGCTAGAGTCTGAAAACACTAAAAGATTTTTTAAAGACATAGTTCTTGACATTTATAGTAGGGAAGACACACATACAAGTAAAAGGTAAATAAATAATTATTTAATTCAAGTAATAATAAAACCATGGGAATAACAATATTTAGAGGTCAGTATGATTCTGTTGAGGGTAAGGTAAGGCCCAAACTGTTAATTACCTACTCAATAGCCTCCTTCCTTACTGATAGAACCCCAATTGTACTCCAAGGGTCGCAATGTACCCTGTTAAGCAACATTTCTCAGACTCCCTTGCAGCTAGAAGGAGTCAAGAAGATAAGCAGGAATCAGTAGGTAAGATTTCCAGGCTCCTTTAAAGGAGCTGACTGAATTGCAAAATATGCCCTTTTGAGTAACCCCCACAGCAATTCTTCTACCTGTCCAGAAAAGAGGAGGAACAGATCAGAAGCAGCCTGGGACAACAAAGATGTTGGGGTTGCCACACAGCCCCTGGCCTGCCTCCTCCAACAGTTATTTTACACGAGAGGAAAATAAATCTTTTGTTTAAATCACCCTTGTTGTGGGGTGCCTGGGTGGCTCAGTCAGTTGAGCGTCCGACTTCGGCTCAGGTCATGATCTCACGGTTCATGAGTTTGGGCCCCGCATCAGGCTCTGTGCTGCCCTCTCAGAGCCTGGAGCCTGCTTCGGATTCTGTGTCTCCCTCTCTCTCTGCTCCTCCCCCACACGCGCCCTCTCTCTGCCTCTCAAAAATAAAGAAAACTAATTAAAAAAAAAAATTTTTTTTAATCACTCTTGTTGACTTTCCTAAGTGGTCAAATCTCATCTCCTAGATATAAATGACACAGATATCAATATTAAGGCGATTTTAATAAAGAGACTGCATGTGGAGGATTATGAAAGATGGAGAAAGTTTCCTAAGCAAAGACGAAAGGAAAAGCATGCCAGTCATTTGCTGTTGTTAAAGTTCTTGAATGACGGCAGGCTGTAGAACTGGAGAGGAAGGGGTAATGAGAGATGCTTAGAAAATAAAAACGAACACGACATAGCGATCAACTAAATGTGGGGAGGCCAGGGACGAGGAGGAGGCTAGGATAACTTTCGGTATTCCAATGTGAATAACTGGAAGATCAGTGGTTCTTCTGAGAGAAGTTGAAGGGGAGACTAAGAGTTAAGATTGAATACACTGAGCTCCAGGGCCTGGAATTCTCAGGTAAGATGACTAGGCTCAGAAGAGAAGTCTGAGCTTGGGGAATCAGAGAGATTTCTCAACTTGGGTTGTGTGTGGGGCAGGGGATAAAACTGGCATTTGAGAGATCAGTTCTTCACCATGTGTCATGTGGTCTTTCTGGCCTCTGGAGTTGGGCAGAAGAAGGGAAGAGAGTTACCTCTACGTGAGAACTACTTGAATACAGTAAGAAAGAATGCAGGTCAAGGACAGAGTCCTGAGGAACAGCAACCGTTATGAGTGACACCCATGGAGACTGAGGAAGGTCAGAAAGATGGAAGGATGATAATAGACGATTAAGTCTCAAAGAAGAATGGATTTTTATATTAGAGATGTCACAACAGCCTGAAACAGCAATTTAATATGGAGTGCTAAAATAGGAAGGAAGCAAAAGGGGGAGAGGAAAAGAAAAGTCACAAAAAGAAAAGGCAGAAGGAGGACAGAGAAAGGAAGGGGAGAGGAAGGAAAGAAAGAAGAAAAGACAAGACAAAAGGCAGTTCTGGAAATACTGGGAGACTGGAGAAAAACCAGGTGCAACTTGGCAGAGCTGAAAGGGAAACAGTGGCTTCAAGAAAGTGCACAATTCCAGTTTGAGGAATAAGATGGAGTGAATCTTTAAAGAAGTCAGCGCCTACTATCTGCCCAGCTAACAGCATTTATATACATATGTACAAATCTATCTGTAAGGCACAAATTAAGACTGCTATTTTACAGAACAGGAAACCAACGTTCTGGGATTAAATACTTTTTCCAAAGTCCCACTGTCAGTGAAGTGGCTGAACTCACGTCTGTATGGATCCATTATGGGCACTTGCTTTTTATTACATTTTGTTCAGTTTATCACATCACCTTCAATTACCTCACTCCCTACCCTAAATAATCTACCCCCCTCAAAGAATTTACTAGGTTTTATTTTCATTCTTTGTTTATCCATTATCTCTGAGTGAAATGCTTTCCCCTCAATACCACACCTAATCCAGGCCCCTCAGCCTCTGAATAAATTCTGTTCAACACTCATCTCATAACCTCTAAGAAATTAACAATAACTCTACTGTGAGTTAGTTCAGCCCTTTATCAGATATTTATCTTTAACTGCATTAATCTTTATTTGTTACACTGTTTCTATACAGGCTCTTCACTTTAGTTTGTGGGCACATCTTCCCAACTAGTTTACCAACACCTTGAGGACACAAGCCATTTACAGTATTTACTTTTTACTCCTTCGTTATAACCCCAGGTAAAACTCCATTATACGAAGCACAAGAGTAGATAAACAGTGTGGTTCATAAATAATATATAAATACATACACAGAAAAACACACATATTTAAAAAGAACATATTTATATTATACATATTTTTCTAAGTGTATGAAGTATTTTTTAAACATACAAAAAGTACTAAAATAACAAAATATAAACCAAGAATACAGCCAAAGATCTATATGATTTAAAAAGAAGGTAGTCTCCAAATAAAGACTGACACATATAATCATTAAATATGAGGACGATGTTACTAAACAACTTCCTCTTGGATTCAAATATAAATGTCTTTTTCTATGTCTATAAGTATATAATTCAAGACCAAAACAATTAAGAACCTTTTTTTTTTTCAATTCCACAGTAAATCAAGCTACCATTTGTTCTACCTTTCTTTAGGCAGTATATCTTTCATGAAATTATTTTCAGAATTATTTTCAGAACTGTATGAACAAAAGAGCCTAGGTTATTTACACAAGTAAAACTTTCTACTATATGAGAACAACAAAACATTTTCTATAGCTTCACAGGACAAATGTTTGCTAGTTTTGCATAAACATTTACAATGTGCACCATGTGTGGTATGTACCTTTTATCTTGTGTCTTGCTCACCAACAACATTGATGTTTACATACACTTGTTCAGTAATAAGATGGCATCCAGGTAAGATTACAAAAATACGGTGTGAAATCTATATGCTAAAGTAGACCATAAGTGACCACTTATTTCTTTTTAGCTTTAATTTGCTTTGAGGCAGAACCAGAAATGAGTATTTCCTAAAGGATGTATTTTAGAAGCTGCTTAACATAAAAGAGAGCACCATAATTATACCAGTTTGAGAAATACTGCTTCTGTCTTCTTAGTGATTTCAATCTTTCACAAGTGCTGCTACTGCAAAAAAGAACCTTTTTTTAAAGTTTAATTGAGTGTTTCCCATTTCTGCCACCTGAGCCAGTCGTTGAGTGCTATCTATTGACATCACTTAATAGATAGTTGAGGACTATCTGTTAACACTGACTTCAAATGATTCTCTTCTTCATTTAATCAGGCTACCAAAAAGTCTTGTCAGCACAGTAGTCTTACATGTATTTTACCACGGAAACAATCTCAAGAGGATTTACAGGGAAGTAAATACACTACCTTAAAATAAGGATTAGTAAAATAAATTTAAACATCAATTCTTGTTGGAAAAAAAAAAACAAGTTTAACATCGGATAAAACTTATAGCAAAGTAAATTCGGCTAAAATGTAAGGTTCTAGACCTGTTAACTAAAACTGCAGACTCTCTTTTCTGCAAAGAAACCAAAAATGGACACTAAAACCTCAAATTAAATGGGATCAAGAAAACAATACCTCAAATTTAGTCTGCTCTTCCTATTAACATTCAAGCCAATGAAACTTAAAACATAATCCATAATGTAAATACTATAGCACAGCATTCACATTAATTTTACTTACCAAGTCATATATCTGGTTTGCCAGCTGTACCTTCTCATCTGCATCTTCCAAAGCTTTATAGTAATCCTGAATAAAAACATTTTCATTTTAAGAACAAATTAATAACTTAAAAATATGTGCAGTTAGGACATAAAACTGCATTTTCATTATCATACCCTGTATTCAATGTCAGTCAACCTACATTAGCAATAAAAACCCAGTTAAGGATAGGATGGGGATGGGGTAGGATTAGAAATTTTATATAATGGTCAAGCATCAAAGGAAGATGCTAAGCATTCCTAAAAAAGATATAAGTAAAATTAAATACTATTCCAAGTCTAGCCTCTAAACTAGTAAAAGTTATGTGAACTAATGAATACTCTTTTTCTTTCAAAGAAAATGTTACAATTTATCTAATTTATACTCTCCATTTTTAAATTTTTTAAATAAAAGTATAAATATTGAAAATATTCTGACCTGCATGTCTCTATTTTCCAATTGTTCTGGAACTCTCAGGGGTTTTTTTGTTTGTTTTTAATTTGAGAGAGACAGTGAGAGTGCAGGAGTGGGGGAGAAGGGCAGAGGAAGAAAGAGAGACAATCTTAAGCAGCTCAGTGAGGAGCCTGACAAGGGGCTCGATCCCACGACCCTGGGATAATGACCTGAGCAGAAATAGAGAATAGGACACTTAACCGACTGAGCCACCCAGGTGTCTCAGAACTCTCTTAAGCTAAGTATTAATTCCTACAATTCCTACAATGTCAATCTATACTTTAGATTTCTCCTCATATAAAGCAAATCATTTAAAAACATAGAAACCATGGACTTTTAGACTTTTAAGGGTGTATCCAAGCTGCAGTGCACCAAAAACTTAATAGGTTAAAGGAATAATAACTGACTTGGTGTTGCCCATTTGACCCTTGAACATGGCGAGGGCTGGGATGCCAACCCCCCTGCAGTTGAAAATCCACATAGAACTTCTGACTCCCCAAAAGCTTACCTACTAACAGTCAACTGTTGACTGGAAGCATTTACTGATAACATAAACAGGAGATTAATGCATGTTTTGCACAAGCATTATATTCTGTATTCCTACAATAAAGTAAACTAGAGGAAAAAATGTTATTCAGAATATACTTTTACGGTACTGTTCTGTATTTGTCAAAAAAAAAAAAAAAAAACCCAGGTATAAAGTGGACCCATCGATACAAACCCATGTTGTTCAAGGGTCAACTGTATATGTGATGTCTATACTCATACGCACCTGGGTCTCCAGGTATCCTCCCAGTCAGGACCAATTCTGTTACAGATTCTAATTTATTTTCTCCTAACAGAAATAATCTTCCTCCCATGTGGCAAAATAAATAACACAATACACGAAATTTGTAGCTTTCAAATTTCTTTCTCAGTTGATCTTTGATCAATTCTATGAAGGATGGGGATGAAGGAGCCATTATTATCAGAGATATTAAAGAACCTGTCCAATGTCACACAGCTAAATGGAGGTCACGACAAAACGTGGGTCTTTTATGTAGTTCTTCCAATGTATCCCAAATACACTAGGTCATACATTTAAAGCAAACCTTGGGAGGAGATCTGATACTCATTCTAATCTGGAACAGACCTGAGAGTACTATAAAATTAACAAAAACTCAACGAATTCTGTATTTCTAGGCCCAATTCATACAGAGTTTTAAATAAAAGATTTTTTAAGGATCTTCTCAACTCTTAAAATTCTGTTCTTCTGTGATTCCACCAACTCAGGTACCTAGCAATATGTAAAATATGCTTCAAGGTGTGCTATTTTTCATACCAGTTTGGGGGCAAAATTAGAAGACAGTATTTTCATCTCTAAAGACAAGGTAACTTTAACTACCTGTGACCAGAATAAAACAAATTAAAAGAAAAAAACTGTACTTTTTATGATTCTGTAACTCTCTAAAAAAAGTTGCTAATTTTTATTGCCAAAAAGTTATTTAAAATTCCTACACCTAGGGGTGCCTGGGTGGCTCAGTCGGTTAAAGCATCTGACTTCGGCTCAGGTCATAATCTCGCGGTCCGTGAGTTGGAGCCCCGTGTCGGGCTCTGTGCTGACAGCTCAGAGCCTAGAGACTGCTTCGGATTCTGTGTCTCCCTCTCTCTCTGCCCCTCCCCTACTCATGCTCTGTCTCTCTCTGTCTCAAAAATAAATAAAAAAATTAAAAAAAAATTCATACACCTAAAGCTCTAAACCATAACAAAATATTTAAATTTTAAAGAGCCACTGGTAACTTTCCCTCATTCTGAGATCCAGAAAACTATTTCATTTTAAAATATCTTTCTCAGAGAGTCCCAATATTTACTGATAAATCATCCAGAGTGTTGAACATACTTTTTTGATGGATGCCATTTGTTCTTCTCTCCACTCCGGTTTATTTTTCTTTGCATTCATAAAGAATTCACTGACTCTTTGTTCTAGTTGATCCATTGCATCTATGACATAATAAAAACATTTCATATTTAGATGACCAAATTTATATACTGAATATACATGCTTTGATTTGGGGAAAGAAAAAAATATCTGACAACATACACTCTTTCACTTGGCCAATAACTTAAATATGTCATGCTTTGATTATGTAAATGCTTTACTTTAGAAAAAAATAACAATTTTCTCTACTGACAATTTATTTTTGTTATTTCAAAAATTTTCCAGTCATCAAAGGAGTCGACTACATAGATAAGTTCTGTACGACAGTATTTCAATAGTACAGCCTTTGGATCAAAAGCTAATGGCATTAAATCAGCCAAATGTGCCAAAACACAATTTCTCATCATAAGTACCACTAGAGGGGTGCTCGGTGGGTCAGTCGGTTAACCGTCTGTCTTTGCCTCAGGTCACAACCTCACAGGTTTTTGGGTTCGAGCCTTGCGTCAGGCTCAGTGAGACAGCTCAGAGCCTGGAGCCTGTTTCAGGTTCTGTGTCTCCCTCTCTCTGCCCCTCTCCTGCCAGCACTCTCTCTCTCTCTCTCTCTCTCTCTCTCAAAAATAAATAAACATTAAAAAAATTTTTAAAAAAGCACCAGTAGATAATCCTCCCATTTCTTACTTTCTTTTTAAGTTTATTTATTTTGAGAGAGAGTAAGTGTGTTGGGGGGGGGGGGGGGAAGGGCAGAGAAAGAAAGAAAGAGAGAGAGAGAGAGAGAGAGAGAGAGAGAGAGAGAGAGAGAGTGTCTCAAGCAGGCCCCACACTGTCAGTGCAGAGCCCGACCAAAGTGGGGCTCGAACTCACAAACTGTGAGATCATAACCTGAGCCGAAACCAAGAGTTGGAGGCTTAACCAACTGAGCCCCCCAAGCACCCCTACATTTCTTTTAATAAGAAAAAGTAATAAAAAGATTTTAAACTCTCACTATATGCATTAAGCCCCCGATTGTCTCACATCATTACTGAAATAGAGGGTACAATCATTTATTCACTTCATACACTATATTATTTATTCTAGATGTTTTTCTCTAAGCCTATGCCAAGAATGGTCATCTCATTCCATGTCTGCTAAAAAAGGAAAAGTTAAAAAAAAAAAAAAGGGAGGGGTGGAATCTGTTGCTATGTAAGTTGAGGAAAACCTTTTGGAGATTTTCAGGGCATAATAGGTTTTTAAAGATTCTAAGAAGTCTTGCAGTTAATTTTTTAAAAGAATTTTCCTTTGTCTAAGTAAGCATTTTCTAACTTCAAGTTAAAATGAATTTTGTGAGCAAGCCAAAGAAATACACAATTCAGACTTCTACACTACAATCCACCAAATAAAAGAAAGCTTCCATATCTTATCACCTTGTATTAAGTGCGGCCACATGGAACTGACAAGAGGCTGAGAAAAGTATATTCATGAACAATGGTGCGGAAGGTGGAGAGGGGCAGAGAAACAAGCGAGGAAAAGTACAGGTCCTTAGCCTGTACTGTTGGTTCTCTGATCTCTTTCCACAATACCCCTTTTCTCCCAATCATATCCCAAAACCCAGGTCTTCCTTCACCTCTACTTTCAAAAAAACAAAAAACATGGGCAGCATGAGAAACATTTCATGTGTATAGCCTAAACATCACTGGAATAAATGGGATCAAGAAACCTATCTTTTGAGGATACACCCCATGAAGGCCAGCCGGCCATTATTATCACTTATACAATTTAATTAAGGAATAGCTGAATTTCTCCAAAGGGGGAGTAACATCCAGCTATAAAGGTACACCTAATTATATACTATAATTAAGTAACATATAATTCATTTCGCATTCTTAATTTGCAATATAGTATGTCTACAAGATAGTTAGAACAGCTATATTATACGCATTTCATAAAAGGGGAAAGTTCATGAGGTTCATTCAGAGCATGGTGGACATAAATTTGTACTTAAGTGTAATGTTGCTCTAAGTATTTACCTTATCTCCAAAGACACTGATTCTTTACTTTCTTTGAATTGTAAACCCTTTTTTAGAAACTCCAGAGAAAAAAAAAATGATCATATAAACCACATACTGCTCTGTGAAAGAACAAGGTTAATTTTGGGAAAAAGTAACCAGACTACCAAGCTACCACTGATAGAAAAAAAGTCAAAATTTTTATTACAGCAGATAAGAAGCTTTACAGTAAAATCTTATTTCCCTCACTTTGAGAAAATATCATCCTGTTGACAATTGAGAATGTATCCTATAATGTGTAACTTTCCAAAATTTGACATTCCAAGTTCACCAGGGTCACTAAAGAACCACATTATCACCTATGCTTCTGTTTTCCGCTCTTGGAAATTTTTGAATAGAACGAACTTTAACAAAAGTATAAATGCTGAAATCTATGTTCCATACATAAGGGCTCAAGTCAAAATCTTCTCAACATTTACACCGATGTGCATTAAAACAGGTATCTACGTCCTCACTGAAGGTACAGAAGCTTTTATTGCAGAGTCTCGAATTCGAGAAGAAACAGATACACGTGCCCTAATGACTCCTTCTCTTGTAAAAGCAAGGAGAAAAGTAGCGTGGAAAGCAAGAGGCAAGATTAGGCACTGCCTTTTCTTTTTCACAACTCCTTATCCACTAGCCAGTGAGCCGGAGGAGAGTCAAATAGCGGTGGCGATGAAGTCGATGGCAGGGAAGTCTGGACTGAACGCGCGCGGCGAAGAAGGGCAAACGCGCCGACTTACTCTGCACCTGCAGGTCCATCTCGCGCATCTCAGTGAAGCGGTCCCGCAGGTCCATTGGAAGCTGTTCAATCACTGTCAAAGGGAGAGTCCGTCAGAGGGGCGGGGCCAACGGCGAAAGTACGCGCTGACGTCAGTGCGTGCGTGCGTGCGTGCGGGGGGGGTCGAAGGAGCCGGCAGCCCACAGCGAGGCTGCCAGTTACCGTGAGAAAGAAACATCCCCCGCCTCCCCCTCCCTCCCGCCATCCCGCCTGCCCGTCCACTCGCGCTCTTGCCCGCCCGCAGGTCCCACAGACAGCCCCTGCCAGCGCCGCCCACTCACTTTCCAGATAGTCCTCTAGGTACAACATCGCGGCCCTTAGAGCTGGGGGAACGAGGGGGTCCAGGGGTTTATTTGTGTCACTCGCTGTCGCCGGAGTTTTGTCCCTTCCAATATGGCGCCTCCGCTAGCAGCACCCGCTCAGCTTCGGCGGAAAAAAAAAAAAAAAAAAAGAAAAAAAAAAACCACTTTGGCGCCTGACGGCGCTTGCCTCACTGCCGCCCGGAGCTGTCATTGGTTGGCTGAAGCAATGACGTAAGCCGACCGGAGCCCGCCCCCGTGCCATTGTGGGAAGTGTAGTTTCATTCCCTCCCAGCAGTTATTAACGTGCTGGCAGTTCCTCATGTAGAAACTACAAAAACCAGGCGTCCTTGCGAATGGAGCGCAACAGAATCTGAAATGCGGTGCCTATGTTTATTTGTTGATTTTTTGCACAGGGGATGACGGGAGTTGTATGCGCCTGCAGAACACAACTAGGAACAACTTTTCACCTGTTCTTTACTGCTATGATTCCATACCCTAGCGTTTGTGAGTCATAGATTTCAGATAGTGCTAGGCAAATAGAAAATGTTCCAACGCTAGAATAATCAGCAAAGTTCGGGCGACTTGGATTGTTTAAAACAGAACTCTCTGTTGGAATTTATCCTTAGTATCCACTGCTAAAAATATAAATGGGACTTCTGGTTGGCTTCCATGTAACTAAAATAGTGTACACTAAGAATATGGGATGAATATGAATTTCCCATATTAAAAGATGCAAAAATAGCCCTTTATAGTCTCCTACACATTTTATTTTGCGGTCTGTCTCACTGTCATGGTAATGTAATTGAACTATACATAGAACCTGCACCCACAGAAAAGAAGAAATAGTGAACAGGTAGAAATAACGGATGAAAACTTAATATCTAAGGGGCTGTTCTAATAATCACTTTAGATTACGTTGAGTAAACAGCCTGTATTAGATGTCTATAGTCCTGGGCGGTGTCTATTTCTACCTTTTGACTCCTCCCCGCACATGCTCCACCGTGATGTATTTAGTCTTTCACTGCTCAGTTTTCTTTTTCTTAAAAACGTTCGCACTCAATAAAGGTTGGATTTTGTTCTTTTCCACCTGTCTTAGCTCTATCTGTTTTTGAGGGAAATTTGTCTTTAGTTCATAATTTAATGTTCTATTTAAATATTTTTCAGATTGGAGTTGAAACTTTTTATGCATTTAAGTTTCCTGCTTTCCCCCTCCTTTACATTTTCTTATAGTCAAGATTTTCACCCCTCTTAATCAGGATACTTACCTGTCATTTTGATGAATGTCAAAGGAAACTTACCTCAGTTTTAATAATTAACTAGTTTACTTTCTGTGCTTTTATCTAAAATCTGGTGCTTTCAGTCTTCCTCCCTCCCACATTCCCTTCCTTCCTTCCTTCCTTCCTTCCTTCCTTCCTTCCTTCCGGCTGCTTTTAAGATCTCTTAGATATTTTTGCAGATATTTTTGCAGTTTCTCAGGGGTGAATCTAGGTTTGTAGTTTCTTTCTTTCTTTCTTTCTTTCTTTCTTTCTTTCTTTCTTTCTTTCTTTCTTTTCTTCTTACCGTTAAAAAAAAATTTAAGCCGTGCTTAGGATTTGAAAGGATTGCTGAATCTCAAGATTAATGTCCTGTAATGATTGTAGAAAATTCTCAACCATTTTCTCTTATGTGTTGCTTGTTTTCCATGTTCTCCATTATCTTTTAGAACATCTATGAGACACCTCTAAGACTTTCTCACTTTATCCTCCATTTTCTGGTCTTTATTTTATATGGTTCATCTCAATATTTTCAGATAACTTTTAATTTTTACAAATTCTATTTGATTCTTTTGGAACCATTTTCTAATTTCTTATACATATTAAACATCACATGAACATCAAACAATCTATATTCTGTATCTGTTACATCCCAAACTGGACGTTTTATGGATCTTTTGTGCTGTTTCTTCTAGCTTTTGCTCCTGGTGCCTATTTCTTTGTGGATTGTGATTTTGGATTCTGCACTCATGTTTCTAGGGTTGTAACTGTCAGAATTATCGGAGGCCAGAGTTAAAATTGAGCTTTCCTAGACAGTATTGGAATTTGCTTCTGCAAAAACCTAGGACCAGATTAAAATTTTCACTTAAAGTGTATTGGACTGCACAGATAGATTTCATTTGGCCTCGGATCCAAATGGCTTGGATTTGATTCTCAGAGGACATTCCCAGAAGAGACTTTGTCTTTCTTTCCTGGATTCCAAGGTCAAGTCAGCCATCAGATTTCTGACAAGTCAGAAATCTGACTTATGCATCAGATTTCTTCCTCATTCACCCTTACACTGGGAATGTAGTCCTTTAGGGCTTCAGATTTGCCCCCCCCCCCACCCCGTTAGACTCCTCCTTTTAGATGGGTTCTTGGCTTTATTTCCTGCCATTGGCATGCTGCACAGCTACAAAAGCAGGAGCTGTAGGTGTCCAGAATTTGACAGATAATCTCTTGACAAAATCCCACTTTGGCCCTCACTTATTTTTCAGGATACTCTCATTTTTCTTCTTTTTTTTCTTTTGTTCCTTTCTGAGTATCCCTTCATTTCCTACCCGTTCATCAATGTATTTGATATATATTTTTTTAACCTAGCGGTTTTCAGCAGGTGTTTTTTTCAGAATAGCTAAAATAGCATGCTATGAGAAACAAGAGAAATAGAAACTGAAGTCTGTCATTTTAGTGAAAACTGAGCTTCTTCAGGGAGTTTTCCATTTTAGGGAAAAATTAAATAATAGGAGGATCCCAGTTCATTCAATATACATACATACTTCAGAAAAACCAAAACATAATAAAACTTACATGCTATGTATTTTAGTTAACGAATGTAATCCTCATTTATGGACCATGTGTCACATGCAGAAAATTATACATGTACACACATACGATAGTTTCTTACGTCATTAGACTGTATAGTAGGTGCTACTTGGGGTGCCTGCCCACTCACAACCGCTACCGTGTTTTTTGGCAGTGCTCCTTATATACAGGAGTGACGGTATCAGGACTATGTTATTGTGCTCTCTGATCCTTGCTCATTAATTTACCAGGGATGGACCAAAGCTGGGCCTATTAGATGCACTCTCTTGGGATCTGAAATTGGGAATGAAGAGACTTGGAGACTGAAGGCATCGTGCCAGATCTGCAGCACAATAAATACATGGTCCACAAGCTTCTCCTGCTTCTCCTTGCTTTCTCCCCCCCTTTCTCTGTCACTATCTCACTAGTCACTGGTTGTATGACCTTGAGAAAATTATTTTAACACTCTGTCTCCAATTCCTCATTTGTAAATGGAAATAGCAATAGTAGCTAGTATTAGAGGGAAATAATACTGTCTATGCAAAGCACTTAGGTTGATGCCCAGTGAATGGTATGATGCAATAAATGTCAGCTTCTATTACCGTCCTCAATGAGTCCCCACCTAAGTTACTCAGGTTGTAGATGCTCCTTTGTGCTTCTCTGAATTTTGCCTCGTGCCCCTGTTTATTTTGTGGCTAGGCACCACCTAGAACTCTAGGATTATCTCATCTCCAACTGTTGTAATGCCACTGTCATGTGAAATTCAAAGGAGAAGTGATGTGGGGAGGGTTATATCAGAGTACTACTTAAAAATGGATGCAAGGGGCGCCTGGGTGGCGCAGTCGGTTAAGCGTCCGACTTTAGCCAGGTCACGATCTCGTGGTCCGTGGGTTCGAGCCCTGCATCGGGCTCTGGGCTGATGGCTCAGAGCCTGGAGCCTGTTTCTGATTCTGTGTCTCCCTCTCTCTCTGCCCCTCCCCCGTTCATGCTCTGTCTCTCTCTGTCCCAAACATAAATAAACGTTGAAAAAAATTTTTTTTTTTAAAAATGGATGCAAAATACGACTGTTACCGAGTCTAAGAGAAAGGAAATTTTAAAGCCTTCATATAGCATGTTTTCAGGCAGACCTTTGCCTTATGTCTTAAGATTCTGCTGCTTCTGTATCTTATAAAGAAAACTCCATCCTCAAATCTTCATAGTAAAACTTTGAAATAAAATATTTTCTTAGCTTTGGGCCAAGTAGTGTATCCTCTCTGACAGACTTCTGTAATATGGGAAGAAAGCAACTAAAATTCTGTCTTTACATGAATGACTCTAATTTTACATCTTTTAAAATCCATTGAGTCACTCACTGGATCAGTTATAAGCAGCAGGATAATTAGCCTTCACTTTGAGTATCTCTGGATGTTTCCAGCCTTTCCTACTCAAAATACCCACTAAAAAAACTTCTAGGGAAGGTTCTAGTTTCCTGACCTTGCTTGTGGGTGTTTGCGATAGAGAATCTGGAGAAGAAGGGAGAAGGGAAGAAGACAACAGGGGATTAATGGGAGAGTGGGGGTTCAATGGATGGGAGAAGGAAGATATCGAACAGGGTGACGGAGAGATAGATATGAAGCCGTTATAAAATCATTCCCTCCAAACAAAGGGAAGTTTGAGATAAAAAATAAGAAAAAGCTTGAAACTAAGAGAATGAAATCCTCAGGTGCCAGAAGTGAAAAGTAAACTCAAAGTCGCAGTAGTGAACAGGAGTTGGAGCTGAAGGAGTAGAGGGTTTATAGGCCTTAACTGTTGGGTCTTGGGTTCTGACTATAGCAGAATGAAGACACTGCAAATTTTGAAATGAACCTCTAGACCCAGGTTGGAGCTGGGGTGCCATGTTAGCAAACTGAAACTCGGATGATAATTGTCACATCCCTGTAAATGTTGCACTTGATCAGAAATGCATTATCTTCCAATCAGCCAATCCCCAGATGCCAAGTTAATTCTAGGCTTTATACTTACTTTCTTATTCTTTCTCATGTGAAGGAAGGTTGACTCCTTCCTTCCTGAAGGAAGGTGTGGCTCCAGCTACTCAGATATTTTTATTTTTTTCTTCCTTGTTCTTTATTCTTTATCCTATAAAATCTTCCTGCTTTCTACCCCATTTTGCAGTTCTCTGAAAGGAGACTGTCCACTTTGTTGAAGTGTTACAGTTTTTTTGCTTTTTGCTTTTTGTTTTGTATCATCTAAATTACCTTCTTTAATCTTTTTGTAAACACAAGCCTGGGGTCGTATGCTTGTAGGGAAACTAAAGATATCCATCTTGCAAAAAGCCAGCAATCTCAACAGACTGCTTCAGTGAAACTGACTGGGGAAACATCAAAGAAGCCACCCACCCATCTAAAATCAAGGGAGAGAAGGCAGCCCAGAGGAATTTAGACCTCAGACCTGCACCATGCCTGAATGTGGAGTCCAAATTCATACTCCTGACAAGGTACAGAGACCCTTTACCAAGATAGTAAACATGGGTCTGGCCCATTTGAACCATGAGGGGACCCATATAGGAGACAAATACGATACCCATTAGGATTGTGCCTCAAGCTAGGACACAAAGAACAACAACTTGTGTTGGAAATAAGCACACGTTCAAATATTACAAACCACTTAGGAAACAAAGACTCTGAGAGACTTCAGCAGATAGAATAAACAGAGAATTCTAAATGTAAGTATCAGAAGTTATCACTGATGAAATCAACCCAGAAAGTAGAACAAACGAACAGAGAAAATCAAAAAGGTATAAAAATTGGAGAGTCAATCTTGAAGTTCCAATATCTGATTAATAGGAGTTCCTGAAAGAGAGAACCGAAAAAAAAAATGGAGACACTAAAGACTATATGCTCTATCATGACATTGAGATGAAGTTTCTGAATATATACATGGTGATAGAGGAGAGTGGCCACCTCTGGGGAAATCGGGTGCTTGACTAATCTTAGAACCCTTACTGACAAGAACTGTTTGTTATGCACTGCTCTATTAATAGCTTGCAGAAGGCCCTCAATTCTACTTGTTGCATGAATAAATAGAAGCAGGACTGGCTGGATGAAGCCTTTCAAATCAGACAAACCTGAGTTTGAACACCCTCTCTGTTGTTTGTTCATGTGACCTGAACCAAGTTACTTAATGTCCCTAACATAGTTTCCTCATCCGTGAAATGAGAGTAAGGAAGGGTAACTGGCACTGTCAGAATATGCGGAGGCTCAAAGAAAATAATGAATAAGAGTATCTAGCACCGTGACCTGTGCAGAAATGTAATCATGAAACAATGTTATTTGTAGAAGTGACAGCACCATTAGGTAAATGGTCTAGTAAGTGCCGGTCCAAGGGCATCGCGATGGGAATGTTTGCCCCAGAGCAGACAAATAAGGGAAATCGTTGTCTTTGGGATTTAAAAACAATAATAAAACTGACTTTTACAGTCTGCTTTTATTTTTACTATGTGCCAGCAACTCTAAACAATGTCAGTGATAAAATATTTCTCCCTGAAAAAAAATATTTTGTTGGTTTAAGTTCTAAACTATCTCTGAAGTTGTGGTTGAAGTTAATAAGTGGCACTACATATTCCTGTTAAATAATGGCTTGGACAGAAACGTTGAAAGCACAGTGATTATAAAGACAAAGACACGGAACTTGAGTTATTTCAATTATAGAATACTATACGATCACTTGTTGGAGTTTTTCTTTGTATTTAAAATTTAAAACAGTAAAACTGACTATAAACTACCAAGTATGATATTTTTGCTCATCAAATGCAAATTTTAGTTCATACATGAAACATATTAGTGAATTTAATATCTTGAAAATACAAAATGTATTATTTTCAAATTGTTATTCTTGTTTAACTGGTACTTAATTGCTATTATATTTTAATGTTATTAGTGCAACAAGCCCATATGTTTTTCCTTTTTCAAAAAAATGCTTGAATATAATTAAAAGGAACTAATCTATTACTTTTTTCTTTTTCACTGTAAAATTAATTAATTAATTATTCACTGTAAACATGATTATGTAATGAAGTTTAACAAAAGAAATTTTATACTGTCTGAGTTTCTTTTCTGGCCATTATCATCATTTATTTCATGTAATGATTATTTTTGAAAATAACTTTCTTGTTAAGGAAAGGGGTATATTGGGGCACCTGGGTGAGTCAGTCGGTCGATTAACCCGCTCGACTTCAGCTCAGGTCATGATCTTACGGGTTTGTGAGTTCGAGCCCCATGTCATGTTCTGTGCTGACAGCTAGGAGCCTGGAGCCTGCTTCAGATTCTGTGTCTCACCCTCTCTATGCCCCTCCCCCACTCACATTCTGTCTCTTTCTCTCTCTCAAATAAACATTAAAAAAATTTTTTTAGAAGAGAAAAATTTAGAAAGAAGAAAAGGGGTATATTAGGGAAATGATTTGCTTCATGTGTCAGATATGTTAGGTATGCTTATTAAAGGCTTCACACAGAAAGCAAGTGTAAGTTTATTTGTACACAATGGTATCATTGTAACTATTTCCTGTGTTCGATATTGAAAGCCTTAGGCTCACTAACATCCATTTGCATGAGATTAGTAATTAAAGATAAATTATCTTTAAATAAAAAGATGAAAATATTAAAGATAAGTTATCTTCGTTTTGTGACAGGTATGAAAATATTTCAGTGAGTGGGAGGAATTTTAACATTGCTGGAAAACATTTAAAGATTCTTCTTTTCTTATTCTTTTCTCCTTTAATCAGTCAGGTGCTTGATGATATTGACAAGAAGTGGTATTTGGAAACGTCAAGCTTTTAAAAATTTGTATTTAAAACTTCGTTTTTAATAAATCCAAATCATTAAGGGCCGAGGAAGCTTTATTTTGCTAGTAGAGGTAAAGTGCTTTTCTAAACTTGGTTGAGGACATAAGAGTGTGAAAATATGACAATACAGTGCATTTTTACACTCTGTGTATAAATATCTTATGAGACTTACTACATTGTAGGATAGAACCTGCCTCCCCCATTAATTTGGAATTCTTCAAAGGTAGAGACTATGTTTTATTTATCTGTTGATCCACAGATCTGGCAGGTAATATGAGTTCAATAAAGATATAATGAATTATTGAATGAACGAATGCATGAACATCAAGCACATGTTCCTAAGTTTCCAAGTTCAGATCAGAGGGGGCAAGATGAAGTTATCCTGATTGTGAACTACTGAGCTCTGTGAATAAAATAGGTTTCCAGTGGTCATTCAAACAACTGGACTGGAATGCTGAGAAGAATTTTCTAAACAGAAGCCTTTGAAAAACTCTAAAATTCAGGAGTAGATTGACTTCCAAAGTGATTTTTAATTAGGCTTGCCTAGAGGAGGAAGCAGAGGGAAAATGAAAGTAATATGATAATTCATGGTAGTTTATATTTTAAAAAACCCTTTGAAAGTTAGATGTTAATCAAGGCCAATACATAGGCTCCTAGGGAACATGAGTAAGAATATTACTACAGTTCATTTCAGTAAACATTTATTGAACAGGACCTACCACCATTTCAAACATGAGCAAGACACAGTCCCTGTTCTTGCAGGATGCACAGCTTGGTAAGAGAAGCAGAGGTTAGGGATATTATTCAAATACAATGTAGTACGTGCTATATAAGGTGATCAAATTTTGAGGAAGGGACTAAGAGGAATTTATATAAATTTAATGAAGAAATGATGACTTCTTGGGGTGCCTGGGTGGGTCAGTCAGCGGAGTGTCCAACTTCGCTCGGGTCATGATCTCACCGCTCATGAGTCTGAACCCCATGTCGGGCTCTGTGCTGAGAGTTCAGACCCTGGAGCCTGCTTCAGATTCTGTGTCTCCTTCTCTCTCTGCGCCTCCCCTGCTGGCACTCTTTCTTTCTCTCAAAAATAAATAAACATAAAAAAAAATGATGATTTCTTTGATGAAGAGTGAACTACAGATTAAACAAAAATATAAAGTGCTGGAGACCAATATAAAGATGCAGTGGATAAAATATCCACGTATGTAAGTACTTTGAAGCCATTAAATATTAGATTTTTGATGACTATCTGAGTAGATATTAAAGTACAACATATTCAGGAATTCTAAGCAGCTGACTTTCACTGATACAACCCTAATTGGTTATTTAAAAATTTAGATAATTTAGATAAAAATTTAGATATTTAAAAATTCGGATAAAATTTAGACACCCTATGTCATCAGGAAACATGGAAATTGAAAGGAGATACCACTACCTACCTAACAGAATGGCCACAATCTGGAACACTGAGAACACCAAATGCTGGCTGGGACGTGGAACAAGAACTCTCATTCGTTGTTGGTAATGCAGAACAATACAACCACTGTGGACAATGGAATATTACTTGGTGCTAAAAAGAAATGAACTATGAAGGCATAAAAAGACATGGAGGAACTTTAAATGCATATTACTAAGTGAAAGAAGCCGATCTGAAAAGACCGCATAGTTAACTCCAACTACATGTCGTTCTGGAAAAGCCAAAACTGTGGAGGCAATAACAAGACCAGTGGTTGCCAGGGGTGGGGAGGGGGATTGGAGGTATGTTAGAGCAGTGAGACTACTCTGTATGATGTTATAATGGTGGATTCATGTCATTATATATTAGTCCAAACCCACAGAGTGTACAACACCAAACACGAGCCATATTCTAACTATGGAGTTAGGGTGATTATGGTGTGTCAACCTAAGTTCATCAACTGTGACAAAAGTACCTATCAGTGGAGGATACTGATAGTGGGAGAGGCTGTGCATGTGTGGAGGCAGGGATTATGGGGAATCTCTGATCTTCCCCCTCAATTTTACTTAACTGCTCTAAAAAATAAAGTCTTAATAAAAAAATAAATAAAACAAAAACTGAGATACGTCCACTCGTTGGTATATAGAAGGTTCTCTGAGTAACCAGAGCGTCTCATACCACCCTGGCTTCCCTGGTCCTTTCTATGGGATTATCTGGGGCTCTTCCATTATGTAACTACTATGGAGTTGACACATAGCACCAGGATCCTGCTCCAGTAATGTCAGCCTCTGAGTTATTAGTTATTTTAAATATCGCTCCTGTATCCACTATAAAGTAAAAAAAAAAAAAAAAAGATTAAATACTGTGTGGAACATGATAGCACTTTGTAAAAAAAAAATGTGTGTGTGGATAGATACTTATTTACATACAGATACATTTCTACTTAGACTGGAATCTATGTAGAAAGTTAACCATAGTTACTTCTGAACGATCACAGAATTATAGGTGACTATATTTTCTTTACAAATTTCTATCTTTTCCAAGCTTCAAAATTATTTTACAATCAGAAATATATATGTGGAAACACAGAGAGAGAAAGAGAGAGACAGAGAATGAGAAATGAAAGCAATCATATTGGTAACCTATGTAGTGAGTTATGTCTGTGCCCCCAAACTGTTCCAAGTTCTACAAAACTGGGCAAATATGTCGTAACTCTTCTTAGAATAATCAATTTTGTTCTCAAAAGTGTTTCATGCTGAGCTAATATTGCTGTCAGGATCAAAGTGGTGTCCAACTTTCAAAACACCAAGCCAAGTCATTAAGCAAAATAAGCATTCAGGATTCTAAGTCTCATTATCTAGTCCCATTACCGGCTGTGGGTCAGACACATAAAGGTCAGGATCTGGGGGAAGCAGATACACAAATAGGAAATGAGGTTAAGAACACAAGAAGGAAAGGATTATTTGCCAAGTTAAATCTCAGAACACAGGACAACATACAAAATGCTAAGTTGAGGTCAGCTGAGGTAGTAGAAATGACATGATTTGCATTTTTGGAGCTAAGTAATAAAAAGAGTCTGTTCTGAATGGCAACTTAAGTCCTGCTTCTGCACCTATTTTCACTGTGCTGATGGCTGGAGGTGAAGATACCAAGAGGAAAAGTACCATCAGCGTCATTGGGTTGCTTTCTCATCTAGCTCAACATGTGAGTGTGTTTTAAGGACGGAAATGATGGAGTAAACAAGTACGTCTACATGCCATCCAGACACAGGTTATGAGTGGATCCTTGAGAACAGGTAACATTCATCGTTCTGTACCTTGGGCCTTCATTCCTAATCAGACCACATGACAGACATGATTGCTAACCTATGCACCAGTGGTTCTCAACCAGGAGCGATTTTTGCCCCCTTGGGGATATTTGGAAATAACTGGAGACATTTTTAGTAGTCACGACTTGAATACGTACTACTGGCATCTAGTGGATAGAAGCCAGGGCTGCCTTTAAACATCCTGAGATACTCAGGACAGCCCCTGCAGCAAATAGTTATTGGGTCCAAAGTGTCAATAATGCCAAGGTTGAGAACACCTGCTGCAGACCGACGTTGTGGTTGAAGAGTACCCCAACATTCTTGGGTCAGTGTTCCATGCCTGTTAGTGACATTATCCCCCCTTAACGAAGTAGTATTGGCCTAAGAAAATTGTACAGCAGAGGGCAGTGATAGACACATTTTTAGGTTATATTATCATTTGTCCTCCAATGGTTTTCTTTCTTTTTCTACTTCTCTAATCCTGAAAACAAAAATAATAACAGAAGCAGAATGAAACCAAAGAAAATAAGTGTATTTTTTGAGAAAAAAAATCACCACATTTTATGCGAAGATGTACTAGAAATTTCAAAATAGAAGTTCCACAGAAACAAGAACCATGACTTTAAAATTTTCTTAGTGTATATCCTGAGCACTGAATCTGCAACTTTTACTCATTTAAAAAAATTACAGAGGCACCTGGGTGGCTCAGTCTGCTGAACATCTGACTCTTGATTTCTGCTCAGGTCACGACCTGCTCATGTCACAGTCCTGAGAGGGAGCTCCGCCCAGCATGGAATGTCTCCCCCCCAGCCCCTCCCCTTCCCCAATCACGTTTGTGCTCTCTTTGTCTCAGTCTGAAAAATAATTAGCAAACGCATCTAAATATTAGTAAATAAAATATATCACCGAATACCATCGTATAATTGATTGTACTTTTTTTGGTAGACTATTCTATTATTTAATAACTCTTATTTTGTTGAACTACTAAACCAGTGCTCTTTACTATAAATATATGTTCTCTTATAGTTAATTTAATGAAACTCAGAGACATTTACTGTCCTTACATCAAACTCTACCTGCTCAAGAAACTTTCAAAATATATGCTTAGCTTTTTTCCAAACTAAATAAATAATCATGGGGATATAATGTACAGCATGTTGACCATAGTTAATAATACTGCATTGCATATTTGAAAGTTGCTAAGAGTAGATCTCAAAAGTTCTCATCACAAGAAAAAAAACCTGTAACTATGTGTGGTGACAAATGTTCACTACATTTATCATGATGATCATTTAGTGATACAAATATTGAATCATTATGTTGTACACCTGAAACTAATATAAGGCTATATGTCAATTATACTTCAGTAAGGAAAAAAGAAAAAGAAAACTACAGACCAATAAAACTCACGAACATAGACACTAAGAGCCCTTAAAATATTAGTAAATCAAATCTACCAATATATAAAAATTATTACTATAGTATAACCAGGTGAGGTTTATATCAGGAATGTAAAATTAGTTTAATCTTCAAAAATTAATCAGTGTAACTCACCGTTTATCAGAATACAGGAAAAAAATCATACCTAATATCACAGGTTTACATAAAACCTGCATAATAAATAAAATAAAATAAATATAAATAAATAAATAAATAAACAAATAAAATAAAATCTGCAAAATTCAACACCAATTCAGGATTTTGAAAAACAACCTTCAACAAACTTGAATAAATAAAAGGGATCTTTCTCGATTGGATAAATGCTATTTTCAACAGTCTTATAGCTGTCATCATATTTAATGATGAACTATTGAACACTTTCTCTCTAGGACTAAGAATAAAACTGGAAAAATTTCCTTACTACCACTTTTCAACATTATTTTAGAGGTTCTACCCAGTGTAATTGGATACAAAATAGAAAAGAAGTGGTAAAATTGTCCATTTCAGTTTGCTAGGGCTTCTGTAACATAGCTCCACAGCAGAGAGGCTTAAACAATAGCTCTAGCCTTTTTTTTTTTTTAATGTTTATTTATTTTTGAGAGAGAGAAAAAGACAGAGCACAAGCTTGGGAGGGGCAGAGACGGAGGGAGGCACAGAATGGAAAGCAGGCTCCAGGCTCTGAGCTGTTAGCACAGAGCCCAATGTGGGGTTCAAACTCAGGGACCTGAGCTTAAGTCAGACGCTTAACCGAATGAGCCACCAGGGCTCCCTGCTCTAGCTTTTGATTTAGCATTTTGGATGTTTTTCTGCTGACATATCAAATATAAGACATAATGTTTCCTATGAGTACTCCCAGCTAAATTTTCTGCGTGGAAGAAACTGCTTTCTAGGTTGTCGTGAGGATTTTCTCTCTCCCATTCACAATGCTTTCTACTTTAAAGCCATGTAGTGTCATCTGGTAGAAAGAGTTCATGATGATCTATGTGTGTCCACAATGTTTAGAGCTATCTTTTCCTAGTTTATTTGTCATGACTTTGTTATTATTGTCAATATAATAAGTATTAGTATTATTACCAAGGGGAAGAATAATAGCACTGAATCTTGAAAAATGGCTCATCTCAAACTCTCTGACTTTTTTTATGTTGGTTTGGATTTTTGTTGACTTCTTACTTGACTGCCTTGTGGTCACATAATGTGCTCTGTGTTGTTTCTGTATTTTAGAATTTATTGAATTTTTGTGGCTTAATAGGTGATAAATTTTTGTAAGTGCTTACAGGGATTTTTAAAAAGTTGTTTTTGTTTTTGAGGATATTGAATTCAATATCTGTCTATAGGTTCTGAGGTATTGTTATTTAGGGCCTTATAGCCTTACTTGTTTTTCTATCTACTTGATCTATCATGTGCTGACTTAGGTATTGTTGTTTTTCTATGTCTACTTGTATTTTCTGCAGCTTTGGTTTTTGGAATTTAGAGCTGTTATTTGGTGCATAAAAATCCTCAAGAGATATGATGAATTGCATTCTTAATTGTTTGAAAGTGTTCATTTTTTAACACCTTTTGCTTTGCCTTAATAGTTTTCTAGTTCTAATATTACAAATCCTACTTTTTCCAACATGATTTGTATTTGTTTGCTCTTTTGCTTTCAACCTTCCTGTCTTTTTATTTCAAATAAGTTTTTCACATCTGGTTGGTTATTATTTTACAGCCAATCTAATAGATTAATGTATTCTATTACACTTAGAATTTGTTAGAAAAAGAGTTCATGATGATCTATATGTGTCCCTAATTTTTAGAACTATCTCTTCCTAGTTGTCTGTTTTTTTTAAGAGTCACTTGCTTAAATGAATCTTCCCTCCCATTCTTTTATTTATTTAAAATTTTTAAAATTGTTTATTTGTTTTTAAGAGAGAGAGAGAGGTGGGGAAAGGCAGAGAGAGAGAGAGAGAGAGAGGGAGACACAGAATCTGAAGCGGGCTCCAGGCTCTGAGCTGTCGATGCGGGGCTTGAACTCATGAACCGTGACATTATGACCTCAGCCATAGTCAGCTGCTTAACGAACTGAGCCACCCAGGCTCCCCACCTCCCACTCTTGTAAAGCTCAGAGCTTAAAGTCAAGGTTTATTGAATTATTTAGGAAAATCTTCACTTCTCTTAAGTCTTACCGCTTACATAAACTTACCTCTAATGGGGACTGTGACTCTTTTTTTCTCTCCCCACATTCCCTTTCCAGTCTATGGTATAAACACACACTCATACACAACTTGGTTTTTAGGATTATGCAATCATACCTTCTTGCCTCAACAGTAAGCGTGAGTGTTATCCATCTTCATTATAAACTCTTAGAGATAGCGATGTCAGTAACTACCGTTTGATGATAATAAATACTGAATACATAGTGCTGTACCACAGACATGTCATTCTTGTGAAAAAGTATTTTCTTTAAATTATTTGTATATTTTCAACTGAAGGAATAAATTTGGGGTAGGAACTTATCTATTTTAAGATCAAGATGATTAATTACTTGATTTATCAACAGGAAAATGGAATTTCCGTGTATCTTCAAACTTGACTTTTAGCCCAGATTTGGACAAATACATACCTTCTCTTTTTAGTTCATTTCATTTACAGCTGAATTAGTCACAGCTTCCTCACAGTCTGCAAAAACATCAGCAGCTATTAACCATTTTATTTCCATTTTGTCAAAAATTTGTTTGAATTAATTTGTGTCCTCATTACCTATTCCTCTGTCAGCACGAAGATCTCACATCTTTCAAAGTGATTAATCCTTAGACAAATGAAAGTTAAAAAATCTACTTTCACTTAACATTTTGTGTGTGAAGTAAAAACTACAAGTTCTGAAGACCCATCTTTGTAATTGTTTTATATAAATTAAGATATACTAGAATTTTGAAAGGTTGCTTTTTGATCATTATAACAGTGAAATATCTCTAAGACTGACTCTTATTCAAAGTGGTAGATTAGAGATGGCTTATTGCTTTTAATGCTACGGCAACATTAGAACATTTGTCAACATTAGTCAAAAATACATTTTGACTTTAATTTTTCTTAAACTTTTTATATTGCATTGTCTTAAAAATATACTGTGCTTTTCAAAAATTAATTGTTAATGTATTGATTAGTAGCATGTGCTTAGGAGTTGGACAGAATGGAATTAAATGCCTTCTTTATAACTCACTGCCTGTTATTTAAACTTTCTTTACCTTAGTTTACTTTATAAAATGAGGATAATAACACTTCCTACTTCATAAGGTTGTTGTAAAGATTAAAAGAGTAAATACATGTAAAGTTCTTAAACGAAGGCCTGACATTTATAAGCACTACAATAATGTTAGCTATATTTTTTTCCAACATATAGTTTAGTAATTAAAATCATGGGCACCGGAGCTGGGAAAACTTGGGGACCAATCCCAGTTTTACCACCTGTCAGCATGACACTTATTTGTCTCTCTTTCAAGCTTGCATCTTGAGGGTAATAATACATACTTGCCACAGTAGAAGAAAGTGTAAGCATAATGCCTACCATGAGTTAAGCACTCAATTAATGGCCCAGAAATTCCCAATATGTGTTAGATAGTCTTTCACATATTTTTTTTTTCTGACAGAAACCAAAGAGCATCTTTTAATGTTAAGGTAAAGAGAGGCCAAAAGAACAAAAAGAAAAAGATCAGGGAGGAAGAGAGAAAAGAAAAAAAAAAAGACAGGAAAGGAAAAGAATGGAAAGGAAAGGAAAGGAAAGGAAAGAGAAAAGAAAATAATAGAAACTTATATTCCATGCTATTTTTAGGTGTATAGAGAATATTATTCCCTTAGCTGCCAGTCTGTGGAAGCAGACAGAATGAAAATCCCTTTGACTCTAGTGAACATAACTCTGTGTTCCTCTTTCCTTATTCCAAAGCCCATTTAGCCTATGTCCTCGTTTATCCACATACAAATTCCGTGCTGATCCTGAGTTTTTGCAGGATTAACAAATGTCTATGTGGGGATGTGCAACATCCCCAAGGTAGTTTTTCAACAGACAAGCCACCATTGAAAGTATTGTTCTTTATAAAAATGCCTATTCCTTGGGAATTGTCCTAAAGATTCTATTTTGTGAAATGGCTTACTTACTATCTTTTACAGCTAAGTGAGGAGTAGGGCACTATAGAATAAAGGTTGAATGAGGTACATAATGAAGACTATTTAAAAAACCCAGTTGATTTTCTGGAGGGTATGATCTGTTTAGCAGACCCTTGGAAGTTCAGAAAGTAACTACCTTTGAAGAATATTAGATGTAATTTTCTTTAAGTCTAAAATATAAAATAAAAATTATTGTTTTTGTAAATGCCTCTGTTTTGTAAGCACAGAAGAAACTCAATTAAACACTCCTTTAGAATTTTTGTAAATTTTTGTTAATTTATTGATCAAGAAATCATAACTTTAAAATAGTTCCCATTTTACAATGGCTAAAAATAACCTCTTGGGGAAAAAAAACTCAAATTCAGGACTAGAGGTCAGTACAAATAAGACCATGACTCACAGAAATCACATTAATGTTCCATCTGAAAAAACAAGAGGAATAATTTGTATTTATATTTATACTATGCACATATTAGATATAGTAAGACTAATTCAGAGCATTAGATTTCTTCTCTATCCAAAATTGGGCCACTTGTTTTTCAATCGTAGATTCCCTTCCCTGTAGTGCCTTAGTTGGAGTGCAGTCTATGTGGGACGTATTTAGGCATTTCTTTCTCAAAGGACTCGCTGCTAATCGAACTCTGACACTACTAAGCCACGGATCTGAGTCACTGTCATGGCAACCCTTGTGCTTTGAATATTGAATGTTCCTGATTTATTGTTATTGTTCTGCCTGCCTCTTTACTGTCTTAATAATGATTGCAGTATGAATTATATATCTGTTGTGTCACAACAAATTAAAACTTAGTGACTTAAAACACCAATAAACCTTTTATCATCTCTCACAGTTTCCATGTTGGAATTTGGGAGCTGCATGGCTGGGCAGCAATCCTGACTCAAGGTCTCACAAAAGGATGTAGTCAAAATGCCTGCCAGGACTACAGTCATCTGAAGGCTTGACTGGGACCGGAATATCTGCTTCCCAGGCGGCTCTTTCATGAGGATGGTAAATCGGCACCAGCTTTTAGCAGCAAGCCTCCACTCCTCTCCACATAGATCTTTCCATAAACCTGCTTGAGTGTCCACACTGCACAGTGGCTAGCTTCCCTCAGCACAAGTAATCCAAGAGCAAAACAGAAGCCACAGGGCCTTTTATGACCCAACATCAGTCTTCACAATTTAGCTGATCTAGGACCCAAGAAATCCAAGTCCTACTAGATATACACTTCTCAAAATTAAATTATCCAGGCATTAGTAACCATTTTCACTCCCATCGAACCAGTAGCCAATAAACTCTGGGTATCTTTTCCCTTCCCTGGCTTAATAGCATTATACTAAGCAGGCTAAACCTTTTTTTCTTTTGTCAGCTGGAGTTTTACACAATTTCCTTCTCTTGAATAAAGTATGTATGGAAATAGTAGAAAGAATATTAACTTCATTGAAGCATGCATTGTCTGGTTAACCATAAATATGGAACTTTTTGTTTTTCCTAACTGTACCACTGCACTTGTTTTCCTGAAAATTACTATTTGTTTGGATCATAGGTTGTGACTCTCTATCCCAAGTTTACTCTAGAGAATAAGATTTTCATGGAGGAAGTTATTGCTTGCTTTTATTAAATTTAAGTTTTCTAGTACCCATTGATTCAAATATAAGTTTTCTTGATAAGAAACAATTTTACCTAACACTAGAATGATTAATGACACATAGCTCTGTAAGTCAAGGCACTTATACAAGAATGTAGCAAAATGATAATCCTATAGCTGATTTCATCAGAGTGCCGTTATTACTGACAGAATTCTATAAGCATAGAATTCTATAAAAACAAAGATATTTATACAGAGAATTTGATAACTCATACACTACCATTAGAACAAAGCATTGCTTTATTTTGTTTAAGTCTCTAAAATAAGAATTACAATGCAATTCAAGTTATGTAAACTAATTATATTGGATTTAGATTTACAGATATATTGAGCAGATATTAAATTTTAAAACCTGATGAAAGAGTAATCAATGGCCTAAATTTTTTCTAAATGTATATTTTGGAATAAATGTGTGATAGCTAGTATAAGTTAATTGATTCTTATTATTAATTTTATTTACCATAATTTCAACTAAAATTTATTACTACACATTATAATGTAGCAAAACAAATTTCTTTAGGAAGTAGTTCCTTGCTTTCAAGTTGGAATCCTTAGAAGATATTATTAAACTATATATCAGTGACACAGTGAAATTCACAGGAGACAGCATTTCCCATTAAAAATTCCTGAAACAGCTCATTGAGCAAGCTATATGAGTTAACTTCTGGTAATTTTTAGAAAGTATTCTTGAAGCTCATAGAATTAAAAATTGAAAATGCTGGGGGAAAGGAACTGAAATACTTTCCCCTTCACTTCCACTAGTCCTAAACTTTCAGTTTGCATCCTGCTGATCGTTTACCCATTTACCCTTTACAGTTAGGAAGGGATAAACAACAACAACAAAATCATATGAAAAGGTGAACAATAAAAGGAAGTGAAGAAGGAGAAGGCAAGAGGCTCTCTTAGAGTAATTAGGACCTGCTTAGAAGCCGTGCTATGGATTGAATGTTTGTGCCCCTCAAAATTCATATGTTGACATTTTATTCCCCAATGTGATATTTGGAGGTGAGGCTTTGGGGTGGTACTCAGATTTAGATGAGGTAATGAGAGTGGGACCCCATGATAGGATTAATACCTTTATAAGAAGAGGAGACCAGAGGCTCCTAGATGGCTCAGTTGGTTAAGCATCTAATTTTGGCTCAGGTCATGATCTCACGGTTTGTGGGTTGGAGCCCTGGGTCAGGGCTCTCTGCTGTCAGCACAGAGACTGCTTTAGATCCTCTGTCTTCCTCTCTCTCTTCCCCTCCCCAACTCACGCTCGCTCTCTCTCTCTCTCTCCTCTCAAAAACAAACATTAAAAAAATACTTATACATATAAAAAAAGAAGAGACCAGAGCCTTGTTTCTCCACCATATGTGGACACAGTGAGAAAGTAACCATCTGCATATTAATAACAGAACTCTCACCAGACGCAGAATCTGTAGACACTGACCTCAGACCTCCTAGGCTCCAGAACTGTGAGAAAAAAAATGTTTGTTGTTTAAGATCCCCAGTCTATGGCATTTTTGATATAGTAGCCTAAACTGACTGATATAGGCAGATATCTCGAGGAAGAATGTTCTAGGCAGAGGGAACAAATAGTAAAAATCCCTGAGGGAAGAGCATGCCTGGTGTGTTACGAAACAGAAAGGAGCCTGGTATGAATATAACAGGGTAGAAAAAAGGAGGATACATCAACCGATAAGATATCCTTAAACTTAATCAACCAAAGTGGCATCATTTAATCTATTAAGCCTATTGGCTTAGCATAAACCTATAACCAAGCAAGGGTGTGGCTGTCACTCTGGCAGTAGGAGATTTGGGGATTATCAGGAAAACTCTATCCACACCATTCCAAGACACTTTCCCTAGAGGACATTATATCTTAATAACAACCACAGTAATTTTAACCTTAGAAGTTAATCTGTTTGTGTAATGTCCTCCTCATTCTGAGACTCAACCTCCCCTCTTTTCTCTAGAAGAAGAAATCAATCTCCATAATAGTCCAAACAACATACCATGTATGTAGTTATGAGCTCAACAAACTAATAATATCCGTGTGCTTTACTTTCCCTGGACAGACATAATGTGGCCACTTTTAAAATACACTATCAGCACTCATTGCTATTCCTTTAAATAACTCCAAGTTGGCCAACCCATCACAAGTTAACATAAATGCCATGATCGGTTTGCTTTGTGACTTGATGTACCTAAAGTAAATCTCTTGATTGCTTCTTGAACATAAACTACACATCTAGCAAGTCCCATTAGGGAAGTGAGGTTTGTAGAGAGTCTAGTTGAACTTGTGCGTGTCTCTCTCATTCTTGCATCCTGTCAGTGACAAAGTCCAACTGTAAAATTTTAGTCTGTCATCTTATTTTCCCTGATAATTTGGTGAAGACTTGGGAGGATCATCAGATCCTGAGAGGAGCAGAGGAAACCTTAGGTCAAGGATCAGTGTGAAAAGTAAAACTCCCTGCTTTTTCACTTTCATTTCTACCTCCTAGCTTCCCCTTTACTACCCTGGGCTGTTGAAGCTATTTTCATCCAAGATCTGTTTCTTATTCGATTTAAAGTTTCTGAGCCAAAGCAGGTAAAGAAAAATGACAGAGAAGGAAATGCTCTTTTTTTAAATTATCAGATTTTTAAATATAATTTTATTTAAATCCAAGTTAGTTAACATACAGCGTAATAATAGTTTCAGGAGTAGAATTTAGTGATTCATCACTTACATATAACACCCAGAACTCATCCCAACAAATGGCCTCCTTAATGCCCATCACCCATTTTAGCCCATTGCCTCACCCAACACCCCTCCAGCAACCCTCTAGATTTTGTTAAAAGTTTATTTATTTATTTTGAGAGAGAGAGAGAGAGTATGCACATGCACATGCAAGTGGGGGAGGGGCAGAGACAGAAGGAGAGAGAATCCTGAGCTGTCTTTGTGCTGCCAGCAGGGCTCAATCTTAAGAACTGTGAGATCATGACCTGAGCCAAAATCAAGAGTTGGAGGCTTAACTGACTGAGTCACCCAGGCACCTCTAGATTTTATTTTTTTATGTTTATTTATTTATTTGAGGGGGAGAGGCAGAGGGACAGGGAGAGAGAGAATCCCAAGCAGGCTCCATGTTGTCAGCATGAGATCATGACCTTAGCCAAAATCAAGAGCTGACACTTAACTGACTGAGCCACCCAAGCATCCAAGGAGGAAAAACTCTTTTGTTTTGTTTTGTTTGTCTGTTTGTTTATTAAATTTACACCCAAGTTAGTTAGCATATAGTGCAATAATGATTTCAGGAGTAGAATCCAGTGATTCATCCCCTATGTTTGGATTTCCACTCTAATCTTTATTATTTCTCATCTTATGCTGGTTTTGGGTTTTATTTCCTATTCTTTTTCCAGCTCTTTTAGGCTTAAGATTAGGTTGTATAACTGAGACCTTTCTTCCTTCTTTAGGAAGGCCTGGATTGCTATATACTTCCCTCTTATGACCACCTTAGCTGCGTCCCAGATTTTGGGCTGTGGCGTTATTATTTTCATTGGCTTCCATGTACTTTCTAATTTCCTCTTTAACTTCTTGGTTAACCCATTCATTCTTTAGTAGGATGTTCTTGTTGTCTTTACAAATTTTTTCTTGTGGTTTATTTTGAGTTTCATAGTGTTGTGGTCTGAAAATATGCATAGTATGATCTTGATTTTTTTGTAGCTGTTGAGGGCTGATATGTGTCCCTGTATGTGACCCCTTACATTCAAACTGAAACTGTCTTTAGATATAAAATGGGTCTCTTGTAAACAGTATATGGATGGATCTTGTTTTTTTATCCATTCTGTTACCCTATGTCTTTGGTGCTTTTAGTCCACTGACATTTAGAGTGAGTACTGAAAGATATGAACTTACTGCCATTGCGTTGCCTGTAGAGTTGGAGTTTCTGGTGGTGTTCTCTGGTCCTTCTTAGTATTTGCTGCTTTTGGGTTTTTTTTGTTTGTTTTTTGTTTGTTTGTTTTTTTGTTTGTTTGTTTTTTTGTTTATTTCTCCCCTCAGAGAGAACCCTTAAGATTTTTTGCAGGACTGGTTTGGTGGTTATAAACTCCTTTAGTTTTTGTTTGCCTGGGAAATTCTTTATCTCTCCTTCTCTTTTGAATGACAGCCTTGCTGGATAAAGAATTATTGGCTGCATATTCATCCAATTCAGCACATTGAATATATGTTACCACTCCTTTCTGGCCTGCCAGGTTTCTGTGGATAGGTCTGCTGTGAACCTGAGCTGTCCTCCCTTGTAGGTTAAGGACTCTTTTTCCCTTGCTGCTTTTGGAATTCTTTCCTTGTCTGTGTATTTTGTGAATTTGACTTTGATATGCCTGTTGATGGTCATTTTTTGTTGAATCTAATGGGAGTTTTCTGTGCTTCCTGGATTTTGATGTCTGTGTCTTTCTCTGGGTTAGGAAAGTTTTCTACTATGATTTGCTCATATGAACATTCTACTCCTTTTTCTCTCTTTTCTTCTGGATCCCCTATGATTCGGATATTATTCCTTTTTAACGAGTCCCTGAGTTCTCTAATTCTTATATTGTGATCTTTTGCCTTAGTTTCCCTCTTTTGTCTACTTTGTTATTCTCCATAAGTTTGTCTCTATACTGCTGAATCGCTGCTCTGCTTCATCCACCCTTGCCACCATGGCATCATTTGAGATTGCATCTCGGTTATAGCATTTTTAATTTTGTCCCGACTAGATTTTACTTCTTTTATCTCTATAGAAAGGGATTCTATGCTTTTTCAACCCCAGATGGTATTCTTATTATCATGATCCTAAATTCTGCTTCAGACATCTTGCTTGTATCTGTGTTGATTAAGTCCCTGGCTGTTATTACTTTCTGTTCTTTCTTTTGGGGTGAATTCCTTCATTTCATCATTTTGGAGGGAGAAAAACGATTAATAAAAAAATAAAATTTAAAAAATAATCAAATAAAGGAAGCTAGACTCTAGGTGTGTTTTGGTCTGGTTGTTTGAAGAAGCTTGATAGAATACAAAAAAAAGGAAAAGAAAAGAAAACTTAAAAAAGGAAACAAAAGTAGGAAAATGTTAAAAATTTTAAAAGATGTATACAATAAAATAGAATAAAACAAAATGAAGAAACTAAAATAGACTTAAAAATTTATAAAAAATAAATAGATAGTAGAAAAAATTAAAGAAAAATTTTTTTATAAAAAGGGAAGATAAAAATAAATTTTTTCTTGGGGTACTTGGGTGGCTCAGTTGATTAAGTGTCCAACTTTGGCTCAGGTCATGATCTCATGGTTTGTGAGTTCAAGCCCCACGTTGGGCTCTGTGCTGACAGCTCAGAGCCTGGAGCCTGCTTCAGAATCTGTGTCTCCCCCTCTCTCTGTCCCTCCAATGCTCATGCTCTGTTTCTCTCTCTCAATAATAAATAAACGTTAAAAAAATAAAAAAATAATAATAATTTTTTCTCTTTTTGTATCCAAGAATAAGAAAAAGAAAAAAAATGAATAGATGGACCAGTGAGCAGAATGAAATCTGAATATTACATCCAGTTTCCCCTAGAAGTCAAACTAGGAAGCACTTTATAGTACATAAACTAAGCACTTTATAGTCTGTAAACTAAGAGACTTGTCATGGTCCTCTAGGACTTGATTAGTGTAGTTGGATGGGGCTTGGTGTAATGGCTCTGTTATTTACTAGGTGGTGCTGTTTAGCTTACTGGGGTGGATTGTTGTGGTTCGTGAACACGTGTATGTGCATGTGCGGGAGAGGTGAAAATGGTGTCACTCGGCTTCCCAGTCTCTAGCATCAGAACTCTGTACTCTCGCCCAGTGCAATCAAGTGCCTCTTCTTTGTCTCTGGCTCTGTCCACTCCCTGCTTCTACACTGTCAGTGATCCAGGCTGTCAGCCTGCCGAGCGGCACCTCTCTCCTGAATTTTATCTCAGATGGGCCTGTGTTTCCAAATCCCTCACATCTTATTTTTTTTAAGTGCACTTTTTTTTTTGAGACAGAGAGAGAGAGAGACAGAGCTCAAGTGGGGGGAGGGCAGAGAGAGGGAGACACAGAATCCAAAGTAGGCTCCAGGCTCTGAACTGTCCGCACAGAGCCCAACACGGAGCTTGAACTCATGAACTACGAGATCATGACCTGAGCTGAAGTTGGACGTCTAACCAAATGAGCCATCCAGGCTCCCCCAAATCCCTCACTTCTGAGGGCCCTGTGGCGTGGACCTGCTCCAATCCTCTGGGGGAAAGTTTTGCAGAGCAACGGCAGGGTGCTGGCCTGCCCCAGGGGATGCCCATGCTACCACACTACCGCAGAGGCCCAGAAACTGTGGCCAGGTGCCAGTTTGCCCCAGAAAAATTTTGAGTGATCGTGTAACAGCAGTGGTTCAAGGACTATGATAAATTACAACATGCATCTGGTGCCTTAGTGTCCTTATTCCAACACTAGCAAACGTAGCTGTAATCTGGGGTCCACTGGGATCTCTGCATTTGGGGAGGTTGCATAGCCTCTACCAAATGTCCTCCCAGAAAGGGAACTACTTTTCCCTGTGTGGCCTGAGGACCCCTCAGATCCTGCTGTCTGCTCCTGGGGATTCAGCTTTCCCACCAGAGCACTGCCAGGTTTCAACTCTGCAGAGTTTCTGACTCTGCATTCCCCTGTTTATAGAGTCTTAATGGTACTGAAACCCTCTCCTTTCTCCTTTCTCTTTTCTCCCTTTCTTGTTCAGTTCCTTATGGGTGTTTCCACTATTTCTCTTTCTCTTCAGCTGCTTCTGGGGTGGAGTGGTTTTCCCTCCTGTCTTCATCCTCTCTCCACAAAAAAATACAGCTTCCTACCCTCTGTGGCTTCTTTTTCCCTCAGGTAACCTCTCTGCAGTGTGTACCTGCTGAGTTCTGTGGCTCAAGTTATGCAGATTATTGTGTTAGTCCTCAGATAAATTTTCTAGGTGTTGAAAATGGTTTGGTGCTGATCTAGCTGCAATTCAAGAATGAGAGAAGCAGTGAACTTCCATGCCGCTCTGCCATCTTGGCCCCACCTCAGGAGGAAAAACTCTTAAGTAGACTATCAACTATTAAATGTTGAAATAATGATGGAGTTTTAAAGTAACTTTGGCCACAATCAGTTCAGGCAAGAATCATCAAGTGGGTACAAGTGTAATGAGAACTAAGATACAGTATTTACCTAGTCTCAAAGTATCTCCCCCATAGTACTTATTAGTTAAAAGGGAAATATATAATTTTACAATGGAAAAATCTTGCAGATATTACCTAAACACAAGTGATTAATGTTAATATCAACAGAAATGGGGCAAACCAATATCACGTGTCTCCTGACCTGATGCTTTGTAAGAACTCAACATTAATTTTGTAGTATTCTTGCAAAAAATGTAGAACCTGAATCTAATCATGGAGGAATATCAGACAAGTCCAAATTAAGAATATTCTACAAAATAACTGGCCTATAGTCTTCAAAAATTGTCTAGATCATGCAAGACAGAAGAAAAATAGCACAGAAATTGTTCCATATTAAAAAAGACTAATACATAAGAGCTACACACAACATATGATCCTTGATCATGTTTTTGACTGGAATTTTTTCCTTACAGATGTTATTAGGACAACTGGGAAACATGAAAAGGATCTTTTGATAATGTTATTGAATCATTGTTAATTTTCTGATTTTCATAATTGTACTGTAGACATGTAAGAGTGATGTTTTTTTTTCCAGAAAATAAAGATATCCTGAAGTATCTGGGGCAGAGGGATTCATATCTGTAACTACTTTTAAATTGTTCAAAAAGTATACATATGTATGGTAAGATGTTATCAAATATTAACAATTAGGAAGTCTGAGTGAAGGATAAACTTGAAATATTTCAAAATATAAAGTAATACACAGAAAGTTTGGCTGTCCTATTTTTATTCAAGGCAGAGGAAATTTATTGTCTTGTGGGACCTCTTCGAAGGCCCCAGAAAAGGCTCTTGTGCTGAAATGGTGTGCCATAACAAATTACCAAAATCTTGGTAACTTAAAACCAGAGAAATTTATTGTCTCACCGTCCTGGGGGCCAGAAGTCTGAAATCGAGGTGTTGGCAGGGCCACACTCCCTCTGGAGCCTCTCGGGGAGAACGCTTCCTGCCTCTCTGGCTGCCGGTGGATGTCAGCTTCCTCTGCGGCTGCATCCTTCCAGTCTCTGCCTCTCTCTTCACATCATTTTCTTCTCTGTGTCTGGGTCTTCTCTACTCTTAGAAAGATGCTTGTCAGTTGTTTTAGGGCCCACCAGAGTAATCCAGGATGATCTCATCTCGAGATCCTTAATTACATCTGCAAAGACTCTTTTCCCCAGATGATGTCATATTCACAAGTTTGGGGTTTAGGACACAGCTATATTTTTGGGGAGCCACTAGATGTGGTTACACATTTTTTTATAAAATTTGCAAAAAAAAAATGTTGTTTCAAATGCACTTGGTTAAGACTTATGTCTCTTCCATTTCAGTGTTTGTCATATTTTTTCATGTGTTAGGTGGCTTTGGAGTTGTAAGCAATTCAAGGATCTGATGGGAATTTGAGCTGGACATATATTTAATGTGAATCTAGGAGGATATATTTATGTATTTTGTCACTTTTTAAAAGTTTTTTTTAATAATTTTTTGATGTTTTAGTTTATTTTTGAGAGTGAGAGAGACAAAGGGCAAGTGGGGGAGGGGCAGAGAGGAGAGACACAGCACCCAAAGCAGGCTCCAGGCTCCAGAGCTGTCACTCGGTGGCTTAACCGAGTGAGCCACCCAGGAGCCCCCTTTTGTCACTTGTAAGTACAGTTAAGTTATTGCAAGCATCCAGGTGTAAGGATGGCTTGTGGGAATTCTTTTGTGCCCACTATAGTGACTCACATAGTGTCATGGTACCAAGGTGCAGGGCCATAAGTATGTCATATATGAATGTGTCCGAGAGCAACCAGCACTGGAAGTATGTAAGTCAAGTAAAAGAGGTGGAGTCTTAAATTTGCGAAACAAGAAGTTAATATGTGGAAACTCCTTCCAATCATTGTAGGCAAAAGATTTAGCTCTCATCAAGGCCTTGTCAAAAACAATTTTTTTTATTATCAGGAATATACTTAATAATGCAAAGTTCAGAATTATAAATGCACAATGTATATTTTTCAACATGGAAATTAAGCATTTACTTATCAGAATGCCTCTGTATTTAGAGCACCCAATTTTAGTAGTACTATATGTGAAGTTACCCATTTTATACTTTCCAACATATTAGGTCGTGTTAAGTCACATTAAGTAAATGTGTGCAGTATTAGAGTAATTTGATTACATATTATATAGCTCTATACGTGGCAAGTTTAAAACATGCATTTCATTTAATTTCAGGTTAATTTTTTTTCCAGATTTATTGATTCCAGCAAAATTCAAATATGATTGCCAGGAAGTATTCTAGTTGAAGCAAAAAATATAAATAAATAAATGTAAATTGAAACAAAGAAGAATAAAAGTTTCAAAATGCTAAAAACTCTTTTATTGTCTTACAGTAAGAATCCTGATGGTAAATAAAGGGGATTAAGGGCACACTTATCTTGATGAGCACTGAGAAATTAACAGAATTGTTGAATCATTATCCGGTACACCTGAAATTAATACAACACTGTACATTAATGAACTGAAATAAAAAAAATCCTGATGTTTGAAATCACAAAGATAAGGAAAAGAATCAGAAAAATCCTAGAAAATATGGAAAATGAATAACATTGAAAAGACAAATGATGAGAAACAGTAAATGCTTAAATAGGAACTTAAAACATTGATTTGAGGAATAACGAAAAAGCAATTTGTATAAACATTAGTGGCAAACTGGTTAATGAGTATTGTCAATATAAATAGCATTTAAGATTAGGAACTACACAGGAAAACGTGAACTTCCCTAAAATCATCAGCTCATTTATGAAATTATAAGCTTGACAGAGGTTTTCTCAAATTTTACAAAAATCCTAAACATTTATATGACATTAGAAATAAAGTGAAGCTATAAGATGTCTATCTATATTAATATTTAAAAAAATAAATTTTGATCAACTTTTCGAGAAGAGATGAAATTATCTTTCTCTTCTTTCTATGGAAACAATATTATAAAATTATCATCGTATAGGGGCGCCTGGGTGGCTCAGTCGGTTAAGCGGCGGACTTCGGCTCAGGTCATGATCTCGCGGTTCGTGAGTTCAAGCCCCGCGTCGGGCTCTGGGCTGACAGCTCAGAGCCTGGAGCCTGTTTCAGATTCTGTGTCTCCCTTTCTCTCTGCCCCTCCCCTGCTCATGCTCTGTCTCTCTCTGTCTCAAAAATAAATAAACGTTAAAAAAAAAAAGTTTAAAAAAAATTATCATCGTATAAAATGTCATTTAGAACCATATACAGCCAAAAATATAGAGAATAAAGAATAATTCAAAGACAGGTCAGACTAATCAATAGAACACATTAGCCCATCTTTTTGGATTTTGTAATATTTGTGATATTTGTCACTTTTTTAAGAATGTAAACTTAAGACTCTTTATTATGAATAAATACTGATTTTTGTATTGAATTTTTGTATTTCTATTATTTTTCTTAATGAGGCCTCCAAACTGTATATACCAGCCCAACTACTCTCAGGGGTATTGAATAGCCACTGACATTTGAAGACGTATAAATGTTAGCGATTCTGGTTTAACACATAAAGTTATCTTTATTTTATAGATGCAGGACTTAATCTCTCAAAAGAGCACTCATACAGTATGATTCTTTTTTTTTAATTTATTTTTTAATGTTTATTTTTGAGAGAGAGAGAGACAGAGAGAGAGAGAGAGAGACAACATGAGCAACGGAGGTGCAGAGAGAGAGAGGGAGACACAGAATCCAAAGCAGACTCCAGGCTTTGAGTTGTCAGCACAGACCACTTGATCATGACATGGCTCGAATTCACAGACCACAAGATCATGACATGGGCCAAAGTCAGCTGCTTAACTGACTGAACAACCCAGGAGCCCCCTGCACAGTATGATTCTTACACCATACTTTTTAAAATTAAAATGTTGTTCAGAAATTTCGATTTCTCTAATTGTAATTAATTGAAAATGTGCTCTCCAATCAAGCAATTAAAAAGTACTTGATGTTTGGGATGCACGGGAGACTTAGTTAAACGTCCAACTCTTCATTTCAGCTGGGGTCATGATCTCACGGTGGTGGGATTAAGCCCTGTGTCCAATCTGTGCTGGGCTTGGGGCCTGCTTGACATTCTCTCTCTCCCTCTCCCACTGTCCCTTCCCCAAGCATGCGCACAGGCACAGGCACGTGCTCTCCCTCTCTCTCAAAAAAAAAAAAAAAAAAAGTACTTGATTAAAAAAATTTTTTTTTTTCAACGTTTATTTATTTTTGGGACAGAGAGAGACAGAGCATGAACGGGGGAGGGGCAGAGAGAGAGGGAGACACAGAATCGGAAACAAGCTCCAAGCTCTGAGCCATCAGCCAAGAGCCTGATGCGGGGCTCGAACTCACAGACCGCGAGAGCGTGACCTGGCTGAAGTCGGACGCTTAACCGACTGTGCCACCCAGGCGCCCCTGTACTTGATTTTTTAAAATGAAACACCTACTTGTAAAAATACAAAAAACTTGACTTTGAATTATTTTTCCTAAATGACCATATGTATACATTTATATGTAGTTAAAATGTATATGAATTAAACAGTTTTGATTAAGAACCATATTTTCCAGCATAGTCTTAGCCTCAAAAATAAGATTTAATTTTTGGTTTGATTAAGAACAGGCCACAGGCTAAAGAATAAATGAGTAGCTTAATTATCACAAGTTTTTTTAATCCAAGTATTTTTTTAAAGATGGCAGTTTTAAATCTTGCCTAATAGCAAAAGCTTTGTATATAAAACAGTAAAAATTATGGGCAGGAGGTTATTCAAACCAACCTTACACCCTTCTTTCCTGCTCCTCTTTATTTTACATAACAGTTTGGATGCACTTAATGCTCCTAAATTGTACCCTTAAAAATGGTTAAAACAGTAAATTTCGGGTTATGGATATTTACCATAAAAATGCATGGTTAGTATGTAAATACTTCATTTTAAAAAGCTTAAGAGGTTTCTCCAAGTTTTTTATATGTTTGGAAAAATCTTTTCATAAGTCAGTATCAAAGATGGTGCCATGATCAACATGCTTTATGACATAAAATCCATCATCTTTTTGGTGGATATAAATCATAATCCTAGGAAAGCCAGTCAAAGAACCTCACTTTATGGCTGCCTCCTTATTCCTTCCTACTTGTAGCTATAGTAAATGGCAAGGTCTTTTTTGAAATCTTACTGTGTGTGATTTCATTCTCCCTAATGTTTTGCTCCCATTACTTCTGTTACATGGATGTCTGCTTGTATTTTTTTTTTTTTTTTTACTAACTGCAGCCTCTTTGTTGCATTCATATTCTCAAAAAGGGAGTCATATGATAACAGTTAGTCTCTTTCCAAATCGCAGCTTCTCTAGTTAGTAGAGTTCTTAGAATTTGCTGGGCCACATGTCTCCTTTGGGTCAGGAAATGATCTATTCACCATCCAAAATGCTTTGAGCAGGTTTCCAGGCACATTTGACACATGCTATATGATTGAGCATTAAACAACCATTTTGGAAGGTTAGTGTAGTAGTATACGTTGGATACACAGATACATTGCATGTACTGAACTTTTTTATCAGCCACATTAAAATTAAGGCTATCACTAGACACATGCTTAGGCACACATTGTGAAATAATGCACTAACTGAAATAGTCAATCAAAATCCGGTGGGTTGGAAGACAGAGCAGTCTATGATATTGGCTAATATCATATGGCTATGATATTAGATTAGATTCCTAATCCAACTAAAGGCTTGAAGAACGGTGGCAAATTGTGGCCTATCACATATTTGTGGGATCTCATCTGTCATAATGACTGTATCTTATTCTTAATATATTTCATCGCCATCAATTGGAGTCATACTTTATCTAAAATGACCAGATAATATCACCACTACCAAGACCCTGGACCATAGCCAGTCTTCTGGCGTTTCAGTGATCCTTGATGCAACCCAACACCACTGTGAACGGGATGTTGAAGCAGCTGTTACAGTAGAGCTGAAAGGGGGTATTTGCAATCATTGAGCAGAAAAAACACACAGCAAATTGTACAAAGCAAGTTCAAGTAATGCAATAATGCCTTGAACAAAACATAATCTTCTTGGGTAAGAGTTTGCTTGTAGAAGCTAAAGCAGAGTTGGAAATATAGTAGTCATTCCCCAATAAAAGTTCCTCCCTTGGTAAAATTAGAGAATTTGTTAATTTATGTATGTATACATTTGTGTCAAAAAGTACCCAACTCAGGATTTTAGCGCATGTGCTTTCTCAAAACACTCTTGTCGATTAAAGAAGAAAGAACTAAGCTTAGGAGTAGAAAAGGAAAGTAAATCAAGCAAGAGGGAGACCATTTTTCTTTCTTGGTTAAGGCTTGGAAAGATAAAGAATGTTAAAAGTAGGAAAACCTCATCCTTAGAAGAGGACTGAGTGAGCTGGGTCATGTACAAAATAAAGCTGATGGAGATGAACTGGGAAGATGAGGCATGAAAGCAGGGGGAGGGGTTGGCATGCAGATGTCAGCATCTATAAGTCATTAAATCAGAAAGGCGTTAAGCAAAAAATGTCTTCTGGATGTGAGATGGCAAATTTATTAAACACTGAATGGTGCTGGCTTTTCTCCTCCCCCTGATATACTAAAATAAATTCTGGCTTCATCTAGTCAGTTCCTCGCACCCCCACCCCCCATCCCCACTGATCTCCAAAAAAGGTCCTGTCTTGTTCCACTTGTCTTGGGGCTTTTGTGATGAACTATTAGACGAAGGAATGTGGACTGAATTTGAGTATAAAATGGTTTGAGGATTAAAACTTTCATGGAAGTTTTTCAGAGGAATTTTGAAAAGAGTAGCCCAGAATATGAGAGGAGCTGATGAGTGAGGAAAGAGTTCTAAATATTACATTAGAAATACGCCTCCCTCATGGACTTTAAGAAATACGTGTGAAGGACTTAAATTTTTAAAAATTATCTCTTTGGTTGCATTCTGATGATATCGTGGATCTGAGCCTGGACCTCATGGGCTATGACTCTAGAAACATCCAACAGCTGTGTATATGTCTTGTTAAGGCTGCAGCGAAGAGAAGGAGCCTCTATAGTGACTTAGGTGGTAAATCAAAAATAATAGTAGAGAACAAATTATTAATTGCTTTCATGAGTCAATATTGATCTTATCTTTAATGATAAGAGTTTATTTTCTGCTTTGTGTAGTGACCATAAAGGTGTAACAACTTTAATTGGTTAATTACTGACTTCAGTTATTCTATTCTATTTTTCTCAACTAAATTCTCCCCCACAGGAGTTTTCAAAGACATGACCTCTACAGTTAGGGAGCTACTCTTATAGTTTCAAACCTTTCATTTTTTATACGTTTTATTGCTTACCCAGCCATATAGCTTTGTCTCTCCTTCCACGCATAAATTTCAGATATACCATCAACAAACAAATAGACATGTATATAGATGTGCCTTCATGCCCCAGTCTCTCCCTTTCCCTCCACCACCATCTGTTTTTCTCTCTCTCTTACACACACACACTTCACTTATTTGTTGGCACAGCTAAAAAGGTGGAAATAAGAAAGGATTAATAATGCATGTCCCTTGGCCAAAGTCAAATAATTGATGACAGTTCTGTAAGCCTCATAATTTTAGCCATTATAAAAAGCCTCCTGTGGTTTAAAATATAGTTAGTGAAGGCCTAGGTGTCCTGGCAAGATGTGACTTGAATATTGCTGTAATCTGAGTTAAGTAAGTTTGACAAGACACCTAGCTATAGCTAAAGAGCCTAGCTTCCAATGCTCTATTTATGGCTACATGGATCTCAAATATATAAAGACGATAAATGCCATAAAATGCTGCCAGGGAACCACAGCATTGAGTTAGCATTGGCTGAGCCCTGCCAGAGAAGCAACCTTTTGGAGGAGCCTGATCAGGTTCGACCCAGAGTTATTTACAAATTCAATACATCTTTGTTGTATTGATGAATACATTTTACAAATTCATCAACATCTAGTTTACAAATGAGTGTAACAAGAGAAAGCGAGAATTTTTACCCAAGGAGCCAGGCTGAGGGTTGATGCATGGATAATTACCAAAGGAAAGTATCAGGAGTAAGAGAATTTGGGCTAAACTGACCTAGTAGGGCTGTTGGTGAAGGCAGACCAGGGTGATCAGACGTCACTTGAGGAGTGGGTATCAGAGGATAAGGAAACTGATTAGATACTGAAGTCACATGATCAGATATCAAGGATGGGGGATTCTGGCTAAAACAACTTAACAGAAATCTTGCTAAAATTGGACAATGCAGAGATGAACACAAAAACCCAAAAGTCAAGGATGCGTTGAAAAAGGGCTCAGAAGAGCCTGACTGACGTTTAGACAAGGGCAGAATCTTTCATCAGGATGAACTGGTTGGGTCGTCTGTATCTGCACCCATGTTCTGTGATTCAAGGGTTCAGAAAGGGTCAATATCAAGGGCAGCTTCAGAGCTTGCCCTTTCCATGGTCCCAGACATAATGTCAACCTCTATGAAGTTTTTTTTTAGCTTTTGATAATAGATATAAAATTTTACTCGTATTCTACCTCTAATATATTTATGAACATATAATTTGCTATTTTGAATTTTTGTTTCTTCAATCCTCTAATGAAACAGAACCTAACTGAAGATGGTGATTCTGATTGATTTTCACTATGAGAAGTACTAGGAAAACCTATTCCCCTCAAGTTTTTGTTTTTCTACAAGTGTAAACTAGTCAACTAAGATGAACTCTTTACTCTCCCTGACTATAGTCTTTCTTTACACTCAAATTCCTGCTTCTCCCTCGAAAGTCCTGTAGTAGCCTCCATCAGTAAGCCTCCCCGAGGAAACGCTACAAGTTCAGTTCAATTTTACTCTTCACACACCTTCAAAAATACAATCTTTCGCCTCAGCCTTATTCGTAATGAAAAATCACTTTCAGTAAGGGACATCTGGGTGGCTCAGTCAGTTGAGCGTCTGACTCTTGGTTTCAGCTCAGGTCATGATCTCACAGGTTCATGGGTTCCAGCTCCCCATGGGGCTCTGTCCTGACAGCACGGAACCTGCTTGGGATTCCCTCTCTCTGGTCCTCTTGCACTGGTGCTCTCTCCTCTCTCAAAATAAATGAATAAATACATTAAAAAATCCCTTTGAGGAGGATGATATTCTATCTTGAGAATAGGGACTAGTGGAATCACTTTAGACAGAGTTCTAGTTTTCCAGCCTTGGGCGGAGACACAGGACTGACCCCTGTAATGTGCTTGAAGTACCACTCCAGCACTGCCACAGCTTTGAAACCTTTGATGAGGAAGTGATAGAGTATCACAAATGCTCCTTTCCTTCCCTCCTAAGAGTACACAGTTCAAACCCTAGAGGCTTTAGTTTCTCCCAAAACACCACTTGTTGCACTGTGTGTTCCTTTGTCTAGCTAAACTAGAAGCATAATCTCTGATTCTTTGGTCATTTCTCTAAGAATGTGCGTGTGTCTGGCTTCCCTTCTGAAGGCCACTTCAGCTTTCCATCAGCCTTCTCATTTCCTTCTGTATGTGATATTTCTAGGAAGAAAAAGTAAATGCCACCATGACATTTAACTGTGACTCCCATACCTCCATCCATTAGGGAGCCATGCCACTCAGAGGTTCACAGTGTTATCTCACACTGAATTTTGCTGGCCCGCATCAGTATTCTCCAACTCTTGCAAGGATGCAAGGCCATGATATTCTACTTAAGTGGAGTGGGGCTGAAGTATGAGGGCTAAATCTGATGCATGTGTATCTTCCCTGCACCTCTTGTGTTGAGGCAAAGGCCTTCAGACTTTCTCTGCTGTGTTAGGACTCCCAAACACTGAGACTGAGACATTCCATAGATCTTATCTCCTCAAGTGAGCCAGGAATTACTCAGGCCTAAATTTCAGTCACCACTGAGTAAGAGACTGTCTTTTCTGTGATTAACATGGCGTTGATGAGTCACTTACGTATATCCTGTTTTCACTACCGTTGTTAAAACAGTTGCGCAGAAAAGAATATCTGGATCAGCACATTCTCCACTGTCTCCTTAAGAATCATTTCTTAATATTTTACATACCATCCTGTCTTCTCTGCAAAGATTATTACTAAACAAAGATAACTGAATGTAGGCTCAAAAAGTCCTAAAATGAGAATTAACATTCTTTACAAATTTTTTTTAGAGAAATTGAAAATCTCATGAAGTAACTCAATTTATATAAGAAATTTTGTTTTATCACATAGGCTAGGATTTGGTGCAGTTCCCTTGCAATCAACTTGCTAATGGACAAACATTCATAATAATTTAACTTGATCTATATTTATTTGAAATGGAATATAAAATTTTTGATAAATCACAATCAGAATAAATAAATAAATAAATAAATAAATCTGCATGCCAGCAATATTTTATTTCATTTACCAAGTTAACTCATTGGTAAATTTTTTAAGAACATACACGGAACAAAAAAAGGTAAATGCATGCCTACATGAATATCACTATGAGAAGTTATTAAAGTATTTTTAAGGGTGCTTTGCTAGAAAAAGATTATGCAGGATAGAATTTGTTATTAACTGCTCTATATTTGTAAGGATCGAGGCCCTGGCTAGCAAGGGATCACACAATCAGTTTAAGAAGGAGAGTAACTAGTCAAAAATTCCAGAAATCTAATGAGTGTCTATTCTTGACAGCCTCCTTCTATGTTATCTCTTTTTTCTACAGTAATCCTTATATTTTCTTAACAGATTCATCGAACTGGTGCCTTTTATGTATATATCTTTTGCATCGTGTAGCAATTATTTGTATTTTATAATAATTTCTCCTGAAAGATTTATTTTTATGTCACTAAAATTGACATATATACTTATTTTAAAAACAATTTTTAATTAGTTCCCTTATTTTAAAAACCATGACACAACTTATCTTGGTCTTTCTAGTTTCAAAAATATCACTTAAACTAATTATTTAATGGGGTGCCTGGGTGGCTCAATTGGTTAAGCAGCCAGCTTTGGCTCAGGTCATGATCTCATAGTTCGTGAGTTCGAGCCCCGTGTCAGGCTCTGTGCTGACAGCTCAGAGCCTGGAGCGTGCTTCGGATTCTCTGTCTCTCTCTGCCCCTCCCCACTCATGCTCTGTTTGTCTCTCTCTGAAAAATAAACATTAAAAAAATAATAATTATTTAATAAAACTGAAAACTTTTTGCTTCTTCTGACAAAAGAACAGATTTATTTCCCATGTACATCAAATAATGAAAACTGCACAAAAGCTAACAGCTGCAAAGCCATTAACTTTCTGCTTATGCCACACAAAACATACATTTTTAAAGAGGCAGACATATGTATATATAGGCATTTGTGAATTAAATGTCAAAGGAAGTTCTGTGCCAATCTATAGTCATCTCTTTCACCTCAGGGAAATCCATAGAAGTTAATGCATCAGGTTTTGTCAGTTATATATTTCTTTTAACCATAGTATGTTTGTAGTTACTAGAAAATATGTTCCTTTTTGTTAACGGTGGTATTTTTTAATTGATGTATAGTTTACATAGAATGCAAGTCATTCTTTCTGTATTTTGAAAAATGCACCACAATCAAGGTATAGTACAATTTCATTGATTCTCCCAAATTTACTTATGTCTCTTTTGTCATTATCCTTACTCCTACTCATTATCATACTCAGTCCCTGACAAACAAAACCCCTGACTGCATTGTTTCCCATCCTTATAGTTTGCCACTTTCACAAAGTCACACAAACAGAACTGGACACAATGTAACTCTTTGCGTTGGCTGAGCAAATTCTTTTTACTCAGCATAATGCATTTGAGATTCACCAGTGTTGCTGTGTGTATCAGCAGTGTGTTCCTTTGAATGGTTAAGTAGTATTCCACTGATGGATGTACAACTGAAGGTCATGTAACTTGTTCCAATTTTTGGCAATTAGATAAAACTGCTAAAAATAAAATTTTTATCTTATTCTTACTGTATTCTTAAATCCCATTTAAAGTGAGGATAAATTCATGGCAATGAATTACTTATGGAATGGTGTAACAATTTCATTCCTATCAAAGCATTAAATATATTTTGGGGGAGATATTTTCCAGACAAAGCAATGTATTACCTTGGATCAAGGTATAGGTAAGCATTTCTTTGTCATCTAGGAATTTTTTCCACTGAGGTTTAGGCCTAGAGTGTAATCCTCATCCATTTCGGACTCTGTTGTCCTCAGATTACGTGTATATAAATTACTAAAATGTGAAGTAGTGTATCTTCCTTTATCCTTGTATAATTTTTGCTTCAGTCAGTTGCTATCATTAGCATGTGTTAGTGTTCTAATTTATAGACATTTATCAAAATTAAGATCTTAAATTGTTCTCTGGGGAAATATCAGCTTACTATCCCTGCATCTATAGCTCTTCTCCCTGCAGCAAATTCATGATTAATCAAGCAAATGTTCTTAATAGCTGTCTGCCTTTGATAACTTAAGGATCCCCCCTACCTAAAGACACGGAATGAACTAGATGTCCTCTCATGTTCTTTTTGACTCTGTGCATACACTTATGTTCATATATTTATTCATCCATACTAAATTATATAAAACTGTGTGACATATTTTAGCCCCCGAAATTGTTATCCCATATAACTCTTTCTCTGTAGCAATAGAGAATATTTTACAATGGAATCAAGTGAATGACAGATTTTCAAGATGTTTCAATTAGAAAAGTCTTATGAACTCATTTATGCACAAATTGAGAATCCTTCATACGTATGTGTATGCATGTATGTTCAAATACCAGAAATATATATATACAATTGAGGTAGAAATAAAGATGATGTGAGAAAATCACATTTTACCATCTTAAAATGCCGTTACCATTTTAAAGCAATATTGTTTGCTAATCTAGCAAGCCATATTTATAACTATTCAATTGCTCTTTGATCTTATCCTTCTGTTCTTTCGGTTATTACATGTAATATTTCCTTTCTACCTCAGAACTTCTAAAGGATTCTAAGCAGCCTCTTTACACTAAAAAATTAATGCTGAGGAAATTAATGGGTTGAGTAATGAATGTCTTCTCTTTCTTTCCTCCTCAGAATGGAATGAGAACAGAAGGCACTAGAGATAATTTTCCATAGCAGTTTTAATTAACTTAAATATGGAACGAAATTAAAATATACAAAGAAAGCTAGAGCTGTGTTCTTCTCTTCTCCATTGTACCAGGTGACCACAGCTATACAACAACAGCAAAAATCTAGCATATCTTTCAACCATTTTCCCTTCCCAAACTGAGTTTGGAGAGGCAAGGATCAAATCTCTGTATTTCATAAATATTCCTAGTATACTGTCTTCTATACAACCATATTCAATAATCCGATAAATATGGGTTAAAATACCTCCTTGTAAATGTTTTCTGTAAATAATCCAAGAGTTTAATAAACGAATAATTGCTACTTGAATGACAAAGAGAAAACAAAAGCACCCCCCTCTTCTTCCATTCTTTGATTTCCAGGAAATTTACTGAAACACATATTCTCTATATGTGATATTCTTATACGTACATGTGGGCAATCCATTCATTATGGAGGAATGTGGGATGTGGTCAGTTATTTAGTAGGGACTGAAGGATGGAGCTTGGCATATGAGAAATCAACATAGAACAATCCTGCTAATATACCTCTATAACCACACGACTTAGTAAATTACAGAATGACTTTATGGGCAACACCAATATTGTGATATGGGTACTAGGAATTGGTTAAGGGTGTGGACTTTGCAGTCAAACTTCTTAGGCACCTGCCCTGCTCCACTCATTAGTAGCTAGGGATGTTGATGAGTTAGTTCCTCTAAACTTGGCTTTATCATTCTTGATTGCAGTGTCTACTTCATAGGATCATGAAGATTACATAAAGCGTTGCTTGCCAAATGCTTAGCAAAGTGCCTGGCACATAGTCAGTAGTCTATATATGTTAATGATATTATTTTCTGGGCCATTTCTTGCATTCACGGAACCAGAAAAAATATTTTCTTTGTATATTTCTGTTATGCTTTCATTTTCCAGGTACTGCAGTAAATTAAAAAAACAAACAAACAAATAAACAAAAACACTCAATATAGACCAAGATAAGAAAAACAGAAATGTAGCTATTCACAGACCAAGTAAGCCAAGGGAAATTATGACACTGAAGTAAATGTAATGGAAAATACTCTTTGGAACTGCCATGGATCTTGGAAAGTACTTAAAAGTAACAGCATCAGAGGAAGACAATCCAGAGAAGACTACCTTTGCAGCTTCTGGAGGACAAAAATAGCAATTTCAGGTGATCTAACCAATCTTTAAATTCTTTCTTGAGGGGTGCCAGGGTGGCTCAGTAAGTTGAGTGTCTGACTCTTGATTTCAGCTCAGCTCATGACGCCAGGGTCAAGGGATCAAGCCCTGCGTGGGGCTCCATGCTGAGCCTGGAGCCTGCTTGAGATTCTCTCTCTCTCTCTCTCTCTCTCTCTCTCTCTGCCTGTCTCTCTGCCCGTCTCCCCTGTGCATGTGCTCTCTTTGTCTAAAATAAGAAAAAAAGTTCTCTTTCTTGATATTACCACTACGAGGAGTGTGGAAATTTTTATAAAATATATGTATATATTTTTACTTCTGCCTGTAATAGCTGGTTGCTGTGACCCAGGGAAAGAGGCAGGAGAGGTGAAAAGATAATAGGAAAGGATGGAAGGGATGAGGAGAAAACTATTACCTTATATTATTGTAAGCTTATGATAGCATGTTCACTTTTTTAAAAGTGGACAAGATTAGAGCAAAAGATAAGGAAAAGAACCAGCATTTATGAATCAACTTATATGTGCTAAGCACTCAGCTAGGTGTCTTATTTATATGATTTTACTTAATCCTTTCATTAATTTCACAGGGATATTCCGTCAGAACAGGAAACAACTGTGGTAACAACTCTCAGTGCTTAAAACAGCAAGATTTTATTTCTTTATCTTTTTAATGCTTATTTATTTTTGAGAGAGAGACAGAACACGAGTGGGGGAGGGCAGAGAGAAAGAGAGAGACACAGAATCTGAAGCAGGCTCCAGGCTCTGAGCTGTCAGCACAGATGTGGGGCCCGAACTCACGAACCATGAGATCATGACCTGAGCTGAAGCCAGATGCTTAACTGACTGAGCCACCCAGGTTCCCCCCCCCGCCCCCCAAACAGCAAGATTTTAGATTTAACTAATTCTCAAAGGCAGCTCTTCTCCATGTGGTGGTTCAGACTTGCAACTCCATATCATATCCATACATATTTCCAAAATTGTCCCAGAAAAGAAATATACTTCTGTAAAGTCTCAGCATGTCAAACAATACTTTTTCCCAGAAGTGACATATTACTTCCCCTCATATTTCTTGGCCAAAGCAAGTTACAGCACCATGCATAATAACCTCAATGGGCGAGAGATTACAACTCCCTCTCGTGCCCCACAAAATTAGAGCCAGAAATTCTGGTGAGGAGCATTGATGTCTATCAAAAAAGAAGTCTTCTTATTTTGAAGATGAGGAATTTGAGGTTCAGAGAGATTAACAACATTGGCAAAATCACTCTGTTCTTATAATGGAGTATTAGAATGTAAGACTCTTAAATCTATATTCTTTCAACTGCATGATGTTGCTTCACATATATTCACATTCATATTTACATTAATATGACACACAGAACATATTTTCCACTTAAATCAATGTAGAAGTGAGCATTGTAAGTTATTAGATAGCCAGCTACATGCTAATTACTGCATCTATTATTATAAACTATAATCATGTACTTCGGAGTGAGTTATTTTTACCCACTGATAATGAAATAAAATAGTTTCAATTTTGCAGCGTTGGTATATTTTTTAGTTGTTTTGTTTTTTTGTTTTCTAAAGTATTTTAGCACTCATGTGTCCTGAAGAAACCTCTGTTGTGCACTTACAGCATAATAAAATCCATGGCACGCAGTTCAAAGAAAGTGCACCAATTAGGCTAAGAACATTTTCCAGATTCAAGGAAGCCTTCTCCACATTTGAGCATGGTCTATGGATCAGTGAAGATATTAGTTCAAAGGCACTAGTCAGTTTAGTAAAATAAGTACCTTGGTTACCCATTAAATTTGCCTTTGTAAATAAAGTACAGCGAGTTTCCCTTTGATCTAATGAAGATAGTTCAGCGTGCTATACATAGCACAGACATGAAACTAGACAAACCTGCTTTAAATGAAATATGCCACCGAGTGATATAAAGCTTTCAAACTCTTTTGAGCAGAAGCAGAAGTAATCCTGTAAGTAATGCCCTTTCTTTGCAATATTTTCTGAGGGCATTTGGCACTAATTTCAGGTTATTTTTGATAAATATGAATCAACAATAGGCACTGCATGGAAAATGTTACAAAACATTAGGCATAACTATGATCGGTGATTTATGATGGACTGCATGTATCTGTTTCCATTTCTTGAAAATTACATCTACCTCTCATATTATTTCATCAAGAATCCCTTGTCACTGTCCTCTCTGGCCAGAACATCAAATGTTTTAAATTTAATAAAAATGCCTCTATAACCTTATATTTTATTTTCCCCTGGCTGGTTGGTATGACTTGTCATTATTGATACAGGATGATGCATTTAAAAAATAGAAAATCGGAAAAGTTAGATTGTTGTATTTTCCATTTCAATGAGCCATTCCTAGTTTCTAGTGGAGTTCTGATGCACTTCCCTCTTCAAATGTCAAGTTTTACCCTAGTTTTTAACAAGCTGAGACCAAGATTTTTGCCAATATTTAGCTTATATTCTGAGAGCTGGCATTATAATAGAGGACTTGAACCCAAAGGAATAAATCCTTCCTGGAAGAATTTTCAGTAAAGGTCATAGATGAGGTGCAAAAAGAGGCCTGAATAGCGTGCAGTAAATGGCTCCCACTGGGATCCTTTTTTAATTTAATTTAATTTTTTATTTTTTTAAGAGATCTCTACAACTAATGTGGGGCTTGCACTCACAGCTCAGAGATCAAGAGTCATGAGCTCTACAGACTGAGCCAGCCAGGTTCCCCTCCCACTGACATTCTTGACACCTGTTTGGGAAGCTGACCCTGGTTGATGTATATATATATATATATATATATATATATATATATATATATGATAATTCCTACTCCTGCTTTGTGGCAGTCTGATTTTATAATCTTTTTAAAAACTTGTTGAAGATACCTTATTTTTTGAAACCCTAAATTATTTATAAGGTTTGGGCTTTCAGTATTTACACGACTGCATTTTTATTTGACAATTTGTAAATGTACCTATTTTTCAACTGAATCATTATCATAAACAATGTTTTCCAGTTTTTGTTCAGAAGTTATTTTCAAAAAATTGAAATCACATTCATATTTGACAATGTGTTTTTTGAAGATTAAAATGAATTTTCCTCTGTATTTTTTAGAGAAAAATTACATGTAGGCAAACACAGATTTGTATTTTTGTATCTTTAAGCCAGACATAGTAGGCGGAATAATAGCCACCCGAAGATGTTTCTGTCCTAATTCTTAGAACCTCTGAACATATTATCTTACATGAATAAAGAGACTTTGAAGATATGACTAATCTTAAAGACTTTGAAATGGGGAAATTAACCTAATCATAGGAGTCCTTAAAAGAACCCTCCCGGCGGAGGAGAGAATCAGAGGGAAGAATGGATAGAGAGATAGAAGGGGGCCGTAAGCCTACAAGTATGGATGGCCTCTAGAAGCTGTGAAAGACAAACACACCATCCCCTAGAGGCTCTGGAAAGGAAGCAGTCCCGCAAGCCTCTTGATTTGAACCTAGGGAGACCCGTGCTGGACTTACGAGCTTCAGAACTGTGATAAATGTGTGCCGTTTTAAGTCGCTTCATTTGTGGTAATTTGTTACAGCAGCAATAGAAAAATAATGCTGATTTTGGTACCAGCAGTAAGGTTTGAACCCATGCAGCACACAGGATACTAGGTACCACCTTTCCATTAATTAGAGAAAAATAAGTGCATAGAAATGCAATTGAATAACGAGTTCAAAACACAAAGCTACATATACAATTTCATTTAATAACTTCTTGTGTGCAGCAGTTCTGTTTCTTTCTGGTTTTCAATGAAAATAGCTTTATTGATTTTTCTAATTACATTCATAACATAAGAACATTAATGCCGGAAAAAAAAAAACCCTCAAACACAAACTAACCAAAACAATCTGAAATCTCATTATCTTGAGAAATCTTCCATTAACATTTTTATGATTGTCATTTCACACGTCTCTATTTTTATACATACATACACACGCATAAAATTTTACATAAATAGAATCATTACACTTGCCATTTTTATCATGGGTGAATTATTTTTTTCTCTGAAATGTATCACTTGTTTACAAACATATGAAGACACATAATTAATGTATATGTGGTAATAATAAACACCTGTGTCCTCACTACTCAGATTAAGGAATAGAACATTCATAGTCCTTAGAAAGGCCCTGTGCTCCTTCCCAATCGCATTTCCCTTCCTCTCTTCCCAGTAGGAACTTCACTTTTTACTTTTATACTAAGCTTCCCTTGCTGAAAAAATAGATGCAGCAACTGTGTATTCATTCTTAAGCAATTATTTGTTAGTTTTGAAAAACTGAGCAGCAAACCAGACGTATCCGTAAAAAGAAATCAATTACTGCCATTAAGTGAAGGTTCCCGGGAGGATGTAAACAGAAGAGCATCTCTCCATCTCACAGAGTAGTGTTAGCTCCACAGAATCTATTATGACTTTCCCGGGGACTGGGTCATCCTTCATGAATTTGGAACAGAGAGAATTAAGATTGAGGAATAATGGATCATGGCAGAGACATGCAAAGAGTGTTTAGAAAGGCAGAATAGCTTCCAGGCCCATGGAACTTGACATCAACCTGATTTAATACGTTAACAGAATTTTAAAAACACACACACACACACACACACACACGCATACCACACCTACTCGCAAATGAGAAAAAGGATTGATCTGCAATGGAAGCAGAGGGAGATGAGAATTCCAGGAGCAGATCCTGGCAGTGCCTTTCTTGCCTCCAACAGGGGCTGAAGCGGTCCTGGTCCACGTATGCAAACAACCCTTTCCTGGCACTGTGGCAGATCAGATCTCTCCTTCCTGCGGAGATGGTTATCACCAAGGCTCAGGGAGCATTCATTCATTCCCCAGTCTTTATGTGGAAGGATTCTCTAAGGGAAACACTCCTGGCCTCTCTTTCCCCAGTTTACCCCTTTTGGCAGAAGAGATGTCTTATCTAATAAGTGAAATGTGGAAGAGAGAGATGGCACTCTCTCAATCTCTCCCCTCTTTGGAAACCAGTCTTCCCACAGGATGCATGCATTTTGGTCTCTCTCCTTCCCTGTAGTCAGGGGTCTGTCTATAAGGGTGACTGGGATTGAGCAGTTGTACTTGTGACAAAGTCAGTCGGTCTAATTCAGTGAAGAAATAGCGCCAAGTGCACTTCGTTGTGTAGCTAAAGCTGTGTCTCTAGCCTTCATTAGTAATAAAGCTGACATTTTGAGCTGTATCTGCTTGACTCCATATTTGCTTTTTAGTTAGTACCAAACTTCTGGGGCAGGAAAGGATGCTATCTATTATGCTCCTTCAAACCCTGGTAGGTAGAGATTATGTCATGCTGAAGTTGTTAATTATCCAAGTCATATTTTTAATTTCTCTTATTCTGATTCATACTCACCAGGCAATCTTCAGGTAATAACTCACCTCTTTATGAGCCTCGATTAAAGGAAGATAATGTGTGCACCAGAAGATATTAAGTGCCTGGCTTCCTTACCAGTCCTACTTCTCCTTGTAATTAACACATTGGCATTTTGTTTTGATAATTTATTTTTGTGAGCCTGGTTAGTGTGCATCTGCCCTTAAAAGATGGGTCTGTCAACAGAGTGATGTTAGAAGTTGTGAGCAAAATTGTCAGACAAAGCTCCAAGACATTTCAGAATTCAATCCAATACGGTTTTAATACCAGGAAGAGTTGGGTAGTTTGATTAGTGTGAGAAAATTCAGGACCTCCTTACATTCAAATGTCTGTATACCTAGAGGTGAATATATTTACTTGTCTTAAGAACTAAGGAAAGCAAAATCCAATTAAGAGGCATGGCCACCTGGGTAGGACTCTAACCTGACTTGAAAATTAGATAATGATGTGATTCATTTCTAATGGTTATGAGCCCCATGAAGTTTCCTTCTTTCACTTAAAGTCCTTATTATTGTCAGCTATATTCTAAAGGGTTCAGTATGTTCCATCCCTGTCAAAGACAGGATCCAGTCTTATCAGGGGACTGGTCTCAATTCATTGAGAAGCTAAGAAGGCAGTTTCAAAAGTTGTATAGTGATATAACCCCTAAAATTTTGTGAGATGGTATATGTTTCCTCCGTGGAAAAGAATGTTACACATCTAGGAAGATTTAGAATTAATTGTAGAAATGTTTTAGAGATCCAGAAGCTATTATTAATCTTTTTACATTAATTAATGTATGCATACTTGCTTTATTAAATATTTGTAAAGTAGGGGCACCAGGGTGGCTCAGTTGGTTAAGTGGTAGACTCTTGATTTTGGCTCAGGTCATGATCTCATGGGTTCATGAGTTCCAGCTCTGCATTTGGTTCCTTGCACTGACAGTGTGGAGACTTCTTGGGATTCTCTCTCTCTCTCTCTCTCTCTCTCTCTTTCTCTTTCTCGAATTCTTTCTGCCCCTCCCATGCAATACTGTCTCAAAACAAATAAACTTTTAAAAAATCTGTAATGGGGGCACCTGGGTGGCTCAGTCGGTTAAGCATCCAACTTCGGCTCGGGTCATGATCTCACGGTTTGTGAGTTCGAGCCCCGCGTCGGGCTCTGTGCTGACAGCACAGAGCGTGGAGCCTGCTTCAGATTCTGTGTCTCCCTCTCTCTGACTCTCCCCTGTTCATGCTCTGTCTCTCCCTGTCTCAAAAATAAATAAAACATTAAAAAAAATCTGTAATGTATAGGATACTTTTACACCATTTTAAAATGGCTAATTAAAAACTGATTTGTAAATGTGCATCTAGACTGAATATAATTAATTTCATATACAGTATTTGAGCATTTAAGAGAACTTAAAGGAAACCATTTTCAAAGTTTTATTTGTTAATTTTCTAAGTATTGCTTAAATACTTGAAAAGTGTGTTAGATAATTTATGTATGCGTTGAAAGAATTTGAGTGTGTTAAACGTATTAATGCAGTTTACAATGTTAAAAGTAGTTTAATTAACAAGGTTTATAACCCTTTTTAGATAGTAATTAAAGGCCTCTTTTAAAGTGTGAAAATTTGCTAGCCCTGTACATGGGATAATAAGGTTTACAAAGTGAACTGACAACTGTAAAGAAGAACTAATCTTTTTTTTCCTTATAATGATAATAAATTGAATATTTAAAAAACTAACAACCTATTAATGATTTTTTTCCCCATGTAAAAACCAGTCTGGAGGAACAAAAACTCTCATTTAATAGAAATAACTTCTAGTATCAGACACAAATCAACCTCCTGATATCAAAAAGTTAAAGCCAGTGCCTCAGTTAGGCCATGGTAAATTCACTAGAGAAGGCCAACCTCAGATGTCCCTTTGGGAGATGGGCAACTGACCTCTCCCATACGGCATTCTGACCACATTATTGGTAATTCCTTTCCTTTTTTGAAACTTCAACAACTTTTGTAGTGCTTTATTAAAGTGAGTTATTTCTTTAGAATAATGAATATCTTTTTATTTATTTTTAATTTTTTAAATGTTTTATTTATTTTTGAGAGAGGGAACACAAGCAGGGGAAGGGCAGAGAGACAGGGGGACAAAGGATCCAAAGTGGGCTCCACGTTGACAGCAGTGGCCCAATGTGGGGCTCAAGCCCGCAAACCGTGAAATCATGACCTGAGCCAAAGTCAGATGCTCAACCAACTGAGCCACCCAGATGCCCCTAGAATATGAGTATTTAAAATACAATGTATCATTGAGATTAAAGCACACACTTTAAAGTAATCACAGGTTCTTGTGGTTCTCAAGCAAGTCAGCTCTGATAATAAGGAAGATAGGCTTGTAATTTTAGTAATAGAATTTACCTAACTTCTTAATGGTTTTTCATGACTTTTCACCTCAAAAAAGCTTTTGTTCTCTCTCCAGGTCCTCTCGTGATGCATGAATAGATCACTAGTTTTTAATGGAAAGAGGGTTTGGGAACCAGACAAATCTTGGTTTGAAATCAGTTAAGCCTTCCACTAGTTCTGAAAACTTGAGCAGATATTCAACCTCTAAGTTCTCATCTGTCCATTGGGAATAGTAATACCTACCTTAGAGGATTGTCGTGAAGCTTAGAGACATTACATGGGAAGAGTTGGCACACAACTGGCCCTCACTGAGTAAGACATGATTCTTATGGGTAGTGTGAAGTCAGGGTATGAATGTATTATTAGGTGAGAAAGGGTTAATTTCTGCAGTGGGTTGAGTGTGTGTGTGTGTGTGTCCACAGAGGACCAGCTGCCTCAAAAACATGCTGCTGCAGTGAATCATGGCTGGCTGCCAGAGGCTCCAAAGACCCTTGTACAATGTTAGGCAATGATCTTCTTAGTGTAAATGATACCCTGCAGGAACTCTAACTTCAGACTTCATGGGGTTGAAACTCTGGCCTCATACAATCTCCCAGAGATCACATATCCTATATCCATTGGAGTGAGAAGAATCCCTAGGCCCAACAATTACCATACACTAGATTTGGGGCTGCCTACTTAAGTCCTTAAGGTCTCCTTCATTCACCAGCCAAATACCCTGGTGTTAGTTTTGTTCATCTAACCAATGGATGCTTGAGTTCTTCTTCTTCTTCTTCTTTTTTTAACCATGAATATTTGCTGCAAAATATGAGACTTTGAAACTCTTGTGGAAACTAAAAAATGGTTGTTGTCTACATACTATTGTGGTTGATAAAATTCTGAAAGTGTCATTTTATATCAGGCACCAACGCTAAACAACATTAAAAGAATCAAATACAATGATCTAGGATTCAGAGAGAGAGAGCTTGCAAAGATGTTGACAATACTTGGATAGCAAAAAGTGAGACTTTTTTAGAGAGCTGTATGAAAGGGAAACAATCCCCTCTATTTCAGCCTTTGCTGAAATTCATTATTCTTCAATGAAGTCTTTGTGCATCTAAAGACACCTTCTAAATGGAATAACAGAGATGAGATCTAGTGAATTACAGAAGAAAACTGAGGACCAACTCCGTGAACTAGAGAACATTGAAATTAAATACTTTGCCATCATCTGTATACACTTTGTTGATATTTTCTCTTTGGTGTGCTAAGAGCCAAAATTTTCCAACTGATAAACTGTATCCTTAAACCCTTCCCAGTCTGGTCGAGAGGAAACTGAATCTTTTAGGCATTGAAATATATGTTGATTGACTAACTTTAAATTGCCTTCAAGAGTTAATTATCATGTAGATTTTGATTGGGTGAAACTATTTTTATTATACTATTTTAAAGATGTTCATTAATTTCATTTGAAAAAAAATGTTGATAAAATCCCTACAGACAATTTTTAGACACTGAGGAGATGAACGAGAGAGACTGCCTTTAAGGAGGTTACAATCTAGTGGAGAACATAGACTAACAGGTAATTACGACACACAAGTAATGTGTTAAAAGAAGTTTCACAGGCTGTTATGGAAGCGTCAATGAGGGGCACTTAATTCAGCCTGGAGCTGTCAACAAGTTCAGTTTTAGGTGTATGTTGTTGAAAATGCCAGAGTTGTCAATAGAAGATGGATGTACGATGTTGCAGCTTTGGACAAGTAAAGGTTATAGGTGGAACTCTTGGGACCATTCACAATTATAAAAACAATCAAAGGGCTCTAAGAAGCACTTGTATGTAAACGCTATGCTATTCCTTATGATTACTTCCAAGTGTACGTGAATATGCCTTTCACCTGTAAGTATTTAGAATGGCTTAAGAATTAAAAGAGAAAGACATTTGATGATAGATTTGGTCAGGAAAATGCAGGAAGGAAGCAAAGTCTTAAAAAATTATAATTTCTCATTTCAATTGCAAAGAATCTTTTGACCAATCTGTACAATACAATTTATAAAATTAATAAAAATTAATGAAGTCATAAAAGTATGAAAGTAATGAAAATTTGGTCACAAAGTTCATATAAACAGGTCAGATGTTTCAGTTTAATTTAGTTTACTTAAAATCTATATTTTAGTTATATCCAGACCTATTTAAAGCTTTATGGTGATTTTCTGATTATAACAGGTATATGTTATTAGTAGGAAATTTGGGACAATGTAGAAATAGAAAATCATGAAGAAAATTAAGTAATCACAATTTCACCTCTCTGTTACTCCCTTCTTAACATCTCTTAACGTTTTGATATTTTCTACAATATATGTATACACACACACACACACACACACACAGACACACACACATGTGACTTTCCTGGTCCGTTTTAATTTGGGAGCCATAAAAAGGAGTCACTACTCCTTTAAATACAGAGTAACAGTATAACTTAGTAAAAAGAACCCAAATTTGAACTAGCTAGATCCAATTTGTAGTTATATGAAATTGAATAAATTGTTGAACCTTGAGCTGGTTCACCTGGCTTAAAATTCTAATGCTATCTTTCACTGCCATGTAAACTTGGGCAAATTTATTTACCATCAGAGACTTCAGTTTTCTTATTTGTAACAATAGGACAAGAATTCCTACTGTTTATGGAGAATGAATTGAGAGCAAATATTAATGTGACAAAGGCTGACAAAGCAGTTCAGTTGAGAGCTTGCCATTTTCTTGACTAGTTTGTTGGCGATGGAGACAGAGAATAAGATGGATTTGAGGTATATTTTGCAATAGAATTAATAGAACTTTCCATCAGAGTGAATTCAATATAGGGATAAGAGAGAAATTTGAATCAAGGATAAAATTTAGGTCTCTGGTTGAAAAATGAATGAATGGTGATTCCACTAATACTTATTGAGAAGTGGTATGGTGTTCCATCACTGGGAGCTCCCTTTCGCACACATGAAGCTTGAGATATTCTGCAGCTGGTTGAATACTGGCATCTGGAGTTCCCAGTAGAGACCTGGGCTAGGGAGGTACTTTTAGGTGTCATCAAGGTATAAATGTAATTTAAAGCTTGAGAACTAATTGAGATTGTATATGAGAAGGGAGAGACTGTGGAGGGCAACAAAAGGCAGAGAAATAACTAGAAGGGACAGAATGGCTCAGGAAATGCAGCTGCTTCTCATTCCATCATCTCCCAGTGCCCTGCAGGGAGAAAGAGCTCTTGAAATGAATCCCACTGTCTCTTTCTCGGGTTAATTTGGCTGGGTAGGGAGGGGACAGTAAAGACATATATGAAAGTCTTAAATAGAAGCAGCTGTTGACTTTTCTGGGTAGTAATTTGATGACTATTTATTTAGCTTCAGTGAAATAATTTTGTTGGGTAGATAAAACAGTTTAAAATATTCTTATGCTGATTGTATATACCTATATGTCTTACCAATTTTTTTTAATTGCACCAGTAGATTTACAGCAGGACATTCAGATGTTTTTAAGGTGCAAAAAACTTAGATATGCCATATGTTAAGTTTGAGTTAGCTGAATGACAACATTTTTGCTAAAATTCTAAAGTACTACTTATCTGTTAATGAATGCTCATTTTTAGTTTTGCCTTCCACATTGTAATTACATAAAATGAAAATATATTGGCAATTTACAAATACTGTGTTGGTGATAGTAAGTGATTTTGGGTTCATATTTAATGAAAACTAGTAATTTAATAAGCCAAAGAGAGTTTAAAATTATTATTTTATGAACTAAGAAACTTTTCTTCATTGAACTTGTAAAATTGGGGACTTTTTCCTCCCCCTTTCTTTTTTTTCCCCTGAGGAATGAAAGAGATGAAAATCTAAAGCATCCCTGTTATGGTTCACACCGAAGTTATTCAGGTAAAAAACAAGTTCAGCAAGTTTTAAAGAAAAGACCTGTTAGTTAAGTAGAAGGCAAATATTTTCATTAGTGCTGAGCGGAAAAGAGAAAGTTTCATGTGACACGTTCAATGTTCCATCACTTCTCACCTGAAGCCCTTTTAACTCTGAGAAAAGGCAGAAAACAAAATAATGAAGTTGAAACGAGGAGAGTTTACGTCAGCAAAATATTTTCTTCTCACAAAATGCAGAAAGAAGAGATGGTGCTCTTTTATTTAGCAATTCTGTAGTTTTTCACGTGAAATAGAAACACACAATTATTTTGGATATGTCTTTGACTAGCATGGAACAATTAAAGATAATAACTAAAAAGAAGATGTTAAATGTAGGAAGGAAGATTGGGAAAGGAAGGACATTCTTATAGCCCACTGTGTGTGTGTGTGTGTGTGTGTGTGTGTGGTGAAGATCCAGACAACATTTTATCTCACGAACCTCATCTCACACCAATGTGGTGCCCCGAAGGTTTCATTTACCTCCTGGAAGAGATGTGAAGTCTGGACATGCCAGCGCTGAAATAAGACTTTTGGGATGAGCCTCTAGAGCAGAGAGGGATTTCTCTCAACAGTGGTCCTAGTCCTGGGGAGCTCAATTTGAAAAAGAGAAAAGTAAAGGTGTTTCATTTTAGACCTGCGAATGTAATTATTAGTGAGAAGAGTTGATTTCTTTTGGTTGTGGTACCCACAACCCAGCTCCAAAGGAAGCTTGCCCCACAAAGATAAATCAAGAACTCGCATAAAAAATTTGTACAGGAAAAACCTGGGGTCCCAAACAACTGTGATCATGAACCTATTAAAAGATCTGTTATGCTGGCTGGAGAAAGACTAGCTCACTCCTCCACATACATATCCTTTTCCTCCTTCACCCAAGAGGGGAGTGGAAAAGACTGTGGGAAGAAAGGAGACACAATGGCAATGCAGTCATGCCATGATTTGCCTACATCTCTAGGGTAGAAATGGGTACTGAAATGGAGATCAACATTGGCAATGGAAGTTGAGCCACTGTATTGGCACCTGTGTCTGTAGAATAAAGTTCTAATGATATCCACAGACTGGGTGAAATAGGCCGGACCATTTCAAAGGAGAGAAGGGTATACAAGCTTACAGTTTAAAAACACAGTAAAAAAAACAAAACAAAACAAAACAAAACAAAAAACCCTATGGTAATTATATTACTCCTTCCCCCTGAAAACTTAATTCTCTCATTAGACAAAAACTGGCAACACACATTCCATTCAGAGGTTATATATAAAATATCGAATACCATTATGGTTCAGATACAAACAAAGTAGCATGGATGTTCTTTATAGCCTTGGGACAGAACCTAGAGAGCACATGCTTCCCCAACCTTAATGCTGTATTTTCTAGGCAGAGCAAAGATAATGAGAGGGTGGACAGGGTGGTTGGGGAGTCAAAGGCTCAGAGCTGCAGCTATTTACCAAGTAGTTCAGAGCTTTTAATATGTTAATGACCGGTATGGCCATATCAATGCTTTCCAGATGAATATAAGCTGATGAAATTAAATAACGGTTCTCAAAAGCTTCTCTCCTCTTAAAAACTTGAACCAATGGTATACAGCATATTTTTTGTTTTATTTCAGTGAATGAATCTGAGCATGCTTTCTTAATTATTCATCAAGTATTTATTCTAGTAAACATCAATTTTGATGATAGAAAAGATTTTAGAGCCACTTATTCTGAAACTTTCCTTATACATCAGATCTATAATCAAAGCTGAATATTACCAGATGGCTTTTATAGGCCCAAATCAAGATTTCACTCATGTACTGAAACGTTTTAATGTATACATGCATTTGAAATATCTCAGGACCATTACACATAAAGATTTGGGAAGAACTCATTTAGCACAGTCTTTCCAAGCATGGTTTTTAAAAATTTAATCAGCATAGTAAACAAGCTTTACTGATCATAAATTATAAAAGAAATTACTAGTAGGAAAGATGATTTTCTTTCTTCCATTGATACAAATAGGGGAAGAAAATGACTTGGATACAACTCAATCCTGCCAGCATGTCTAGATGGAGTGCTGCCTTGCCTATCCACAAAAAGGCATGCACATTAGGTTGCTTTCCATCACTGAACTGAAGTTTGTTCCTATCATCTTAGGAGCTCTCTGTTGATTAAGGGGGCAGCAAAAACTTGTGATCCTAAGAATCAAGACTGACTTGGTCCATTTAAGTGGCTGAAAGTTTCCTTGGTTATGGAAGAAATGGAAAAATGTTATTAGGGAACTTGGAGAATTTTCTTTTTTGGAGAATCATAGGCAGAATGTAGTCTTCTCTTCCTGTGCTTTTTCCCAGAGAAAGAAGGATTTTTTTTTTTAAATCCATTGCCAAGTAGAAGTGGATAGATAGATAGATAGATAGATAGATGATAGGTAGGTAGGTAGATAGATAGATATATAGATAGATAGATAGATAGATAGACAGACAGGTAATTTTTAAAAATCACAATGTGATCACCAATGAGTGATGAGTTCAGTCTTTGCCTTCTTGCTTCTATTTCAGCCACCTCGGTAACCCTTCCTTTTCTGGTTCATCCTTCCTTCTTTATTTCAGTCTTCTCCTTCCCTCCCCTTTCCTGGTGTTCCTTCCTTTGTCAAAATCTCTCTTCCATCTTATCCCTTCCCTTTCCTGCTTTCTCCCCCACCTCATTCTTTCTGCTCCAACTCTAGCCACACAATGCTTCCTTAATCCTTCCCCTCCTCCTGTAGCCCTTCAGCACAAATAACCAAGCACAATGTTGGAAATTTGTCTGAGGAAGTTTTGTGGAGAGTACAAGAAACATTTTATGATGTGGATATTGTAAAAAGTTTAAAGTGGTAGGGTATTCAGCTTTTGTGTAGTTAAGATCCTTGGAACAAAGTATATAAAAAGGATACAGATTAAACTAAATGTGCCTTAGTGCTGCTAACTAATTAAACTAAGTGAATACTCATGATTTGTTTTATCATTTTTGCATTAAGAAAATTTCTCAAATGGAGGATAATTACAGCAAGAGCCTAATTAGATGCTAACAGACCATACTCTTCTGTTCTGATGCATTAATGATTTCTTTTGTGTTATAATTGTTGCATTCATCAGGGCGAGTGAAGTGTTTCTTTTTCAGTATTCATGTAGAGGATGCCTGGTGCAAAGTGGGGAGTCTGACTTCAGAACAAGCCAGTTATATGAAATGAGTTTGATATTTCTAGTCCAAATCACTGCAGTTTTATTATCTGCATTGCAAAAATTTCTAAAACACTTGGCACTACTGTTAGTTTTAGCAGAAAACATGTCTTTTGAAAACCACCTTTCCCCCCATTCTATTCAATTGAGAATCTCAACTGTACTTGTACTGAGCTATCACTGATTACTAATGTACTAATTATTTTGTGATGACTGTCAAGTCATAAAAATCATATCACATTGTCATTTTTATCCTATACATGAAAGAATGGTAGGTTAAATGCATCATGATTTATGGTCTTGAATCTGAATTAACAGAGGAAATTAGTAGCTACCAATTAACACAGATTTATAAAGTACAATTACGTCTACTATGAATGTCCAATGAACAAAACGTTACAGGACTAAGTATGAATGTGGATACATAATACAACTGTATGGTTCAATCACAGCCATCTTCCAAGTTGAAAGACAAAATAAGAATAAGAAAAAAAGCAAATTTAACACCCATAAAGCCTAAATACACCTAGAGGAGACGTATTTGGTTTATATAACACAAAGACTGTTTCTAAAGATCTCTTACAAACAGGAGATTGTTTTTGTTTTTTTTTTAACCAAAAATAGTATGTAAACTAATATCGTAAACCTAACTTTGAACCTTAACAACTAGGATGCAATTTGTCATAATAATATCAAATTATGCAACAATTGCTGTCAATAGAATTGAGGGACATCCACCCATATCAGCACTTAGTGTTTAGGTTTAAGAAAGGGATGTAAGGTCATGAATGTTTTGCCTCTAAAAAATTTACTATGGGTAGTAACTTTTGTCAGAAGTAGGAAGGACAGAAATGTGGTTGAACTGTTCAAAGTTGGAACTATGACATTAAAATTAACTAGGTTAAATTTTTTCTTATCTCTCTAGATGGAGAACCATTAAACAACTCTAAGTTTCCTGGCTCAGGAAGAATCTGGATTTGAACCTCAGTCTTCTACTTCCCAGTTCAGTGGTCATTTCACCCACTACATAAGTGTGTAGTAAGCTCAGATACAAAATTAGACTCAGAAATATTGTAATCTGCTAAAAGTAAAATTCCCTTCACATATTTTCCCAGAGTCTTTTTTTTCCCCCAAAAGTTAATGTAGTAGTACTTTCATGACCAGAAGCCACTGATCTTAGAACCTTAACTGTACAGAACACAGATGAGTAAAAACATGAAAATACACAACCATACATACGATGCTTGCATTAAATCCTCATGCAAACACAGACATCACAAAATCCTTACACTTAAGCTCTCAGGGACTTTTCTAGAGTCTCATTGGAGTATATTTCCTCTGATTCTGAGTTCAGTTGCATTATTTTGGTTCTTCTGATTTTCTGCCCAGAGTAAATTAGAAAATTTGTTCCTTTGCTTTTGGTAAGAAAGAGAGCAGGGGATGGGCGGGGGGGAGGGAGGGCTATGCAGCTTGTTGCAGGCACACATTGACTAGCAAAAAATAACAAACGAACCAGCAAAAACCAGTCTGACAGTGAGGCGACAGGAAGTTATGTTACAAACTCACCTAGCAGAGAAGCTAATAACCTGCTTATTTACATAAGCTGTGACATCAGCGCTGAGGACACTTTAGTGCATTCACTGTTAAAAGTCAAAGGTGTTTAGGCAAAACAAATACAGACACAAAAACCATAGCAATCCCTACAGGCCAGTATAGGAAAGGGCTGAGACAGTGCCCCAGCTCTTGGACTTGAGGTACATGTCTGAAGGGTCAGGCAGGAAACTTGCTTCCTGCTGGTTTTTGTAACTAAGAAGCTCCAACATCTTGTGTGTGTGTGTGTGTGTGTGTGTGTGTCTAAGTATGGAGGGTGGTGAGGTGGGGCTGATGGTGCACAACATCAAGAAAACCCCAAGTTAAGCAGGATGTAACACTGTGATGGTTTAAGGGTCCGATCCCAACAGGTCCCAGAAAAGTAAGAAAGCAAATGAAACATAGGGAGCAAGATCTAGCCTCTGGAAGGAGAGGTTAAGAAGAGTACTAAGGCCTAACCAAGAAGATGGGGTTTGGGGAAGGATTTCTGATTCTAAATATAATTCTAAATTGCAATGTCAGGTAGGAAACGCAGAAGCCAGAACCCGTAGTTAGTACTGGAGCAATAGAGCCAATAAGGATAGGCTGCAACTGGGGGACAGAGGGACTCTTGGAAGTCCTGGCAGCAAATAGGCTCTCCTGTCTTGTTACGGCATCTGGATCGCAATATCAGGGTTGTCTCTGCACCAGACTTGGGTTGAGCCTACAGAAGAGGGGCATCAGGCATATAGCGAGCATCTGCTAAAGAAGATAGGAGTTGGCATCATTGTCTTTGATGAGGCAGATGGGGAATTCTCTTCTCCCTCTCTCCTTCCCCCCTTCCCTCACTCCTTCCTACCTTCCTTCCTTCCTTCCTTCCTTCCTTCCTTCCTTCCTTCTTTCCTTCCCTCCTCCCTTTCTTTCTTTCTCTTCCTTTTTCTATTTTATATAATTATTACTTTATCACCTATAGTCATTTTTTGTAGCCCATTATAGCCTTGATCTTACCCACCTCCTTTGTGCTGTCATTGACCAGTATATTACAATTATATGACATTCTGTGTGTTCTAGGCCCAACAATACACTTTACACACATATAATTATACATACTGAATGGTTTTATATATATACATACATACATATAACTGTTTATATAAAATGCTCTTATAAATATAAATTGTGTTATTGGGTCTAGCACATACAGCAACATTGGGTTATTTTTTATAATTTGGATCTTTTTACTCATATTATCTATGTGATGTGATACCGCCATCATGCCTTCCTTTTCTTCTTCAGTCATGCTTTCTTCGGTGCTGTGAACATATTTATAAGGTCTACTTTGAACTCTTTTTCTGTGAGATCCGGCTTCAGGTCACTGTCAGGCAGCTGCTGTTGTCTGCTTTTTTTTCTGGTATGTGAGTCATACCTTCCGGTTTCTTTTCAGGCCTCAATTTTTTTGGTCGGAAACCAGACATTTTAGATAATATATTGGAGCAACTCTAGGTACCGGCTGCTCCGTCCCACTTTGGGGCATGTTATTGTTATTCGGTTGTTTATTTGTTTAGTGATCGGCTGGATTATTTTGGTGAAATCCCATTTCCCCCACTTGGTGTTAAGCCTCCGATATTATTCCTCAAGGAGGCACAGTGTGGGGTGTGCCACAGCCACCCTGGGGTGACTGTGGCACTGGTAGAGTTCTCTTCTACTCTTTCCCTGACCGCAGCCAGCTGGTAAATTCCACTAAGTGCCTGCCAGTTCTGGTATTGTTTTCAACAATGTCCCTGGGCATATATTCCTCTACAAAGTCATCCAACCAAAATGTGATTTCTTGAAAGGAATAGTTTCTGAGGTCAGTGTTTGATATTTGTTCCGATCCCAAAATGACTCCCCAAAACTGTCATCATCGTGGGTTCTCTTCTGAAAACTAGCTGTCCACAGTCCACTGTATCTTCATTAGATCCATGAATCTCTTCACACTTGCCTCACACCAGAATGTCACTCAGGGAGAGAATTGTGTGAAAGCTGAGACGTCTGGGGCATAGTTTCAAAGTCGAGTGTAAAACAAAATAGATAGCTTTCTCGTCTGCATGAGAAGTTACCAGGAATTTGAGGCTGGAGTATAAGCAGTGAGAGAGAAGAACAGGTAAGAGGAGTATCAGTCAACGTGAAAACTTCAGAGAAAGGCAACAAGGAACAAATAAGTGGTTCTAGAGTAACCAGACAATTGCTAATATTTGTTTTTGAGTTGTACGTGGTGCTCCTACAGAAATCCCTTCCCACTCTCTGAGACTTCAGTCAAAGGCAACTACGAGTGTAGGCTTGTGCTGGCCATACTTTGAGAGGGAAGGAATCTTTTCTTGAAGGCTGCCATCCTTCAGAGAAAAGAATAGCATGCGTGGGATGACGAGATGATCCATAAATTGATTCAGAACTCTAGAAGAAGTGTGTCCCCTTCTTTTTCATTCAAATAATCCTCAGAGGGATTGCTCGAGGAGAACAAGTTTATCCACTGCATGTGGGAAGGAGGCTCAACCTGTTCTATTTAAACATCAAAGGACAGTGTGACCCCGCTAAATTTAGGTCACTCACACCTTACATAATGCTCATGACCATTTTAAGAGGAAGGTACACAGATAAGGAAACTGAGGCTTATGGAGGTAAGGACATCTGCTCATTATCACATTACCAGCATACGGTGAAGGGAGCATTCAAATCCAGGGCTGACTTCAAAACCCCTGAGGTAGGTTCCTTCTGTTGTTCTTCTGCCCATATCAAAATCCTTTTGTGGCTGTCATTGCTTCCGAATTAAGTGCAAACTCCTCTGCCCAGCATTTAGGATCTTCCTTAATCTGGAAACCACAAACTTTTCTAATCTTAACATGATGACTCTTAAAACTAGGGACTAGAGGCATTTCTCTGGGACTGTGGTTCTTGCTCTCGAATCTTGCGTTTCTAAGAACTGCATTCATCGGCCTGGACCAGCCTCCCTGCTGGGGCCTTGGCAGAGAAGGATTAAATCACCTTGACAGGGAGGGCAGCTTTCCTTGATTTTGTGAGGCTTTCCATGCTTTTTTGCTGCCCAACTCCTGTGCCCCTGACTTGCGTTTGTCTGCCAGGGCACCTGCCTCTTCCCATTTGCTGGGCTTCTCCGATGCTGCCATCTGTATTCCTGCTAGATTTCCACCTCACGCTTGCCAGCACATTCCCCTCATACTTAGTTCCGCTCGGCTGCCTGAATTTACATTGCCTTTTGATGGGTCTTCACTCCAGTTCCAGTCACACCCTAATTGATTGCTCTAGTTTTTAGGTTCTGGCCATCCCTGCCCACTCCCATAACTGAATGAGGCATGTTTGTAAGACTGTGGATGTGTGACAAACATGATCAGTTCATGGGATAGCTGGCAACACTGGCCTGAATAGGGAGGTTGTGGAAGGGAGGGAAGAGGGGACGTGATTTATGATGCTGCTGGTATATGTGCAAGTTGGGAACAGTAAAAGAAAGTAAAGATCAAGAAACAGAGTACACCTAAGTAATGTAAGGTTTTGGCTGCTATGGACTCAGCTTTTACGTCTGATCCAAGGAATGGCTGTTGGGACCTAGTTAATTAAGTTAACATATGGTCACCCTTGCAACCTACGTTGGCTGCTGCTATGTTTTAGGCCACCTTCCCTGGAGAGGGAACCAACTTGTCTCCACTTTGGCAGACCTAGAAAGATTCTTCCCCATGACCCAGTGCTAATGTGATGGTGGATCATAAAACACCATCAATGTAAAACTTACACCAAAAAACCCCATATAATTTCATTCCTGCAAGTCATTTGGGAAAATACATGTAAGTTTGCTAAATCAAACATATTATCTTCCGAATCTTTTTTTTAAGTCAGTTGTGATGGATGATAGACTAAGAAAGGCATTAAAATGATAGAGATGCTTGTATGTTTAAAAAACTAACTGTATACGTTATACATGGATGTTTTATGTCCCTGACATGGTATCTCTTCCTTTATTATTACCATGAATAGAAATCATTTGATACTGCTTCTTAAGAAAGAATACTGACAATGCAAATATAATAAAACATAATGGCAATTGTCAGTTCTTTGCAATGAACAAAATGGATCATCATCGAAGCGGAGATATTAGTTTTTTTTTATTATTCATTGGTCAATCCTCTATGCGTTCATGCTATTAAATATGAAATGAAAAATTACTACATCTCTAGTGTGCCATATACAGTTATGCCTAATACACATGCATACAAATAATAACATAGGAATAGAAAGTCCTAGTTGCAGTGTAAACCTTTGTAAAAGCTGAATTCTAACCACAAAATCACCTTTTTTTTTTGGTTACATAAAATGGTTGGTCTATACATGGTAGGATGAGGTCATTAGTGAGTTTGGATTAGCTCATTATTTCAGAAAATAATTTCTAAAATTAAACATTTTTACCTAGTGTAAATAAATAAAGGTTTTATTAATGCACTTTTGGGCAAACCTGAAAGCTTTAAAGCACCGCCAGTGGATTAGAAGGGGCAGCAGATGAAGACAAATGTCTAATATTCATGGTAACTATCTTCCTCCTAGTTGTTACATTGTGGGCATTGCCAGGAGCTAATGTGGAACAATAGAATATTTCCTGGGGGATCTTTGTAAGAAAGGTAGGCTTTAGCAGCTGTTTGTAAATGGAACCTGTACAGCGTGTTTCAAAGAACTGTGAATTAAGACTTCTTGCAAAGGGAAAGAGTTCTTAAATTGTATAAATTCTGCTTTCTGAACAGGAAGTATGCTAATGAAGTTGTAAATTCTTTGAGAGTCAAAATTACATTAGGACTCCCATCAGAGTTCTCAGTTTGCAGTAACAATTCAATAAATATTTATCGAATAGGAATGGATTCTTTGCACCAATGCTGGCTGGTGAAATGTATCCAAATCTCTGAACTTTGTACAGAGGCTGGGTTTGGATAAACTTTCAGAGGAAAGTGTTCTAGGGGTTTTTATGAGGGTTCTGACTGAGGCAATCCTTTAATCAATAGTGTGGTGTACAAAGGCAAGTATGGGTGCAGGATGTAAGATTTGGTCATGAGATGGAAATGATGCGATGGAGTTTTCTTAAGATCCTTTGCCGTTGCCGATATGTTCCTGCTTCGGTGGTTCTCTCAGTAGCCAAGGGCTTTGCCGAGTAGTGCCAAGAAACAGTTGGCTGACAGCTGGGTTGTTTTAGTACTGAACAGGAAAGAAGATGGTAGCATCCATTCTTTTCTCCACTCAAAGTTCAGGCAGAAATCTGCCCCTGTTCAGTTATCTGTCCTCTGTTTGGCCATGTGCTTCAGAGAAGAGTTGCCCCAGACACAGGGAGTGCATTGCAACTGCTTTAAATCAGCCACAGCAGATTCATAGACCTTGCCAATAATTGATGTATACATGAGTATGACACAGGGTTCTAGGCAATGAATCACCAGGGATGACCTCCTACAAAATTTTTGGGAGAGGATTTCTTGATCCTAGGGGAGACCCATGGAACGGAATAGTTTCTTCCTCCTCTAGAAGAAGTAGTAACTGAATACAATCCCTGGATTTGCACAGCCATCTTGCAATCATGAGAAAAGGAAGCCAAAGGACAGGAGCTTACACCTTGCGTGGATCAGAAGAGCAAGGTGGAAAAAGAATTTATTCTTTGATATCATTGTCGGGTGGACGATGCTACTTTTGGTCTTACTGTTATGTGAAATAATGAATTTACTTATATCCTTACTCTTGTGGCACTTTTGGTTGAATTTTCTAGCTTGCAGAGGATTGCCAGTTAGCAAATAAAAATGTAGCTTGCAGAGTTAAGTTTGAATTTCAGATAAATGATGAATAATTTTTCAGTATATATATGCTTAATGTGGTATTTGTCCCATGCAATATTTGGGACATCCTTTGTCATGATTTGTTGTTTATCTGAAATTCTGATCTAACTGGACACCTTGTATTTTATTTGTCAACATTAAACTTGCTGCTGAGAGCAGTTTACCTGGTTCGGTGATGAAAGGCTTTCCTTGGGTCCTATTGGCTATGCTCTTTCAGAGGTAAAAATGTGAAATAGAGTGACGAGTTATACTTTGAGTATACATATTTGGAATTCAGGCTCATATTCTCTAGAACTAGTAAAAGTGTCTAAAATACTTTTTTCTTGAGTCTTGTCAATGAAACCTTACCATGATTTGAAATATTATTTTAATGCAGATTAACTGTAGAAAGAGATCCTAAAGTCTCCATTTCTTTACTTACCACCTATTTGGGGCAATAGAAATCTACCATCTGAGTTTCAGTATTTCAGTATGTAGTTATGAAGAATTAATATACATTTTGAGAAGCACCATTCATGTCAGGTACATATTACTTCAAACATATTAACTCTCTTTCTTGTATTGATTGCTAAGAACTCTCTTAGGTGCACTTGTAAGAATATTATACTAAGAAGCAATAGAAACTCATTCATCCAAACAAGTACTGATGCTGCTTCTTCCCTCTGCACAAACCTGAGCAGAGTGAGTGCAGTAAGATGTGGACAAATGAGATGCTTTGTGGTGTGAGAACCTTGTACTGTATGGGTGAGTGGTTTTCTTCAATATATTTTTTAAAAATTTTAATGTTTATTTTTGAGACAGATAGAGACAGACAGACAGACAGAATGTGAGCAGGGGAGAGACAGAGGGAGAAGGAGACAGAATCTGAAGCAGACTGCAAGCTCTGAGCTGTCAGCGCAGAGCCCAATGCGGGGCTCGAACCCACACATCCTGATATCATGACCTGAGCCAAAGTCGGACGCTTAACTGACTGAGCTACCAAGGTGCTGTTAAAATTCTTTTTAAATACTTGTGTTTCTTTTTTTTGAGAGAGAGAGAGAGAGAGAGAGAGAGAGAGAGAGAGAGAGCGCGAGCACAAGCACGCGCGCACACACACACACACACAGGGGTGCGCGCAACTGGGAGAGGGGCAAAGAAAGAGGGAAACAGAGGATCTGAAGCAGGCTCTGTGCTGACAGCAGAGAGCCCAATGTGGGGCTCTAACTAATGCACTGTGAAATCATAACCTGGGCGGAAGTTGAAAGTCGGATGCTTAACAGACTGAGCCACCTAGCTGCCCCTAGCTGAGTTTTACTCCTGACTCTGAAACTGGCACATATTAGATTGTTCATAAATTATAGCTGTTATTAGTACCTAAACTAAGAAGAATAATTTTGCCTTTCCTTGGAGGATAGAGACCCATCTCTTTTTTAGTATCTTCAGCATGTGGCACAGTGCATTCCACACACCCAAAAGGTATACAATGAGCATAAATGGCCACGGAATTGGGTTCCTACCTCATGGGCAATGCATAGACCATACAATCTTTCTAATGGGTTATTCTGTATTCAAGTCATCATGCCATTTTGATACTTTTTCTATCTTCCTTTTCGTGCACAAAAGAAGTTATTCTCACAGAGAAAAATATAGAGCCCACAGAATGGCAGCTGTGATGTCCAGTCTTACCGTGCTCCTATAATCCTGATGAAGAAAATATTTGGAGAAGGAGGGAAGAGCCGCTGCCCTTAAGAAGCTGACGGCTGCCAGATGGGAGGACTGCTCATGCTGTGGACACTACAAAGCAGAACTAAAGTTGAGGGATATAAGATAAAGGGAGGTGGGGTCAGGTTTAAACAGTCAGAACTGCCTAGTACTGCAATGCCTCAAAGGTATTGAGGACTCCTCTCCTGAAGTATTGACTCCCAGACTGATGACCATTTACCAGGAATATTATAGCAGCTCTGTTTTCTACCTAACTTGAAAAATGGGGATATTAACCCCAATTTATCAGCTCACAGATGAGGGATTTGGTCCAACGAAACCTGAAGAGACTCCTTTGCTGGTTTTCAGGCATCTGTAAATCACTAGTCGCAATGGTTTTCAAACTTGACTGCAGAGTAAAATTAACTTGGGAACTTTGAAAAGTCTAGATGCTTAGGCCACATCTGCAGAGATTCTGATTTAATTGGTATGGGATAAGGCTTAAGCATTAAGGATTTTTTCAAAGCTCTCCAACTGATTCAAAGGTACAGCACTTTTGAGAATCGCTGAACCAGCGTGCTCAAAAATTATGATTCTGGATTGTAGTTTGGAATTTGATTTAGCCTGAGGTGTAACACTAAGCAGTTTCCTTCTCTTGGTTCCATATTCCTTATTTATCAAAAGGAGGTGGGGTGTATATACTTCTAAGGCACTGTCCTCCAAAATTTTATTATTCTAGGCCCTTAAAAGTTTATGAATTATGAAAAGGCAACCTTACTACTTTCTCAAAATAGAGGGGGAGCTGTGTTCAGTGACATGGGAATTCTTTGCACTCCTTTTTGTTAGTTATAATGGCAGTCATAGACGCCCCTCAACGTGGGGATGGTTCTGCCTCTCCCAGGAACGTGTGACACCAACAGTGTTCAGATGGCAAGATTCTCAGTAGTCCCCTGCTGAGGACTGGGGTCCATCCTGATTTGCACAGAAACTGCTAGAGGATAAAAAAATAGGTTTCTTTCCTCTTATCCACGATTCCAGGAGATACTTTATTGCCAGAGTAGAGTCATCTGATGGACTACTGCATGTTTTTCTTGGTCTTTTATGTGCATGGCTATTTTGTGCTCTTTTGGGCTTGCTACCTTACATTTGGTTTAGTGACTTGCTTACCAAGAATTTTCCTGACCCTAACCTGGAACTCTCAGCTTCTCTTTTAGTCTTGATTTTACTGCTACCCAAATGAGAGCATGTGCCTCATCGTCACTCTGGTCATGTGGCTACTGACTCCAGACAGGAGATGATAGACACAGCACTGCAAACTTCTTCTTTTTCCCCTAAAGAAATTTAAGGAGGATTTCCTTTATGAGGTTTTCCCCAAAATGTTGCTTGTGTTTCATGGAGTTTGTATTTGTTAGTCTAGTTTTATTTGCCACACAATGTGCACAAAAGTAATCATAGAAATGTGAACTATCATGGGGCACAAAACATCAACGTTTTATATGGAAACTATGATTGAGTGATTTTTTTTTTTTTAAGTGTGAAACTTCTTACTTCCCAAAGGAAAGGTACTTTGGAAAGATAGTCTCCTATTATTACTTTAATACTTCCTGAATTTCTAGTTTAAAAACAAATTTAAAGACCCGTTACTCTGCACACAATTCAAGATAAATCACCCAGGGGCTCCTGGGTGGCTCAGTGGGTTAAGCATCCCACTTCAGCTCAGGTCATGATCTCACAGTCCATGGGTTCAAGCCCCGCATCGGGCTCTGTGCTGACAGCTCAGAGCCTGGATCCTGCTTCAGATTCTGTGTCTCCCTGTCTCTCTGCCCCTCCCCTGCTCATGCTCTGTTTCTCTCTGTCTCAACAATAAATAAAAACATTAAAAAAGTAAATAAAAAGATAAAACACCCGGTTAAAACTCAGACAATCTTATTGGGAGAAAATTTTGGAACCTTTGGGTTACTTGTGAAAGAGTTAAAAATGTTCTTTCTTTCTATTCTGGATATCAGATCCGGACACGTTTACTCTGGTGTTTACATAAATGCTGTCAGTGCACCATGGAAGTTGGAAAGAAGTCTTTTTATTTTTGTCAATTTTATTTTTATTTTTATTTTTATTTTTTAAATTTTAAATCAGGAGGGCAACAAAGCAATAAGAAGGATCATAGGGCACCATGTTAGTGACAAATCACAGGAGGTGGTTCCAGAAAGGTTGTGAAAACTAGTTTCTCATTGCAGGAATTGGGTTGGGCCACTCCTTCGCCCCCCCTTCTCAAACACAAATATTTTCATATAATAAAAGCCTGTTTCCCTATGGTTATAACCCAGCCTCCCCTCCTCGGACACCACCATTTTAAAGGGGGTTACTGCGCGGACTTCCCCGCAGTGCATAGGTTTTCTCTCTTTCTGGGCCGCGTCTCATAGAGGTGAGGCGTCCCTTCGAGGGGCTCACGCCGGGTGAAGGGACAAGAAACACCCACTCGGATCCAACCCGGGCAGCCAGCGGCCGGAGCATGCGCTGAGAGTTTGTGCAGCTGGCCCTGGCTGCCGCCGCTGCCTCGTCCGGACTTGGCGAGGACTTGGGAGGGACAGAGGCGCTGGGAGGTGGCTTAACAGAGACTTTCCAGCAACTGCTGCCCAGGACTCTTTTTTTTTTTTTTTTTTTCTTTTTCCCAGGAGGCGGCGACGGCGGCGGCGGGGGAGAGGAAGAGAAGGAAGCGTCTCCTCCTTGAGCCAATGCAGCCCTCTGGCTCTCCGGGAGGAGCGTCCCTGCCCCGATGAGCCCCCGCAGTGCGTCCGCGACCGTCCCCCGGCGGGAGTGGGGCGCGGAGCCCAGCGCCGACGGTGAGTGGCCGCACGTCTCCCGTCTCCCCAGCCGGCCGTCCCGCCAGCCCGCCGGCGGCTGTCCCCGGCGCTGTGTGCTAAACTACTTAGAGGCTGGCGGTGGGGCTCCCCCGCCGCCGGCGCTCCCCCACCCCCCACCCGCGCCCTGCCGGGGGCGCGCGGACGCGGTGGCGGGGCGGGGGACCGCGCTCGGCTTTGTGCTGCTCCGGCGGCGCGGGGTCGCGGCCGCGGCCGGGGGAGGGGGCCGTGAGTGACTAACCCGGCGTCTGCACAGCTGCACCGGCCCTAATTCCCCCGCGCCCCTCCCCGCCCCCGCCCCCGGCTAATCCATCATTCCGGGCCGGAGCACCATTTCTCACGTTCTCCCCGAGAAACCCTAGTCGCGGGGCGGAATCCCAGCTCAGCGCCTCGCCCCCCCCCCCAGTGCCCCCTGTTCACACTCGCGCGGCTGGGTGGGGTGGGGGGTGCGGAGAGCTGGGGGGCCAGGGAGCTGTCCTAATGCGGGGGACGCTCGCACCCGCGGACTCGCCGGCGGCGCCGGTGACGTCTCCCGGGGGTAGTGCGGTTTCCAACCTTCGGGACGGTTCCGAGCTGAGCTGTCCCCCCCGGGGAGGGGCGCGGACTGAGGGACGTTTTCCAGAGCGTCTCATCAGAATGCAGAGGACACCGCCGCGCGTCCCCCGAGAACGGGAGTTTACTGTGTGCCTTCATTCATCCGGGAGTCAATCTTTTCTCTTCTCAGCAGGTGTTATCTGAAGCCGGTTTGGAACTTTAGGGGAGTTGAGGTTACAGTTACAACTTTAACAAATGATTTTCGATGAAGCGATGTCTCAAATGACCTAGGCTTCGGGCCGGACTCGGGACCCAGCTGAGAGCTGCAGAGGAGGGGTGGGCTGCGGGGCGGGGGGGCGGGGGCGAGGAGCGCGGTGCTGAGAAGTGCCCTGTTCTCCCCGCCCCCTGCAGACCGCAGCTACTTTGCCGGTGAGAGTAGGATGATGTGGTGAAAGGATGGGGCTTCTCCCAGACGGGGCTCACAATGGCCAGAGAAGATTCCGTGAAGTGCCTGCGCTGCCTTCTCTATGCCCTCAATCTGCTCTTTTGGGTAAGTCAAACAGTTCCACTGCACCAACAGGTGGGGACGGCTGGACTCGGTCTCCTCCAGCCACCACCTAATGCGCCAAAGGGCATGGCTAAACATTAATTAATTGCAGAGGATCACACCCTCTATTTTTCAGAGAAGTCCATTTTGACCTTAAAATGCCTTTGATCTAGCTGAAGTGCCATTTGTAATTAGAAAAAAGAAATCGACGCCTGGATACTGGTGGCAGTAAAATTAGACTTGAAGTTAAGCTAGGGATATAAATAAATGCACGTGCTTGTGCTTGTAGATAAGAAAATTATGGCACACTACTTAGGGAACTGCTTGTTTTCAGGAATTTCAGATAACTGTCCAAGCTTTCCTTACGTCATCCTAGCCTATAAAAAATCTGGTTGGCGTAAAGCAGTCTTACTATGTTTTCGTGAGAATTCATACATAGATAGATAGCCTATCGAAAGACTGGGTAGATTTTTCTACCGGTAGAGATTCCATCCAGGCTGAAAAGGTGGTTTTCATGTAACTATTTCTAAGTTGGCAAAGTTTTAAGGAATTTTGTGTATGCTTTTGGAAAATCCCATAACCATTTAAGGAAATAAAATACATAAAATTTAACAAGCTCATGGAAATCTTTATGCTGTATGAGCTAGTGACTTTCTATGCTTTGCGCCCAGGCATAAGTTTTCATTAAGTGTTATTAATAAATCACATTATTATTTATAAAATTTATGAGGAAAATATAAAAATTAAAACTTTTAATGTTGCTTCAAGAAGTTGTCATCCTTAAGCAAGTACATTTTTGCCAATTTTGTATTCTATTAATAACTTATATTCAAAATTTTCTGTTAGAAATTTTACATGGCTGGCTGGCATCGACGAGCCTCCTTTCATAAGGCTAGGGCAAGTGGTCTCTAGAGGATGACATTTTGGTTTCAACTAGTCCCTACGGGTGGCTCCATTTTGAAGTGACAAATTAAGCCTTCCTTCCGTGAGTAATCTGAAAAGATATCTAAATTGGCAACTTTTTTTTTTTTCTACATGAGAATTAAAAATCATTGCATAGTTAAATTCACCACTTGGGAACGTAAAATCACTAATTGATCTCATTGCAGATGTTAATTCTAAATATGTACGTTTTTTCAATGGATCATTAAATCACCTACTTAGCTATAAAGTTACTAAGATTTTGAACTTTGTGGTTTTTTTTTTTTAAATGTGTGGTAATTATCACTTCAATTTACTGGTTTTTCACTTTTCTACTTTATGCTTTTTAATTATAGAATCATCACACTTTTATAACTAAAAGGGAATTTAAAGATGACTTGGTTGAACTTCCTTACTTTGTGAATGAGAAAACTAAGTGTAGGTTAGTGACTGGTCAGAGGTCAGGTGGCCTGATGGTGACAGTTCCTGTAGCAGAACTCAGCTTTCTCGCTCCCGGAGAGTGCCTTTACGTGAATGATTACTGTGTTCTCAGTCTTGAAATTACTAGGACTTTTGTTGTTGTCCAAAGAACAATGATTTGGAAATTTTCTTAACAATCTGTATTATGTAGGAGGAAAAAAACCTCAATCATTGAACAAAAATATTGCTCTTCCGACTACTGAATTGGCTTCAAAAAACCTATTTCTTAAATTCCTCCAGGGCTCTTTCTAGCCCCCCAAAATGTAAAATGCCATGTCTTTGCTGTTATCTTGTACCTAATCCTTCTCATTTTATGTGGGTGTATTTTATTTATTTATTGAGATCCCTTCCCCCTTTCTCCAGCCCTCTTCTTCTGCCAACTTCCCCTCCAACAAAATAATTCGTGTTAACCTCTGTATCTTTTAAAATTTTGTACAAAGATGTATTTACTCATACCTGTCCGCATATACCCATTCGTGGACATTCATAGGTATATTCACAATATTTTTTTGTTAAAATGGTTTTTTTCTCATGCGGGTTCAAGTGGCAGGAGTGGGATTGCTTTGTGGGAGGATATGCGATACAGACGACAACAAAAGAGCTAATCTTTATACAGTTCTTCTTCCGTTTGCCAGTCACATTTAGTGCTTCAGTCTCCTAGCCTGTGAAATAGGAACGATAGTTCCTCTTGTCTAGCGTTGTCCTGAGGATTAGAGTTAATGTACACAAGGGGTTTGAACAGTGGTGCCTAAATGTGCTATCTATGTGGTGGCAGTAACAGTAGGTAGTAGTACTTGTGTTTGTTACCGCTGTTACTACAGTAATGACGCTCAAGTAGATTATCAGGAGGTGGAGTGCTCACTCAAAGGAACCCCTGTGGTGGTAATAGCAGCAATTGTTATTCCTGGGATTAATACTGCTACCACTACTACATTTCCTTGACCCAGAAATCCTGCCCGGGGAATTTGTTCCCTAGAAAGAAGAACACCGATACACCCCATTGTATGCACACAAATATTTATTGCCATCTTGTTGGTGTTAGGGCACTTTGAAATTTTTGTCGGTTTGAAAGGTTTAAAGTGTTATTTTACTGTTGCTTTGTTTTTTATTTCCTCTCTTCTCCAATGAGCATGAGCATCATTTTCTTTAGACACGTATATATTTCATATATGTTATTTCATTTTTTAATTCATATTCAGTAAGTATGTCATATTTACCATTTAGGTTTGTCTTATTGTTTGTCCATTGATTTCATTTATGCTGTTACTATACAACAGTTCAACAAATTTTTATAGGCTGTTTTAAATAAGATTTTATATACTCTTTCTTCTGTTCTTCTGTTCTTTCAAAGCACCTGCCTTTCTTGTTTTAGTCAGGGTTTCTTTTTCCCAGTGGACTTTAAGCTTATTTGATATAATTAAAATTATCTGTTGGGATTTTTGTTGGAATTGTATGCGATGTATATCAACTTTGGGAGAATCGGCATTATTCTTTCAATGCTAAAACAATGTTTGCAGATCTTGTGTTTTCTTACTGAGTCAGATGTAGTTTTCAGCCTTGTGCTGGGCACATTCCTGGGCATTCTTGCACTACTGTCTCATCTAATTCTCACAACGGCTTTGGAAAATTGTTTGTTTCTTTTTTTGGGTAGAGAGAGGTTGTTCAGAGAAGTTCAGTAACTTGCTAGTGAGTGGCAGAACAGGGACTCAAAGTTCAAACTTCTTCTCCAAGTGTGATAGAAGTTGTAGGACTGGAAATGGGGGTGAATGTATCTGCAGTGGAGAGGTAAACACCCTCAGTAGGAAGGGATAAGCTATCCAACTCCTAACAAGTCCTCCAGAGCAGCGTTTCTCACCTGCGTGTGCCTACGAATCCCCCCGGTGTCTTGTTAGAATACAGAGTCTGATTGAGTGTGGCAGGGGCTTCACGTATTGAGGAGCAAGGCTTTAGTCCTTGTGTTCAGTGCTCATTGAGATTAGAAGCAGAACAAACCAGTGTAGCATATGAGCGCAACTTCTTACATCACACTTCACATCCTGAGTATGGAGAGGGGATTATTCTTGCCTCTAGTTTTGCAGGATTGAGAAACCTGCCCTCTTTACCTCTGGGCTCAAAGCTGAAGCCTTTTACTCCTCATTTTACATTTTAAATAGTCCCCCCACGCCCCACCTTCCCTATTTCTACTATGTTGCTACCATCTTTCCTTCTGTATCCAGAAGGATTTTAGGGAAAAGAAAACTAAAATCTTAACTGAGGACGTATAGAATTTTGCTTTGCTGTTCTGAGAGTTGGAAATCAGAGTGCTTTGTGTGTGTGTTTTTAAAGTACATCCTGAGTATTTTTCTAAATGTGAGGCAGAGATATGCCTAAGAGGAAACAATGCAAGATCACAAATGCACTGCTTCTCTCCATTGCCATGGATCCAGTGACTTTGATGTGTCATCTGTTGAGTGGCGCTTCCACATTCTGAAGAAGCGCAGTCCCCGTATAGCTGTAGGGGAGCTGGCACACAGATATTGGACCTTCTAGGTTTGTCATGAGTGTTGTGGGTTTGTAATGGGAGAGGTCACATGGGACACGGTGCACGTGGGTGAACTGCCCCAAGAGCTCTTTTGAAACCATGATTCACATTCTGGCCACAAAGGAGCAAGGAAATGAGCTATTTTCACTTCAGTTTTATCCCACTTTTACTATTTAAATGGCATATTATTTGAGTAAATGAAAGCTTTCCTCCATTTTAAAGACAACTTCTGTGGCTTTATGATATGAATGCTTGCCATTCATAGATGATAATTTTCTGCTATTACAACTATGGATAAATATGGTTGTCTTTGGAAGTTCTTGAAGTTGGTGAGCACTTAACATTTATCAAGTATGTTTGCTTATTATTTTCTAAAAATATAATTTCCCATCTGTAGTTTTTAAGCCCCATTTCTCACTGGCAGATAAGAGCCATTGTTTTTCACCTACCATTACTAAAGATAGTAGCAACAGAGAGGAACTACTCTAGTGAACTAAGAAAAGAAACTTATAAAAGAAAGCCTTAAAAGTGGACAGGGAATCCAGTTCATACTTTTGGGATATATGCAGGGCAAATGAAATAACAGAAGGTTAATGTCCTGTTTCTTTTTCCTTGGCCATATGTAGTGAACCTTAGGTGTTTGACCCATGGCAGACCCTACAGAGATTCTTGGCAAGTAGACATTTGTATTCACGTGGCATTTATGTAGTCATATAAAAATACAACTTTTTAAATTGTTACCCCTAACTTTATACTCTGAAAGTCCTTGAAGTTTTCTTTAATTCTAGTGACTAGGGGAGAGCTTTCCGACAAACGTTAGTTCTTTTTAAAAATAAATATTAAATAAGCTTTAGTCTCAGGGGCAAAGCTGGTACATGTTTTTCATACAGTGTGGCCCCAACTGAGCAAAGATGAGCCATCGCATGGTTCATAAGGACCACGCTTTGGAGAGGGGTGTGGGGGATTTTTCGGGACATGTCCTTGTGGCAGAGCAGAATAGTACTGACCTTGGCCTGCCAGCATCCAAATAATCAAGACTTGATTTAACTTCATGTTTCAGTAAATAACTATTTCAAACCTTTTTTTAAGACTAAGGCAATTAAAAAAAAATTAGTGTTTATTTATGTTTGAGAGAGAGAGAGAGAGAGAGAGACAGAGTGCAAGCAGGTGAGGGGCAGAGGGAAAGGAGACACAGAATCCGAAGCAGGCCCCAGGCTCCGAGCTGTCAGCACAGAGCCCAACGCGGAACTTGAATCCACAAACCGTGAGATTATGACCTGAGCTGAAGTTGGACACTTAACCCACTGGCTGAGCCACCCAGACGCCCCAAGACAAAGGGAATTTTAAAAGCACCTAGTTCAATTCTCCATTTTCAGGATAAACAAAGGTTCCAGAAGTTTGAATTACTTGTCCAAGTTCTCTGCAGAGATAGAACTATAACTAAATTCCCCATCTCTCTCCTGCATTCTGCTCTTTGCTACCAGATTTGACATAAAAAGTAAAGTTAAGGTAGATGGTTTTAAACATCTGTCAGCCTTAAACTTCTGCAAGAGTGCCTTGAACTGCTCTCTTAAATGAGACTATAGATTATGGATGGCAGACAGTTGAAGGAATTAGAAAGTCTGTCTTATGACTAGGCCCTTATTATTTGGTGGAAACCAAAGGCATACATTTCATAATAAGTTTAGGGACTCTGCATACATGTAAAATTCTGATTGAGAAAACAATTTGATTCAATACTTATTTTTACATAATTAGATTTGAACAAACCCAGAATATATCTCCAGCAATAGCAAATTTCATATGTACAAGTATTTGTTGAGAGCTAGCATTTTCTAAATGTTTTTCAAGACAGAATGTGGCAAATGTCCTGCTAAGTAGTAGATCAAGCATATTTCTCTAGAGTAATATTTGGGTTATTTTCTAAGCATTTTCTTCAACTACAAATGATATTTTGCAATATTGGAGAAAATGTAAGGAGCTATATGCCTAGTTACATATGATAATTATAGTGCTCCTAGGAATTTAATCATAATGAATGACAGTTGAAGAATTATTTTATTTTTATTTGGAAACCTAGTAGAAAATGCTGTTATTAGGAAGGGGTCCTGAATTGCTTGCACTATTTGTGCTTGTAGATTTAATAGCACGATTTGTATTGAGGTGACCTCATCTCCTTTTAGCTTTGTTCCTTGCTACAGCATGCACTCTGTGTTGTTCACTGCTATGATTTTCTCAACCCCAGTGAGTAAAATCACTCTTTGAGAATGAAACTGTTTCCAGACATTTAATGCAGCTAGAAATAATGTCATAATAAAAAGCAGTTTTATTCTCAGAGTTGCTTGTTCGCCATAAGATAGGGCTTTGTATTGATATTATTTATTTTGACTAATGTTCTGGGCACAGCTGCAATGCTTGGGTAACTACTGTGCAAAAGAACAGTAGAGTCAAGTAGAAGCTTGTAGTTTAAAGGACGCTTGAGAACACTTAAACCAGCTTCTGACCTGATACATAAATCTTTGATCTTGTAATTCAGCAGGCATCTCTCTACTGGAAAACTTCCAGTGGTAGAAAGCTTAGTTCTTCTTGAAGCATCTCCTAATTTTGCTTAGCTCATCTAGCAAGTTGAAATTGCCTCCCTTTAGTTTAATCATTGTCGCATTCATTTCATCTAATATCTGTTGGGCCTCACTGCTGGGCCTGGTACTCTGCTGTGTGGTTGGGCTCTAGGCAGTGGTCTGTGGAATGAGATGGGTGGGTGAAAATAGGAAACAATAGATAATTGCTCTGTGAAGCCTGCCCCAGAGGGTAAGGAGGGAGTTGGGAGAACATCTTTATATGCTAGCTGTTTGAGCTGGTCTCAAAGGGTAAGGTTGAGTTGCTCTGCTGGGGAGGTTGGGAAGGCTGGGGCAGGGTGCATTGGGAGGGAACTTCATGGGCAAAGACATAGAGGCTTGGGGGGATCTGCATGGTGCATTGCTGGAGAAGTACAGGCAGCTTTTTGTATCTGAGTACAGAATGTGTGTGGGAAGGAGCAGGCAGGGAACGGATTGAAGAGATCCTTTAAAGGTGACTGAAGAGGGCCTCTGTGCCCTGCTGAAGCGTTTAAACTTGACTTTCTAGGAAAGAGTTGGGGGTAGTGGAAGCCAGAGCTGGGAAGGCCCCCCTCAGGGAAGCTGTGGGAGCTGTATAAGCAGAAGAACTCAATCTGTGTTTCCTAAAGCTAACTGAAGGGTGAGTATGAGGTGGACTCTGTGAGCTGGAAAGTTCATTAGAAGGTGATTGTAATTACCTGGCAAGAGATTGAGGCCGTGAACTAGCCAGAAGTGGCAGGAAGGAGGAAGGAATTCACCAGCCGTGGTGCAGGAACTATCTGTAGGACTTGAAAATAATTAGATGGAGAACTGAGGAAGAGGGAGAGGTTCAGGCTGTCTGCCCAGTTGCCAGTTTATGTGATTGAAGCGTTGATTATACCATTTACTGAGATAGGAAACACAGTGGGAGGGACATGCAGGTTTCGAGAGGAATGGAAATGAGTACCTTCTCAGAGATGTCAAAACTGAGAATGGCCATGCAATGCAATAGATAGCTATATCACAGAGCTTTCTTCCTCATCCGTGTGCTAGACCTTCAAATATCTGAAGATTCCATTTCTGAACTCATCTAGGCGTTGCCTTTTCTCTTAAGCTGACTGAGAAAGATTAAGAGAAAGCCCTGAGTCAAAAGTGACTTGAGATAGTAGTAGGTAATATATATAAGAATCCTAGTCTGTCTTTTCATTGCATAAATCCTCTGTGAAGTCGGTCTTATTTTCCTAACAGTTTGTATGTGAGGAAATAGGCTTAGGAAAGATTCAGTGACACCCAAAGTCATATAACTGAAAAGGAGCACAGGTGGAATTCAAACCAAAGCTTTTTGATTCAATGGCTTCTTATAGCCATTATGGCCAAGACTATGTGCCTTAAATGGCCTCTGAGACCATGTATTTTGGTCCCTGCTTGGCTTTCCATTCTTACCACATGCCAGTTTCCCTTCCTTCAACATGTCGTGCAGCCTTCCATCCTGGGATCTTCGCTGTTCCTTCTGGCTGGAATGTACTTTCCAACTGCTCTTTCTGTAATGAACTTGTGTAATTCTCCTTGAGATCTCAGCTTTCTGAGAGAAGTCCCTTTGACTCCATGGAATAGGTCAGGCACTACAAATAGGATTCTTATAGCAACCAGTATTATTCCTTCCCAGAATTTATTACAGTTTGCAGCTACACATTTATGTCTTTGATGGGTTGATTAAGGTGTGTTCTCTTAGTAAATTTCACCACAGAATAGAGATGATGCCTTTTCCTGCCCATCCATGTGTCTCTACCACATCACAAAGGACCTGGCCAAGAGCAGTTGATCAATATGTATTTTTGAATGGAAGAATTACTTCAAAACCCATGCACTTAACCAAATCTACCCTGTTAGAAATGTTTTGGAATATGCCACTTAAAAGATATACACATTTTTTGTTATAAATGGAAGAATGTGTATGATGACAACCACTGATGATACACTATACCAAAATGAAGAATCTGATAATTTATTGACACCTGTCTCAGAGCTTAGATACCGAAAATTGGCTAAACAGCCAGTAAGAAATTCGAAGATGGAGAAACCAAGATCAGTTATTACTTTAAAGAATGATAAAGAGAGGAGAGAATTATTTGTAATTGCACAAGAATTTGATGTAAATAAACTATCACATTAATAGAATTTTCTGGCTCCCGTGAAATTTACAAGGTATTTAAAAGGCCACATACAAGTCAAGTAGAGGAAGAGCATGCAGCCTTAGATATGATCAAGTAGTCCATGGTGCCCTGCTAGCCCTGTGTGTTTTAATAGGTTCTATTATTATTTAGCTATGGAGAAGTCAAAAGATCAGATGACTACCACTGAAAAGATAGTTTATTATACTTACAGATCCTGAGAGAGAGAGTACATGCCTCATCACGAGGGCCAAGGGGGAAGTACTGGGGTCCATCACAAGGCAGAGAGAAAGGGACTGGGCAAGTACTTTCATTGTGGCTACATCAAGAAGAAATGGGCAAGACAAAGTAAGTAGGGTCTGGATTGGCTACTCTAATTTCAGCAGCCTCTGGAGTATAGGGGCTGTCCCTGGTTGTCTGGCACCTGGACCTTGGCATGTTTATGGCAGGTGTAGAGTGGCCCAGAGTGAGAGAGAGAGCAACAAAAGAGGTGTTTGGGGTGTGGGGTCTGGAATGGTTGGTTTTTATTTGAAAATGACAAGTGTGAACCTGGGAGAAGACCTCTTCTCAAGGGTGGTGGAGGGCAGGAGGCCAAGGCAAGGTGGCTCAGGCACATTATCAGTTTGTTCCGACCAAGGTGTGTCTGGCTTGAACATGTAGAACAGATGTTTAAGCATCAAATTCACAGAAGCTAGAAGCATGATTAATAAACTGTGGCTGACCCACGGGGTAACTTTTATTAGTTTTTACTTTTACAGTCTTTTTATTCCTAACAGAAAAGAGGATAGTAATAACTAGCCTCATTCTTTGCTGAGCTGTGGTCCCAGGATTCATAATCTGTTTTAGGCCATGACTCCTGAGACTCTATTCCCCAAAGGATATAGTTAAGACATTCAGACTTAGCCTGTCAAGTACAGACTGACCCCCATGTTATCCCTCCCTTTAAAAAAAAAGATCCCTGCATGCTGTGCAGGCTAGTCTCCTCACTGTGGAAATAGATACATTCATTTTTTAAATGTTTATTTATTTTTGAGAGAGAGAGAGAGAGTGAGCGCACACATGTGCACACACACCAGTAAGGAAGGGGCAGAGAGAGAGAAGGAGACAGAGAATCTGAAGCAGCCTCAGGCTGGAACTCAAGAACCGTGAGATCATGACCTGAGCCTATTGGACGCTGAACCCACTGAGCCACCCGGGTGCCCTGATATGGTCATTTCTAAATTTGGAAGGCAGTTGGTGACTAAGCCTTAAGTTCCAAAGACCAATGGCCTGAATTTGAATCTTGGTTCTGCCACTGAGAACCTGTAAGACCTTGAACAGATTACTTCATTTTTCTGTGCTTCATGGTACTCTTTATAGTCTTTATTATCTGCTGTATCTGTTTATTCCTTGTGTCCCACAAGAAGCTTCACAAAGGCTGGGATCTCGCATCTCTTATTTATTGTGGGGTCTCTAAATCTAGCACAAATAGTATGAGGCAGATAGTAGGTATTGAGTCAGTGTTCAGTCACTGAATGTATTCAGTCACTTCAGTATTCAGTCACTGAATGAAGAATGAGCAAATTCACTACCTGATTTTCCGAGCAGGTACCCATACTTCCCTGTACCAGAGGTCATAGAGCTCTACATGTTCTGTTTGCCTTTGAGCCTTTATCCAGAAAGCATTTTCATGACCACTGCTTGACTCAGTCAGTACAGACTCATTCCTGTCTTGTATATTCATTATTTAATGAATTTAAAGCTAAATCTATGATGCATAATGGTAATCGATGTTCACTAAGATGACAGAAATTATTAAAAATCAAATTAAATTAATTTTCACTATATGGTGCTTAAGAACATAAGTAGAAGGCACACTTTAGAAAAATAAATCCATCTAAATAGGAGAGGGTTAGGGGTTAACCTTCAACTTTTTGAAAAGCTGAAGACTTTTCCTAGGAAGACTCGTTTTGAACATGTTCTATATAGTTACTTTAAAAAAAAAACCTGTGGACAATTTAAAATATAGACAAAAGTCGAAAACACAATATAAGTAATCCTTAATTACCTATTACCCAATTGTCAACATAATCTCCACTTCCCAACTAAATCCTATGCATTATGATTATTTATTTAACTATTCAGCATATATCTCTAAAAGATAAGGATCCTTTAAAAAATCTTCATACCACTGTCATATCTAAAACAATAATCTCTTAACATTTTCAAATATCCAGTCAGTGAAAATATCCCCAGCCATCTCATGGATGTCTCTCTGTGATTGTTTTGTTTGAATCAGGATCAGGTCAACATATTGCATTGGGTAATCCCTTAAATTTCTTTTAATTTATAATAGTTTCTCCTTCCTTCTTTTTTTCCACTTGGCCAGTTTTTTTTAATTGAAGAAATTGGATCATTTGTCCTGTGAAATTTCTCATATTCTCAATTTTGCTGATTGCATCCCCATGGTGGTGTTTAACAAATTTAAATCTAGTCCCTGTATTTCCTATAAACTGATAATTAGAGGTGGAGGCTGGGTTAGATTCAGGTTGACTTTTCGGTAAAAATACTTCAAAGTCATCTCTGTGTGCTTCCGATTGTATCACGTTGGGGGACACATTGTCTTTTCTTTATAGCACTAAAACTAAGCAGTGGGGTATGGCATTTTTTTCTTCCACTTGATTTCTTCTTTCTAGAAGCTAGCCTTTCACGTGTCACAGTTTGCACTCCTAACTACATATTAGAACATTTGTGGAACCTTACACATTTCTCGTGCCTCCGCCCCACTTTCAAGAATTTTTCCAGGGTGGTTCTGGGCTCAGTACTTTTTTTTTTTTTTTTTTAAGAGTCTTAAGTGATTTTGATGTACAGACAGGACTGAGAACTACTAACCTGATGATTTGGGCAGTTGCTGAGGATCTTTGCCTAGAGATCCATTATTTCAGTGAGGTTGTTAAATAGTGATACTCTATTATGCTTTCTGCATGTATTAGCAGAAATTCTTCTATAAGAACTTTCATGAAGTCTTCAGTTCTTTCCTTTGTACAGGAAAGGTAGGATAAATGTTTAATTCTTACCAGTTTTCTGAATAATGAGTATCCACCATCCTTACAAAGGTGACAGGTGAGTTTTAAGTATTATATGAATTCATAGATTTTAGCATGTGATATTTCAAAGCGTTGCATTTATCATTATCATTATTATTATTATTATTATTATTATTATTATTATTATTATTTTGGTGCTCCAATTGTTCGACTTTAGCTAATGGAAGCCCTTTCAAGTTAGCTCCTGTGACTTTCTTGGCAATATCAGTCGTATGGATTTCATTGCTTCCTTGCTATTGCATATGACGTGTTTTAGGCTCATCTTGTACATCTGATAGTTTAGTCATCCAGTGGCCTCTTTATCCTGCCTGTGCAAATCCTGTCTTGAACCCAGAATCAGCCATGTAGGGGAAAAAGCATAATGGTTGTGTAACAAAAAATCCTTAATTTTTAAAATTGTTAATCTTGCAGAGAATGTTGCATAAATCCTTGGTAACCAATTTGGTTTTTTTTTCTTTCCAGTTAATGTCCATCAGTGTGTTGGCAGTTTCTGCTTGGATGAGGGACTACCTAAATAATGTTCTGACGTTAACTGCAGAAACAAGGTAAGCTTTATAATTAATGATTGATTTCTTTCATCAGGTTTTCGTAGACCCTAGTTTCTAAGTAACTTTGCCCCTGTTTAGACGGTAGTACTCTTCCACAATCAATAAACTTTGTTACATCTTCTAGCATTCTCATTAAGGTATGCCACTTGTCCCAGAGAAAACTTCTGGGTATGCTAATATCAGTTTGCTGTCCTCTGGAGAGTGGGTCAGCTGTGTCACATTTGCATGAAAAGGACAGCGTGGCTATTTTCCTGTAGGCAAATCACTGCCAACACCTTCCTACCTTCATATCCCTCAGCTAAGGAAAACCAAACTCAGCATTGCCATTGTCTTCTCAAATTTCAAAAGGTTGATCCAGTAACGTCACAAAAAGCAAGTTACTTAACCTCTCCCAGTCTCCATTTCTTCATCTCTGAATGGGGACTGTCGCGTATACCACTCTGAAATGTCAGAAGGATTAACTGAGATAGATTTTGTGAAGTCCTAAACAAAGTGGAGCTCAGTATACAGTAATGTCTAATTTGTTGTTATTATTACTCTTACTAGTATGGTTCTAGTTAATGATTTTTTTCATAGCAATAAAGTTTTCTAGCAAAAATCATCTTCCTTCCTCTTTCTTTTAATATAGATTAATTTCCTTTTACATAGCAGTGTTTCACATTGGGGGGAAAGATTAGTTGCTGAGCAGAGAAAGTGCTGCATGTGGATTTCCAGATCAGAGAAGAGGAGAGAGATTCTTCTCAGTGGGGCCTGTGTGTTTTCCTCAAGCTAAAGCTTCAGAGCAAATAATAGATTGACTTCTTATTGGGGACCTCTTTTTTTTTTTTTTTAAGTAGGCTTCATGCCCACTATAGAACCGAGCGCAAGACTTGAACTCATTACCCTGAGATCAAGACCTGAGCTGAGATCAAGAGTCAGATGCTTAACTGACTGAGCCAACCAAGTGCCCCTGGGGACCCCTATCTTATGTTTTAAATGAGTGGAGGTAGAAGTGCTACCACTTGTATAAAAAACTAAACAAAACATAACAAAAATAAGACAAGCAGGCAAGTCAGTGGTAGTGCAGTGATTTTGAAAATAGCGATACAGTCATCAGCTTTGAGACATGATGATTTAAAGGATTATTAACACGAATCTCAGTTGTGTCTTGTCCTATGTCTTGGGTGCATTTTGGTTCTATTTTATGTATAACGTGGCATTATTGTTCTTCTTTCAGGGTAGAGGAGGCTGTCATCTTGACTTATTTTCCTGTGGTTCATCCAGTCATGATTGCTGTTTGCTGTTTCCTTATCATTGTGGGGATGTTAGGATACTGTGGAACAGTGAAAAGAAATCTGTTACTTCTTGCATGGGTATGGTGTTTATATCTTCTCTTTATTATGGGTAAAAAGACCAACCAGGACTGCATTATTTTTTCATCAGTGTACAAGATTACGTGCTTAGGGAACCGTGATAGCAGTACTCTAATCTGTGGTAATTGTTTAACATCCTGTGAGAAAGGAAGCGTTCTTTCCATGGGGGATGACTTCAGCACAAGTATTTGTTGTCCTCAAATGATGAGGTATGGAAATATGGATGCTATTTAATTATTTCACTCAGGCTAGGTGTTGACATTTTTATTTGAAAGTACGAGTTTTTTTCTTGTGTCATGAGCCTTATTACCACCCAAACAGGCTCCTTGGGACTAGAATGAAGAAGACATGACAAAACTTTGTTTCTCTCTCTCTTCCTTTTTTAAAAACAAACCTGTCAAAAAACCTATGTGGAAATTCAGGTGATGAAGTAGCAGACAGATATTAAAATCCCAGCACCGCCTTTACAGAGGTTAGTGGATAAAAATGAGTCTTCGTTTCCATAATCTTAGTGGCTTTTGTTTTGTTTTGTTTTGATTCTGAAAGAGTTGGACTAGGTGACTTCTCAAATTCCCTTCAGCACGCAAAATCTATGATTCTAAAATCTATGATTAAACTTTTAATTCAAAAAATTAGTCAACTCTCTTTTAACATTAAAAATTTGAGTCAATTTAAACTATAGCATATATATATATATACACACACACACACACACACATATATATATATATATATATACACACACACATATATATATATATATACACACACATACACACACACACACACACACACACACACACACACACAGCTTTTTTTTGAAGCACGTTGCATGTATAAAATATTGCTTGTTAGTGGCACTAGGTAGTGAGGCTGCTAACATGTAATTGCAGACATCTCAGATTTTGGAAGAATTAATTGATTGGATATATGCCCTTCTTTGCAGTAGGATTCAGTATTAGCTGTGCATTAATTTCTTGTAGGGAACTTAAAAAAAAAGTTTTAATGGTGTGTTGCTACGCCAGATATCTGAGGAGAAAAAAGTCCTGATTTGTAGCATTTGAAGATCTCCATGGGTTGAATACTTGCAGCATCGTGGATTTCAGGCCACCAGAGTGGTGTCCCTGAATGCAGAGAGGGGAGAGATGAGCACAAGTGGCTGTCAGGAGCCACTCCCGCACGCCAGGGCTCGACCGGATCCCATCCCAAGCCAATTAAAACAGAATCGTAGTGCAAAACTGAACTAAAGCTTTGAATTTCACAGGAACAACCTGTGTTGATGTGTTAGATAACTCTTGGCTTCATGGATTCTTCAGGTCCATGATTGGAAAACAGAAAATGCTGCAGAAAATAAATTACACTCAGAGAAGGGAAACATGCCCATTACCTTACTTTTCTCTCCTTTCGTATATAGTGAGGAGAATTGTAGAAGGGTTTGGAATCTTACTTTGTCATTTAAGACATTTGGACAATAGTTTAAACATAAATTCAAGGACTTACTTTATATGAAACCCATAGCTTAAAGGACGGAGGAGGTATTTTGAACTTAAAAAAAAAAAATCTCAGAATCCTTTTTTAAAACCACAATCTTAGAATGATGTCCCATTACACAACAATTTAAGAATGACTAGTCTTCCCCCTGTCTCCAACTTGTGTGACTCTGGGTGGTCCCTGGACTGTGTGTTTGGGGAGGGTGGGATAGCATATTCATGGAACCTCAAAGACTTTTAGGAACCCATTTTGAAAACCATTTATGCATTCCATTAGGCTGTTTGAGTGCCCATAAAGCAAGTTGACAAAGAACTAAGTAATTTGGTCGCTACTTGAGGCAGGATGAGTCACAGAGAATTGTGATGAGAGGCTGGAAAGAACCTTATGATGCAAAGGTGACACGGAGGACTGGAATCATAATAATGACAAAGATGCTGATGTTAAAGTAGTTAACATTTCTCAGGTGCTTACAGATGTTGTAGAGGTTTATGTGAATGTTTTTTACATGAAAAGTTTTACATGAATTAATCAATGTCGTCCTCTCCACAATTCTAATGAAATGGATACTGTTATTTCTATAATATGGATGAGGAAATGAGGCACAGATTGGCTGATTTGTCTAGGTTTGCATGGCTAGTAAATGGAGAATCTGCTATATTCAGACCATAGCTGTCCAGTATGACATATATGTGACAACTTCACTATATTACTCTGCTGCCTTTTCCTAAGTGCTTATAAATGTTTCTCACATTCTATAAAATACTTTCTCTATGATCTTTCACTTCTTCAACTTGACAACAATCGTCTAAGGTAGAGAATTATAAATGAGGTTCAGAGTCCAAAGTCACTCAACAATAATGGGTGTTTCTTTGATTCAAACCTCAATCTTTCTGGCTGCCAAGCCCATTCTCATTGGGTCTTTACCGATGTCTCTAGTAGATGTGTCTCAACCTTTGAAGCCCGGCACATTTACCTTATTATAAATTTCCTTGTTTTATAACCAGCCCAAACTACCAGACTACAAACAGCTTGATAATATGAACTGTTCACTTTGCCTATAGCTTCAGTAAATGTTTATCAAATTGAATAATGGACAGGACATTAGAACAGCGCAAGTAGGAGCGGTCAGCACCTCAGAAGGAAGATGGAACCAGGAAGACAATGAGGAGAGTGAGATTTTAAAGGAGGAGTCTGACCCACTAAACTGTAATGATGCTGGAATTGAATCAAAGCAGATCTTCATTTGGGGGCAGCAAATAAACTGCCATCCTCGCCACCTTATCTTTGGATGTTATTTGAACATCGGGGTTGATTCCAAGCAGGTTTATTGCTTAAACTTATATTGTGAAATTGGTAAAACACCATATAAAATGATCATCTTTAAAAAACAATAATAAAATAAGATCAAATAAAGAAGGAGCCTATTGGATAGGATTCTACTACAAGGGAAATGGCTTCTTAAAGGAGGGGAGGGGTACTAATGCAAAATAGGACAGGATGTTAGGTCTTTGGCAAATATTTGCAAGGCAACTCTCATGTTTTCTTCCTTTGTGCCCTTTAGCTTTTTATCCTAATTAGTATTTAAAGAAGTTGAATGCATTCAACCCAACTCATTCATTTCCCTGTATTCAAAATCTTGTTTCACTTTTAAGAACTGTAAATGAGATTAGTAAGAAGAGGCTTATTTTTATTTATTTATTATTTATTTATTTTAAGACAACCAGTATCTCTGAGAGCTGCCATATCTTTTGAATGATTATCAAAAGAGAAACAAAAAACCAAAAACCAAAAAGAGCTGGCAACTGGGCTACGGTGCTGTTAAGCAAAAGTCAGAATGCCATTACTTATCAGACTGATCAAGAAAAAACGGGAGACTCTCAAAACAGGTCTTTATAACCAACCTGCCCTCTCCTTACACCACCCCCCCTAAAATACCAACAACTGGGCAGGCTAAGAGGCCACCCATAGGAAAACATTTCTGGTGAACTTTAGTCATGAATTTACCCTTCTATTGAGTTATAGATACAAGTTGTTAAAATACCCTAATTTAGGGTTCCTATATAAAGTGTAGGGCAGCTAAGTAAATTTGGATTTCAGATAAGCAACAAATAATATTTTAGTATAAGTATGTCCCATGCAATATTTGGGATATACATCCACAAAGCATTATTCATTGTTTATCTGGAACTCAGATTTAAATGGGCATCCTGGAATTTCATTTGCTAAATCTGGCAACCCTACTCTAACTAGATTTGTTCTTAATACATGTGAGATTGTCATAGAACAGAAACTTTTATATCTTTGTAAGAATATATTTTGTATATTTATAAAAATAACTAAATTCTAATTATGTTAGGAAAACAAACCAAAAACGACTAGGAAAATAAACTTGCATATGCCATGACTTTCAAAGTGATTTTAGTAACAGAAATTCCTTCTCGTTTTTAAAGAGAAATTGCAGCTACATGGAAATTGGTTTTAAGCCTTAGATGGGTACTCCCAAGGCTTTTAGTTGTAGACTAAATGAAATTCGTTTGTTATTGCAATTCTACCTTGCTATTAACACAGGCATTAGGAAAGCCGTGGCCGCTCAGGGGAATGTAAACAGATTGAGCGGACATGTTTACAGTATCGACAACAGCTGAATGTCACCATCAGGAGATCGTCACTTGTCAGAGCATGATGCTAATATACATCCAACCACCAGCAAATCACAAGTAGTCAGGCACTGGTCAGAACTGAAGTTGGATGCACCTAACTAGTTCAAGACCAAGTACCTTGTGTTTCAAATGGAAGGTTTTCTTTTCTTTTCTTTTTTTTTTCCATTTTTATTACTCCAGAGAATTTGCATAAAGCTAGTGATTATATGGAAGCGCTTGTAAAGCTTTCTTAAAATATACAGTGATTGAACCGGATTTTTAATGATGCCCTTAATGGAAATCAAGTAAATTTCAATTGCCACAAGGTCATTAACCATCCTTGAGTATTTTGTTGGTTGAAATCATAATGCAAAACCAGAATATCTTAAATGGTAATTTTCTACAGACTCTCTGTTTAAGGCCTGCTTTCAAGCAGTTATAAATTTTATAATTATATAGCTAGTCATAAGCCATTAAGTTAAAATTAAACTATTGAGTTAAATATCTTTATTATTTTCTGTTTATGATTTTGGTTGGTAGCCTAGCATCTATGTTTCTCAATTAAGGTCCATCATATTATTGACCACATATTCAGCATCTGCCCAGTGTTTTACTTTGTTTCCTCAGAAAATACAGCAACTTTTTGTGGTTTGATTTATTGTACAGATGAGGGAAGGAAGGGTGCCCAAAGATTCAGGGCTGCTAGTTGCCATCATTAGCCTTCAAATAGAGTCCTTGCTCAAGCCCATGCAGGGTTCACTAACTACACCACACTACTGTTACAATACATTAATTAATTATTGGCATTATTTCTCTAAGACTTAAATATGCTTCATTTATAATTCCATTCATTCAGTGGTCAATTAGCCTTTAAAAACATAATCTTTTAATACCCTTATCATAAAAATTCTACCATAGTTCCCTCTTCTTTTATCACAGAATCCAGCCATTTATCCTTTCCTCTCTCCTCCTTTCCTTCCCACTCCCTGTTTCTTTCCTTTTTCCCTCTTTAGACAGATGTCCTTTGACCAGCATGTGGTAGACACTTGAGATACAAAGATGAAAGGGGGGAATAGAAAGAAAATAACAAAATTTAATACAATATTAAAGTTAGAAGTAAATAAGTGTGGGAACACAGAATAAGGAGCGACTGGAGACTTATGACAGGTTTCGAAGGAGGGTCTTTATTTGAGCTATTGAAAAGATATTGAATGCATCAGAGTTTTCTGGTGGAGAAGGGGAGGGAGGGGCTCTAGAACAACATGAAAAGTGTGCAAAGACACAGAGGAATAACTTAGAAATTTTGTGTGGCTGTAGTGTCACTGCACTGAGAAAAACACATGAAGTAGCCCAGTTGTGAAGGTCTTTGTAGGAGAGAGTCTGATGTCCCTTGGGCTATGAAGAGCCAGTGGATTTTTCTAGTACTTAGGGTTGGAGGCATTGGGAAGCCCCGTTAGTGATCACACAGTAGTCTTCAAAGCCATGGCTGGGGTCAGAACCAAGACTTTGGGGATAGAAGGTGGATGAATTCAGTAGACCTTGCTGAAGTGGAATTATGAATAAAGAATTGTACATGACAGTACAATTTGTATTACTTGACATCAGGAAATGAGGTATTATTCTACACTGATGCACTTTTCATATGATCAAAACACATCTCTGCAATACAGGCATATTATTGTGACCTTTCAACTAGAACTCTTTAAAAGCTATAGTTTTCAAACTTAGTTGTTAAACTCACAAAGGGTCTCAGGTCTTTGGAGGAAACTGAAGATGATGTAGGCATTTCTGGATTCAGAGGCTCTCAGTTTGCACAACTTGCTTTTGTATGCACAAAAGCCCAGCACAGAGTTCCGTGACCTCTTCTGTTTCTTAAGTCATGTTGGTTTGACTACCTCTGATTATGCCCCAGAAAAGCACATAAGCAGATGTTTTTAAAAGTAAATGTGTCCAAGACAGGGGCTTGGGACAATTGTGTGATATTCATGCCCTTAGTGTTGGGTCTTTGTGACGGGATTTTGAGTGCTCATTGGACTTTCTGCTTACTTTGGGGTTTGAAGTGTGAATAGTTTTTATATTTCTGACCTTTGCATAATTTAGGTGTACTCTATCATAGTAAACATTTTAAGCTTTATTGTGTGTTGTTTCTTAATATATACGATGAGATAGCTTTGGCTAAATATAAGCCATGTAAATCTATATCCATTAATTTGGTGAACGTCTTTAGTCTGCGTAGCATTTAAAGCCAGGTATTTCTCTGCCAGCATGTTCCATTGAAAGGTTCGTTCCAGCTGTGAATGCTGGTTACCGGTTCAGCAAATGCTCCCTTGAGGTCAGTTCAGCAATTGTGCTGTGGTTTTGCTTTGTCCTCTGCTTCCACATTGTCAGTCTGTTGGCTTCCTTTGGCAAATGTAAAACAGTAGGCATTTATGTAAAATCATATAGCTGTAAGACTGACTCAGGAATCAGTGTCCCTAGAGTACAGAGTTCAAGCAAGAGGGCAAATGACACACATAAAAGGTGAGAGAATTAAGTCATTTCAGCCATTGAGGAAATAGCTTTCAGATAAACTTGTTAGAAAATGATGCTTAGTATTTACTCTCTATGCAGTGTCTCATGAAGTTAATGATGAAATAATAGCTTATTGATTAAATTTAAGTTTTTTCCCATGAAATTTCATAAATTCAAAACCCTTTGTGATCCATAGAATTTTCCCTTTTTTCAGATAAAGGGTGATAACGGGTCCTGGTTATGTGCTCAGATTAAGATGAATCTTCTCAGTTCACCTGACAAACACTGCTTTAAATTTTGTTTGAAATGGGGCGCCTGGGTGGCGCAGTCGGTTAAGCGTCCGACTTCAGCCAGGTCACGATCTCGCGGTCCGTGAGTTCGAGCCCCGCGTCAGGCTCTGGGCTGATGGCTCAGAGCCTGGAACCTGTTTCTGATTCTGTGTCTCCCTCTCTCTCTGACCCTCCCCCGTTCATGCTCTGTCTCTCTCTGTCCCAAAAATAAATAAACGTTGAAAAAAAAAAATTTTAAATTTTGTTTGAAATGTATAAGCATTGTTATATCACTATTTCTGTTGAGTAATATATTTGGGTTATTCTAAAATAAGTGGTTATCCCTGAATTTTCTTTAGATTACCATTCTTTTAGTTTTAGAACTTTAAAATTTTGAAACTACATGTTTCATCAAAGTGATCACAGCTATAAAGACATTGTAGAAATATTGTCCTTAAGAAGATAGCACTTATGAAATTATATTTGCCAGTGTAACAGTTACTTCTCATTAAGTACAAAGATGATTTTTTTTTCAGCATCTCTTTGAGGAAACTAGCATTGAAAATATTTTTGGATTTCATGTTCTGTGCAGGCTTTACAAACTGAGTTGAAGGCATGGGCTGACGTTTGTCTTTTATAATTAGAATATTTTAATTCTGTACGTTTTCTCTTTGTGTTATTAAAGTACTTTTCTAAAAGAGCTCTAAGGAACAATAACCTTGTTCTGTTGAGACCGTTTAATACACGTTTAATACACGGACAGGAAAAGGAGATGATGGGAGAATCGGGGGCAGAGGTGGGAGGTGGCTTACAGAAAGGTCCTTGCTGGGGGGGAAGGTACTCTGGAGGAACTGAAAGGCTGGTGGATAGAGCAATTGTAGTAAAACATTTGGAGGCTCCTGGTGTGTGTGGAGAAGGGCATGTGTCAGTCATATGGGAAATGTGGGCCAGATATGCAGGGTAGAGAGGTGGCTCTGTGAGCTTTCAAGCCACATTATGGAGAGTCTTGAATGTTGTGTGTGCTTACTCTGCAGTTGGAAGTTCTGTGAGCCTAAGAGTCATGTGATCTATCTTTTGCAGTGTCCTTTCCTGCTTGCCCTGGGCTTTCTGCTCATTTACCCGGGAGAAAATAGTACCTGGTTTTGCCACTCTGGGATAAGGGGGCTTCACATTTTTTAATGATGAGCCTTCTTTTAATGATACAAGAGAGAATGGAAGACAAACTTTATTCTAACAATGTGCCTTTACTGATGAAGAAATGAAGGTACTGAGGTGGGGAAGTCTAATGTCTTAGAATTTTCTTTTCAGAAGTACATTATAAAAAAAGTTCTGTGAATCTGGGTGTGTTTAGTTCAGGTGTCACAGCAAAAATATGGTTATCAGGTTAAAGTAGTAACCAGGAAACTGGGTGCAGGGCTAAGGTGTTCTTAGGGAGACAAGCCAGGTTCAAGGACTCCTGTGGAAGGGTCAGAACAGTAGTTCTTTGAAGTGCTGCAGCAATTTTCCAGCCTCAGGGGGAAAAAAAAACAGTTCCATAAATAACTAACTGGTGTCAGAGGATTGTTGTAGAACTGCTTAACTTGTTGGAGAATAAACTTTCCAAGCGTGTTAGAAGCATTTACCCATAGATAATGGATATACTCCATTCAAAGGATTGTTGGTCTGTTGATAAAAGCAGGTCTTGGAGGATTTCTACTTTTCAACATTGGTGTAGCTCAAATGTTTGTTGTGACAAGGGTGCATTTCTTTAAAATAGTTCTGTAATTCATGCTGTTTAATTTTTTTTTAACGTTTATTTTTGACACAGAGAGAGACAGAGCATGAATGGGGGGAGGGTCAGAGAGAGAGGGAGACACAGAATTTGAAACAGGCTCCAGGCTCTGAGCCATCAGCACAGAGCCTGATGTGGGGCTCGAACTCACGGACCACAAGATCACGACCTGAGCCGAAGTCGGACGCTTAACCGACTGAGCCACCCAGACGCCCCTCATGCTGTTTAATTTACATGATTCCTTTATCACTTAGGCTGAAATATTGATGTTTGAACAACTTTGGTGAGAATTTAATGATTTTTCTCTCCCTGAACATTAAGCATGACTTTCTTCTTTTAAGGAAGAAAGTGTATTTTTGGCTTAGGAAGAATGTTTTTTTGCTTGAATAGATTTATCAAAACAAGAAAGAAAGAAAGAAAGAAAGAAAGAAAGAAAGAAAGAAAGAAAGAAAGAAAACAACCCTCTGTACTTATAATAAATATTTGTAGGTGTAGATGTGTACAATTGAAGGAAACATTTTATTATAATACTCTTTTTAACAAATAGGGTTTGTGGTGTTCTGGAGAATATACAAAAATAAGTTAAAGTGCATATCTTGTCTCAAAATAAGTGTCAAATAATTAAAATAATGTGATTTAGAAGAAGATAACTTTCGCAGACATAGAGTTACAAATAGGTTCAAAAGTTACTGACTGAGGTTAGAGTGTAAGTTCTCTTCCTGCCCAATGAAACATCTTTTAAAATTTCCAGTTTCTTAACCTGTTGTCTCATAAAAGATGCTGTCATAAAAGTGCCTGTGATAATGAACTCCTGCCCCTCGTATGTTCGGGAGGGATCTGACCACCTTTGGATGGGTCTATGTGAGAGGAGCCGTCTGGATGCGAAGCAGGTCTGGTGTTATTTTGGCTATTGTTGCTTAGAATATTTCTAAAGCTCCTTCCTGTTTGCACTTTTCTGCCCGGGGTCTGGTGATGGGAACCCCTGTCTCAAATTCTGAGAAACGGCCCAATTATATGTAAAGATAGCCTCTTCAGAGACCAGTAACACCCTGTAAATCTTTGGAGATAGGGCTGAGCAGGCAGACTTTCGCTGACCTAGCTTACAAAGCAACAGAAGCCATATATGTGGTAACCTGTCTAGCATGTCCAGCTGCTTTATTGCCTCACCCTTAATGCTTTACTTCTCATGATATAGATCATTGACCCTGAGAACTCGTAGCCCTTGGCTAAGTCCCTCAGATTCTGGTGTAACACATTTCTCAAATAGTTTGAACAGCACATGAAGCAAACACGTACTAATTTGAACTTCACCAACATCCTTGATAAAGAAATCAGCCCAGCAATTACTGGAGAAGATAAAATTGAAAGGGAACATAAATTAAGATGTGCTATTAGAAATATTCCTCTATATTTATTCAAACATAAGCATGAACAAAGGACCATATATATCATGCTCATATTTTCTTACCTTACCCTGAACTTTTGTATGGGCTCAGGAGTTACAAGATTATGTTTCTTCAAAAATTATGTTTCTAAAAAATTATAGTTCTGGTTTTTTCCTAAATTAGACTGATCTCACTCCATTTGTGATTCTTAAAAAAAAAGGATATTTAACGTTGCCTTTTCTTTGAAGAATTTGTAGAGAGACATAGAATGTGGTGAATAATTAGCCGTCAGAAAGTACCAAGCCTATGACATGGTTTTGAGACTAGGCTAACACAGAGGCTTTGTCTGGGTGTATATTTTAAGCAGCAAGTACTCTTGGACTGTTAGTAGTTTAGTCCCAGTGGATTCTTAACAAAATGTCGGCTGTTCCATTATCTTGTACAAATATTTGGCACTGGAATTCTCTTATTTACTAACTATAAGTAATATAATATTTTTAAACCTCCAATCACCAGGAAAGGAAAAATAAACAACTGACATAGAGATACTTAGCACTGAAAGCTTGCAGAGTTTAGTATTTGACAGGGTAGAGACTGGAGTTTATCATTTATCATTTCATGAATGTAGGCTTTTAATCAAACTTTTTGTTTGTTATAAGTGTTGGATATGTAGTGTGTAGATAGGAGTCAGAAGGCACCGTGTTTTAAAAATATTAAGATGTCCAGTAAAGTATGTTATATTTTGAAATTGTTTTCATTTGCAGGGAGGTGAATCTCAGGTTGTACTAATTTTCCAAGATAAGCGAATCTGACTTTTCTGGTTTTCAATATTTTGAATGTTTCTTAAGATAAAATGGCCTGAGTTTTTAGTTATAATTTTTTTAGCTATAAATTAAGAGCATAGCAGGTTAAAATAATTTTTACAGTGTCTATAATTTTTACTTTTCTCTCAGTGAAATATATTCTTACTGAAAGTGTTCTGTGATACTTGGCTGATTATCCGCTTGCTTGCACAGAGAAACTTATATGACAGTGTTCAAGGAAAACATTAGAATTTTGTTTTAATGTAAAAGTTATTTTCTAGTTGGTACTTACGTAGAAAAACAGTTTGGAAAATAAGTGCCTGGTTTATTTGTGGTAGGTTGGATCTAGGGCTTTTGGTTTCCTTTAGATACTGTATATCTCAGAGTCTTCTCTCTAAAGCTGGAAGGAATGAAGATAGAAGTTTTGCAGTAATAGAATATATTTTCTATAAGATGCTCTTAGTAATCAAAAATATTTTTTCCTGTATTTCTCAACTGCTTATAAAACTTAAAACTCCCCAGGGGTGCCTGGGTGGCTCAGTTGGTTGAGCGCCGACTTTGTCTCAGGTCATGATCTCGCGGTCTGTGAGTTCCAGCCCCGCGTCGGGCTCTGTGCTGACAGCTCAGAGCCTGGATGGAGCCTGCTTCGGATTCTGTGTCTCCCTCTCTCTCTGCCCCTCCCCCACTCATGCTCTGTCTCTCTCTGTCTCTCAAAAATAAATAAACGTTAGAATAAAATAAAATGTAATACTCTTCAAATTTAAACACTCAATACATTGATTGCTTTTATGTTTTCCTTAGACTGATCAAAGCTGGAAACAAAAATTTAAACATTACTCTCTTTTCCCAAAAGTGAAAATTATTTGATATTTTATACAAAAATAAATACTACTTTCTTAGAAATTTTATTATTATTGATTGTTAACAGTAAAGAATTAAAGGTATAAAAAATCACTTTCATTTATTAGTGCTTTCATAAAAGTTCCATTTAATGAACAGTGAAGCACTCATTGCCTACATGACACCAGACTTCATTATAAAATTGTAAAATGTGAATAAGAATAAAAATTAATTTTACTATTGGAAAGAAGCTGACCTGACTGACTTAATAGAAGTCCAAAACATAAAAATAAGAGATGGAATTTCTGATATAACTTGTCAAGGATTTTACATAGCCAGTAAAACAGCATTTGTACCTTTAACTAGCCATTATAGATGGACAAAAAAAGGACATTTTTTTTTTTGCCATCTTTAAAATTTTGAAATTATTGGCAGTCTTTTTTTTTTCCAGCTAGGAAAGGTCAAAGATGGGAACATAAGGTTTTTAGGTCATTCCCTATCAGTTCAAAGATAAGAAAAGTTTCGGGGCGCCTGGGTGGCGCAGTCGGTTAAGTGTCCGACTTTGGCCAGGTCACGATCTCGCGGTCCATGAGTTCGAGCCCCGCGTCGGGCTCTGGGCTGATGGCTCAGAGCCTGGAGCCTGTTTCCGATTCTGTGTCTCCCTCTCTCTCTGCCCCTCGCCTGTTCATGCTCTGTCTCTCTCTGTCCCAAAAATAAATAACGTTGAAAAAAATTAAAAAAAAAAAAAAAAAAGACAAGAAAAGTTTTATATAAACATATGTGAACATGTCCCTATGTGCATGTATGTTCATAAGTTGGGGGTCTATTAAATGGTAGATTGTGAGATATTGCTAACACCACCACCAATATCCCTAATATAATAACATGCTATGTGCCAGCCAGTATTGTATGTAAATTCTCCAAACCATACCATGAGGCTTCACTACTGTTATCCGCATTTTACAGATGAGGACATTGAGATCTAGAAAAGTGATTTGCCCAACTATTAAGTAGTAAAGCTGGGATCTGAATCTAGGATGTTTGACTTCAGAGCCTGGGCTCTGAAAAACTTAGTGTTCTATTGCCTCTCACTTATGTGAGAATGTGCCTAGCTCCATTTCCCTTTTTAAAAATAGCATAATGATGCTCTTGCAATATTTTTTGAGAAGTAAATTGTATAGTATAGCATTATATAATTGTATATTACATATTATATAATTATATAAATTATATAGCATGTAAATCTCTGGAACAGTAAATTATTTATGCATGCATATGTGTGTGTGTATGCACTCACATACACATATTTGCATAGCTATATTAGTATACTTGATTTTTTTACATACATTTAATATACTTTTGTGCACTTACAATGTTATATACTCACGTGACTTGAGTATACAAATATATCTCTCTCCAGCAAGTTAACTAAAACCAGGCCCCTCTCATTGAACGAAATTGCCCACAAAATAGAATTCTAAGCTTCATAATTTTTTGACTGAAATGAAATATCATGGAAAATAATCCAACTCACACTAGTCTGAGAAGACTGTATGTGTGGTTTTAATGAGCAATGTTGCAGGAGAGATCCGAATTGCCAAACAGGATCTAGTAATACAGAGAGACCCCTGGGTTGGGTCTATAAATCACATTTAAGTATACACTTTTGTATTTTGTTGTAGCACTCCTATTTTAAGCTACTGAAGGTGCATTTAGCAAAAAGATGACAGCACCTGAGCATGAAGTTTCCATTTGCCACCCACCGCCTTTAGTTCCAGTAACCGTGAAGTATAATCGGGCCACTTAAAATTCGCAGCCTGTTTGAATAACGTTTTCTATGTAGAACATAGATAATCCTGTCTCCAAGCTTCTTCTCTTTGGTGTCAGGGCTTCAGGGGAACTATTGTTTGTTTTAATTTTGCTTTTATTTGTGTCAGAGTGCTTCATGCACATAATTTACAGTTAATTTCATTCTCAAGGCCTTATGATAAGAAATAGTAGTCTTACGCCATCTTCCACTCCTAAGTGGCAGCTGCTCTCAATTTTGTTTTCACAGATTCCCTTGGAATTTACTTCCCCATCTCTAAATCTCATATTTATGTAAATTCTCATTTTTAAAAATTTTTAGCTGTAAGCACTACCCACTGACTTCTTACGATGAAGAACTTACTAAGATGGAGAACTGGTGCCCTTTCCTGCCCTCATGCCCCAACCTTTCATGCATACTTCCTATGATACCTCAACACGGACGTGTCATAACTCTGGATAGATCAGTGCTTAGGATTAGGACTATGTAAATACTATTCACAGCTGGGCCAGGAAAGTACTGGGTTTAATTTTTCTTTCTGGAATAATACTTTGTTTTTCTTGGAATTAATAACTCTATTTTCTATGTATTTCTGTGTAATTCAACTCTAAACTCCCTCTGGTATAACTGTTCTCTTTATATGTCCAAATATTTGGGGCATTCTATCAAATTTTTTTTAAGAAATCTCTCTCAGAACATTCTAGACATGCTCCAGTCTAGGCCCACTGAAGCTTTTGCATCATGGGCTATCCCTTTACTACCATTCTGGGATTTACTTTGTCTCTCTCTTATTTTAGATCCCTGTTTTTTGGATTCCAAGTCATTGCCATTTTCTGTTCAGTCTCTCATTTTAGGAAGCACATCTTTCAGTTGTTTGCTGAAGAGGAGACAATTTTTTTGAAGCCTATATGGCTAAAAATGGCTTTATTTGCCTTTTCATGATAATTTTGATTGCTACGGAATTATAGGTTAGAAATCATTTTTTCCCTAGAATGTTGAGGACATTCCTCCACTGCCCTTTCGCTTCCAGTCTTCTACTGAGAAAGCCAATGCTTATTTTGGTTCGACTGGAGTTTTGAACCTTTGTGGAAAAGGTGTGTAAATTTGAACTTCAATTCTCTTTTTTAGTACGGTACTTTATCCTCTACTGTATCCAGTGTCCCTAGTCCTGACACTCTGTTTTACTGTCTCCAGAGAATGAATATCCCCAACTTCCGTATGGGTGGGGTTGGGTAGTCACCCAGCTACCTGGTGTGGGGAAAGGGACCTGAGGGGTCTCACTTCTTCCTAAACAGGTTTGCAACGAGTCATTCTTTAGCTCTACCTTCTTCCACTTTCAGTGGTATCCCAGCTGCCAATATCTGAGCATTTGGGGGACCCTGTTGTTTTCAATTTCTCCACTAGGTTACGACTCAGCTTTTGGGGGACTGTTGATAAATTTGTACATTTCCAAACTATACTTGTTGCTATCTCCTTTTCCTTTACCTCTGGGAATATACCTTTTTTAAAAAAAATGCCCCCTCCCCCTTTTTTTTAGTGAAATTTCAGGAGGGAGAAGGGATAGGGACATGTATTTATTAATCTGCTTTCTTTAGGAGGAAATCCTGGGGTGGATGGTATCAGGGAACCAAATCATTTTTATAAATAAATGTTTTTTTAGGAAAGGACTTCCTTGAGATTTTACTATTTTGTCTGTATACATATAATGAGATGAAATAACCTTTAATGGGGAGGAATAAATCTCCTTTGTTTCTCTTGGGGGAGGCATTTAGCCACAAGTCACCAAGGGCTTAAATAGGAAGGTGGGATTTCATGTCCTTCTCTTGCTCCTCAAAAATTTCCAGTGGACAAAGGGAGTCGTTAACCCTATGCCATTCTTGCCATATTGTGGATATTGTGGCCAATCTTAGTTTAAAATAACAACTTGATTTCAGTCCTTTTTAAAGAGAAGTTGGGTTCCCCACCCACTACTTCCTCCTTGGCTTCCTAATAGAGATGTTTGGAAAAATACCAGCTATATTCACATTAGATAGGGATTTCAGTAAAGATTTTGTCAAATAGCTTGTAGGATTAGACGTCCTTTAGTGGGAGTGCCGCTGATAAAAGGAAATGAACCATGTTACTCACCATCCTCCTCTGATCCTAGCACATCTGCTCAAGAAATAGGCCTTGAGTACGTGCACTATCCCAGTCAGTATGTTAAGTATTTAAGCCAGAATGATACGTCTTGTCCTCATTGAGTTTATACTCTACTAGGTGCTATGATACGGTTACTAATAGCTGCTATTTAGGGAGTGTTTACAACCCAAGAACACTTTACCTGATTGAATCCTTAGCACAACACCGCAAGGTTATTTTTAACATTCTCATTTTACAAATGAGGAAACTGAGGCTTAGTGGTTTGCCCACATTCATCCAATTGATACGTACATGAGCCAGAATCTGGAGGCCAAGTCTATTTTATTTCAGATCCCATGTTCTTCTCATTTGTCTCGTTTAAAAAGAGTCAACAAAGCAACTTCACATACAGTGTTTTATTTGATCTTCTTTTATCTAACCTAGGGAGGGCTCTCAGTTCTTAGCTGACAGTAATTACCCTCAGCCTGAGAGACTTGGTTAAAAAAAGTCACTAATTAATTGCATATTTTGGGGTGTGTGTCCTATTGTCCGCTTGCCTTATTTGATGCAGTTTTTTTTCATGAACATATGCTTAGAGATAAAGCTTATCCATAGAACACAAATTTTGGTTGAGTTACAGTAGATGAGCTTAGCTATTTTAAGGAACTCTGTATTGGATCATGTTTAAAGCAAATAAAATAGTTTGTCATGCAAATGATCGCATTCTGAATTTTTTTTTTTTGTATAAACACACAGCTTCACATTCTTCATTTGTTGAAAATGTTCAGTTGTTGGTAGCTGAAGAAAGCTCCTTTCATTTAGCTTCATTAAATCGTCCCAATTGTTTAAAGGCACACCGGATTATCATATAGTAACCCACAAAAAAAGACAATAGTAACACAGAAAGGCAACATTTAAAATTTCTTTAAATGTTTAAGCAGAAGTCAAGGGGAGTCAAACGTCAATAGGAAACAGTTCGAATTGGAGAATCTCAAGGAAATCTGAAATTGGTCTTTTTCGTTGGTAAACTATTATTCCCACCAAACATTTATTGACTAGTTGCTGTGTGACAGGTACTGCTCAGGTAGGGGCACTTGGCTGACTCCGTCCATTAAGCGTCCATCGCTTGGTTTCTGCTCAGGTAATGATCTGAGGGTTCGTGGGTTCGAGCCCCATGTTGGGCTCCTTGCTGACAGTGCGGGGCCTGCTTGAGATTCTCTCTTTCCCTCTCTCTCAGTCCCTCACCTGCTTGTGCTCTATCTCCCTCTCAAAATAAACAAACTTAAAAAAACAAAAAAAGAACTAGATCCCTGCCAGGCAGAACCAATAATCAAATAGTTAATGAGCACTGTGTCTTAGGTGTGAAGCACCTCACTGGTTTAAAAGCCAAAGCCTCTGAGGCCTGATGTACCACAGTGGGAACCCTGCCATACATGGAGGGAAAGAGAAAAGCAAAGTGGTAAAGAATGAGAAAGGAAATGCTGGAGAACCATAATGAGGAAAAAAACGGGTCATGTTGTAGGTAATGCACTTCCTCTACGGCAAGGAAGGACAAGTCAATATCGGATTGCATTTCACACACTGGTTCAGAATAACATTTGTATAATGTCTTGCAAATTTAAAATTAAAAAATTTTTCAAACCACCCTCCCATCAACCTTGATGATAATAGCAAAGAAGGCTTTATTGCATCTTGACCATACAGATGAGCAAACTTGAAGCCAGGCCAGTTTAATGATTTGCCAGAGGTCACAGAGTGTGTTCAGATCTGGGTTTGAACTTCAGTCTTCTGACTCCAAATTCTGAGCTCTTCTCAAGTTTCAGGAAGGAGATGAGAGTAGCTGGTTGGTCTGCAAACTAGATTGGCACAGACCACCTCACCCAGGCGTGTGCAGGGGGATGGTAGATGTAGACGTGCAGGAGAGACACAGGTGAACGCCGTCAGGGGAGATATGCACACGTTCCCAATACTGTCGAGGACAATGGAGGGCTTTTTAGTGAAATGTGATACGTATGTGCACTTCATACCATAGCAAAGGTCAGCAGGAGCCATTGCTTTATTCTTTGCTTGCTTTGTTCTGTTGAAATTATGGATTAGCAGATGCCTCACTCAGGTCCAGCCCTTAAACAAAATACTGGCAGAGGGATTCTCTGGTCAATAGTCAATCTGAGGATGACCATCTAAGACCCAGAGCTCACTGAAAAAGAAAAAGTAGGAGTAAATGGGGTTGATCTCTCTTTGTTGTGTTCACAATGGATTTGGCATTTAACATTTTCCTTGGAATTAGAAGACTAGATGTGTGAGGCCAATACAATGACAACAAAGCAAAGGCATCTGACCATGAGACTGCAACATTGTTTGTAAACAAACAAACAAACATATATATATATGTATAATTTGAATTAAATTTTAGATTTAATTTAGTTCAAGGAGGTTTTACAATGTTGATGAAATGTGCGTTTTCAATCTGAAGCTGAAATAAATCTGTGCTCCCGAGTATAAGTAGAATAAAGACAGAAGTATTGTTTTATATGAAAGAACTTGCATCCAGTGACATCATTGGAAATCTGAAAAGATAAAATAATTTTAGAGTTTTCCCAGAGGTAAAGGAGTGTCCAACTTATGTGGACTTCATCCTTCTCATGATAGGTAATCTCAGTTTTGAGTTTTTAATAAGTGATTGTTTAAGTTCTATAGGCTTTATTTATGTATTCCTGGAGATGCTTAGGTCATGATGTTGCTAGCCCATTGTAATGCTCACCACAAGAAATCAGAGGTGCTGGCGTGTGAGTAGTTACTACACTGTTTGGATCCATAGGCCTGGCACAGTTACCCAGGTATTACAAGTATTGCTTACATCTGGGCACTTTGCCCTGGGTTCTGTGCTTGGGGCCCTTCTGCTGGCCCTTCACTGGCCAGTGACTCCAGGAGGCAAGAAACAAGAGAAGTGACTCAAGTGGAATTTAAAAGGATATAAAATCAATCCAGAAATCTGCCTGGTGATCCTCAAGGCAAAGTAAGGTTATCTCCTGACAAGCAACAGTGTCCATGTCTATGTTTTATTTTAGAGATGTCTTGCTTTTCAGGGCTGCTTTGGTCTTCATTGTAACCTAACGTCAATTTTGAAAAGAATTTAGATTACGGATTTGAGAAAACAAAAATATCCCATGGTATAATTTTTCTCTAGAGTCTTACTCTCTTGCAGGGTCTTCTAAAATGTAGAAAAAATTGATCTAGTATACAATTATTGAATATTTGCTCTTTGTAACATAAGAGGGGAAATGTAGTATTGTTCATGTCTAGAAATCTCTTAAGTAAGCCGTGAAAGAGAATTTACAGAAAAACTGACTTAGAGTACTGTGTTCACAAACTTTCTTCTGATCATCATTGTAAGGCTAAAATCTTTAAAGTAAGGCAGTGAGATTTGAGTAGATTGATGCTGACCAGGAGTACTGCATATATTGAAAATAAAAGTGCTAAAATGGAATACCTTAAAAAATATCACTTTATCTTTTGAACCAATTCTTATTTTCAAACCATGTTATGATCTACGAGATTATGCAGCTACATATTCTTTATTTTTTTATATGAAAGAAGCAAATTAAAACTAGTAGCAGTGACTGATGTCTTTAAATAATAGGGCTATATCCTGGAAGTAGTAGAAAATCAGCTCAATTTTCTAGATTTCTTATTTCCTCCTCCCCTTTCAAGTTCAAGTTCAGTGTTCAAGTTTTGATGGCTCCCAATCCTGTATCAGCCCATTTCCCTGCTGCCATCCTAGCTCAGCAATTTTTTTTATTTAGCAATTTTTTTTTATTATCACACCTTTGCTTTCCTGCAGGTCGTTTTTTTACAAAACAGCCAGAATTATGTTTTTATGATGTACGTCAGATCTTGTCACATGCCGCTGGATTTTGATTACACTTTGAATAAAAGCCAAAATCCTTTTTACTGCCCATGAAGACCTGGCTCTTTAAACTCCTCATCGGGGCACCTGGGTGGCTCAGTGGGTTAAGCCTCCAACTTCGGCTCAGGTCACGATCTCTCGGTTCCTGAGTTTGGGCCCCACGTCGGGCTCTGTGCTGACGGCTCGGAGCCTGCAGGCTGCTTTGGATTCTGTGTACCCCCCTCTCTCTGCCCCTCCCTTGCCTGTGCTCTGTCTCTCTCTCAAAAATAAATAAACATTAAAAAAAAAAATAAACTCCTCATCGTGGTCTACTTACAGTCCCTGTACCCACCCTGCCTCCTTCTGTGCTCCAGTTACCAGGGAGTTCTTAACTAATTAGCATGCTCAGATAGGTGACCTTGCACTTAATAGTTCCCCTTCCTGGATTGCTTTTCCATGAATCTTATCAGCATTGCCTTCTCGTTGTCATTACTGACTCTTCCTAAATATCACCTTCCTAGAGATCACCCAGTCCAAGGCAGCTCCCAGTCTCTTACAGTGATATCACTCTGCTTTGTTTTAATTTATTCTATTAGATAACAAATCTTTATTGAGCACCTTTTTTGTAACAAGGAACACAGTAAAGTTCCTGCCCGTAAAGGAAATGTCATTCCAGTAACGGGGGTTAATCACTAATCATCACTACCGGGGACCCCCACCCTGACCCAGTGCCGTAAGATGCAGAAAGCACTGGTATTGTTTTATTTCTGCTGGAATTTAGTGAAGAAAACTTTTAGAGAGCCCTTTCTTTCTCACACTTTTACCTCCTATTTCTGCAATGGTACCTCCACAATGGGAGAGGTGTCGAGGTATGGTTTAAGGGACACAACTGCGAGGGTCTTAGCCCTCCAGAATTCGCTGTACACATTCTTGAGCAAATCGCACTGCCTACTTTCTGCATTAATTTTCTCACTTATAAAATGAGGTAGTCCAATCCATTTCACAAGGTGTTTGCGTGAATTCATCATGAAAGTACTTGATAATACAGAGCACCAGCCAAACGGCCCATGTACGTGAGTTGTTGGACGTTGTCTGCAGATTTCTCTAAATTTGCTGACATGTCTCCCATCTACTTCCAAGGGAGCTTCTTGACTAAATGCCTCTGTTTTCTTGTCCACTGGATAAACAATGCTGAATAATATTTAGCTTGTGTCTAATGACTGCATCTCGTTTTGATTCTATCCTAACAGCATTAACTGTTTGTTCTCCTACAGTACTTTGGAAGTTTGCTCGTCATTTTCTGTGTGGAACTGGCTTGCGGTGTTTGGACCTATGAACAGGAGATTATGGTGAGTTCAAAGTGGCATACAGTTACAATCTGGACAATCTCTAGTGCAGACTTCTAAATCACATACTTTGGAGTTATTTAGGCACATGATTATTAATTTGAATGTTTATACTATATGATAACAATAATGGTCCCAATACCTCTGAAAATTAACATTTTCTTGTCTGTGTCTAAAGCATAGTTCCAAATCATAATTTTTAATGTTTTATTTGCTGTACTATATGTCTTTAATTCCACAGGTTGCTTAAACATGGATACAACAGACTACAAATAATAGGTGTCCTAAAATAATTGTGCCAACTTTTGAGTGTGTAATAGGAAACATTTGTGTTTGCAACAGGATCTGGGAGAGCTTGAAAATCTACATGTAAGCCTCAGAAAATGCCCACTGCAGCTGTATGCTGATGAATAGGAAGCATGCATCTTCTATTCGCAACAAGCTGAGCCATCTTCTACTTTAAGAATTATATTTGAAGAGTTGCTGTGTGTTTACTTTAGCCTAGAAACACTCTGCTAGTTTGAGACTTGGCTACCTGAAAACAGCTCTGAAGCATTTTTTTTCTTTCATTTTATCAACTGAAATAAACTTTTATAGCTATGAATGAGAGAAGGAACAACGGTCAGAGTCTCTCAGTCTTAAGATTTTACCAGTCTTGCTTGGTTTATCACTTGCCCCTCACCCTTGCGCAACACTAGGCATTATTACTTTTTTAACGTTTGCCCACGTCATTGATGAAAATTGGTGCGTTTATCGCCAATGAGGTTGAACATCTCTGCATATTTGATTGCTGGCTGTTTTCATGGTGGCAGGCCAGATTTTTCCACTGCGAGCATCTTGGAGTAATTCTGTTTCGGGAAGATGATGTTTTTCAACAAGTAGTCCTTGGACTGTCTACAGCAGGAGTCACCCAGGGCAGTCTTTAAAATGCACATTATAGGGCACTAGGCCAGAATAGAGGGGAAAGCAGAAGAAGAAACGGCAGGCACCAGGCATCCACATTTGTGACAAGTTCCCCAGGTGAATCCTCAACATTTTAACATTTAAGAGCTTTTAAAAAGAGAGAGGTTATTTTGTATTTATTTCAGAGAGGCATTTCAGCAGTTGTGTAATAAAATAGAAGTGTTTTGGTACCGATACAGTTATTGAAGATTCTGTGGTGAATCTGTTACTGTCCTGTGAGACTGTTTTGAATCCTAAGCGGTAATTAGAGACTAATGGGTCCTTTGCATATGCTAATTTGCATGTAAACGATGCTTTGGCACAGCCACATCTCCGAACCCCTCCGAAAACTGTAGTGCTTCCCCTGTCTGACAGCTCTTAGTAAGAAGAGAGAATTTATGATGATTTTTTTTTCTGTTAAAAATTGAAAAGTCAGGGCAGGTTCTAACTAATTTTAAGAAAGTTAAAAACTTTCTTTAAAACGAAATCTCCTATTAAAATAGGAATGTTCTTGCTGTCTTTGAGAATCACGTTTTCACTTCATCCCTAGAAACATCGTATATTTAGGGGAGTGAAAGAGTAGTTCTTCCAGACTCAGTTTCTATGCTTTATTGATAAAGAGATGTTCTCTTCTAATTTTTTTCTTTCTTCCCAAGATACATATATCTTCTTGACATTCAAGCAATAGATAGTAGTTGTCTAATTAACCTCTGATCCTGTCAGCTCAGCTTTTGATCATGTTCTTTTTGATAATTAGAGGTTTTTAGAAATAAGTTTGCTCTCTATGGATTTTAAAATGGTTTGTATAGTTTTTATGTCATACTGATATTTGATAAATCTCCCAAGTTATAACAAATATGAAGTGAATTAATTTAAGGTATGTGAAAGTAACTGTTTTGATTCTAATATAATCTAATTCTAGAAGATACTTTCTTCTGTTGTGTTAAGGGACAGTCGCCACATATCTTCTTGGTGTCATAGTGGTACTATATGGATGCACACTGCCATTTCAGTTGAGTGCGTACATCACTGTTTGCTTATATAAATCTTCCCCACTAAGTCATCAGGATAGAGCAAGGGCTGTTTGGGCTGTTTAAAAGTGAAACGTGGAAATGGTTCTTTGGAAAAAAAGTTTGTCAGAATTTTTTTTATTGCTTTTGCTCTAATAGCAGTGTGAAAGAAAAGTGCCATTAAAGTTTATTAGCTGCCAAATTTTGCAGAACCCAGCCTTTGCATAGAATGGGCTTTGTGCTCTTAGCTGTTCCATGCAAGGAGCCAATAACTGTGTTTTCCTTTATGGCCAAATCACAGTATTTTGTGCCAGAACCTCAGTGATCTCTGTTTCTTGCCATATTTGGTCTCAGATTGATTGTGGTCACAAGAGGGAAACAACTTATATTTATTTTGTAAAATAAAATTTAAAATAAGACTATTCTGATAACCAAATCAAGAGATTTGACGTCAGTCTGTTTCCCTGTTATTGCTGTTGCTTATACATAGTTACCTCCTATTCGTTCTTTCTCTAGAAAAATAAAAAATATTAACTGTTTCAGATCATAAATTTCTAGAGAATTTATTTCCTTTCTACGTATATTATGTTCAAAAGCATATGAAATAATAACTTATAGTGAGTAGCCCGAGTTTTGGTTTAGTTACCTGAACTTTGTCGAAACCGTGCGAACATGGAGTATACCTGGTCAGACCATTTTTCGGGGGGAACAAAGTTGTGTGCCCCAGTGTTGGCATGTTTCCTTTTATATGCACATTTCCAAGTATTAAAAAAGAAAAGTAACAAAGGAAAACAATGAAGAATTTCTGTGGTCAGGAATTTTGAAACTACTTCTATTGGTATTACTGTCTTTTCAAAATAAGATTTCAAAATAGTCCTAATCTTGAGTTAGCGTCAAGCTTGTTTGGCTAAGTTTGGTCCGTATTACCCGATAGATCGGATATGGATATCTGTCCAGTTCCCCAGTTACATATTGTAAACCTAATACCACATGTGTGGTGAGACTATGATGTGTATGCATCAGTTTCTCCCCTGGCATTGTAGATAAAGCACTGCATGATATGCTGACTAGGTTTCTGGCCAACTGTTGGGTTGTGTACCTGAAGCTGTCATGATTAAACACTCTGTTAAGGGAGACTGGGCTAGGTGACTGGGGCAAGAAGCACAAAAAGCGCTTTAATCTGAGAGGTTTTCTTTCTAAAATTCTAGCATGCACCCGAAACCCAATGTTTGGAAAGATATTTACACACTTAATCCGTAGTGAAGCTTGACTTGAGCTGAATTCTTTTCCTTCTTAATTCTTATCCCATTATTTTAGTGCTATAATCTGCAGTCACTTCAAAGACCAACTCCATAGCATTCTGAAATCAAATCAGAGGACTTTTCTGGGCAAAGATCATTTGTTATGAGGAGCTCTTTAGCTGGATCTGTCGGATATACAGTAAACTGCTTGTTTTGTGACTTTCTAATGCTTGATATTAGCATTAAATGATTTTGCTTTTTTTTCCTTTGCTTAATGTAAAGAACTTCCTCATTTACTGCAAACATCTACACATAGAGATTGTTTAATATGTAGCTAATAACCTTGAGCTTCATTTGGGCCACAAATATAAATTTAAAATAGCATCTGTTAATTGCAGTACATTCCAAGTATGTGTATGAGTCTGTGAGTGATTATATTTATGAATGTGTGAACGTTTGTGTTCCTGTATGTGTGTGTTTGTGTATTCCAGCTGTTGATATTTTGTTTGTTATCTCCAGGTTCCAGTACAGTGGTCAGACATGGTCACTTTGAAAGCCAGAATGACAAATTATGGCTTACCTAGATACCGGTGGCTTACCCACGCTTGGAATTTTTTCCAGAGAGAGGTAAGTGCTATAGTGTCTGAGGCAGAAGGTATGGAATAAATGGCACACTTTCAAAACAAATGTTCAAAGCTTTGGCTTTGGTCATTTTCTCTGTGCTGAAAAGTGAAGCCTATGATTCAGTTACCCTGGGTGGAATTCTTTACTGAGAAATACCTTAAGTAACTCCATGCCCTTCTTTTCTTCCTGTGTGTACCATTTTTCCCTTCATTTCACATGCTTCACATATATTTTAAGAATTTCTTAAGAGCCATGTTGCTAACCTACTGTGAAGTTTTATGAGAGTTTCTTGATGTATATCCAAGTTTTATTTGAAAACATAATTTTTCACGACCTTTAGGGCTGTCTTTATTTTTAAACAGTTAATTTTTTAAAAAATAATGGTTCTTATTGGGGAATTAAGCATCAGTATATCATTGAGAACATAAGCTTTGGGGCACCTGGGTGGCTCAGCCGGTTAATCGTCCGTCTCTTGATTTCAGCTCAGGTCATGATGTTGCAGTTCATGGGAAGGAGCCCTGTGTCAGGCTGTGTGCTGACAGCATGGAGTCTGCTTGGGATTCTCTCTCTCTCTCTCTCTCTCTCTCTCCCCCCCTCCCTCACTCTCTCTCTCTCAAAATAAAGAAATAAACATTTTTTTTTAAGAAGCATGAGCTTTCTAGTCAGATCTTGGTTCAGATTCTGGCTCTGCTCCTTAATATTACATGAGCTTCTCTCATTTACTTAACGTCTTTAGCCTCAGTCTCCTCACCTGTAAAATAGGGATAATAAAATTACCTGCCTCCTTGGATTGTTGAGAAGAATAAATGGGATCTTAAGCTTGATCTCATTTAGCTTAAGGTTATTAACTATAGCATTACAAAGCACAGGCGCTTTCAGCTTTTCTTACCTAACTTCCATAAAGCCCCATGGATATCATCTTCTCAAACACAGCCTATATTTAGATGCTTAAAATTCGGTGACTTGAAGTTAACCGCTGATCTTGCTTCAAACCAAGCTCTCTGCCCAAGCAGTTTTCTTGTGATTGGAGATGCTGGGGTGACCAAGTATGCCTGTTTCCTTTCGTTTCCTTTAGAGCTGGGCCACAACTCATGTGAGAGGCAGCGTCTTCCATGATAGATATCCAGCTTTCTGCTCAGTTCCTCTGTCTGGAATATGGGCAGAGGTTCAAGTACAGGATAATCTCCAAATTTGGCTCCTTGTGTTACAGTTGTCGAGATGGTGAAAATTATCATAGTGACACAGATTTCCTATTTATTTAAATGCTTCCTGACTTTGTTTGTTTACTGTTCATTTGTACTAAAGGCAACGTGAAGGGAAAAAAGGTGAGGCCTTAGGGAATTTATGGTAAGATGTGTTCAGCTACTGCCCTGGGTGGAAGCTGTCTAGAGCTCCTTATGTTCTGGGATTTCTGATGTAGACCATGATAAAACAGGCTAGAAAGCAAGGTGAGTTTTTTTCCAGTGGCACAAAGAGGGGCTTTACTTAGGTAGACGAAGTACAGCACTGCAAATGATAGTACATGTTTTTAGCTTCGTTGCCTGGTAAGTTCCCTCCTCTGTATCATAGGCCCAGTTCCCCCAAAAGGAGATGGCGAAGATCTCTGGGCACCCCAAAAGAGTCTTTTAAAGCCCCTATGTGTTAGTTTGCTAGGGCTATGGCCATAATAAGTTACCACTGGGGGCTTGAATAACAGAAATGCATTGTCTCACCGTTTGGAAGGCTAGAAGTCTGAGATCGAGGGGTGCAGGGGTGACTTCTTCTGAGGCCTCTCTCCCAGGCTTGTAGACAGCAGTCTTTTCCCTGTGTCTTCACGTCGTCTTCCTTCTGTATGTATCTGTGTTGAGATTTCTCCTTCTTATATGGATGTAAGTCATATGGGAGTAGATCCCACCTTTATGACCTTCTTTTAATTTAACTACATCTGTAAAGGTCCTATCTCCAAATGTGGTCACATTTTGGGGTGAATTTTGGGAAGGGAGAACACATTTCAGCCCATAACACCCCTCTAGCAAAATAAACTGTAGAGCTAAAAGTGACCTGGTGGGGCCCCAGTTTTTCTGACCCTCATTCAGTGCAGTTCTATGCATGTACCTCCTTTTAGTGGACTCTCACTCAAGCCTTAGTGATCTTTATTTCATATATTTTTTAAAAACTCATTTTTAAAGGTGTATTTACTTATTTATTTTAACTTAATGGTTGGAGTACAGGCTTTGGAATAAATAGGCTCCTGCCACATACTGGTCTTTGCAAGTTACTTGCCCGTCAGAACCTTTCTTTATATGTAAAGTTGTGGTGGTATTTTCCAGTTTCACAGGATGCTAGCAAGAGTGGCCCTCTCTCAATAATGTGGTTTTAAAGGTGGTGAGAAAACCGTGAGAAGAGGTAGACCACAGTCATGCCTAGTGTCGTGGAGGGACCACTTAGGGGAGTTCTCAGGGAAAATTTCATTACCGATTTAGTATCTCCTGTTGACAAAGAAAAACAACTATGTAAAAAGAAAAAAAATGACTCAGTGACTTATTAATATTAAAAAATATATCTGGCACTGAACATGGTATGCTTCAGTTATTTGGAAAAGTCATTTCTGTGGAGCACCTCATTTCCTGACCAGGCCAGATAAATGGGCTGTTCTATTGTGGATGGAGCTTGAGTTCCAAGAACTGTACTTCTGTCGTCAACATAGAAAAACACATGTCCTTAGGAAATGAGAGAAGTGGGTTTTCTCTGAGTGCAAGAATTGAAAAAGCCTGCCTTGGAAATATAGTAGTTTATGATTTTTAGAAAGTGAAGTCTTTTTACTACATATGTTTTTTATGGATACTCAAGGCCTTTTGTAAAATATATGATGTCAAATTATGTTTGACCTAATTTATGATGTTTATGGTATATCTGTAGCTTTTAGAACAAGTTTATAAAAGGCAAGTAGTAACAATATAAAAAATGTTTCTCAGAAAATTTTAGTATTACTCGTGGCATCAGTAATTCATCATTTACAATAGTCTGAAGATTTTTTTTTAATTAGTTACTTAGGCAAAAGGAAAAGTGTAAAATGGTTTTTAGTATTTTCCTTGTTTCATTTTACATGAGAAGTTCAGAATTCCTCATAGATGATTTTAGTTGGATTTTGAAATGGTGGATTGTGCTAGTTTATGATACGGTGTTAATCCTGCACACAGATTGGTCTGTTGGGCTACATAATTTGCAGAGCCAGTCACTCTTGGCAAAGTTCTTTTCAGTGATTGCCAGGAGTCCTTGTTTTTGACTGTAGGGAAGAGTAACTCCCTCTATCCAAGGGCAGAAAATTATCATAGTTAATTATTCTGAATCTAATCTACATATATCCTTAAGCAGTGTTTCTAAACTTTCACCAGAAAAAGTTTTTGCTAATCCTTGGTGAAATTAGATAAAAAGAAACAAAAGACAACAGTAATTTTCCTTAAATCCAATTTTATTAAAGCTAAAGGCATATCATTTCTTCTGAGATCATGGTGCTAGAATATGATACTTTATTTCAAGATTCTCATTCAGTTAAATAAAAATTTGTTGGCCAAACCTGTGTTTATCTTTTGAAAAATTTTTGAAAATTTAGTGGTTAATCAATCCAAGTTGGGTAATCTTTGTGATGTGGACTTTTGGTCAACGACTCTTTCTACAGAGATAATGGAAACTTGTAACTTAATGTCTGAATTTATTAAGCAGTTATATTAGTTAAACTAGGTGATATGCAAATAGATGGATCAACTGTTCTTTAGTAGCTAAAGTTTTAATGGTAAATATAGGATTCTTGCTAATGATTTTGTTACTGTGAATGTTCAGTCTGCTGCTGAATGATCACTTATGGAGGACAATACAGTCGTGGAGAGATTCAGCCATGCCTGATCTGTTTGCATGTGTTATGAGCATTATTGTTCAGAAGTGTTCCATTATAGGGTCCTTGGCTGCATTTTTGTCGTCAACATAGAATGTACACACATCGTTAGGTAATGAGAGAGGTGAGTTTGGCTCTGGGTACAAAAATTTAAGAAATCTAACGTTTAATCTTCTGTAAGTTAAGAAAATATTTTTGTAGTTGCTGAGCCTGACCAGTCATTCTTTTGCAGTTTAAATGCTGTGGGGTGGTGTACTTCACCGACTGGCTGGAAATGACAGAGATGGACTGGCCCCCAGATTCCTGTTGTGTTAGGGAATTCCCAGGATGTTCCAAACAGGCCCACCAGGAAGATCTCAGTGACCTTTATCAAGAGGTAAGGCCATACGTTGTGAACCTATCATGCATACAGGTTTTCTTATAATGACTTTTAGGTAAAGAATCAACAATTTGCCAATGAAATTTTCCTCTTCTATCTAAATATAAAGGCCCTTAAAATTCTCTAATTTGTGGAGAAACAGGATAGCACTAAAAATCAGTATAAAATCATCATGTGTTAACAAAGGAAATTGGTGGGGGGTAGGGGGTGCCTGGGTGGCTCAATCAGTTAAGTGTCCAACTTCGGCTCAGGTCATGATCTCGTGGTTTGTGAATTCAAGCCCTGCACCAGGCTCTGCGTTGACAGCTCAGAGCCTGGACCCAGCTTCAGATTCTGTGTCTTCCTCTCTCTCTGCCCCTCCCCTGCTCACACTCTGTCTCTCTCAAAAATAAATAAACGTTAAAAAAGAAGTTAAACAAAAAAGGAATTGGGGAAGACTAGATTTAGAATCAATTGGATTTTAAACCGTATTGTCTAGAACCAAGTTCTCTTGCCTCCTGGGGATTCTTTGGAAACAGGTGCATGCGGAGTGTATAAAGAACTCTGAATATTTCAGAAGACAGGGTTTGGAGTTCTTGAACAGACTATGTATTTTAGGGCCTCCACAGAGACGAAAACATATGTAGGAAAAAAAAATCCCACTCTCCAGGGAAAACGTTGTCCTCTACTCTTCAGTTCCCCCTACTGGCTAATGATCAGCGATGTTAGTTTTAGTTAGCTGATTTAAAGAAATTAGATGCTCACTGGGTTTAAAATCAATCCTCACATGCCCAAGAAAGTTGCCTATTCGCGTTTTCTGGGAAAAATTTTCAGAATAACCAGTTATTCCTTTGTTAGCAGAAGCTTTCCTATTCCTTCCTTTTTAGTGGTGATTTTCAAACTTTGTTAGCAGCAGAATCTTAATTCAAATTAAAATCTAGAACTATACCATCCAGTACAGTCACCAATAGCTACATGTGGCTATTAAAATTAAAATTAAATTAAATTAAAATTTCATTTCGTTAGTTCAAATAGCTACATTTCAAATGCTTAAAAGCCACTTGAGACTTGCAGCTTCAGTATTAGACAATGCAGATATGAGACATTTCCACATTACAGAAAATTTTATTGCAGTCTTGATCTAGAGTGGAAACTCAAAATGTAAATCAGATGACAGGGAGGGTGCTCAGGCTGAGGGGCTGGGATTATTTCCCAATAACATCTCCAGTCAAGCATCTGGGTATCCAAAAGCACCATTGAAAACCTCTGGCTTACCATAAAGCATGGTGATAAAGAGCAAAACTTTTTTTAAAACAGAACATCCGGATTTATATATGTATTTATGTATTTCAAGACAGTAATCTTAAGAGGCTATATGTCTTTCCCTAAAAATCCTATTGTTCAAAACATCTTTTAGGCTTCCAAAGTCAATTGTAGAGATGCACAAAAATCAGTTTCATTAGTTTATGGTGTAAATTAACTTATTTGAGAAAAATGGCGGATTACCTCCACAAATGATCCATTGTATTTATAGCTTACGTATAAGTAGCTTTTGGCTGTTAAAGAATTCATCTCAGAGGACAAGACTATGCCACATTAAGCATATCCAAAATAAAGTGCTTTGGGCCCTGAAGTGCCACAAAGAAGTGTGCCAAGGATTTTTTAAGGGATTTAGAATTGTATTTGTTTCCTAGGGCTGCTGTAATAAAGTACCTCAAAGTGAGTGGCTTAAACAGGAGATACTTATTGTTTCATGGTTCTGAAAGCTAGGAAGCTTGAGATCAAGGTGTCAGGAAGGTTGGTTCCTTCTGAGGGGTGTGAGGAAGAATCTGTTCTATGTCCTTCCCTCAGCTTCCGGCAGTTGGATGACAATCTTTTGTGTTCCTTGGTTGTAGAAGCATCGCTCCAATCCCTGCCTTCATATTCACATGGAATTCTCCCTGTTTGTGTAGATCTCCAGATTTCACCTTGTTCATAAAGACACAAGTCATGTTGGAGTAGGGGCCCATCCTCTTTCAGTATGACTTCATCTTAACTAATTACATCGGCAATGACTCTATTTCAAAATAAGACCACATTTGAGGTTCTGAGGATTAGGACCTCAACATATGCTTTTGTGGGGAACACAACTCAACTCATAACAAGAATTGTTGAAACCACTGAATTACCTAGGTTGCCTCTTTTAAAAGATAATCAAAGAATCATTCGCTCAGTGTCTCTGAGTTCTTTAGTGATTATGCTACATCTTTTTTTTCCAGGTGAAAGTCTGAAATAAGGATGGCCAGCTAACAAGTTCAATAGTTAAGGTCCTGTTCATGCCATAGAACAGAAAACAATGCTTAATATTTCTAAGATATTATTAAATGCGAACATATTTGGATATTCAAATACATTATAACTTACCACTAGGCTTTAAAAACACAGATGATTACAGTATAGATATTAAGTGTATATGTGAGTTGAAACCTATCAACTTTCCTAGTGTGAACTTAATCCATTTGTTAGTTTTTAGGAGTGGCAAGTCAGTATGGGAAAATATTGGGCTACAGCACTATATATAATCTCTACCCTTTTTAGTGATTAATACTGATAATATGATTATAACCAATGTTGATCATAAGAATGACAAAACACAAATCGATTTGCCAGATCTTCCCATAAAGTCTGAATATGGACAGATTCACTGCACTTGTGCTTTGTTTAGTTGAAAAGCTTTCAATTAAACATTTGATAAGTTTTGTTGTTTTTTTTTTCTGCTGTAAGAATGCCATTCATTTTTACTAGTTTATCTTAGATTATTTCCGCTGGTAGTATTTATAATGGAATACCTTACATTCAGGCTGTCTATAATTACTTGTTCTATGGATTTTGAGATTGATAGAAGCCATATTATTGTGCATGTGCAAGTTGAGAAGCCAGATTATTTTAAAAGCTTTTTCATATTTTCATCAAAAGATTTTCAGTAGCAAGCCGACATTGCCAGTTACAAGATATTCTTTAGATAGACTTCCAGCAGAGATGGAGGTTCATTATATCAGAGTAGCTCTGCTTTTGCATTTTATAATTAATAACAGATGCTGGTATTGGTAATGATACAGTGCATAATTATATGCATAGTTGACTTACAAAAGTGGATCGCTTAGTAGCTTTATGGTACAAATACAATTAAACCCATCATTAAAAATAAGACTCAATTCCACTTTGCCCTGGAGAACATGTTTCCTAATTGAAGAGTGCCCAGAGACTATCCACCTGGAAGATGGAGGGGTCTAACAGGGAGGAACAAGTGAGGGACAGCTGGAGGTATTTATGTTACTTATTCTGAAGTAGCAGATACTAAGGGGGAGATATTTTAGATGTCTTCAAATATTTCAAAGTTCATCATTCAGAACAGGAACTAGACTTGCTCATTGTTGCTCCAAGGGCCAGACATTACAGGAAGGAAATTTTGAATCAATAGAAGGAAGACCTTGCTCATCAAAATCCGTCCAGTTGTGACACAGGTTCTCTTATAAAATAATGAGTGGCTCATCACTAAAAATATTAAAGTCAAGGTCAGATAACCATGTCATTGGCGGATAGAATGGGTTTTTAAATTAAGAGTGGATCTGGACTAGATGAACTTCAAGGTCCCTTTTATCTTTCATATTCTCTAAGCTCAGAGATAAGAACTGGCTTTCTTCCTGCAATCTTTCTTCAGGAGTCTGAAATCAAGGAAATAAATCATTCTCAACCATCTGGTGGCCTGCATGGTCCCTGACCCAATAATGTTTTATGACACGTTTGAAACCTGTGAAAAATGACAGAGCAGAAATAAAGCAACAATTGCACATTTTAGAAACATTCCCATCAGAAGTATTGTTGGATTTGGCACACAGCTCCTCCAATACCTGTAATGAGCTACGCACTTGTATAAAAGTACAGATGCAAAAATCACAGATGAAAATGTTTCTGACCATCAACCTGGTTCCATCACATTCATCAACTCACAATGTTTTGTGAGTGCCAGGTGCTATTGGAAATGCTGAGGATATAACAGAGAAAGTTGCAGACAAAATCTCTCCTCCTGTGTAACTTACATCTAGTTAGGTGTATAGACATTTAGCAAGAAAAAAGCAACAATAAAAATAATCTCAGGTAATGGTAAGCATTTTGAAGGCTCTTAAGTAGGGTTGTGTGCTGGAGAATGGCTTTATTGGTGAGGGAGCTACTTAGGATGGTTAGGAACCCACTCTTTTAGGAAGTGACATTTGAATGATGAGCAGTCGATGAGAAGGCTGCAGCCATGCAAAGATCCACTGAAGGGGCACCTGGGTGGCTCAGTCACTTAAGCATCCGACTCCTGATTTAGGCTCAAGTCTCGATCTCGCAATTCATGAGTTCAAGCCCCACATCAGGCTCCATGCTGACAGCGTGCACCTTGGACTCTGTGTTGACAGTGCAGTGCCTGCTTGGGATTCTCTCTCTCTGCCCCTACCCCATGCATGGAACACCCGTTCCCCGCCTCAAATAAATAAATAAACTTAGAAAAAACAAAAAGATCCACTGGGACACCTGGATGGCTCAGTCGGTTGAGTGACTGACTTCAGCTCCGGTCATTATCTCACGGTTCGTGGGTTCAAGCCCCGCGTCGGGCTCTGTGCTGACAGCTCAGAACCTGGAGCCTGTTGCAGATTCCATCTCCCTCTCTCTCTGCCCCAACCCCACTTGTGCTCTGTATCTCTGTCTCTAAAATAAATAAACATTAAAAGAAAATAAAAAAAAAAAAAAAGATCCACTGAAGAATTTTTTTTAGCCTGTGAAACTGTGAGTGCCAAAACTCACCCAGAGGTAGACTAGTCAGTGATTACTGACTGCTTACTACCCTGTTCTTTGGGATTATTTGTGTAACCACACTCTCTAAATACCAGGTGTTAGACTTGGCCTCAGCAGAACATCAGACTCAGGGTGTATGTTGGTAGAATACAGGACTGAAGTGTCTCTTCCTTCTCTCATCTGCTGAGTTTTCCACCATGTCATTACTAAAGTTCTCTGTCTAGACTTGATCTGGAGAAGAAAAACAGAGAGACTGAGAAAGAAAAAGCTAGCAAAGTGTGGACTGTCAACCTCTTGCCCGTGGACCTGTGCTCTTCTTGGATGGGCTTCAAGGGAAAGGTGATAGTGCTGAAATTGTTTTCAATATTTTATATGCATTTTTTTCAATGACTAGTATCCTTAGCTTTCATCAGCTTTTCTTGGGGTTTCATACCAAAAAGTGTGAAGAACCGCAGTTGTAGAGATAGTTGCAGTGTTTGCTACCCCTGTTATGAAATGAAGAATAAACATCTTTTCAGAGGGATTGGAATGCAATTTTCTTCCTCCGTACGCCGCCTCAAGAAAAATGAATGCAAGTAAACAAGTTCACAACAGGCCCTCCTTCAAATGGACCAACTCAAAATGTAAAACAAAGAGGAACAGAGAGTAAAGTAAAATGTACCTCCAAAGATACATGCCTTCGTTTTGTAGTTAGGAGAAAGACCACTGTTAAAAGGTATTGTTGGCTTCTTCGGAAAAGTAGTATTCACAGCAGTTTATGTGAGGGCTGGATAGAGAGATGGTTTCTGCATGGCTGGGTGCCTTTGAAACACTTTCCCTCTATTTTACTTATCTTATTTATATTTAATTTTTTTATGTTTATTTATTTTTGAGGGAGACAGAGTGAGAGCAGGTGAAGGGCAGAGAGAGAGAGGGAGACACAGAATCCTAAGCAAGCTCCAGGCTCTGAGCTGACAGTACAGAGCCTGATGTGAGCCTGACCCACAAGCCATGAGATCATGACCTGAGCTGAATTCAGAGCTTAACCGACTGAGCTACTCAGGCACCCTTATTTTTTTTTTTTTAAGTTTATTTATTTATTTTGAAAGAGAGAGAGCAAGTAGGGGAGGGGCAGGGAGAGAGAGAGAGAGAGAGAGAGAGAGAGAGAGAGAATCCCAGGTAGGCCCCACACTGTTGGTGTAGAATCTGATGTGGGGCTCGAACTCACAAACCATGAGATCATGAGCTGAGCCAAAGTCAGACGCTTAACCGACTGAGCCACGCAGGTGCCCCTGGAATACTTTCCCTTTAGACCCTTAGTCTTTATATGTTCCATGTGATGTTGGGTTTGAACAGCAAATATTCTTTATAATTCCCCAAGGAATTTTGCCCCAAACCACTTCTGCCTCTGAGTAACAGAAAACTTGTATGGATAGGGTGATAGAGAAGGCCAGGAAGCATGGAAGTGAAGGGATGTGATCTCTCTGAGCCTCCGTTTACAGCACGAAGAACCCAGATGGTGACAAGCATCTAGAGGTCCATGGTACTCCCAGAAGGTACATGGACATATTAGGGATGCTTCCCCAGGTTAAAGGTGGGCCAGCTCATGATGAACCCATGTGGGATGGTTCGTTCTAAGTTTTTGTTCTCTCGTGTGTTCTCTTCCGTGTGAGCTGAGTCATGAACTCATGCTGTCGTCCCTCACAGATTGGAGGTCCTGTTCCTCCTTATCTCCTTTGTACCCTGTTGTGATCAGCAAATGGTATTTGCTTCATAATCTGTGCATATGTACTTTTCTGGGCAGCATCTTAGCCTTCAACACCTTTGACGAACACTCTTCTATTAACAGTTAGAAAAGTGAGTCAACTCTGTATATAGTCTGCTTTGACTAATAGAAACAACTTTGATTTTATAATTTTCATACACAACATCCTAAACACAGAAATATTTCCTTAGCAATTCTTTGTGGTGGAGACACGACATACATTGTAGATCCAAAAGGAGATGGTAGGGAATAGGGGTATGACTTTCTGGCAAGTTCTACATAGTTATGGGATTGATTATTTTTCTCCCAGGTAACCCTGCTCTTAAATTACTAGTAATAGGATTCTTTAGGACCAAGTACATCACCACACACAAAAAAAAACAACATGAGGGGCTGATGTTGAAAGATAAGTGTAAGACCAGAAGCCCGAAGTAATAGTTTAGACCCCTGGCTAGGGACTGGCCAGTTGCATTAACATGAAGTTAACCAAGTCTGCATAGTAATGATCCTCATACCAGTGGTTATAATAAGAGATAGGAATTGGTGACTTTAAACTGGAGCACAAGAAGGATCCAGACATGGGTAGGTAATCTTTAATTACCATTTTTTTATATTTGTGAGATATGCATTGGGAACACAGAGGGGCTAGTCTTTCCCTGAGATAAGCAGGTGTTAGCCATGTGGAGAAAATATTTGGGTGGCACGGCCGGAAAGGCGCAAGCAAAGAGGCAATCGTGCCAAGTTAGAGCTGGAGCCTGGGGCGAGAGGGCCTTCCTGGCTTGCTGGCCAGGGCAGGCGCTGGATTGCGCTGGATTACGAAGAGCCCCGTAAATCCTGCTACCGCATGAATTTTATGCTAAAGTCTGTGAGTAGTTGCCAAGTAGAAAGGCAAGCACATTCACAAATTTGAGGCATTATTATGACAGGAAAGCTTAACGCTGAGTAGTCATGGGATTCTGATTTATTAATAATGAAGCTCCATTCTCAGATAAACACACACAGAACCTCCTGCACAGATAGTAATCGGTAGGCAGCTTTCAGGCTCAGTGGTTATTTAGATGGAATATCCCCAAGAAGTTCCATTCACAAGGTTCTTTTATATGAAGTCAAAGACTCTCCCTCCTGCCTCTCTGCTGACTTCATTATCTCCTCAGCAACTGCCCGCAGGGGTCAGGTTCACTCTGACTTGGGGTGATATCTGTTTTATCATTCAGAGCCCTGCAGGACCAGTTTGGGCTTGGTGGGGGGAACGTCCCTTTTATCTTCAGGCTTTGCTTTATCTAATGGGGCCTTGAACTGTTCTGCTGATTTTGCCTAAGGTATACAAATGCGTTCTTCTTTTCTTTCCCTCTCTTTCTGGCACAGTTCACTTGTAGGTTTCCCGTTACCTAGTCACCGTTCAAATGACTTTTCTTCTTTTGCTTTGTTAATGAAGACTTGCAAGGTTTACCTTTAGAATTTACTCATAAGAAAGCCATTTTAATATTTTGACCTGAAAGAAGTACTTCACAAAGTAACAATTTTAGATTTGTGCCTTGAAATTATTGTGTCGCCCTTGTGAAGAGGAGTGGAGCTAAGGACTAGGTCTTGAGGCCTGGAAGAGAGGTAGGAAACTGTTGCAGGTGATTCATGTGAGTGATGATAAGGGCTGGGATTCAGGTTGTGCCATTGAGGACAGAGGGAAGGGATGAATGTGAGTGATTTGAGGGGGAATAAACAAAATGATGAATTGGTTGTGCAGAGCGAATGACAGGGAAGCTGTAAGGACACTAGCCTTGGATCCTGGTTGGATAAAGAAGCCATTTACTGAGGAGATAGGTTGGATTTGACTGGGTCCTTCTTGGAAATGCTGGGTTTAAGGTTCCTGTCAAGTACTTGGTGTGCAGAAACCAGTAGAAAATATAAACTCAGTAGACCTAATTCAGTCAGAGATGGGGATTTTGTGCGGACCAATCAGGGAAAGAGCTAATTCCATATGCAATGAGTTGAATAAGGTGGGAGTCTATTTTTCTCCCATAAACCAGGCAGGTGGGCCAGACTGCCAGACAGCTCTGCTGCCTTCATCCAGGGACCCAGGATAGTGAGACAATTCCACCTTTTTTTAATACCTGCCTTCCAAAATTGCTCCTGTTTTTCTCCAATTCCGGTCAGAGGGAAGGAAGACATGGGAAGGAGAACATCCAGTGTGTGCAGCTCTACACTCATCACCTCTGCTCACATTCCATTGGCAAGGGCTCACTTGGCCCTGCTTAGTTGCAAGGGAGGCTGGGAAATGTGGCCTCTGGCTAGGAGACTGCATTCCCATAGACAACACTGATTACTATAAAGAAGTAGAAAACAGCCTGGAGCAGGTGGGGGGGGGGACTAACAGTTTACAGGTGTTATCAGTGTAGATGAGGCAATGAATGCATGGGGAGGAGATCAGGTCCCACAAAGAGATGGTGTGACATATGCGACAGAGGACAAAATTTAGGGAGTGGCACCACTTGGGCAGAGGAGGAGCCCCACCTACTGAAGTCAAGGAAGGAGAGGGTTTTAGGAATGAGTTTTCTTGAGTGAGGAAGCATGGCTCAGAGGTGAAGATCAGGCTCTGAAGTCAGACTCTTGAGGTTAAATCTTCACTCTGTGCCTTACTAGCTGTGTGATCGCGAGCAAGGTGTTCCTGTCTCTGTGTTTCATTCTTTTCTCCTACAAAATGAGGATAACCAAAGTACCCATCTCAGGGTTGTCTGGAGAGTGAATGAACATATTAAAGCCATTAGAACAGTGCCTGTTTGTAGTAAATCCTACCAGTCATAGCTGAGAGTTAAGGTAAATTAGGGATTGGAAAGTCCACCTAGGAATTTTTAAATAAGATACACATTTATATAGCTCTATAAACATGCATTACCTCATTAAAGCCCTAAAATAGTTCCATTAAGGTGCGGTATTATTATCTCCATTTTACAGATGAGAAAAGTGAGACACAAAGAGGCTAAGTGACATAGTCCTGTGTCATAGCTAGTCAGTGACTGAGCTTAGATCTATTTGATTCCAAAGCCCAGATTTTAGACACTAAAATTTTGAGATATGGAATACATGGTGAGGAATAAGCTGAATGTTTGTAGATTTTTTTTCACTTGTAAACCTCAATGGCTTAATTTTTATAATGAGATAATAATACTACCTACCTCACTCTTGTATTACAAAGATAAATCAAGCTTTGTAATGAGAAACCCTTAGCAAACCACTTGGCATATAATAAACACAAATCTCCAATGCATGGCGGTAGCTAATGACAGTAATGACAATAATAACTGTTAATTTTTAACATTTATTAAAGTAAATAGAATAATTAAAGATCTATAATTAGATCTTTAGCCAAATTGCACCCGGTTTTGCTAGTTAAAGACAGGAAGGGTAAGCATTTTCTGGTTCTATATATCCGTGCTGGCTGAAGGTAGATTTTGAGGTCAAGATTTTGGGGCCTTCATGTGGTTTCTGACTTCACTTGTTTTAACACCTCCCTTCTTCTTATAGATGAAATTTAGGCGGCCAAAGGGCCCAATGAGAGATAACGTTTGAATGAGCAGCTTGTAAATGTGCTTCTGCTCAGTCAATCAGGGAGTGCCTGCTGCAGGAGCCGGCCTCACAAGGGAGAACAGCACTGTCTGGGTTTTCTGACTCTGTCGTCTCTTTACAACCACATCTTTCTGTAAAAATTGAAAAATATTCAGTAGATGCAGTCTTTTAAATTTGGTGATTCTGTCTATCCAATGGGGATATTGTGAGAATTAATAGAGATACCAGGGACCGTCATTAAGAAATAGGAAGACTTTTTCTACTGCATTTCCGATGCACGGGTTTGGTTAGCCTTACCCTTAACGAGAACAGAAAGTCCTATGGTGAATTTTATTACTTGCTATTTAATTTTTTTAAAGGAAGGATTCATTTCCCTGCAGCATTTATGATTATCAGTGGAGAACATTTGGTCCAACCTGTGTAAAGATCACAGACTCATGAAGCACATTCACTTTTTTAATTTTAGAAGAAATAAGGCCGAAGATTATATATTTGTACGTGATAATTAACACAGTCATTTCAAACTTGAGAGCCACGTTTATTACCAAACATCAATTAGAAAAATATCAATACTGGCATGTATTGGCACCTAGACTTAATTCGTACTTTATCTTCATAAGCTGATTAGAAGTCTGCCTAATTTTTTTCTCTGTTGCTTGTGAATATTGAATAACAAAAAGCCATGGGGTGCTTCCAATTTTAGAAAATCATTTTGGAGATAGATCAGAGCATAATTTCAAGTGTATCATTTCCTCAAGTAAAATGAGGCATCCTGACATGCCTTCCAATAGATTCTAGGAAACGTAGGGATTAGTGATTTTTTTCTCTAATAAAAAGTTAGTGTTATTATTTATAGTTAATAGTTGACCAGAATTTTAATACTGCAGCAAGTAAAGTAGGTTAGACCACATGCGTATTCATACCTTTGAGTTTTCTGAAGTTATTAATGTAGGACTAACATAGCTTTATGTAGGAAGAAAACACATTCAAGGTGAATCAACTTAGAGTATTTTATTTTGAGAAAAGCAAATAAGTGTAATTGAGTTCTTTCCAATTCTGAATAAAACACCCTTTGTGAAATGGAATGCGGGTTTGAACTCTAACATTTCTGTTTCCTCTTTGACTCACTCAACAGAAATGTTTGTTTATGCAACTAAATCTCTATGAATAGTACAATAGAGTGTATAGAGACACATCTGTATTTTTTTTTTTCTTCTCTAGACTTGGTGTCTTGGTTTTCAGCAAAAGTGTCCAAGTCTGCACTGAAAAGTGTAAACCTTATGCATGATTATCTGACTGACTGAAAATAAGCTCACAACTTGTGTTCAGACTGATTTTATTCAATGGCACGGAATGGAAGAGAGCGGCTAAGGAGGACAATGCTTATATAGAAATCCAGAAAAATATTGTCCTCAAGAAGAGGACTATTCTTTTGGAAAATTAATCCTTAACTTTAAGTAGTTGTGTAAATGATTCACAAATATTCAGCACGATGCCTGATGTACTGCAAATTTCTACAATGCCCTCTGAATCATCAAAAAAACATCAAATTGTGTGCAATATAGAGAGATTTGTATTTAATGAATTCTAATGACAAACTTAAGTATTAAAATTCTGTCTTGCTTGAGGGGTTATCTGTATGCCTTATAAACTAAATGAGGTAGTGATAAGGCTGACATATTGTTACATAAATTGAGGAATCTAAGACCTTTGCCTTGAATAAACAGCCCTTGCCCACCTTGACGTGGAAATAATCTTTAGCGTCCCCAAGATCCAGAAGGAGGCTGGGTCCTTACTATGTGTCATATGATACAATCCCATGTCCACACTTCTGGGGAACTTGACAAAGATTTTTGCCCAGGATCCAAACTCATTCAAACAGTCTTGGTTGTCCTGATGTAGTATGAGTCACAGAGTCGGGACACCGAGGTTTTTCTTTCCAGGAAGCAGCTTTGTTCGTGTCAGCACGGGCTCAGAGGGCTAAGACCCAAAAGGCTGAGCCCTGGGCGCAGTAAGGGGTTGCCTCTTGTACAGTTTTTGCTCCTTTGTCTCCCATATATGGTAACATACAGTCTGAATGTGCAGTCTGTGTTACAGAGCCATGAGGAATGTCATGCATGCACACATAGCCAGGTTGCCTTCCCATGTCTCGAGATGTTCACCACATTCCTTAGGGAGGTGCTCTGCCACACTAATATTTTACTGCATTTTCTAGTTTTTAAAGTTAAAAATCAGTGTTATTTTCAAAGAAACATGGACCAAATCAGCACAATCCAAAAAGAGCTCAGTAGGCTGATGACATGTATATATCTGGAAAACTTGAGGGAATTGGGAATATTTAGTTTGGAGAAGAGAATAGTTCAAGGGAAAGTGATGGCTCTTCAAATATGACTCTTTACCTTATAGAAGAGTTTGAGAGCAGACCCAGGACCAATGCATCTTATTAAGAAGATAGGTTCCAATAAGGAAAAGCTTAAGTATTAATGTTGTTCAAGCGTGGACAAAACTGTCTAGTGGGGCAGTGAATTCCTCTCATTCGAAGTGCATTTTCGTTGAAGACTTTTTTTGTTTGTATGGGAGTCATTCTTTCCTGTATCTTTGCACACCTTGTAATTTTTGTTATTGTTGTTGAGAACTGGACATTGTAAATAATATAATGTGGCAACTCTGGAAATCAGATTCTCCTCCCTCCCCAGAGTTTGTTGTTGCTTGTTTATTCATTAGTGACCTTCCTGAATCAATTCTGTAAAATCTTTATTCTTTGTCATGTGTGGCCACTAAAGTCTGCCCTGTTAACTTAGGGACAGTTAATGAATGATCAGAGATTTCCTTAAGATGCCTGGAACCAATAAGCCTCCCGGTCTTTGTCAAGGGTGCGCAGAGCCTCAAAGTTAGCCAGAGTTAAGATTGCAGGGCCTTCTTAGGTCTTCCCTTAGCATGCACACGGCCCTGAACATAAGCACTGCCCTGTTCTTGTGTGTAACTTTGGAAAGTTCCACAAGTATCCCAGAGCTTTGCCAAGGTCCCTGTGGACTTCTCATTCCCCCAGATTTTCTTTTTAAGCTTTTTGACCAGCTCATTGTGTGCAGTTATTATGCACTGCCTCAGGCAGCCTCAGTGTTCCTCTGGGTGCTTTTGACAAATACCCCCAGGGAAAAGGCTGTTGCCCGGTTGAGCTCCAACTCAGGTGCAAATAAAAACAACCTTGCAAATGAGGTCTTCCAGGGTACCGCCAGATAGGACAAATAATGACAGTTATCTGAGACTGGGGCTTTGAAGGAGCTCCAGTCATATTCTGTTGCCTCTGGCTTCCAGGCCACTGGTTTTCACCATAATTATGGGCTGTTGATTTTCAAGGCTGCTGCAGAGCTGGGGAGAGGGGATGGGAGAGGGCTAATTACAATGTGACAGAGCTTGCTGTTCTTCCTGAGACTCAGGTACTTCTGAATAATGCTCCTCAGGTGGCTACAAGCTTTGGTTAATTTTCAGAGTTCTAAAAAAGTTGATTGTGACAATTTTTGCTAATGCTTTCATTACTTATGTGGAAGAGAAACTATATAGAGGTCCTTTCTCTGCCAGTTTTGTTGATGTTGTTCTGGAAGTGGTTTTTAGCCATATTTTTAAAGGTTAAAACTTGACCTTATTAACTTACAAGGTCTCCTCCCACTCTAGAACATTCAGTGTTAGCTAGTATATCACACCCCCCAAACCATCCCAGAGGATATAGTTTACTATACCTTTTTTACAAATGTGGTTGTTTAAAATATAATTAGAACAGACTTTCCCCAAAGCCAAAATGTGAAACACAATAGACTGTAGTTTGGTTATCAGTCTCTGCTTGATTTTACTCACTGATTTAAACAAGAAACGTTACTTTCCTGCACAGTTTTTCAGGTTAGAATGAGTTAGTCAAAAGGGGTGGGAGATCTTATGACAATAAGAACTATATATCATGATAATGCTACCCCATTCATAACATGGTGCCACAAAAGAAGAAGGAGAAGAAGAAGAACTATACAGGTAAAATTTAAGTACCAGTGACAACTGAAAAAGTAAAAATCAAATGATAATTGACTTATGGTATTTCACAGGATTGAATCATTAGCATATGTATTTCTTGAATGGTTTACATTTAATTCTGAAGTTTATTTTAATTACTATTACCAAATTATTGATTTATCTATTCTAACTAATCCTTTATTTACTTATTAAACATCCATTTTTATTCTAAGTACTGATGAATATAGGTAAGGAATTAACTAAACATAATCCGCTGCCATTTTATATCCATTTTTTTTTTTCTAAAGATGGATGTGGTGATCTGGTACTGCCTTACTTAGCAATGATGTTAAATAATGTATCTATATAAATTAATTTCCGGTTGTTTGAAGCTAAAGCTTTTAAATTTAACTATCTTTAATGTGACCCTTTCCAAACTATATAAAATGGCTTTTGGGGAGCCTGGGTGGCTCAGTTGGTTAAGCTTCCGATTCTCGGTTTCAGCTCAGGTCATGATCTCATGGTTCGCGGTTCGTGGGTTTGCGCCCCACATCGGGCTGTGCTGATGGTGCAGATCCTGCTTGGGATTCTCTCTGTTCCTTCTCCACTTGTGCATGCTCTCTCTCTCTCTCTCAAAAGAAATAAATAAACCAAAAAGAAATTAATACTTCTCTGCTCCATGAGAAAGCTAGTGATCTAATGTATCAGTGGCTAATAATCATTTTAGATAGTTACTTCACTGCCCTGAAAAACAGCATCAGCCACTTTGGCTCCTGTGAGCAAGGGCTGTTGCATCAATACTCAGAGATGGCACAATGCTGTGATTTGGTATTTTCATTCTCTTTTAAAAAATGTTGTACCTTCCTTGTACCTGTTTATTCATACTTGCTTTTTGTAGATTTTCTATCATTTTATTTTTTGATTTTTAATTAAATTTTAATTTAATTTAATTTAATTTTTTTTTTTTTTTTTTTTTTTTGAGAAAGAGAGAGTGCCATTGGGGGAGTGCACAGAGAGAGGGAGACACAGAATTCTAAGCAGGCTCCAGGATCGAAGCTGTAAGCACAGAGCTCAACATGGGACTCCAACTCCCCAAACCAAGATCACGACCTGAGAAATGCTTAACTGACTGAGCCACCCAGGCGCCCTAATTTTTTATCTATTTTAATTTGAGCTTTCTAATCCTTAGTGGGCCTGGTGTGGGAAACAAAGACAGAAGGAAATGGCAGATAGAATTTAATTTCCTTATAACCTGCAGCCCATTGACAAATACTTGAGGCTGGCAGAGTAAAGTGTTTCTCCAGGAACTCCCTGCTGTCTTAATGTTAATGCTTTGCTAGAGGGAAAAACAACCTTAGCTTGACAATAGCTAGGCCTCCAGTATCCTAGGAGTCTTCTTTAGCATAGGAAAATCTCACTGGAAACTTCCTCTGGACTTTACTTCCCCCAACCCCATAGTGTAAAACCAGTCTCTTCTCATGGTCCCGGGTAGCTCTTTCTGCCCACCAGTCCTGTCCCCGTGCTTTAATAAAATCACCCTTTTGCACTGAAGACATCTTCAAGAATTCTTTCTTGGCCATTGGCTCCAGACCCCCCACAATCACCCCAAAAAACCTCATCAGGTTAGATGAGAAAACTGAAGCACAGAGAGATTAAGTAACTTGTCCAAAGTCACATAGCTTGTAAGTGGAGCAGGGATATGAAACTCAGAATTCTGGCTCTGTGGTTCATGGTCTTAACTATTATTCTATACTGTGTCATGCAAGGATACTTGTTAGAATTACACATAAACATAAGGGTGAGAGGGCTCTGATGAACTAGCTCAATGAAATTCTTTGAAAAGTATTTGAACTTTGGTGAATTTTCTCTGTGACAGCTATTTTGGTTTCCCACAGACTGTGTGTGCATGTGTGTGCATACATGCATTTTGTGTGTGTATTAAAAAGGTAAGATGGCCGAAGAAGTGATTTTATTAAACCCATGTTAAGTAGTATTAAATTATAAATATATTAAGTTCATTTTTGGTGAAATTGATGAAGTTTAGCTAATCTTTTGCTGTTAATTTGCATTACATGATTTACCAGAAAAAGTTCTTGAAGCATGTCTAGGACCCATTTTACATGATTTTGTATTTCTTGAACATAATGACTTATTGGAGTAAAGTTACTGATCAATGCCTTTGGAAATCTAAGAATTATGTATTGTTCATTCTTCTTCTCCAACATAATGCACAGATTCACAACTGGTTCAGTAGTCTTGCTTCCCTTGATTTAATTGAGTTCTTTGTGAAATCTAGAGAAGAAAACAAGGAGGCAATTTTAAAAAAATTTTTTGTTTTGTTTATTTTTGAGAGAGAGAAACAACACGAGCAGGGGAGGGACAGAGAGAGAGAGAGAGGGAGACACAGAATCCGAAGCAGGCTCCAGGTTCTGAGCTGTCAGCACAGAGCCCAATGTGGGGCTCGAACTCATGAACCATGAGATCATGACCCGAGCCGAAGTTGGATGCTTATCCAACTTATCCCCAAGGAGGAAATTTTCAATGTAATTATCAATTTCTTTTTATTCAAGTAGCTGCCTCAATAGGGTAAGCAGAATGAATCACTGCACAAACTCAGAACAAAAGTTTTGAAAAGTCAAGTTCTTCTTGTTAGGAGATAATTTCCCATGGGTCGCTTGCATTTCTTCATGTCTTATATGCAGAAGCAATGGATGCCTTTGTTCTGGACTATCTTTTCAAGGGCTTTTGCACAGAAACAGCCTTGAAGATAGAGATGGTGTCTCCCTTCAAAGAAAAGGGCAGGTTTATTTACTGTCCAGTATAATAAAGATGGTATCTTTCTCCGATGCAAAGGACATTTATACTTACTGCCCATTATGAAAGATTAGGGTTCCCTAAACGTCAGGTTTCTCTTTCATAATGCAGTCCACTATGTGCAGGTATCATCTGGTTGTCTCCATGTTGCACTTGGATCTCGAGGAACTGGCACATACTCTGGCTGTTGCTATTGCTATGAGTAATAAAGTCCTTGGCCTCTGTCTTCTGCCAAAGTCCACGAAACTGTGGCAGGCAAATTTGTTCTCTTCCAAGTAGAGCAGAGACTCAGAATCTTCCAAGTCCTTGAAATTTATTATTATAAAATTCTTTCCTAGATTTTCACCTTCATTTAGAATCAGCTTCCCTTTGGAAGAGGGAATTATCATTTCTTTGTGGTGGATTCAATAGAGACTTGGCAGGTTCTCTCTGCTTTGTTCACTGGAGAAGTGACTTGGACAGTTGTTGGTTGCATTCTCCCTCCTTTCCTTTGCACCTCCTGCCCCCGCCATTATCTTTAGTCATAGTTTTTCTTTCCCCTTTTTCCCCTCTTCTCTTTTTCTTTCAAAATTCTCTTCTGTCTACCACATGCACTCCTTAGCCTTTTATACTTAAAATTAAATACAAACAGAATCTTTGCTAATCCTTTCAAGTCAGGTGTCTTTAGCGTGTAGGGAAACTAAACATACTTTTCAAACCCTTACTTGGGGCACCCAGGTGGGTCAGTTAATTAAGCATCCAACTCTTGATTTTGGCTCAGATCAAGATCTCAAAATCGTGAGATTGAGGACTGTGTCGGGCTCCATGCTGGGTGTGGAGCCTGCTTAAGATTCCTTCTCTCCCTCTCCAGCTTCCCCTCCCTGGTTTGCTCACGTATGCACTCTCTCTGTCCATAAATAAATAAATAAATAAATCCAACTAAGACTCGATGCCATGCCAGGAACACCCCTCCCCCCATTTTGTATTTCTTCTCAGGCAGTGGACAGAAGTGTGTGATGGTAGGTGAAAGGGAATAGATTAATTTCCACCTATCAGCAAGTTTCAGCAGCAGACTGGGCAAACGTTCCTGATCCTCGGGGAAAAGTCTGTGACCAAATGAGCTGCCGGAGTCCAGCTCCAGCAGGTCCAGGGGTTCCCGAAGGATGAACGGCGTCGGCGAAAAAGTGAAAATAAAACAAAACAAAAATAAAAATGGACACAGACAACAGCAGTGTGTTGAACTGGCTGATTTATTGCAGTAAACGTGGCATTATATATGCTAGTGATTTCCTTGTAACATACGTTATCTATGTTTTTCTAACATTATCTAATTTTGAAAACGTTCCATTGTATAATTACCCCATAAGGAATAACATGATTGTTTTGCCATAACGTTCCCTCCTGCCCTTTGCTTATTGATTAATTTCTTTTATTGTTTTTATTATGTATCTATGTTTATCTATAATTTATAAAGCATTTGCTTTGCTGTTTTCACGAAAGGTCATTTATCTCTCAACACCTCAAGTGGAACAGTTTCAGGGACATGACCTCTTAGTTGTTTCCCTGAACCATTTGTGGTTTTGAAGAACAAAGTGTTCGCCTGGGTCCAAGGTGCCAGGAAGGGGCCAAGAGGGCCTTAGAAACCCATGCCTTATACATTCTCAGAGAGACAATGCACCTAGGAACCAATGAACCATTCTGTACTTTAACCAACTAGGTTCAATCATCATCTGGAATGCCTCCTGGGGGCCAAGTGGGCCCAGGGGTCAGAGTGACCTATGTCCATAGATACACTCCTTAGTTACCGGAGTGGGGCTTTCGGATCCATAAGTCTCTCCTTCGTTGGCCGCCTTTGCTGGCAACTGCACGAGGCCATCCTTCCTGCAAGTAGAGGAGTCTCCATAGGGAATGGCAAGGGCTAAACGTAAGGCCGCACAATTTCTTGCAGAACCTTATCTTCTTCCCTAATGGTTCTTTTCCCAGGGGGCCTGCCGAGGGCAATTCCCCAACAGACAATACCCCAGGTACTTTTAAGGCCGAATTACCTAAAAGCGGGAGGACAAGAAGCTTCACTGTCGGCGGGCCACCCTGCAGTCACCAGTCCGTCCACAGCCCAGGCTCTGCCACTCAGGCTGGGTAGCTGGGCTTCCAGCAATGAGCTATAACCTAACAGTGAATACCAACAATAATAAGGAAACATTTTTGCAAAATCTGGATCAGTCTATATCAGCAGTCAGCAATCTATGGCCTGTGCCCCAAATGTGGCCTACTGCTTTTTTGGTTCATGAGGTTTCACTGAAAGGCAGCCAGCCATATGCATTCATTTCCATATTGTCTATGGTGGCTTGCTTGTTACAGTGGCAGAGATGAGTGATTGCAATAGAGACCATATGGCCGGCAAAGATTTGCTTCAAGATTTACTATCTGACCTTTTACAAACAAAGACACAAACAAAAGGTTACCAACCCTGCTCTAGTTGTGTTTTGTGCTGGTGATTCTCAATGTCAGGTGGTGAGGAAGACAGAAAAAGGAGTAAGCTCATCAGAATCACCTGGGCAGGCTTTTCAAAAAGTGCTCCTCTCCATCCCCCCTCCAGTTTCTCATAGGTGTTCCCTGCTGAGAGTCACTGTGTTAAACTGTTAAGATTCAAGTTGTTTGGTTCCATTAACTGGCACAGATTGTTTGTTTTCACTATTGTTTGGTTCCATTAACTGGCACAGATTGTTTGTTTTCACTATTTGATCCTCCGTGACATACCCAAAGTAATACTGACTGTGTTATTTCTTTTACAGGGTTGTGGGAAGAAAATGTATTCCTTTTTGAGGGGAACCAAACAACTGCAGGTGCTAAGGTTTCTGGGGATCTCCATTGGAGTGACACAGATCCTGGCCATGATTCTCACCATTACCCTGCTCTGGGCTCTCTACTATGATCGAAGGGAGCCTGGGACAGACCAAATGATGTCCCTGAAGAATGACACGACTCAGCACCTGTCATGTCACTCAGTAGAACTGTTGAAACCAAGCCTGTCGAGGATCTTTGAACACACATCTATGGCAAACAGCTTTACTACACACTTCGAGATGGAGGAATTATAGAGGATGTCAAAGAAGGAAACTACAAATTTATTTTATTGGACTCGTGCATTCTTGAGCACACACTTATCTGTTTCAGAAATGTGTAGAAGTAAAAATGTTGCCATAAGGAATGCCGGAGCATATAATTTTCTACCCTTTAAAGTGAAGAGGGAAAAATTCCATTTTGTAAGTTACCACCTGGACAACGGTTGATGCCCTTTATAATGCTGAGGACAGATCCAATACCCATTTTATAGCCTGTGTAAGATTTTTACTGAACACAGTTATTCTTTGAGGCTCATGCTTTGGCTTAGTTTGACCAGCATTTCCGCACCCATGTAAACAAGCCATGCTCTGGTGGCATTGGAGCCACAGTAAAGTTTGATTTATTTTCATAAACTTGCTAGTATATCAAGTACCAATGAACTGCTAACACAGGAAGTTAGGCAGTATTAATGAATTGTATTACTTGGTGACATAGTTTTTGGAGAGTGGGTTGATTATACATAAGAAAACTTTGAAGATTGGTTACTGTCTAAATGTGATTTTTTTTCTGGTTACTAAAATATTCTTGTTACTTAACAAGAGCAAATTAACACATTGTCTTAAACTGATCAGGGATCTATGTGTATATAAGAGTCTGTGGTAAGTCTGTATAATTCAGTAGATTTCAGTTCTTATAATGTTAAGAATAACAATTGTGAGTGGAAAGGATAAATTTGTCCTGTATAGCACCATTATTGTTAACCTTTCCTGTAATAGAGCTTTAAAAATCCGTCTTGGGCTTATATTACGTACATAACTGTTAATTTAAATACTTAACCACTAATTTTGAAAGATTGCCAGTGTGATGCATAGGAATCATTTTAAGTCAGAATGTCGTCTGGTCTCTAGGAAATATTCCAAGGAAGTTTGCACATAATGGTAGTTCATTTAGCAAAATCTTGGATGCTGCCTTTCTCCCAAACTAAGGCTCTTTTTGACACTCAACACTTTTTAAAACCTTTGTCTTCTCCAAACAATAGGCAATAGTCCACAAGTTTGAATACAGCTCCATAGAGAATACTGTCCCTTCTCTCCAGCAAAATGCCAAAAGAATCATTAAAATAAGTGACAATTTAGAGATTTTCTTTGCTTTATTTCACTGATTAAGATACTGTGGTGAATTACACAGATTATTAAATTTTTTACAAGAGTAAAATATATTTATTTGAAATGGGGAGAGTGCATTTTACTGTATTTTGTGTATAATGTTTATTAGAAAATGAAAAGAAAATTAAAATGTGTCAATAAATATTTTCTAGAGAGTAATAATTTGTCTGTGTCTAATTTTTATACACGATGAACACTTTTACCTCTCACGATGATTGGCAAGGGGAGAGAAATATAAGAAGAAATGATTAAGTAAAGTAACAATAATGATTGCCAAACTCTGGAACTAATCTATAAGAGGATGTATCCTCAGTGAGAAAAGACAAAAAGATGCCCACTTACTTTTCAGGTTCGTTTTTGAGCTAAATGATAAATAATGTAGTTGTTTGCTAGTACATAAAAATATGCACATTCCTGCTGATTCATCTTCTCAATGTTTTCACATCCCAGTTTCTTCAAGTAACTTTTAGAAGCAAATGAGTCTAAGAAATGCAACATTTGAAATTAACTGCCAGATTTTATCTCTCCCATAGATTCAAATAAAAACTGAGTAAATTCCTTGCTCAGTCAGAACCAAAAGTGTCCTTTTTTATAATTTCCTCAACATCCAGCTCCCCATAACTTCACCTAAAATGCCCATGGAATCGAGACAGCTATGACTATTATTTGAATTATTTGGATAATGGTCAAATTATCTAAATGGCTGCTTTTTGGTTGATGTGTCTCAGTCACAGGAAGAACAAGTACATATTGTGTTGACCTCAGTTGAAAATCTGCAAATTTTAAATAAAAGCCAATTTCCACATTTTTAGACTTTAGATTTTTTTGATATATTACCTGACTTAGTACTCCAGAGGAGTCAACATAAATTTAGACAGACATCTTATATGTACTACACTTGCTTAATGGGAACAAATGACATTTATAGCCGTGGTCTACACGGGCCTCTTACGGTGGCAGTGCACCTGGAAAAATAAAACTGCAAGAGACTTTAAAAAGTGTACTTAATATGGTAGAGCTGAGGGAGTTCACTGCGTATACTGCAAAAAAAAAAAAAAAAAAAAAAAAAAACAACTATTTCTTTGGAAGTTTTTAAAAGGTTTTCTTTTATAAAAAAAATCACCACTTTTGGTGAAAATTTAAGATTATTTTCAGCCTAGTTAATAGTCCATTCAAAGTGCCCTGGAGATTCAGAAATGACAGTAGGAGAGAGTCTGTCCTCAAGCACTGTAAAATGTGGTGGAGAGACCCTTGTGCCAGCCACAGATAAAACTCTTAGGAGAACATGCAGTGAGTGGGTTCATGCTGAGGAATGAGAGACTAAGGAGAGTGGAATTGAGGCAGCTACACCAAAAAAAAAAAAGGCCTTCAAGCTGAGTCAGGAAGGAAAGTAGAGTTTAGCTCACTCATGGAGAACATTCCGTGACTCTGAAGTTAATAAGTATGTATTATTTTGGGGACAGAGCATGTCCTTTGATGTGGTTAGAGCACAGGATGCTTGAAGAGATACCATGAGAAAGGAAATGAGTGAAATTTAGGTTTTGAAATTCATTTTGTAAGTTAAATGGGAAGTCATTGAAGTACTCTCAGAAAGGATTTGCCTCTCAGAAACTTAACTGGATTAGCCAGTGAGCAGCGAGACAGGTATAGTTACTACACATCCTTGTGGGGCGGCCATTCTTTACCTCGTGTAGCTACCAGGTGCCCAGAGTTCTAGAACACTGGAGACTCTGACTCTGGAGGGGGGCTGGGTAGATTGCTGTTGCTGTGGTCCTGGAGAGAGAAGGATCCTCACTAGGGCAATGGAAGTAAATAATAATAATAATAACAAATAAGGAAAGCATAAAACAGATTACAACAGGGTGAATCCACAAAAATGGGCAGCAAATTGAGTGTGGGTTGAGAAGCAAAAGACCTGAAATGTCTAGAGTTTGTAGCTAGTAAATTGGCAATGGCATTAGCCTAGATAGAAGACTGGAGGGGGAGCTGGTGTGTGGGAGGGTAATCAGTTTGGTTTGGGACATACCAACTGGGCCAGGCCTGAAGGACGTGCAGAGGGAGATGTCTACAGGCAGCTGTAAACTCCAGTCTGGAGCTCAGACAGTTCACTGGGAGCCTGAGAATTTTTATGCATTGCTTTCCCATCTCAGGAGGCCTGACAGAAAATGGGCTGAGAACCAAATCTAATATGAGGAGAATCTTAAGTAGGATGCTACAAGAGCTTCCTTTTGTCTGAACTCCCACTCCTGTGGATGAGTCAAGCGAGGTAAAGAGAGGAGAAACGAATAAACCACTGAATCTTCTGTGGCAAAAGGAGCCACCCCTTTTAAAACAATACTGCCAAGCGCTATGTTGCTCATCCAACCCCACTTCCTGTTATCATCCTGTGATTTACAAGCGGATTCCTCTTTCCTATTAACTGAATTATTTCCTCGCCTCCACACACCTCCTAGAAACATGTTGGGGAGAGTCTCTCGTGCTATTCGATAGTCATTTATTTTCTCTTAGAATGTTACTGCAATCACTCATCTCGTGCATTCGTGGGTGCCCATGAGGTGCCAGGCCACAGGGTGCCAGGTGTATTACACATATTTTCTCTGCTTTCTACAACCGTTTTGCAATCCATAGGCATCATGATCCCTGTGATACAAATGAAGGAGAGAGACCCGGAGATATTGAAGAAATATATCTAACTAGGTAAAGTGGCAGTGCTCTACCCTCCCTGCCTCACCACTTTGTGACACGGTGTCTTCATCAGCCTGTGGTGAAGTGCAGCTGTTGTCTTACACAGAAAAGCCAAGTCCTCCTCCATGGCCATCAGTATCTCTAGGCCCAACTTGCCTCCAAATTCTGTTACTTCTTCCTTCAAAATGACCCTCTTTTCTGATTTCATTTGTCCTACGATTTCCCAGAGCAAGTTCAAATCATCTAAAACTTCGATTGAAGTGCTACATTTCTCTCTTCTCTCTTCTCCTATCTCTGGTCTCCTTCCACTGATCTATCTTGCACATATACACAGCCAAATTAATTTCTTTAATCAACTTTATTGAGGTGATAAACTATATATATTTGTAAGTATTAGTTTTGACAAATCTATAGACTCATGTAACTACAACCACAATCAAGATACAGAACGTTTCATCATCTCAAAAAGTTCCACTACATGCCATTGCTGTAAATCCCTTACAATCCCCACTCCTAGCCCCAGGTGACACTGTTTACGTCACTCAATTTTTATAAAACACAATTCCTGTCATGTCATTTCTTCGTTCAAACCCTCCCAGGAGTTCTTGGCTTTGATTAAGACAGAGGTGTCCAGCTCATCTGTGTATATGGCAATTATGTGGCACATTGGGATAAATGAAGCCAGAGGGGACTGGCCATCCTAGGTTTGCCCTAATAAGTGAGGGCTACAGGAAAGTGATAGCTCAGCACCCAGGTCTGGCTGCAGTCCAGGGCTTTAAACAAAATGGAAGTGATTTTATATTTCATAAAATGTACCTGTGTGAGTAGCCCAAGGTACAGCTGCCTGAAGGAGTCAGGGACTCAAGCCCTTTTCTCCTGCCGCTCTGCTGCATTAAGGCATTTCCCACCCTCACATGGCCCCAAATGGCACACTCTACTCTCACATATATGGCAGTAGGCGGGAGAAAGTGGAAAGTGGATGGGAGGAGACGTGCTTCTTCCCTTTCAGGGCATACCCAGAAACACACATAGCTTCCATTCACGTCTCACAGCTATAAGGGGGCTGGGGGAACAGTCTTTATTCCAGGCACCCATGTATCCAGTTGAACCAGGAAGTTCTATGACCATAGGAGGAGGGGAAACTGGTATAGGTGTCACTTAGCAATCTCTGCCACATTCCTCAGTACTTGCAGAATAAGATCTTCCGCATGAATTTATTTTTCCAAACCCGTCCCTTGCACTTTCCCACAGGTCAATACACACCAGCCACATAGGCCAACCATGGTCTACTAGTTGCCGCTAACATTGTGGGATATATCTGATGCCTCCTTGATTTTGCTCACATCAGGGTGTTCCTCTAACATACCTTCATGTCCACCAGCTCACCCTGCACTCGGCCTTTAAGTCCCGGCTCAGCAGCTACTTCCTATGTGCAGCCTCCCCTGACAACTCCAGCCCACAGAAAAGCTTCCCTCTGTGAGCTCAGCATTTGTTGCCATGATATCTAGTTTGGTCCTTGTATTTTCTGTTTTATAACACTAGTTTTCTTTTTTTTTTTAAATTTTTTAACGTTTATTTTTATTTTTGAGACAGAGAGAGACAGAGCATGAACGGGGCAGGGTCAGAGAGAGGGAGACACAGAATCTGAAACAGGCTCCAGTCTCTGAGCTGTCAGCACAGAGCCCGACGCGGGTCTCGAACCCACGGACCATGAGATCATGACCTCAGCCCAAGTCGGACGCTTAACCAACTGAGCCACCTAGGCGCCCCAACACTATTTTTCATTTATATTATTATTTTCTCTTTGTATGTCTGGTGTCTCTTGAGAACAAATATGCTCTTTTGTATCCCACTCAACACTGCCTAGGGCTGGGTAGTGTTTCTTAGGTATCAGTGCATATCTCTTCACTATGTGTATGAATTAATATATGCATGAATTATGAGTTAGTTTAATGAATCAAAAGCTATTATCCAAAATGATTTCAAGAAGGAGAAAGTACTCTAAAGGAGGCCATCTGTTCTTGACTGGGGTTGAGGACACTGGGTTCTCATGGGCTAAGTACTCATTTAGCTGTAAGTGGATGTAGATTAGATCTGTAGAATGCGGTTAGAGCTCAAAGTCTTATGAATGTCTGAGTGAACTATCAAGTTGTACTTGTGGTCTAATACAATAATAGAGTCTCACATTTATAAAATGCTTTTATGCCTACCCACAAACCCTTTAACTTTTGAATCCACACTTGTTAAACTAGAAGTGTACACAGTAAAATCTGAGTTCACATACATCACTGAGAAAAATCTCTGGAGAATTAAAGATTGTAGCAGATCACCACTAATTTTGCAATTTTCATGCAATTCTAGAAAGCAACTTAAAAAAATGTGTGGTGGGGGCACCTGGGCAGCTCAATTGGTTAAGTGACTCTTGATTTTGGCTCAGATCATGATCTCACAGTTCCTAAGATTGAGCCCAGAGTCAGGTTCTACACTAACAGTGCCTGCTTGAGATTCTCTCTTTCTCTCTCTCTCTCTCTCTCTCTGCCCCTCCCTTGCTTGTGCATGAGTGCACCCTCTCTACCTCTCTCTTAAAATAAATAAATATTTAAATAACATGTGGCATCCAAAAGTTCTGTGCTGAGTTCCTCAAATACAGTTTTCTATTTACTCTTCTCATAATACCAATGAAGTAGGTTTTATAATAAAGAAAATGTACCTATGGATCAGAGATCTTAAGAAACATACCCCAAATTACACAGTAAATAAGTGTGATTTTAACCAGGTTTGTCTAAATTCAAAGTCTTTGCTCTTAACTACTTTACAAGAGAGCTAGTATATTAACAGATTTCCTAGATTATTCTTAATTTCTTGGCCATGACATATTATTTTAATATATTGCTGAGTTTTGCTAATTAATGTTTCTTTAGGAATTTTTTTTATATATTCACAAGTTATATTCATTTATTTTGTTAACTCATTTATCTTTGATAGATATTATATCAAGGACAAGCTAGAGCCTAATAAATGTATTTATTTTAAATTTCATTTTAGTCTAAGAATTTGGAAGGTTTAAATACTGTATTTAATTTGTGAGATAAAATTTTGTTTAATATATCTATTATCAACATTAAGAATGCAAAATGAGACTTCCACTTCCAGCCAAGATGGAATAATGGGGATCAAATGTATCTTTATGCCTGAAGTATAACAATAAGAAAAAAATGTTTGAAACAATGATTTTTGTTTAAGACACTGGATATTAGGCAGTAAAGACCATGATGTGTAAGAGGCTGGTAACAAATGAGGTGAGTCCAGTGGTTTCTCCAACTTCCTTAAGAGAGCTTCCAGTATGTGGTGAAGGAGGGAGAATCTAAGTAGAGCCTGGATTTCATTTTTAGAGGAGATTAAGCTCAGAATACAGGGATACCAAGGCAGTTGAGTTTGAGAATGATGGAGAAAAGAAATGCATGGATCAAGAGCTCAACAGATATGTAGAATGGGTATTCAGAAGAGTATTGATCAACACATTCAAAAGGACTAGAGCAAATGGTACCTAGTGTCCCTAGAGGGCTGGCAATAGTGCTATTCTCTCCAGCCAGACCAGAAAACCCATAATTCATAGGGCAGTGAGTGGAGTACAGAAAGTCCCACCTCAGTAGTGAGAAATAATTAATCTTTGAATAAATAGGGCTCCACTGGCACCAAACAAATCATAAAAGTAAGACCATAGATTATTGTACTTCTTCCATGTAATATAACTGAATCCAGTATAAAACTGAAGAATATTTAATGATATAAAGAAATAACCAACCCCCAACAAGGGAAAATTTACAATGTTTGACAACCAATCAAAGATTACCAGTTATGCTAAAAAGCAAGAAAACATGACCCATAATGAGGAAAACATCAGTTGAAATAGATCCAGAACTGGCACAGATACATTAGCAGACAAAGAATTAAAAGAGCAATTACCTTGGTATTCATGTGTTAGAAAAATTAAATGGAGATAGGGAAGAAATTTTGAAAACAATCAAATTGAAATTTGAGAGATACAAACTTCAAAGCATGACATGAAAAATATGCTGCTTATAACTAACAGCAAGTAAGCCATTGTGGAAGAAAAGATTAACAAGTTTCAAGACATAGCAATATCAATTATACAAAAGAAACCTGAAACAGAAAAATAAATTAGAACCAGTGAAAAATACATCACTGAACTGTGACAATGTCAAGTGGTCTAATACACATGTAATTAGAGTCCTCAAGCAAGAGCAGCAAAAGAAAGATTTGAATAAGTAATGTTAGAAAATTTTCCAAGCTTGATTTTCAAAAGTCCAGGAATATAAAAGGACCCCAACCACAAAAAACTTGAAGAAAATGACACCAAGTCACAGTATAATCACTTGACTTAAAACCAGCAATATATAGGAAATCTTTAAAGCAGCCAGAGGGGGGTAGGGGGGAAAGTCATGTTATACAGACAAACAAGCATCAAGGTAACCACTGGAAATGGTTACTGGAAAAAGTAATGCATGCAAGATGACAGTGGGATAATATCTTGAACTGAAAGAAAAAAAAAGTGTCAAATTAGAATTTTCTACCCAGTGAAAATATCTTTTCAATGAAGGTAACATGAAGACTTTTCAAACATACAAAAGCTGAAAAGCACTCCTTGCCAGCAGATTACACTACAGGAAATGTTAAAGGAAAATGGAGGGTCTGCTACGTGGTTAAATATATAAGGCTTTTTTTCCCCCTCATCATATAAGGCAGGGAAAAGAAATAAAAGGCATCCAATCTGTCTGCCTGTCTTTTTTTGCAGAAAATCCAGTAGAATTTACAAAAGTACTACCAGAACTAGTAAGTGATTTTAGTAAAAATGAAAAATACAAAGTCAGTATGAAAAAACAAATTGTTTTCTAGCAAAGAACAATCAGAAATTGAAATTACCATTTACAATGACAGCACCATTTACAATGACATTAAAAATACTAAATACTGAAGGATGTATCCAAGGGGAAAAAAGATGTGCAAGACCTATACATTGAAAATTATAAAATATGGCTGAGAGAGATTAAAGAATACCTAAGTAAATGAAGACTTACAGCATGTTCATGGATCAGAATACTTAATACTGTTAAGATGATAATTCACCCCAAATTGATCTTTGGGTTCAAATTCCAATCAAAATCCCAGCAGAAGTTTTTGTTGAAATTGGCAAGCTAATTCTAAAATTCATATGAAAATGCAAAAAACCTCTGGTAGTTTTAAAAAGCTGAAAAATAAGAACAAAGTCAGAGGGCTAACAATACTACTGGTTTTTAAGACTGTGTGGTACTGATTCAATAGAACAGAGAGTCCAGAAATAAACCTACATATATGGACAACTGATTTCTGACAAAGATGCAAAGACAATGCAGTGGTAAAAGGATAGTCTTTTCATCAAATAGTACTGGAACAATAAGATACCTATATGCAAAACCAAAAAAACAAAACAAAATAAAACCCCAAAACTTGTTCTATATTTTGTACCATTAAATAAATGGTACAAGACAATTACATGAAGATAAAATGGTGTAATCCAAAGTGAATCACAGGCCTAAATGTGGAACTAAAATAAACTTCTAGAAAAAAAAAAAAAAGAAAATCTTGGGTTGCCTGGGTGGCTCAGTTGGTTAAGCATCCGACTTCAGCTCAGGTCATGATCTCATGGTTGGTGAGTTTGATCCTCGTGTAGGGCTCTGTGCTGACGGCTCAGAGCCTGAAACCTGCTTCTGATTCTGTGTCTTCCTCACTCTATGTCCCTCCCCTGCTCGTGCTCTGTCTCTCTCTGTCTCTCAAAAATAAATAAACGGTGAAAAAAAAAAAAACCAAAAAATCTTTACGACCTCAGATTAAACAAAGATTTCTTAGATATGATAGCAAAACATAATCTTCAAAATAATAAATTAATAAATTGGATTTGATCAAAATTAAAAACACAGCTCATTGAAAGACACCATTAACAGAATAAAAAGACAAAGAACTGACTGGGAGAAAATATTTACAAAACATATATATGATAAAGATCTTGTATCCTGAATATATAAAAACTCTGAAAACTCAGTCATATGAAAACAAACTCCATTTAAAATGGGTAAAATATTCGAACATTCACTTCACAAAGAATTTTGCAGATGGAGAATAAGCATATGAAAAAAATACTAAATCACATTATTCATTAGGAAACTGTTAAAACCACAATGTATCACTTGCGAGAAAGGCTAAAATGAAAAGTTTGACAATACTAAGTGTTGTTGAACATGTGGAGGAACTAGATCTCTCATACATTGAAGGTACAAATGTAAAATGGCAGAATCACAATAGGAAACAGTTTGACATGGGGTGCCTGAGTGGCTCAGTCAGTTGAGCTCCTGACTCTTGCTTTTGGCTCAGGTCATGATTCCAGGGTCATGGAATCAAGACTCCTGTTGGACTCTGCGTTGAGCATGGAGCCTACTTAATATTCTTTCTCTTTCCCTCTGCCTCTCTCCCCTGCTTGCTTGCTCTGTCTCTCTCTTAAAAAACAAAAACAAAAACAAAAAAACACATTAGTAAACAGTTTGACAGTTTCTTAAATTGCTAAACATACACTTAGTATATGACTTAGCTGTTCCTCTCCTAGGTACTTATTTATTGAAGAGAGAACAAAGCATATTTCTATACAAAGACTCACACATGAATGTTTATGGCAGCTTTATCAGCAATAGCCCCAAACTGGAAACAAGCCAAATGTCCGTGAGCAGGTGAATGGACAAATTGCATTAAACCCGTATAATGGAATATCACTCAATAATAATATAAAAAGAATGGTCTATTGATACCTGCAACAACATAGGTATATTACAAAGTAATTATGCTTAGAGAAGGGAACTTAGCCAAAAAAAAAAAAAGGAATGACCTATTGATATATACAACAACATGGGTAAAAATCAAAAGAAATGTGCTGAGTGAGAGAAGCCAAAGAATAAATAATGCATATTACATGATTCCATTTATATAAAACTCTAGAAAATTCAAATTAATTGACAGTGACAAAAGCAGATCGGTGGTTGCCTCAAGAAAGAAAGGAGGGAGAAAAAATTAAAATAGTCATGGAGATGATAAGTAATTGAAGATGTGTCCCAACCTATGAGCATGTAGAGGATTGGTTAGGTCCCTACTTGCCTATCGGGACTTTCGTCACCTCTGACCTTTCTCTTGCTTGGAGTTCTCAGGCCTGGCCTGAGCATTGCTGATATCCATTCTTCACTAACCATTTGGGCAATTTACTAAATTTAGTGTTTAGTAGCTGATACTTTATGAGGATGTGGCTAAATTTCTCCTGTTTAGTGTAAGAAAATTTCACCCGGACAGAGATGAACACATTGAGTATTGAGCTCGCTCTTAAAAATGATCCTTTAGAGCCTTGTAACGATTCAGCAAGATAGGCAGTCAGATACAGCATATCTTCCGTTTCTCAGGGACTTCATTCTACTCCAACGCAGGGTATTGCTACTCTGCTTCCAGGACATATTTTTTTCCTATTCTTAAAAGAAGTTTTAACAAAATAGGCCTATAAATAATGACCTTTGATTGATCTAGCAACAAAGATGGAAGGCATCTGTTACTGAGGCAGGAGAGACTTCCCTTTGTTTTATAATTTTTTGTTCAAATGCTTGTCAAAGGGCAGGTTCCTGAAGCTAGAACAGTTAGACAGGGAAAAAAGTTGCATTTTCCAGAATTAAAAACCACACCTCAGACTATTACCTCTTATGGAGAAAGTGTGTGAGAATTTAACTGCCCTTGTGTTGTTAAGTCCTTCACACATGCAAAACTTAAAAATCTATTCCCCTCTGGAAAGCTGTGCTCTGGCAAAATCGGAGAAGAAAATTGTTGTGATGAAGGTATAATGTGCTATATGATTCTGTTTATGGTTCAGTATGAACCAATCTGACAATTGGATTTCTAATGATGGCTCCTAATTCCCTTCTATTCTCTCTTAATTTTCCTTGGAATTCATCTTACTTTCTCTTGCCAAGTTTGAGACCAATTCAATTCAATTTAGTAAGATTCATTGAACATCTGCTATGTAGAATAGGTTGGGCTGGACACTGTGAAGAGCAGCAAATAAATAAATAAGTAAATAAACTAAACTATAATCCCTGCCTCAAGAAACTCATAGTGTAATTGGAGAGATCAGGCAAGTGGACATGGAATAGTTAACCAGTGCCTGGTACAGTTTCTGGCAGCTGAAGGTACTCATTAATGTGTGAATTGAATCAACAACACTGAAAATTTGTATAATGCTGAATGCAAAAGTATGTGGTACAGATATGGGATTTCAGAGAAAGCAAGACATCAAAGCGGGCTGAAGTTTTGGCACATCATGGGAAAATTATACTTGTGGTGGGGCAGATTTTAATGAGAAAAAAATGAGAAGCATATTTCAGGTTAGGGTCATTATAAATAAGCCAAAGAGACAGGCATTAGCCGGGTGTGTGTTCACAGCAGGAAGGAGCCCGTTATGGTTGGAGAAGGTAGGACAGGGTCAGATAGAGGAGGGCTTTCTATGAATTTTGGACTTTATTCTGAGGCCGTGGAGAGCCCCACGTGGGTTTTTATCAGCAGGGCCATATTTTTGAAGTCTACATTTGCATAGCACGGAGAAGAGGCTGAACAATGAAAATACTTGAAGACAGAACTGAACATAGCAATATAAAGAACTGGATCATGACAACTTGAAGTACTATGTTTGCAGCATTGTTGGGAAGAAAGAAACCAAGCATGGAAGTTAAAAAAACAATGAGGTTCACAGATTACAAAGAGGAAATAAAGTCTGACTTCCTGGTTTATAAGTCAGAAAGACCATTAAGAATACAGTGCCAGAGACAGAAGAGAAAACTAGAAAGGAGAACTGTTGTAAAGATTTTGTTTTGGATTCAAGTTTGAGATTATCATGGCAAATTCAGGATGCTATAAGTTTTTAAAGGAAAAGCTCAGGTTCAAGATAGTTGTTTGAAAACAGTTGGATTGTTTTCAGTCAACTCAGCAGTATTTTGTATCCTCACTGCCCTATGTTACTTAGGAAAAGAGTCCTCAGAATTTCCTTCTTATATGGTTTCAGGGTAGATCATTCCATTGAGAGCCACTTTCATAAGTTCAGAAGGCTCAGTCCTCACTTCTTCCTATAGCAGCTGTCATCTGGCTTCTCATTGGTGGCCTCACAACTGGGAGAAATCACTTGTAGATTTCTGGCCATCTCCCAGACTTCCTTCTGATTCTTCCAGCTCTAAGGATGTGTATGCTTGTAATTCCCTATATTTCAAAATTTCTACACTGGAGACCTCTTTCCTCATGAATCGTAACACAAAAGCATATTCTGGGTACAGAGATTATGGGCAATGACTTGACTGAGCTTTATTTGTGTGTGTGTTGAAGAAATAGAGTCAGTGAAAGACACAGAGAAGGAATGGTCAGAAAATTAAGAAAAAAAATGAGCACACCTTGTAAGAGAGGTTACATAAGGGAAAATTGAGACATGATTTTTTTTATCAGGTAAAGGGGCAAAACAAAGACAGTGAGATTGCACAAAGAGAAAAAGGTGTAACGTTTGTCAAGGTGAGGGGTGACGTGCAGAAATTCAGCTTCAGTGTAATAGTATTCCCACACATTTCATTCCAGGGTCAGCTGGGACTGTGCTACCAAAATAGTGGGCCAGCGTGATGTCTGGTGGGTTGGTAAGATGATGAAGATCCCTAGAACTTGGTTACCACAAAAGCCAGAGTCTTCAAAGCACAGGGTTAATACAGGGCATCTATAGTACTGCCCCTGCAACAGAAAAGCAAATTGTTTGCTAGTTGGTCTAGAGGAGAAAGTTTTGCCAGATTTAATGATGGCATACTATTAACCACAGCTTGAACAACCATGCAAGTGGCAATGCTACCTGATTACATTTATGATAATCCACATAAATCTACAAACCCATCTGTCCTTGGCATAGACTACATAGGTGAATTAATTGGGAGAGGTGACAGAAACACCCACCCCCCATCTTTGAAATTTGAAAGAGGCACAAATTTCTGAAGTATTATTGGTGATTTTCGATTTTTGAAGGGAGGGAGTATTCCAGCCATTTTCATTTGATCCTTCCTGCCTTATTGTCCTTACTACATAGATAAAAGAGCTGAAGTAGGTAAACTTCCTGTTGTTGAATGTATGATTTGTATTCAGAAACTATGTGTTAAGCACAAGTGAGTTGATAGACCCACTCAGTCCACTGTGAGATGGACTCTGATTTTCATTCCTTCCTCTGCATTATAAGAAAGAATTTCTGGCTTCTCAACTCCATTTAATGTAGGTCACTGACTTCTTGTGTCTTTATTCTGACTACCGGGCCACTGACTTAGAGAATTTCCCTGAATTTGTGTTAGCTCCTACTCAGTCCAATAGTCTGAAAAGTCTAAATATTTCACTTTCTCCACTACACAGCCACACTAGTAAATGATTGCTGGTGCCTTTGGGCAACTCAAGAAGATTTACACAACCTCTAATGGTACTGTGGCAGAAACATGCTAGCTAAACTGGAAGGAATCTGGTCCTTTCATTTAAGGAGCTCGTGTTTACAAACTGGCTCAAGAATGGGGGTTATGTGACACATTGTGGCTCCATTGAGTCAATTAAAGTCAAGACTGTTCATAAGAATTAAAGATTAATGTGTTTTCCTTAGAATGTAGACCGTGCAAATATATTTCTTTGAGGAGCACCATAATCAATTAGCTACTACCGAAGATCTCCTCAGGTTAAACTCTTTTGATTATGGCTCTAATCCTGCCGTCCACGTTGACAATCACCTCCAGCTGTGCCAAAGGACCCCAGCATCAGGGAGCTCATTTCAGAGGGAGCATCTCTCAACATCATTGAGGGCTTGAAGTACCTTGAGCTTTTTAGGATGTAGGTCCTAAATGTAGGTCCATTCTTTAACAGTGTATTTTTCAATGTAAAAGTGAAGGTAGTGCATTCTGGGTAATTCCTTAAGACAGAGTTCATGGGTGGGTGAGTGGGTCACACATGATAAAACCATTCCAAATTCCTGTCTCCCAGCCTTTGAATCCATTCTTCTACAATAAACCAAAGACATTCTGGTATCTCAACTTTATTTAATCTGCATACTCACATATATAGAACAATGATTAAAACACAAATGAACATTGTAAGGTTTAAATAAATCTCAGGGTAACGTTTGTGTATGGAAAAGCAAGGGTGGAATTGGAATCTGGAAAGTTTTACCTGTTATTTTAATTCTTCATTTTCAAAAATAGTAGAAATATCTGAAACAAACAAGTCAAAATATGAACATTTGTTGGATCTTAGTGGTGAGAATGTAGTGTTTGTTTATTTTTCCTACTTTTCAGTATTTTCAAAACATTTCATATTAAAAATATTTTAACATCTGAAACACTTGAGATGAAGCCAAAAGTGGCAAACAAACATGTTTGTAGTATAGATCGCATTGCAAAACATTTGCTAAAGTTCAGAAAAGTGATTCTTAAAATAAAGGCCCATAAAAAGAATTGATCACAAAAAAATTAACTTCTAAGAAGACAAAGACAAAAATAGATGAAATTTACCTTCTAATTTGAAATTTTTTAATGAAGAGATGCTAATTCTGCATGTTTCTTTGAGTGGTTGGGTAGATCAAACTTGTCAAACTTCTTCATTCACTCCTAGAGACCAGAAGTTTTCCCTAGGAATGCCCTTCTCCTTTATATTAAAGGCTAGGAAAGGCTAAAGCTAAAATAATAGTAATAACAATAAGTCTGATGCCACAGTTCCCTGAAGAACCAACTAGGAGCACATATATTTTGTTTATACACATTTCATCTGTGATGATTTTTCAGAGTGTAGGTTTTACTTATAAATGAACTTTAATATGATTATCTGCTTACATTCAACTGCCATGATTGGTGTGATTCTTTTTAATGATTTCAACTCAGAGAAATAAGTGTAGAAAATTGATGCTAAAAATGCCAGCTAATCCACAGCTATGCCCTGAGATTTTCTGTCTTTAATCTAGATAAAATAGCTCGTAAAGAATAATCAAAAAGGAGAAGGAATAAGCTCCTAATGACCACTTACAGAGGTAAAACAGGAGAATAGCTGAATAGAGTGTATAGGGCTATCTAGGGATACTTAGTTAGAATTGTGTGCTTTGGAGTAAAATGTGCTGAGCTCATACAACATATGAACAATTTGAGAAGAACATTCAAGGTCACCTGAATGTATTCTATCCTCAAACAAACCATTGTTCTCTATCCAGCTATTCCTATCCACATACCAATAGCAGAGGGAGTAGACAGGGATGGCCTGTGTGATCAACCTAAAACCTTGTCATTTAAAAAGTCTTTTCACGCATATTATTTTATTTAACTCTTCATCCGTCTGTGAAGTGGGCACAACTTCGTTTTAGAGATGCAGACATGAGGCTCAAAAGGCTGGATACATTTCCAAAGCCCACAGCCAGGTGTGGGGAGTGCCTGGCCTTCTGTTCTTTCCTTTAGATCTCACTGACTCTTCATTCTCCTTACTCTCTGTATGTGGTCTTGACCTTTCAATTTCAGGGTGATTGGGGAGGGTTTAAAGTAATTCCTGTTGGGAATACTTTACAAAACCCACAGCATGTTGACACCAACCTCTAGAGATTGTGTTTCATTACCAGGAATACTATTGGAGGTAGACATTTCTTTGACCCAAATAGATGAATAGGGAAGATGTTAACCAGATGGGAGTCCATGCCACATGTTCTCACTTCTTTGTGGAGAAAAGATGATATCGACTCTGGTCTCTCCAAACACATTTAACATGTTTGATTTCTTTTTTTTCCCACTTAGGAGTAAAGTAACAAAACTATTGTAGGGGAAGCTTATTATTCAGAGTTATATAGCATTTGTTGTCTCCATTATGCTGATGAATTAATTATCTATTGCGTCTTAACATTTTACCCCAAAACTTGGTGGTTTAAAACAACAGACAATTATTATCTCATACTTTCTGAGAGCTGCTCTTCCGGGTGGTTCTGGCTCAGGTTCTCTCGTGAAGGCATGAGATGAGGCTGCGGTCATCTGGAGGTGTGACTGGCAACACAGGATCCGCTTCCCAGTTGGTTCTCTCACATGTCTGGCAAGTTGATACTAGCTTTTGACTGGAGTCTCAGTTTTTCTCTGGGCCACTTCGCAATGTGGTAGCCAGCTTGCCTCAGTAGCCGGTGATCCAAGAGAAAGTGAGAAAAAGCAAGAGAGAGCACCCAAGATTAAAGCTGCAAACTTTTTATAATCTCACCTTGAAGTGATAGCCCATCACCATCACGAATTCAATTAATTAGAAGTGAGTCATTAAATGCAGCCCACACACAAGGGGAGGGAAAGTCAGCCCCACTTTATAGAGAGAGAAGTATCAAAGAACTCATGGACACATCTTCAAAAACCACTGCAATGCCTCACTCTAATTCTTAGCTTTGCAGAAGAAAGCACATAAAATAGATTTATTTTTTTCAGCTGGTTCACATGCTGGTAAAACTGATATAAAACTCTCTTGCTATTTCTGACCCTTCAATGATAGTCTCTTCTATTTTCTTTGCTGCCCCTCATCCTCTGCCTGAAAATGTTGGTGAGTCCCAGCTGTTCACGTCTTCTTCATGTATGCGCTTACCTGCTAAGTACCATGGTGTATGAAGCACATTTGTCTGCAACCTTGATCTCTCTCTGCAATTCCAGGGATGCTCCTCAACATCTCCACATGGCTCACAGGCATTCAATATGCCGTGGCTAAGAGAATTTTGATTCCCTGCTTTACTCCTGGGCTTCTCTTTCTTAGTAAGTCCACCCAGTTGTCCAAGCTCTTCCTTGTCTTATGTCTAGTCCACCAGCAGGTCCTGTTGCACTTTCTTCATGATCTTTCCCGCACCTACGGAATTTTCTTCATCCCCTTTGTTAACCATCTAGGTCAGGCTATGTGTCTTCCCATCTGGACTGCTCCAATAGCTACTAATGGGTTTTCTTACCTTTTCTCTGCCCTTGAGAGTATTCTCTGCAGTACAGAGAATATACGGTGGCACTGTGAAAATGAAATCAGTTCCTGTCACTCCTCTGTTTAAAACTCACTGTGGCTTTCTATTTCATTTAGAATAATAAACCCAAACTCTTTGCTCTTATAATTTTTTACAGATTTCTGCCCCTGCCCACTAGCCAGGCACACTGATTACACACACACACTCACACACTCACACACACACACACACACACACACACACACACACACTCAAACGCACTCACTCACATGTAATATATGATTTGGTTAAAAAAGCATGTAACTGGAAATTCTACCTTATTTCAATTGTAACTAAAAAGAACACATGGTTTGAGTAGTAATTATGGGAAAGAATTGAACGAAATAACCCAAAGTCAGGAGTATCACTACAAAAGTGAAAGGGATTTTCTATTTGTGCATGTTATATCAAAAAACCCAAAACCAAACAAAAACAAAAGAACCCTCCCGTCCTCCCAAGAAAAAAACCATGAGGAGGAAGATTGGGATCAGTAAGCTGGGCATACCAGTAGGAAGCTCTAATTCAGTGAATGATAAGCTGATAAAGATGGTAATATAAGGGTTATTAATAAAGGTATATTCCATATTAAAAATGCACAGTACTTAGGTATATTAACACACAATGTATGCACATGGGTAGATACAGTTTGAACGTGTGTGTGTATGTGCATGCTGTGTGGGTGTGTATAATGTACATGTGTCTCAGTGTGTTACTGTATTTGACTATATGCACATGTGTGTCTGTGTGTGCGGGCTTGTATGTGTATCTTGGTATGTCTCTGTGTAAGCAGGGACACCCTGATTGATAGGTAGATTGGGTAAAAGAGCGTTTTTGAGAATACTCAGGGGCCACCGATATTGTCTCTCTCAATATGGATGTTTCTCCAGAGATTCATTAAGTTGAAGTGAGCTCTTTGCAATTGCAAATATCCTGGGAGTTGCATCTGTCATCTGTATCTTCCTACGAGTTATTGCAATTAGACTGTGTTCCTCCTAGCATAGACTGACAATAATCAGAGGTAGGAAGGAGTGCAGGGGGCTCCAAAAAGGAAACCCAGGGGGCACTGTGCTGTGTACACAGAGTTGTGTACAGCTGTATCTAACTGTATGCTAAGTGAGAGGTCCCTGGATGTTGAGATATCAGGCTTTGGAGTCAATACCTGGAGATCAATCCCAATTTTGTAACTTATTTGTTGAGTGACCCTATGTATGTTATGTAACGTTTCTGTGCCTCTGCTTCTTTATAAACTGGAGAAGCTGAGTATATATTTTATAGGGTTTTCCTGATGATAAATGAAGTAATACATTTAAAGCACTTAAAAACTATGGCATATAGTCGGCATTTAATCAATATTTGCTAATTCTTCGTATTGTTGTTATTTTCCCTCTCCTCTGGGATGATTCATGGACATGTTCAAGCAGAACATCTGATCTCCTTGGCAAATGACACTTTCCTCCACTCACCTTGTATCAGAAATTGACAGCTTTCCTAGAATTTTCTCATGCTGCTGTCAATCATTATCGAGTCTCCTAAACTTTAACTCTATGTTCTTTAGGTCATCCAGTCCTTTCAGGTGCCTCTCTCACTCAGCCATACCTTGTTGCTCACTTGAGTTACTGAAAAGGTTCCCTACTTGTTCTCCCAGCTTCCTTTTGTGCTTTTTTTCCAACTCATTAGTCAGCCTAAAGCAACTAGAGTGATTTTTTTTTAAAGTTTATTTACTTATTTTGAGAGAGAGAGAGAGAGAGAGAGAGAGAATCCCAAGCAGGCTCTGTGCTTTCCACGCATAGCCCGACATGGGGCTCAATCACAAATTGTGAGATCATGACCTGAGCTGAACTCAAGAGTCAGGTGCTTAACTGACTGAGCCACTCAGGCGTCCCTTAAGTAGGGTGATCTTTAAAAAAATTTTTTAACGTTTATTTATTATTGAGAGACAGAGAGAGACAGACTGTAAGCAGGGGAGGGGCAGAGAGAGAGGGAGACACAGAATCTGAAGCAGGCTCCTGGCTCTGAGCTGTCAGCACAGAGCCCGAGGCAGGGCTCAAACCCACAAACTGAGAGATCATGACCTGAGCCAAAGTCGGACGCTTAACCGACTTAGCCACACAGGTGCCCCGAGTAGGATGATCTTTAAAAAGTGTAAGTTTCGGGGCACCTGGGTGGCTCAGTCGGTTGGGTGGCCGACTTCAGCTCAGGTCATGATCTCACGGTCCGTGAGTTCGAGCCCCGCGTCAGGCTCTGTGCTGACAGCTCAGATCCTGGAGCCTGTTTCAGATTCTGTGTCTCCCTCTCTCTGACCCTCCCCTGTTCCTGCCCTGTCTCTCCCCGTCTTAAAAATAAAATGTTAAAAAAAAAGTTTAAAAAAATTGTAAATTTGATCATGTCACTCCTCTGCTCAAAATTCCTCATGGTTTCTCGTTGGACTGAGGACAAAATCCAAAGCCCTTAAGTAGAAGGGTGTCTGAATTCATCCATATCTGCCACATCCATCTTCCCTCTGCAGTCACCCCACCACTCGCTCACCAGGGCTCAACCACTCAGGCCTTCTCACAGGTTTCCAAAAGCTGCAAGAGCTGTTTTATATTGTGGGATGCAATTTTGCTTCTAGGAATGTTTTTCTCCCCTTTGTAGATAATTCCCACTTCTCTGTTGGGCCCCCATAAATGTCACTTCCTCAAAGAGAACTTTGCTGAATTTTGAATCTTGACTGAGGACCTCTCTGTTAGCCCGTTTTTAGTGCCCCATTATTTCCCGTTGCGGCACTGATTTCAATGATCCCATATCTGTGTGTTTATTTGCTTAATGGTAGTCTTACCAACTAGATGCAAACACTGTAATGACAGGGATCATATTTGTCATCTCAGTGATGAAAACACAATAACACAAATGTAAGCAAGTCACAAGATGTTCCTAAACTTCTTACCTCGAAATCCAGAGTTGCATGCTATACTCAGATTTAGTACTATTCAATATTATTGTTGACAAATGGGAGATTCTGTTGGGCTAAATGCCCAGGCCTTGCAGTCAAACGTGGGTCTGAATTCCATCTTTACCAGTCCTGTGGCCTTGGGCAAGTTGCTTAACTTCCCTTGACCTATGTTTCCTCACTTGGAAAGTGGTTATCTTAATAACAACTCTAAAGTTGTTACAGAGAAATTGAAAGGAAGCGAATGGCTCGGCTTGTGTTGATTGCTTAATGAGTAAACGTTAGCGGTCATTTTCACAACAAGATGTTTATTCTGGCACTCAATTATGAAAGGGAAAGGAATAGGAATTAAGAGTGATAAACTGTTAATTTCTTTAAAATATCCAGAAAAATGTGGCCCCAAATCATATAGAGACCTGAGATAACAGAGACTAGAAGGGAAAAATTAAAACCCATGAAGTTTCCTGAAATCCAACTGGCTTTTTACATTCCCAGGGCAAATGTGCATGTGCTTCCCAGCCTGGAATGCTCTTCAAATTACTCTTCCTTCTGCAGGGTCACACATGTCTTTTCCTACAGACTCTTCCTTTACCATCATATTGAGCATTTCCCCTGCTCACCTCCTCTATCATCACCATGTCTTTGCTGATCTGAACCCTGTATATTTTTTTCTAGAATACATGTCACTATGAGCTTCATATGCTTAATTATATTTCTACCTGTTTTGGAGTCCAAGTCAACAAGTAGACTATGAACACTTAAAGGTAGCAGAGCCCATCTCCCCAAAATACAGCTGTAGGAGTTCAGGACCCCCCAAATATGCCACTTTGGTATTTTGATTACTTTGAGCTGTAGGTATGTGAATAATAGCTAATGCAGAGAGCCTTCCTCTGATTTCCCCTTATGTGCCTAGAACATCCAGGCAAACTTTGTCACAAATGATCATACTTTCTATCTATTCTTCTTTCCTGAATATCATTTACTGTCTGCTAAGAGACCTATATCACCTTTCTTCTTTTCCTATAAGGTGGTTGTTGAGTCCTGAATTCTAGGCCACCTCGGATGGTTATTCACTTTCCCTGGTATCTCTCACCTATGTTTGAGGTATACATGTGAACGAACATGTTTGCTTTTCTCTTCGTAATCTGTTTTTGTTACAGGGGGGTCTCAGACAAGAACTCAGAAGAATAGAAAATGTTTCTTTCCTCCCTTACAGGACCACCAAGGGCAGGATTTTGTTTTCAGTTTGTCCCCAGCACCCAGCATTATATGCCTAGAGCATATAACGTGCTCACAAAGAAAATGAATGAGAAGAACGGCCATCTCCACAGCCCGAGTTTCATTATGCCCCTTTACAGTCCTGTTTTCATCATAGGCGAGGTATAATGCAAAATCATTCCTTAAAAATGTCTCTTATTAGAAGCTCTCTTGAAATTTGTGTAATCTTAAACTCTGGGCAGGTTGCCTGGGTGGCTCAGTCGGTTGAGCATCCGACTTTGGCTCAGGTCATGATCTCGCAGATCTTGAGTTCGAGCCCCACGTCGGGCTCTGTGCTGACAGCTCAGAGCCTGGAGCCTGCTTTGGATTCTGTGTCTCCCTCTCTCTCTGCCCCTCTCCTGCTTGTGTTCTGTCTCTCTCTCAAAAATATATAAACATTAAAACCAAACTGTGGACACTATTATACAGTCCATTAAGGGAGCTTCAAACAACTTTCTGGAATTGCAACACACTGTTTAATATTCAGGATGCATTAACATCCCCCTTGAATGAGAGAACTTGCTTCCTTCCTCTTGGTGTCCCCAGTTCCCCACAGAGCGTTACATACAATGATTAACATGACCCAGAGAACATAGGCATATGTATACTCTGTGATCCTTACAATTTACGGAATCCAGAGAAAGTGATTTAGCCGCTTAAAATGTAGGAGGAGACAGGGTAGAAGTTCACAGATACATCTTGAAAGCAAGAATTTCAAACTCTTGGTGTCCTTTCTAATGTCATGGCAATAAAATATGGTAGTTTTCCACAATTCCACTATTGGATATAATGACCTTCAAATTTAAAACAACTTTAGCCAAGAAATGGGTTACATTTTAAGGAAACCTGTGTATTGTTTACTTAAAAGTCACCTAAAAGGCACAGATCCTCCCTCCATACATTTGCAAATTTCACGTGTGCTCTCCAGCTCACCCCTAACTTATTTCTTCCCTGTGCTAACGCAGGTTCAGGCAATCACATTAAACTTTAAACAAAAGATAATGCTGTTTGGTAATCCTAAGAATGCTGGGTTTTTTTTTAAAGCTTATTTGTTTACATTGAGAGACAGAGAGTGTGTGAGCACATGTGAGGAAGGGGCAGAGAGAGAGAGAGAGAGAGAGAGAATCTCAAGCTGACTCTGTGCCCGGTGCAGAGCCTGATGAGGGCCCCAAGCAAACAAATTGTGAGATCACATCCTGAGCCAAATCAAGAGTTGGAGGCTTAACCAACTGAGCCACCTGGACACCCCCTAAAAATGCTATTTTTGATCCCTCTTTTCAGAAAAATTTATTTAAAAGGCTAGATGGCTACATTATAATTTTCTACAGTGGAAGAAAAACAGGCCCCAGAAGATACAATGTTACTGGCAAGAAAGTGTCCTTTTAAGAAGTTCCTCTGTTTCATTAGGTAGTGACATAAATGGGACTCCACATTCTGCCTGTTTCCCTGGGTGTGTACCCCACCCTCCAACATTTTTCTTCTGAGTTTTATCTGAGACATAAAAGACATTTCATAATAGAACCACTACATAAATTATAGAGTAATCTATGATTAAACACAGAAATGTACATACAAGACATTTCTTTTTTTTTTTTTTAATTTTTTTTTTCAACTTTTTTTAAAATTTATTTTTGGGACAGAGAGAGACAGAGCATGAACGGGGGAGGGGCAGAGAGAGAGGGAGACACAGAACCGGAAACAGGCTCCAGGCTCCGAGCCATCAGCCCAGAGCCCGACGCGGGGCTCGAACTCACGGACTGCAAGATCATGACCTGGCTGAAGTCGGACGCTTAACCGACTGCGCCACCCAGGCGCCCCCATACAAGACATTTCTTAAGAAATATTTCTATTTTATAGTAGTATTTTATATTATTTTACGTGTTTCTATTATGAAGAATGCATTGGACGTTTACATTCACTTATTTGTTTGGCTTTCTCTCTCTCTTTTAAATGTATTTATTTTTATTTTTTAGAGAGAGAGAGAGAGAGAGACAGCACGAACAGGGGAGGAGAGTAAAGGGTGGGAGAGGGAGAGAATCTTAAGCAGGCTCCACATTTGGCACAGAGCCAAAACAGGCTCGCCCATGCCCCTGGGGTCATGACTTGAGCCCAAGTCAAGAGTTTGATGCTCAACGGGCAACTGAGTCACCCAGGAGCCCATTGTTTGACTCTCTCTGATATTGTAAAAGCCATTTGTTGAGGCTATGCTATAACACATTTTGGACATCAAGTATTTTTTTCTGCTATAAGAAGGGAAATGCAACTACTTAAAAACAAACAATAGTACTTTTAAAGATCATCTGTATTTAAATTTTGACTAGAGTAAGGAATTGTTATAGAAATATATTTAATTAGAATCAGAGATACTCGGACACATAAACTGAGGCATTTATACCCTCACTTTTTGACTGATGGCCTTAACCTTATTCTCCTAAATTGAGTTTATTATAATCATTTTAGCATTCAGTCTAAACGTATGTTGAGATACTTATAATTGGAGGCTCTACGTGATGGGGGAAATGACTTGAATTAATTTCAGATAATCCTAGAAAATTCATAATCTATGTCTTATTAGACAGTAAATAACTGCGGTGTAATCGAACTAAATTCTCAGGATCTTTGCCAGGGAACTGAATAGTAGGTATGATAGCCAGAGAAACAGAGATGATGTTAAATTTGTCTGGTTTTTCAAACTCTGTATCTTCCAAACTCTGTATCAGGTTTCTCTGGTCACAAATGGATCCATTTCTTTTAGTCTCTCATTAATGGGCCCATATATCCTTGGAGGAATAAAATATTTTGTTTTGGACACTAGTTGAGCCATCTGATATCATATATATGTCTCTTTTTCAAAATATACTGTGATTTTTTTTTATATTAGGGTTTACCTGCTGTATATTCCTACTTTGGAAAAAAAACAGACGTGAGAATTTTTACCCTTCATTATCACCTTCACTAGGATTTGACCATGATTAACCATATGTAATATTAAATTTTCATTACATTTCTTTTTAATCATAATTTTGACTTAAGTTTTCATGGAAAAGAATGGGCACAATGTTAATACTTATGATGACTAACACATTTACCTATGGAGAAGTAGGAAAGGAAAGAGTGAGATGGACGGTAAAGAGATATTATTAATAGCCCAATGTTATTTTGGAACATAAAACAAGCAAACGATGAAGCCCAAAGAAGAAGTTTTATGACAAGTAGTTATATCCCAAGTACCATTTTAAAAGGTACATTAAATTTTCTACAGTTCTATATAAATCAAATGTCTGTGTTTACACCTTTATTGAAGCTCTGTATTTTATTAGGAGCAAATAAAAACTACCAACGACCTGCAGAAAAATTTTGGAATTCTTTGTGAAGGTGTGAAACTCCAAGGATATTTTAAATTATATCATCTTAATTTGGGATACTGAATTATACAGTTATGTTGCCAATCCAAATCTCTCTGCACCTTATTTCACATGCCAATGGGCACTTCATAGCCATCCTCTGGGATTTTTGCCTACAAGAATCTGAGGAAAATATAAAAGATAATGAAAGATGGGAACTGTGGTTATTGACCTGAATTCCAAAACATTTCTGTTCCATTATTATATGCCTCCGGGAGATGAGTTATGGGCCAATGAGATGCCACAGTCATCACCACAGCCCTGATCAACAACCTTGAACATTTTGGCAGGCCTTGTTCAAAAAGGGAAGCAAGTGAGAGATAATGGATGTCCTAACACATCATTATTTTTGTTACTGGAAAATTATCTCAATGTGTATGCCACGCTATGGGGTTGTTGGAAAAATCTTTGTCAACTAGGACACTGATATATTTCCCAGCTAGGTTTCATTTTTATTTTAATTCACCAATAGTCAATCAGGATTAGCTATTAGTAGCATGCTTTTCAAGATAAGAGAAATTTAGAACAATGAAAATGGGAAGAAACAGTGATTGTCTTTGATAATGACATTGCAACCAACACAGCATGGTTATAACCAGGCTTCTTCCTGCCCCCATTTTCTTTAAGTTCTGTTTTACGCTAGAAAAACAAATGTCATCTATATTTCTACAAAAGGGAACTTTATCCAGAAATACATGATTTAATTCAAAAATTTATATTACCTGAATAGGAATTTTCAGAGCCATCATTTTTCAGTGTTAAAGTTTTCTCAACAGAAATTCGGATAATATAATTACTTAATGGACTGATACATATAAAGTCATGAGCATAGTGCCTGGTATATATTTAGAACACAGTAGAAGTTCGCAGTTATTATTACTGTTGTTATCTTTTCATGGTGGCTATAATCATAATTGTGTACTGTTCATTGTGAATTTACAGAAGAAAGAAACTGTGTATTGGAAAGGACACCTTCGGGTTTAACTTCTGTGGCTTGTCCATTGGTTCCTTACCAGGTGGCTGGGAATAAAAATAATGCTCATGAAGTCCAGATAAGTCGTATGGAAACCTGTGATGAGCATGACATTTTTACTTTTTAAAATTTTATATCCAGTGCCTCTGGTTTGGAAATTTAACAGATTCATCTTGCCAAGGTCAAGGTTCATGCTTTGGCTCTTTCAAATCTCTTTCCCATTTCTCAGTACCAGAATATAGAACTGGTACTACAGAACTGGCTCTTTTAGAGTTTTGTTCTCTGTTGTACAGGGAGCCCAGGAGATCTCTGAGCAATTTGTCTATGCCTGAATGGTAAAAACTGATAATAGATTAAGATAATACCTTTTGGTGTTATGATTTGTAGCTCTAACAAAGCTCTAACTTGATTAAAGTCAAAAAGGCTTTGAATTTAGAATCAAAGCCCAAAGATGCCTCTCTACCACCTTGTAGCCCGTGTCAACACCCACATCTTTGTTCTAGGGTTCCTCTAAATCTCTTTCCACTTCTTTGATACTCTTCCTTCAATACCCTTCTTCAGCCCAGCTCATTCCTTGGAACTGACACAGACCACCTGGGCCCACCTTTTTGGTGAGTGCTGCTAATTACAGACTCACCTTCCTTTCTAGACCTGCTGCTCTTATTGTCAGAGTGTCTCTCAGATATTTCAAGGGGATTAAGCGGATGAATGAATTTGGGGAGGGGCAGTAGGATTCACAACAGTGTTATGTGAGACTCTTCCTGCAAAGCTATTTCAATAGTTTTCTTTATAATCTGGGGCGATGGTAGGAAGGGCAGAGTGCAAACTTGGGGAAGTCTAGTTTTTTACCATGCTCACATCATAAATGTGAAGTTCTGCCTCTTTTCTTGTTTTGTTTTGCCTTGCCTTGTTTTCTACTCTCTCTCCAAGCAGGCAGGTAGGGATTCATGTGCCCTTTCCTGCATCCCCATAGAAAGAGGACCATGGCCCACACAAAGATTTTAATCATATGATGGGAGGGTTTTAGAAAGTACTTTGAAGAACACTATCTCAATGTAGCCTCCTTCGAAGACATGTTTTCAGCAGATTGAAGCAGAAAAATGTTATTATGGCAGAAAGAAAAATACTTGCAGTATAAGACTATGCCTAGCAGCGTAAAGCAGAGAGCATGTTAAGCTGTTTTCCAGTATATATCTCCTTGAGGAGAGGATTTGGTTTGGATTTTTAATCTCTATTTCCCCAACACCTATCACAATGTCTGACCCATGTGATGCACTCAAGAATTTGAATTATATATAGAATGGGCAGTAGTTACCTAGTGGATTTCCATAGGAAAAAAACGGGAAAATGATTAGGGGAAGGGAGATAATCTAGTAAAAGAATGGCTTGAAGAGAAAGGAGGGAAAAGGTAAAGTGGACAGTAAAGAACAAAGAATTAGAAGATATTGATGTAATATTATTTCCACTAAAAACTTTTGCAATAAATACATTTTATAATTCTCTTAAGCAAATGCGCTGTTGTTCAAAAGTAATAATTCCTCACATGTAAAATATCTTACTCTTTTGAGAATGTTTTGCTACCCTAAACACAACCAGCTGATGTATATCCAACTTAAGCTCTTATTTTTTTTTAAAGTACAGTGTGCCTATGCAATTGTGCTGAAAATTCTGATGAAATTTACACAGTGCAGAGCAATCATTTTTGTACCTGTGAGTTAATAAAACAAACACCTAATAACACTCCAGGGAAGAGGAGATGCCTTTCTTATGAAACTCTGAGGAGTCATGTATTTGATATGAAGAACCCTTTTTATTCTTTTGAGTAATGGTGCCGGCAGCCACTGATATAACTCCCTGGAGGCTATTTCCAAGCCAACACTGTAACTCAGTTGAAGGAATAGGGAGGTGTGTTAAACCTTTTTAACGCAGGATTGGCATCTCAATAAATCAAAGACTATAAAAGAAAAGAATTAACAGGAACAAAAAGAGACTATCCACCAAGAGCATCACTAGTTATCACTATTCAGAATCACTGTCTGTGATTTACTCCGAATTTTCCCCTCTTCTGACAATCTCTTAAAATTTCCTTGTTTTTTGTTGCCTCCTGAAGAGAAACCGTCAGATGTGCATTAAAAAAAAGGAATAAAAATCTATGTGTAGGTATATGAATAAATACATATAAATATACATATACACACACATATAGCTAGACAAATATAACACTTTGTTTCCTAAATTGAAAAGAGTCTTTGGCTGGGAATCTGATTGAGTTCTCACCAATGTCATCAACTCAGAGCTTCACTTTGTTTAAGTAGTGGTAGTCAAGAAGTATGTAAGGTTCAGGCACCAGCCTTACTTCTCTGTGGACCACGCTGTCCAAGAGGCATGTGGGATGTAGGGTACTGGCTAATAAACTGGGCCATACCCTCACAATCGACGGGTTCTTTGAATTTGTACATGTTACAAGGTTCCCCCAAATATGAGTATGATGTAGCCTAGATTTTGGAAAGGGAGGAAGTGTAAGAAAAAAGAGCAACAGTCAACCATGTTGTCCTGTTCAAGCATGCACATGTTTTATTTAAGTATTCTCCAAAGGTCTATTTTTTTCCAGCATAATGCAGGTATTATGCTATCCTTTGAAATAAGATATATGAATTTCAAACAAAATTGCCAAAAACAATGACCTTGGTTACTCCATATGGTACACAGAAATAATTACATTTCACTTACGATACAGATGCACTTAACACAGTCATCAATAGTCATTCACCACCAACACAGTAGATTTTTAAATCACCTAAAACACCAAAAAGTTTTTTTTTCTTTTCCAAAAATCTAAAGAAATTAATAGTTTGGGATAAACGATAAGTTGAAAAGGAGGCAGAATTGTCAACTGAAATCATCTAACTTCGTTTTTTTAAATGTAGTATTAAGAACATGAAAATAGAACTTTTCATTGGGAATCAAAAGACCTAAGTATTCCTGATTGTGGTTTCCTTAGTCTACTTTTTAGGAAGTTTTTCAACCACTGCCATCAAAGAAGTTTCGCTATATATTTTCTCTAGAAGCATAAAGTGACATGAGGCAGGTGTTAATATAATTGTTAATATTCACGCTCCAGGAAGATTAGTAACTTTTTAAAAGACATACTAGGTATAAAGCCAGTTCTTCCCGAGAGATAGTAGAGTTTGCCTTACTTTTATGAAGCAAATGTTTATTAATATCTACTGTGTGCACAGCACTGTTCTAGAAGCTATTCTAGAAATGGGAAGCAAGAATTTCTGGCTTTACTCGAAAATGGTTGGATTAAGTCTTTTTTATGATAAATTATGATAAGCATTTTAAAATCTCTATAGTAGAGGGATAATTATTAATTCTTTCCATGTACAGAAGCTAAACTTTATTTCTTACAGTGGTGGTTTGGAATGAACGAAACTTTTCATTTGACATACAACTTTTTTACACTGTCACGTGCAGACATGTCTGCTGATATAGTTTAAAGGTGAAAAGGTATAAAGACTTTTCACTTCAATGTACATAGAGATCAACTTTGCATCATCAAACTCCTATCCTCCTGATTTAGTGGAGAAAATTGCTCCTTGCAGTCTACAGGAGCCCTTCTCAGATAAATTTGTGCTGCCTTCTCCAACGGCATAGAAAGCGTGCTTTCAACAAATATTGCTACATAAAGCACTCTAGTTTATCTCTGCATTTCAATTCACATTAGCTATTCTCAAAATGTATTTGAGATCTAAAGTAAAATAAATAATACATCAAGTGAGACTCTGGGATCACCGATTTTGTGATATTCATCCCAGCCTACTCTTTGCCTGTAACACAGAACGATATATCCAGTGTCTGGGCTTTTCCCTAACAGCAAAGAAGTTAGAGATCATTCATAGATGTCAACTCCTTTTTCCTAATTTTTGACAAGGGGATTGATGATGGTAATCTACTTACAAGCTAATATGTTGGGGAATACAAAAGTAGGAAAGTCATTTGAGCTACAAAACGTTAGTCCAGTTGATGACGATAAACCCACGAAAAGGTGCTATAGAAATACAAGAACAGATAATGCACTGTCACACGAATACAGAGGACCAAAGAATATTACTGAAAAACATTTATGGCACAATAGTTTTGGATTAAAAAGTTATCTAAAATCTGGCCACACCAGAAGTTTCTCTATGTATGTGGCTCTTACTGTATCTATGAGGATCTGGAAAGTACAACAACAACAAAAATCCTGATTCCTGATACAACAAGTGTACAATGAATTATTGCAGTTGTAACAGTATCTAGGTGCAAGGTAAAATGATAATTAATACTGAGCTATCCGAACGCTTTAGATTTACTAATGAGCATCCCCATGAGAAATACCGCAGCTCTGAAAGGAGTTAATTTGCACAGCCCACCATGGAACATGAGCAATCAGCTTGTTGTAAGTGCACAGAAAGTCCCCCTTTCTACAATTATAATTTATCATGCCTATTCTGAAGACAACATAAGGACACTGAGATCACTGCTCCAAAGAATTCTAGCATGCATTATGATGGTTTCCTTCAGTCAATACAAATGTGTTGTATGAGTTTTTTTTTAATATGTAATAATCTTCATCATAGCCAATGTTCATGGTTTTAACAGGAAAAATTTTTATCAAAATGTTTTCCATATTTTTTTGTTTTGCATTCAACTGGAACATTATGTTCAAAGATTTATTTTATTTATTTTATTAAAAAAGAGTTCAGATCATAAGAAGCATCGCTAGGCGGCATTTCATTGTGCTCAATCACAAAGTCAAAGGGTCACAGACTACTTCTCTGTAGAACAGGTCAGACTCTGTCTAGAAATGCCATTTGGTGGTTTTATTTCCATCCTCAAGTTTGGAAGCTTTGTTTTTATTTCACTGCCAACCTTCTTGCCTTGCTGTTTTCATCTGCAAAAGGTTTATTGTTTCTTCTTTCTTCCACATTGGAATTCTTTCCACAGCCAGAGCTCAAATTCTCTTAGACCTGGTTCCAATTGTCTTACAAAGCAGATACTCTGACAATATTTCCTCCTGAGTACTCAGGAGATTCTGGCCTGTCATCTCCTTCGGGGGTGGTTACTGGAGGTGTTGGGATGCTTATTATTGCTGTAGTCACATAAGGTTGTTCACAGTTTAGTTTAACACACTCTTCCATTTTGGCATTTAAACTGGATCGGCTGATGAGGAGAAAATAGATTTAAAAAAGTAAGTTGTTTACTTAAAAAAAATTTCCCTGCAACTGAGGAATGTATTTTGTCAGTAACATTTCAAATATCTAATTACAGTCACCATGATTTTTAAAACATGAAGCCCTAAACCTTAATATATGTTGAAGTGAACATTGGTCAGGTCATTAATATTAAATGAGGGTCTAACAGCCAGCTCAATTTGGCTCAGGCAGTGTTTATCAAAGTGTTTTCTACGAAAATGCAAGAAAGAGACTCAGGCCAGTTTTGGAAAGCCAGGGTCAGGCAAAGTAAAATCGCTTTCTTTAAGACAGGACCTCTGAGACCTTTGAGCTGCTCCTATGAAAGGGATGTACCTCAATTACCTGTGAATGTGTCTCAGTTCTTTTGACCACAGAATCATTTTACTATCTTGTCTCTTTGGGAAAGATGATGCCCTTTAAGCTCTCAAGTTACTGACAGCCAATGTTAAGAACCCTAAAATGTTAGCCATTACCAATAATTCAAGATTTTCCTAAGTAGTATACTTGCACGACTTTTATACTCTATGTGGATAGAGGGAAAAGGAGAAAGGAACAAGAAGGGTATACACGATATACTTAAATCTAATTATTTTCATGGAAATCTTACTTAAAATGTTTATGTCCTAAAATTTTCTTTCTAAGTACTTCTCTGCTTTCTACTTAATTTTGCCACGCAGAGGTGGAACATTTAGAGACAGAAATCTTTCATTGTTCTAAAATTTAATATTCTGGTCCCAGAGACATCTGATTTATGTAAATCAACACAGCCTGAATTCAGAATCTCATCCAGGTTTTTCACAAAGATTGTTGAATGAGAACAAAGAAGCAGCCCTGAATTAATGGATTGTTAATATAAAAACATAGCTATTTAATTTGAAGAAGAAAGCAAAATTATTTTGGCAGGAATTGATCATTTTAATGAGTTGTATAGTTTAAATGGATTACTTTGTGTTGCACATACATATTTGTGGGAAAAACAGAAAGCAAATAAAGACAAGCAAAGGAAAATACCATCAGAAACATTTCACTTAAGTTGTCCATAAACTAACCACAGGTGAACAATTGTAGCATATCACTTATCTTTTTTTGTGTGTTGGATTGATTTTTGTGCTTCTGGCAACTCAAAATATCTTCATGGTCAAAATTATATATTGGTTCAAGAGCCTTGTATAGGCATAGTTTTATTTTTCACTGCTACGTTGAAGGTGTCAATTTCTTTTAGGTGCTGCTGAGTCCTTTCCAATGATACCAGTGTCAATCTAATTGGTCTCCTTTAGTAAGTGTTGAACATCTAACATCTTACTAACATGTAGTAAGTGTTGAACATCATTTAAGGCTATTTGCATTTACATAAAGGGCTCCTGAGTATAAAGGTGTCTGCCGAAATAAGAAAAAGTTGTGGAGGTAAGGAGGGAGAAGTACACTTGTTTGTGCCTGACCATTTTGTCTTCTTTCTACTTTTCACACTGTACAACTGCTACTTTTGACTCAAATGAATATTACAGCATACTTATTACGGTATTAGTTTGTCTCATACTAAACCCTAGGAACTAGGATTTAGATGCCACAGTCCTTCTAAGGTGTATTTACTAAAAATAAGTAAATAAAAATTATTTGCTCCCCCACCACGCCCGCCCCAATACCAAAAAATGCCAAATACACCAAATAGCGACATGCCTGCAGGTGGAGATACGCTCTGGGAACAGGCACAGGTGTGTGCACCCACACAGATTAACCTCGGGTACCTGTTAGACAGCGGGGTTCTCTCCACACATCTGATCTGGATCGTACTGAGTTCCTGCACACTGCCTCGGTGGCTTCCTGATACATTGGCATTAGGGATGCGGAAGGTTTTTTTGTGTCGTCGTGAACAGCAAGTGCTGGTGACTCCTTGTTGTGACGAGAGAGAAGGGCTGTGACTTGAAGGACGGTTTCCAGTCGCAACTTCCATGCAGCTTTCTTCAAAGACTTGCTCATCCACAAACTCGTGATTCTGTTCCGTAGTCATGAGAACATGCGAAAAAGGCAACAAACACATTGTGATTTTAAGAAAGGAAATGAATGGCTTTATTTTTAAAACCCAAATAGGCCCATACACTTAGACTATCCAGTGGGCAACTAGCCGCTTTCATAAATACTGGAATACCAAAGCCAGCTCACGCTGGCATTTGCGTGAAAATAAAATCTCCCTGTTAGACTTTGAGATGGACAACTGCAGGCTGATTTAGTGTCTCTTTATGGACTAACCTTATCCTGAAATATCATTTATTAATTTAAACATCATTTCTGGAAGTTAAGAGGCAAAGAAAAAAATGGTTGAAAATGCATATAAAATAGTACCCACAGTGAATGTGTAAATTCACATTGACTTTTATTTTTTAAACAGTTTGGAATTATGTTAAAGAGGCTATTTTAATAGAATGTCCCAAATTAGATTGTCTGTTTTACATTAGCAAATATTTTCACATGAGATTGAAAACATTTTTTAATTAGAAAATGAGATAGTTAAAACATTTTCTATTTCTCTTTTCTTTTCCTTTCTTTCTTTTTTCTTTCTCTTTCTTTCCTTCTTTCTTTGTCTTTCTTTCTTTCTTTTCTTCTTTCTTTCTTTCTTTCTCTCTCTCTTTTTCTTTCTTTCTCCTTCCTTCCTTCCTTCTTTTTTCTTTCTTCTTTCTTTCTTTCTTTCTTTCTTTCTTTCTTTCAGAGAGTGCCAGCAGAGGAGAGGGGCAGAGGGAGAGGGAGGCAGAGAATCTTAAACAGGCTCCACATTCAGTGATTCAGTGCAGAGCCTGATGTGGTGCTCAACTCGGGGCTTCATCTCATGACCCTGAGATCATGATCTGAACCAAAATCAAGAGTTAGACTCTTAACCGACTGAGCCATCCAGGTGCCTCTATACTTTCTGTTTCTTCAGATGTTCCTCTAAAATTTCCAAGTATAGAAAATGACCCATTAGTTAAATAAATAAAATACTGCAAAATGTGCCACTTTATGTTTGATTCAGAAGAGGTTAGCACTGAACTCTGAGGTCTCCTTTCTTTTGTGATACATCACTGGCTGTACTCCTCTTAGCTCTGCTTGTATTCATAGTTCTTCTGGCCAAGAGGCAAACAGTGATGGGCATCATTTTGTATGCCGCATTTTAGACAAAACACAGTGCAAATTTTGTGTTTATAGTATTTAATAAAGAATCGCTTCCTAAAATGCCTATGTAAGATTTTACCTCATAAATGTAAGAGAAAAAATTTTGGTCCGAACTGCTGGAGAATGACTTCAATTACTATTTTTTTTCATTGTGTAGGTGGGAATAATCTTATAATGGAAGGCTTTGCACATGCCAAGTTCCACATAACCATCTCTCATCCTAGAATATTAGTGAAACGATTGAAGCAATTCACTGGCCAATAGCAAATAGACTGTTTTAGTTACTCATTTTGTTATTTCTTTGCTGAGACAAGCATTTTGAGGTAACTGAAATTTAAGAATCTACTGTTTAAAGTCCAGAGAATAATATGACCAGATAAGATGGAATTTCATTAAGAAGTGAATTTCGATGTCAAATTTTATAGAAAAAATATAGCTCACAAAGGATTCACAATCTGTTTTTTTTTCTTTTACCATGCACAATTCTCACACAAAATACAAGTATATAATGCATGAGATTCTAATTTTTGACATCAGTGATTGGAAGTGAAGAAGTCATTCTGTTGCTGGTTATTTTTGTAGGTAGCTTGATTTAAACTATGTTAATTGGCGCTAGACAATTTTTATTTGAAAGGTAAAATAGTAAAAATAAAAGGTAAGATAGTAAAAAATGAAAATAAAAGAGAAGAGCATGGGGATAAATAGATTTGATTATTAACGTTACCATTTACCTTTGAAAGAGTATCCTAACAGTTGTAGACCTTATCCTGTAAGTTATGGCTCTTCAGTTAAAAACGCAAATATAGGGGTGCCTAGGTGGCTCAGTAGGTTGAGCGGCTGACTTCAGCTCAGGTCATGATTTCATGCTTCTTTGGATTCTCTATCTTCCTCTGTCTCTGTCCCTTCCTCTCTCGCTTACTCTCTTGCATATACATATGCAAATATAATCATGTAACTACCCTGTTTAAAGTCCTCAAGTAATTTTTCATTTATTATGAGATAAAGATCAAAATTACTCACATGCCTCCAAAGCCTCCATTATCTAGACTTTCTCTGTCTCTGCTTGAGTCTCTGTATGCTCTATCTTCTGATCACCCTCAAGTTCTTTCAGTTCCTCTTAGGCCAACTTCCAGCCGCCACCCCCCACCCTGTCCCCGGGTGCTCACATCACCCCTTAGCTCCTTCATTTCTTTGCCTAACTAGCTCCTAGGCATCCCGTGGGTCTCAATGCAAGTTCTTCCAGGAAAGCCCCTAGTGACTCCGCCCTCTGTGGCACTGCACTGTGGCCTTGTTTTTCCTCTGCAACTCATGACCCTTCTTCCGGTAACATCTGTGTTTTATCCCATATGTGGAAGCTTGATGGAGGCAGAAGCCACACCTGACTTCATGGTGTATCCAGGGTCTGGCTCACTGTCTGCCACATGATAGGCAAGTAATACAAATTTGTTGAATGATTGCATAAGGAAGTGAATAAATGAATGGGGAATATGTTGGAAATGAGAATACAAGTATGTACCTCTGGGGAGTGAGGGAGTAGACTTGATTCAAATATGGTGAGAGTTTTGTTTTGCCTTGTGGTCAAAGACTGTGACCCCTTTTGACAAGCCAGCTAGGGAAAGGGTACATTTGCTAAAGTGGAGATCCGAATGAAAGCTTCTAAGCGAAGAAGTGCTGGCTCAATCCTCAGTTCCAACGGGCTTCAGCGATTAAATGTGTCATTTTTCTTATGGGAACACATAGCTTTTATTACCCATCTTGTTTATTACAACTTGTTTATGGAAAGATGCTTATATTCAGTTACTCTCTTTTTTTGTTGTTATTGCTATTGTTTTTCCCTTTACCTAGATGTCAGTAATACATGAACTACATTGTTTTTTGTTTAATTAACATTTTAATTATCTGAGGAAAAATAATATTTTACAGGACTTGCAGTCAGCTGTTGGGAAACGACTTTCCATTGGCATCAAACTGATATTTTAGACTGGAGTTAAGATAATCTCTGAAGATAAAAACATTTTAAATAATTCTCTAAAACACTTTTCAAGTTGAAATGTCACTAGAGTCTTTCAAAGCAATTTCAAATATTGTGGGTTTCTTTCTTTCTTTTTTCATTTTTAGTATATTTTCCAGCAATGTAGACAGTGAAATCATACTTGGAAACGCTCAGTATCCACAAAAGCAAATGGTATTACTGTCTCCGTACAGGGGCGGACAGTCATGCCTTTTCCTTACCGTGGTTTTTTCCAGGCAGTGAAGCAGGTGGTGGTGCTGGGTTTCAAAGCTGGAGCCGGATTTGCTCATGAAGGTCTGCTCATCCTCTGAGGACTGTTAACACACAGAAGACAGAAGTGCTTTCTATTTCATTTGCAAACAATGAGAACCTCAGCTACACATTTCCAGAGAGAGAGCTAGCCTATTTCCCGAGATTAAATGGCAGCATTTTAATTTTCTTTTAACCAAAAAGGGACAAATGTGCAGTTGCTTTTAATTTTGGTAATCAGCATTTATATTTCTGTCAAATTAGCGGTCTGGGCTTTTAGACTTGCCTCCCTGAATTGAAAATTTAAATCGGTTTTACTCATTCAACTACCAGCTACCTTTGAAAGCCTGGGAGCTATTCTTTTTGGATAATAAATTTTAATCTAGTACTTAGATAATCCTGAAATCATGATCGTGCTCACCTACATAAAAGCTATTTTGATTGCAAGATGATTGGAATCCTAAATATTAAAGGAAAGTTTTGAGGTAAAAGTGAAGCTTCTCTTGTATTTGCTACTAGTGAGCTTTAGAACACTGAATGGTGTTCCCCTCCATTAAGAAAGAAGTAAAACAAGACATCATAACCCCACACAAATGAATTTTAAGGAACATAAATAATTTTGAAATAAAAATAGGTACTTGAGTCGTTGAGAATTTTTTTACCTTTCCCATGTTTCAATAAGGCAGTGAAGAAATATTGCCCAATCGTGAATGGGAGTCATGATTCACTGGCAATATTTCATAGCCCAGGTTCTAATCTGCTACATACAGCCAATGAGACTGTACAGGGCAAGGTTATTTAAAAATGACACTTTTGTTGTTTCAGTAGCCATTTTCATAATTGCCCACAATAAAATTATATGGTTAAATAGAACTAAATCAATATTACACTAATAAATCGAACATTAAAAAAAGTGAAATGCTTGACTGTACCTGTAGTTGATTACTGAGTAAGCCATTCCGTTTGCTCTGCATGTAAGCATTAGCACTTCCGCTTTTGGCTGCCCGGATCCTGGCGAGTCTGGCTTTCTATAAGCCAGAAGAGAAATAAATGTTAATACTCACGAGTTGTTTTCTTAAAACAGCGAAGGCACTCTGGTGTAATGCTAATGTCCGCATATATATTTTTTTCGTGAACTTTTCCAGTGAGATCAATTAACTACTTTGGAGTCAGTGCATTTAAGATTTGTAATTAAGTCGTTTTAGTAAGATCAAGTTATTTCATTGTTGTTTCTGTCAATTGTGTTAAGAGAAAAATGACAGTATTCCTTTATTTATATTTTCACTTATCTCAATCTGAGTAACTTAATGAAATGAAGACTTAACATACGACCTTCCAAATCATTTTCATTTAAACTAATGTCTTTATAAATATTAGTAAATATATTCCAGGAACCAATGGCCTGCTTGCCTCTCTTCCTTTGTTTCTTCTCCTTCCCTCCTTCTTTCCTTCCTTACTTTTTAAAGTTTTTTTTTAAAAGGTTTTTATAAAAATGTATTTTAAAAATACATTTATGCTTTGAATTAAACAATAGGGGGGTAAATATTAATGCAGTGTATCTGCATTCTCAAATATCAAAAAGCATTTTTTGGAATTATTTTGTTAAATTGGGCAATGTAGACCCCATGCCGAGTAACATGTAGTCTCAAAAAAAATCCCTAATTTATCCACTTTTTCTACTGACACTGGCCCATACTGCAGCATGCTTATCTGATTTCTATTTCTCTCTGGGATTTGTTGAGATGAGAACATAATGAGTCCCTCCAAGGAGATTTATAAAATTATTTTTTAATTTTAAAACATTTATGTGTAGAGAATGTTCTCCAGTTTAGAGACTGAGGGTGGTTACTTCAATTGTTCACAGTTACAGTGAGATCACCAAAGTATATTACTAAGCAAACTAACTATTTAGCCAGATATCTGGTATTCCATTCTACTTTAGAACTGATGCTTGTGTATGGAATGAGTCATGGAATGAGTCTGGTTTTCACTTCCTGGAGGGCACTTTTTGATGAACATTCTGTTTGTAAGATGTGTATCTAGCAAGTGTATATAAGAAAGCAACTGGGATGGCTTCCTCAAGTTCTTATAAAATTACCCCATAAAGACTCCTTCTTTTCTCTTTCTAAACAACCCAGATAAATACTATCTGTAGTCTTTAACCCTGAGATTTTTTTAAAATAAAAATTTAAAACTTATCTAGCTTTTTAAAAATGAAAAATGAATACATACATATGACAAAGATTTTATTAATACAAAAGTACATAAAAAACAAGTAAGTCTCTCTGGACCCTGGAGCTACCCTACTGCTATGCTTCAGAGGCAACCACTGGTAATATTTCTAGTGAGTCTTGCCAGAAATTTTCTAGGGAGATAAAAGCGTGTGTGTGTGTGTGTGTGTGTGTTCATACATTTATACACACATATTTTTACTCATTTGGGACAATATGCCTCACACTCCTTTGCACTCAGCTGTTTCCATTTATTACATACTGGAACTCCTTCCATATCTAAATATATAGATCCACCTCATTCATTATAAATATATAATATACCAATGAATAAAGCACCATTTATTTAACCAGCCAACTACTATTAATTTTTTAAAGCATCTTTTGCTACTACAAGCAATGGGTCCTGCCTTGAACATCATGATGTGCTTTTTGGCAAGACGGTTTCTAGAAGCAGAAGTATTCCTAGATCAAAGGATGTCTGTGTGTGTGTGTTTTACCAAACTTCCCTCCAAAGTTGTACCAAGATGCCCTTTCACTCACAGCATTTAAGAGTAGCACTGAGACATCTGAAGCTCTCAAAATAGCATTAAGATATCATCTGGCTTCAACTCTACCCCTTCTCTCTTCCTCTCTGAATTTATTCTTCCTGTTTGTTGATTCCAACTTAAAATAATACTTTGTACAAAGATCATATTTATAAATAATGGGAAAAATTGACAAATTTCACTCTTTGTTGGCAGCATACTGTTTAGATCACTCAAAGCACTAGAGAATGAAGTGGGAAGGTAGGAAATTTTTAACTTCAAAAGCTGTGCTGCCCAGACAGGATTTCAGGCCAGAGTTGATAAAACAATGGGAAATGACAAGCATATTTGGAAATGACTTTGAATAGATGTAATAATTCAGAAATAACTAATTTAAATATACATTTGGTTTCCAGAAAGGGATTATTGTGGAAATTTAAGTCCTAAAATCTCCTTGGTCTCCTGAAACAGTCAATGCCTTTTTTTTGGGGGGGGTATCCCTCTCCCCCCACCTTTTCCCCCTCCCTCCTCCTTCCCTCCCTCCTCCTTCCCCCCTCCCTTCTTCTTACACCTCTCCTTCCTTCCTTCCTTCTGCAATTAATGCATGCGATTACATTGCCTGTATCTTAGTTCCTAGTCTCACATATGTTATTCTCCAGGCATTCAGCAGCAGTATTAGAAAACATTTTTTTTCACAAATGAGACATTTATTTACATCAGCCAAAAATACTGTCCAGCAAAGGAAAATGACACATATTTTCCACATTGGGAAAGCCTACATATGGTGGCATCCACTACTACAGAAGTAGTTCTAAGCTTAGGGGAAAAGAAGCAGTTGTTGCAGGGACAGAATGGCCATTTTGCTAGGCCGCGTACTATGTTAGAAAAAGCCTCCCGTCTCAAATTTCAGTCACGACTTTTCTTTCATTTTACAACAATAGTATATGAGTTAATTGGTTTAATCGGTCTTGTGGAGCACCACACCAAATGCCTGTTGAATAATGCCAGCTTTTATGACCTGTGATTACATCTTTGCTTTCAGTAGGTAATTGAAGAAATTTCTTTTATGAAGATATTTTAGAAAATCACTTTACTTCTGACCCACTCAGTATGACGATCTTGGCAACTGTGGCTTTGTAGATGAGAGGTTAAAAGAAAATCACCGGCTGGTAAGAGGAAATGTATTCCTTGCATTCCCCACCCCCATTTTGTAGGAAATACAACTTCTTGGCACAGTCAAGTACCAGCAAATATTATGGCGTGAAAGTAAAGTCTCACTAAATACTTTAGCCTATTTGGAAAATAGGAGGCTTTCAGATTTTTAATTAAACAAAAAGGTTTATATTGTCTATGTAAAAACAAACAAACATAGCTTTGAAGTTATTTTCAAATTCTTGAGAAACACCGATGGTGTTGGTAAAAATAAATTGTCTCATAAGCACATTTTCCCCCAAGCATCTCAATTCTTCATAAATTCAGTTTTCATCTAAATTCTCTAAATTCAGCAGGATTTCTCAAAGTTGGGGTCCAAGGAACTAGTAAGTGTTATGGGTAAAATCCAAACCAACCAAATGAACAAACAACAGGTTCTGTGGTCAAGAGAAGTTTGGAAATGCCCAGAAGTCAAATAGGTTTCTTTGCTGTTGGATTCCTTACAACATATTGTGGATGTTCACTGTGAAGTCAAAAGGGGGATATGGTATATAATTTTCCTCAAACTAATTTGACATGGAACCCTTTTATTGTAGAGTTTTCAGAGGCTAGAATGCAGTGGTTTTTACCAAGTGGATTGTTTTTTAATTGTACCAAATGACATTATATAAACTTTACAATGTATTCCCTGAAACAGCAGGGGACCCAATCAGAGATGGTATAAGCCAAAAACCACTGAGATAGCAATTTTCTTATATGTGATCTACCTTCTAAATGAAGTGGGAGGTAGATCGTGAGGAGTTATTGGACCATGTTGTCGAGTCACAAAATGTTTTCAATACCTTTGAAAAATAAAGGTATCCTAGGTAGCTTTACAAGTCAGGTAGAGAAGACCTTTCTCCTTTGTAATGTGAGGCAATTCCTTACTCTTCAAATACCAGCCCGCATGCTGCATGTACCTTTTATTCTGGAAATTTTACTTAGACTTGTTTCTTTCATTTAAGGTTTAGTAAAATGCCTCATGCGGAGGTAGCAGAGTAAGCGTTAACAGCTTTTACAGATTTAAGGATTTATTGGAACCTTTCCATTTGTTAAGGTAAATAGCTCCCCTAGAAATGAGACAAGTTAGTGCGAAATACTAATAAAAAGAGAGAGAGAAGAAATCAGTTGAAGATAGTGCAAAACTGTCAGCTCTAGAGCTTGGTTAATCCCGGTAATTGCAGGGCTGGGCAGAAACAATGCCGGCAATTGGGTCAGTGGAAGGGACCCTGAAAGAAAGGGTCAGTGAAAGAGAGGGCCACGAGAGTTCTCTAGGTGGGAAGAGGTAAGAACTGAAAGAAGATGTGGGAGGGTACCAAAGACAAAACTCATGCTTCCCAATATCGTTTTCAACTGGCCCTAGGACTGTCCACCCAACCTTAGGAATGGAGGACACTGTCACGGTGAACAAGAGTTCACTGTTCATTCTTTCACTCATTTCACAAATTGTTAAGTGCCTATTTTAGGCTGGGCACCACACTCAGACAAATGGAGGAGAGGGAGAATATGTATACTACATGATAGTAGAGTCCGCATAATGTTGTAGAAGGGAAGATGGAGCAATTCATGGTGTCCACATCATTTAGAGAAATCTTCATAAAATGGGTAATGTTTGAGCTGAGTATTGCACCCTGAGTAGGGGTTTGCCAGGTGGTATGAAGATGGAATGGAGACTTAAGAGCAGAACTCAGTAATTCAATAAGACTGAAACGTACAGTGGATATCAAGAAGTATATAACCTCCAGACCCTTACATGTGTTGATAATGGGGGTTCTTAAACTATAGATAAACATCTAGTTATCCACAGAGATGTGGGGTAGGGCCTGAGTGATACTTTTTAATATTGGATAATCTAAGAGAGATCATACTCAGGCTGTATTTATTATTATCTATTTTACTTATTCTAGAATTCTATAAAAATTATTTGATTTGGACATTAATTAATGTACTAGACAATGGTTCTCAAAGTATGGTTTCCAGACCAACAGTATCGCCATCACTTAGGAAATTTTCAGACTGTAATCCCACACTATTGAATCAAATGCTACAGGGGTGGGTCTAACAATCTATATTTTATATTCTATTTCAGATGATTCCAATGAATCTAAAGTTTGGCAACCACCAGAGCAAAGTATGATAAAAGACTGAGTATTGGTAACTTCTTTCTGTATCAGTGCCAACATTTTTATGTGACAAGTAAAAAATTGTACTTACATTGTCCATTGGCTGTACATGGGCTCATTGATTCAAAACTTCTCACTGTATTTAGAGTTATCTATAGGAAAATCCCTAAAATACATAACTCTAATGATGCCAGAATTTCTTTGTCTTAGACTTTAATCAGTAGGTGTGCATGCATAAGACAGTCATCTGTAAAATGGAAATAATAACACTTCTGTGTGAGTTGATTGTGAAAATAAAAATAACAGTTATAAAGAACCTGGGATATACTAGAAACTCTGGAGAGGGTTGTTGTTTTTGCTATTAGTACTATTAAATTATAATTATAATTATGATTACTATTATACATGAAAATTACTTACAATTAGCCTTGTAATCACACCTTGATTGACTGGTGTGATTTGTATCTTAAAGCAAGGTAGGCTCCCTACTTCAAAATATCAACCCTACCATCTGTCATTGTATCAATTTAGCTTTATTTTGGCAACTACTTTCTTTTTAAACAATTTTTATGTGTATTTGTTTATTTTGAGGGGGAGAGAGAGAGAGAAAGAGCTCATGCAGGAGAACAGGGGAGGGGCAGACAGAGAGGGAGAGAGAGAGAATCTCAAGCAGGCTCCATCTTGTCAGTGCAGAGCCCAACAGAAGGCTCAAACTCAGTAACCTCACGAACCATGAGATCATGACCTGAGCGGCAATCAAGAGACTGATGCTAACCGACAGAGCCACCCAGATGCCCTGGCAAATATTTTCTAATCAATAAATACCACTGGATAACTGAAATACTATTGAATAAATACATCTATTAAAATACAATTACTAGTGGAGCGCCTGGGTGGCGCAGTCGGTTAGGCGTCCGACTTCAGCCAGGTCACGATCTCGCGGTCCGTGAGTTCGAGCCCCGCGTCGGGCTCTGGGCTGATGGCTTAGAGCCTGGAGCCTGTTTCCGATTCTGTGTCTCCCTCTCTCTCTGCCCCTCCCCCGTTCATGCTCTGTCTCTCTCTGTCCCAAAAAAAAAAAAAAAAAAAAAAAACAAACAAACAAAAAAAAAACGTTAAAATACAATTACTAGTGGTGGGGGTGAAAGGAGACATGCTCCAGTTTAAGTCTATATTGACCCACAGGTTGGTGTTTAGTTAAGAAATGATCAAGGATGGAGTGCCTGGGTGGCTCAGTCGGTTAAGTGACCAACTCTTCATTTTGGCTTACGTCATGATCTCATTGTTCATGAGTTCAAGCCCTGAGTTGGGCTCCTCGCTGACAGTACAGAGCCTGCTTGGGATTCTTCTCTCCCCCTCTCTCTTTACCCCTCCTCCGTACTCTCTCTCTCTCAAAATAAATAAACTTAAAAAAAATGATCAAGGGTGGCTAGAAATGTGCATTTCTTTTAAGAGTGGAGATAGGTAGTGAAAGCAGGAAGAGTACTTCCTGGGGGGAAGAGCCTAGAAGAGGGAAAGTATCCCTGTGTGCCGAGGAGAGTGTTCTCAAATGTATATTTAAAATTTTTTTAATGTTTATTTTTTTTTAAGAGAGAGAGAGAGACAGTGTGAGCAAGGAGGGGCAGAGAGAGAAGGAGACAGAGAATCTGAAGCAGCCTCCAAGATCTGAGCTCTCAGCACAGAGCCTGACGTGGGGCCTGAACTCATGAATCGTGAGATCATGACCTGAGCTGAAGTCGGATGCTTAACTGATGGAGCCATCCAGGCACCCCTCAGATGCATATTGGATATATTTCACACTTTTGCTTGAGCTTAGAGTTGAAAAATGGACCAAACGCAGAAAAACATGGTCTAAAAAAGTGTTTTGTAATATTCCTTATTATTCAGCTTGACTGATGTTTTTACTAAATGGACTGTTTGCTTGACTGAATTAGTGGCTAATTTTTCATAACTTTGATACTTGTCAAATCACCTCATTCCAGATAAACCTAAACTGCCTTTAACTAAGGAATAAATTCTATATTTATTTATGCAAAAAGGCTTCTAAATTATTCTAAGATTTTCTTTACTGATCTGATTGTTGCAGATGACAAAGTTTGAAGAAAATACAGATATTTTGGTGTTCAATTTATCTGAAAATCAGATTTGTACTTCCTACGTTTTCCATATAGGTAGTTCCGCCCCCCCCCCCCAACCTCCTCCACTGGGAAAATGAATTATAGGTAGCTCTTATGCTCTTATATCAAGGAAGGGATTTCTAGAATGAAGATGGATGAGTCCTGGGCATCTAAGATTTTTGTAGGATTTTTGTCATTTTAAACAATGTACATGTATGCCCAGTTAGAAGGATTGTAACGTGTGGGCAGAGCCACAGTTGTGAGCATGAAAGTCCTGGGGGAGGGGCCAATGGTGGTCACAATTTCTCCATCTCCAAAGATATACCTTATGTGAGACTACAAAACTGCTCAGAAGGTGCCTTTTGCTAGCCTCTGTTTATTGAATTATCAGTTCCAAAATTCATATTAATTGGACTACTCTATTCTTTACAATAATTAAAGGCTAGGTACCTGTCCAAACTTGGGGGAGTCTATAAAGCAAGAAAGGACAAGGCTGAAAAAGTGACTCTTTGCAAAAGGCAGAGGATCTGTGATGTTAGACTTGAACATGTTCTTTGGACAGTATGCTCTGTGACCACACTGATTACCCTGAACTTTCCCGAGAGTTACTTTTTGAGATTTTATACTCGACTAAAAGACCAACATTGTTCAAAAGAATACTTAAAATCCTGTTCTGGAATTAGCTACAAAGCCAGTAGCTTTGAACTGCACCCAGATGTCTCATGATAGTTTAGAGTTATACTACATTACCGGCATTGTGGATCCATTTTAGTCATGGTTGTGGATATTAAAAACTATCTATCCATAAAGGACAACGATGGAGTATCCATGAAGAATACTGGAAATCTAGTGCCATGGTCTTAAAGAAACTACACAAGAGATTTCCAAAATTCCTTCTTTTTTTTTAATGTTTTTATTTATTTTTGAGACAGAGAGAGAGCATGAGCAAGGGAGGGGCCAGAGAGAGAGGGAGACACAGAATCCGAAGCAGGCTCCAGGCTCTGAGCTGTCAGCACAGAGTCCAACGTGGGGCTCGAACCCATGGACTGTGAGATCATGACCTGAGCTGAAGTCGGACGCTCAACTGACTGAGCCACCCAGGCGCCCCTCCAAAATTATTTCTAAGCAGCAAGGGCCCTGACTCTAAAGGTGACTATTTTGACAAAAATTGGAGAAGGGAAGCGTGTTAACATTTAGTCGGATTTTTTTGAGAGGCAGTCTACCATAATGTTTATGTGTATGAACCTGGGTGTCAGGTTGGCTTAGATTGAATTTCTCAATTTCTGCGTACTTTAGGATCCTTATCTAAAAAATAGGAATAATAATGTTGACTCACTCCTAGACTCATGAAAACAATATGAATTATTTAAAAAAAAACACCAAACCAGTACCCAGCACATAGTAAAACCAGAAATAAATGTTAAATATTGTTACTATTATGATATACTCATATAGATTTATATAAATTTTTGAGGTAGGTACATTTTCCCCATCTTACAGTTGTGTATACACCCTTACTCTTAGAGGGTTTAATAACTGGCACGAAGTTCAGAGAAACAGTAAACTGGGCCAGGAATAAAACTCAGCTATTAATGATCAGATTTCTCCTACTTCCTGGGTCAACTATTTAAAATATCTGAGACATATCTTAGTTCCTTTTAATAGTCCTTGCTTACTGGAACCAGCTTGATCCCTGATGGGCAAAGACGAAATTAATTAGATCTAGAAATCTGATTCTGATAAAATTTGCCAAGAATCTATCTTTGATTTTACTACTATCATTAGTGCTGTTTACTAGATAATTCTTTCTCTCTGCCACTGATTGCACAGTAGGATTATATTCCCCTGCCCACTTTGAAGTTACACACGGCTATGTGACTTACTTTGGCTAGTGCAATAGAAATGGAAGTGACTTGGCCCACTTCCAGGAGGAGGTTTTAGGAGTCAGCGTGATTCATCATGTCCTGTTACCCCGGCTTGAATGATTGCAGAATACCTTGTCAAGATGGAGTTTCTATCACTGGACCAGCAATGGACCCGCAGCATGACTGAGAAATATTCCTTGTTGTTTTAAGCCACTGAGATATTAAGGTTCCTTTTTTACTGTAGTATAACCTAGCCTGTGCTGACTTATGCAACTATCGACCAAAACTGGAGCACTGAATAGCCAGTAAGGGATTTTTAAAGCTCACTATAAAAAGGGGGAGATGTTAAATCATGATTGCACAGAGCTGAATACACACCTTCTGTGCTCTCCGTTTGTCTGCTCGTTGATTTTGGTGGTAGATCCGACTGAAGTTAGATACGATCACTGGAACAGGTAGAGCAATGACCAAGACCCCACTCAGTGAACAGATGGAACCAAATATCTTCCCTGCTATGGTTTTTGGTACCATGTCACCATACCTGGGTTAGAGAAAAAAACATGGTTTTAAGTCACAGAAATTTATTTTCACCTGCTACAAATAGCTTTTTACCCGAAGTCAAATGATTTTTTAGACCAATCTATCTCTACTTCATGACTACCATATACATGGGTTAAGACCTTAATAAACCAGAAATTATGAATATCTGAATATGAAAAAATTATCTTTCAATATTGCAGGAATTGATTCCAATATTTAGATATCTCTTTGATTGGAAAATGTTTTAAGCCAGATGATGTAATGATAGCTCTTCAGTTTGTCCTTTATATAATATGGCAAAATTCTTCACATTTACTTAAAAAAATTTTTTTTAATATTTATTTATTTTTGAAACAGAGGAGACAGAGCATGAATGTGGGAGAGTCAGAGAGAGAGAGAGACACAGAATCCAAAGCAGGCTCCAGGCTCTGAGCTGTCAGCACAGAGCCCAAAGCAGGGCTCGAACTCAGGGACCGTGAGATCATGAACTGAACCAAAGTCAGACACTTAACGGACTGAGTCACCCAGGCGCCCCTCTTTACATTTATTTATAGTTAGTATTTCCATGCTGAATTTCATAGTCTAGATAACATCTCTTTCCACTTCATTTTTTTAGCATTAGATTGGTTATGAAATTTAAGTAGAAAAAGTGTTATATCACATTCTTTTTATCAGATATAATCACTTAAAAAAAGCTTTCCAAGGTCTCATTAACTTCCACTTGTTAAATACAATGGTTATTTCTTCATGATGATCTTATTCAATCTCTCATTTGTACTTGATTAGTTTTCTCTCTTCTTGGAACACTTTCCATTGGCTTCAGTATTGGAAAATTCCCTTTGCGGTCCTCCTAACTCAATGGCTGTTCCTCTGTCTTCTTTTCTGGCTCCCCCCTGCCCCTTATCTGATTTTTAACTCTTGGAGTAATTTAGCTCTCAGACTCTTACTGTCTCCATATAAACCCTTTCCTATGTGATATCATCCAATCTCATAGCTTGCAGTTGTTGCTGATACCCTAATTTATGTTGACAACCCTGATGTCTACCTAGAAAATCAGACTCATGTCTTCAGTGATCTAGTCTGATTTTTCCTACCCCTGGATTTTTAAGAACCAATTAAGAGCCAATTAAAACAAATTAGCCAACAAGGAACTTTTATTTCCCTAGCTTCCTCTGCCACCCTCAAATCTGTTCCTCCCACAGTCTATCACCTCCAATTCCATGGAACTTCAAACCACTCAATTGCTTGCATCAAAATTGAAAGAGTTACCTCAATTCTCAGTCACGCATCTCATTTTTGAGCTAGTCTTGTTATCTCTGACCAAACTGAATTATGTCCTATTATGGTCTCTTTCCTCAACCTCCATTTTACCACAACAACTCAAGCAATCATCATTTCTTGCCAGAGTGATGGATAGATATAGCTTCTTACCCTAACTCTCTCCTTCATATTTACCTCTTTACAATTCATGCCAACATAGCAGTCGGAGTTATGGTTTTAGAATGGAGAGTGCCCTGGTGCCACTTTGCTTAAACCTTCTAATAGACTTGGAACTAAAATATATCCAAACTCTTCAGTTTTATCTCCAAGGGCCTATATCATTTAATTACCAGCTGTATCTCATACCACCTTGCACCAAGTCCACTGTCTTCCAGCTATGCGGGCCATCTGGCTTTGTGTCCACAATGTGCAGCCCCCAGATCATCATTATTCAGGTTGAGACTTAAATGTCTCCATTCCAGAAGTTATTTTCTGGCCACCTTATCCATAGTGGTCTTATTCTCTCCCCTAGTCATTCTCTTTAACATTTTCCCATTTAATGACCTTCACAGTACTATTAACACATGATATTTTATAACTTATTAACATATTTATTTTTTGACCACCCACCTGCCCTGCTGACATTAGAATATAACCTTGACAAAGCAAGATCTGCTCTATTTAGTCCGACTAGCACAAAGCTGCCTCAATAAATATTAGTCAAAGAATCCATTTTCTCTACCTTATTGATACCGAGTTCTTCTAAGAATTCATTTCTGGAGAGGGGGCAAGAAGGATGTCTTTTGATCGTATTACTGCAGAGGCTGCCCGGCTGTGCCTGTAGAGCCCCAACCTCTCCATGTTCACTTGAGGGGTCTGGGGTGCTCAGCACTCTGAGAGGAGCTCAGGTTTTGGAATCCAGACTCAAGGAGGTTTAGGAGGACATGGGGATGCATTACATCTTGAACGGTGGCCCAGGAAATGATCACTCTGATTTTGTTTTGTGGGAAAACATTTGTGTGTCAATGTGGGAGAGGGAAGTTGCAGGGTAATTGGCCCAGGAAAGGCTGGTGGTGACAGCCTATTCGATAACCCATTCCAGGCTCTGGTCCCAGTTACTCATTCTTGTCAGTGTTTGTGGGTGATCAGCAGTTGAGCTAATTCACTGTAACTAAAATTCCCACAGGTTTTGGGATCAGAATGGCAGTATTAATTAATAGTGAGACAAACAGACAGACAAAAGAATAGAATAAATCCAGGAACTGGAATGCTGTGTCCATATGAAACAGGGTATTTTTCTGTAGTCCATCAGGGAAGTTAAGTTATAATCTGAAGTTTATGTTAGTAAGGAAACAGTCACACATAGAAGAATTTATAAGGTGAACGATCAAGTCTTGAGGACTTTTGTCCTATAGGGATCTGTCAGTGGAATTGGAAGATCAATGTTTTATACAATGCTGTGTGCACATGAGCCAATTTCTATGTTTGCCACAGTTTACATTGAGTGCCCAGCCATATTTTAAAGACATCTTTTTTCTCTTTGCACTGATTGTACAGTAGGTCCTGGATAAGTCTGAAACACACAAGCAGCTTTTCAAAAAAAAAAAAGGGTGAGGGGTTGATTTTAATGTCTACCAATCAGGATCTAGAAAGATTTTCTAAAAGGGGAAAATAAATAAAACTCAACTATGTTTGTTGTGGCCAGAATAGATAAGCATTGAGTCCATGCAAATAAAATAAACCTTGTAAGATATAAATACATAAAATAAAATAAATAAAATAGCTAAATGAACACAAAATAAAGTTTTTCCTGTCTTTCTCTAAGAGATTTTTAAAAATTAGTATTTATCAGCTATTTTTGTATCCTAGGCTCACTATATAATAGAGTAGGCAAGGCTAGCACTCTTGTAATTATTAGAGGAAATTAAGGGCTAAACTGTGTGGTATGGACCCAAAGCTCAGTAAGACTTTAAGAAGACAGAAGGTTTGTAAGTTCAAGTAGCAGGCTGTGGTGGTGGCAGGGATGGAGGCTAATCATATGTTCAGAAAGACCTTACCTCAGAGAAGAGGAGAGAAAATAGACTCTGAGGGACTCAGTCAAAGGAATTCTGAGCCAATTGATAAAGCAGGTTTTCCTGGGAAAGCGATTTTTGACAAAGTGCCCAGGATTCAACTAGAGAAATAATCACTGCAAATCCTTTTTGAATATAAACAGACATTATAATATAAATAAATACATAAAGCAGAAAGTGAACTTGGTACTCAGAGGGAAAAAAATGGGCAAAGTGAAATTTCTTGTACAGTTTGTAACAAAAGGGTAGAAAGTAAAGATATGAGCCAGCTTGCTGAAAGGCAGAAAATTCAGTCTAGAAGGATCCATAAGAAAAAAGAGATAACAGATAGAATAGGGGTACTTTAATGTCATGAAACTGTGCTAATCTGCATCAAATGCAATAACATTTATTATTTACCTCCACCGTATTTGTTTTACAATCCAAATTTTCTTCACAATCAAAAGCAAAGGTGACCCTTGAGGTGACTGGCCAGGACTGCAGTGATCACGATGGGAAGCAGAAGGGACCACAAAGTGCTCGTTGGAGGGGGCAGCTTCTCCATCTTTTACTCTTGAGTCAAAGGACAGATCTTTCTCAAGATACAGAAAATGAGGATGGGCCCCAAGTCTCCGCTGTTGTGAAACTAGGGTAGAGGGAGATGGGAGGAGGGCACAGGGAGCAGAGAGGGCAGGGTGCTGCCGTTGGGGCCGGGGGGAGGTGCGGGCTGCCCCTGATTGCTTGCTAGGACACCCTCAGGCTGATTTGCCAAGAAGCACCTGCCATCTCCTTCCACAATCCCCTTGGAACTGTATCTATTGCCCTTTCTGCTCTTCTTCCTGTTCCCCACTTCTTTTCAAGATTGGACTGCTGTTGATATTTGCAATATTTTAAGCATATTTCACTTGTTTGAATATGCTGGAGAATCACCACAAATACACAGTGTGATTTGTATCTATTCTTACATTGTCCGTTGTGCCTCTCTTCTCACTTAGGATAACCTTGAGAATGGAAGTTTTATCTGCAAACTTATAATTGGGCACAGAATCTACTGGGGATAGGAAATAGCTCTCTGGCAAAACCATCTGCTTTCCTTTGTTTAACAAAAGATCTTTTAACTAGTATTCATACTTGTAGTAAGGAGCAAAATAGCATTATACACCTCAGGAATCATACCTCAAACTCGGCGGAGGAAAGGCTTAGAATAGAAAGCTTCATAATGAGAGGTGACACTCTAGCTAACTGATCATGTAGTTTAAGTATTGCCTACAATACTGCCATCTTTTAATGATTATTTCTATCCAAGGCAAGTTGTTTGCTGGTTGGCATTTTATTCTTTTTGTTCCATATAAAAGCACACCTCATTTTTCCGGATTCCCTACTCTTAAATTTATGCTAAGCCCAGCAATATTATATATTCTAGTCTTTCTGTTTTTCTTCAGAATTTAATATTATTTCTCCAGTCTTCAAAAATCCATTTCCCAAGAAGATTTACACTAAAACTTTATGTAGATGTGGTTTTGTTTTCATAGAGACATTTTTTCCCATATTTAAATAAAATTTATTAAAATATTATAAGGGGTTTCTAAGGTCTGCTAAGATAAATATTGAATTCCTAAAAGATAGAAGAAAACAGGGGAGAAGATAGCATAATATGAAAGGAATCACTCTCCAAAAGTTTTGCATAATAAAAATAAGCAGACTTGAACTCTGTTCATTGAAAGGAAGCTTTCCCCACCTTTCTACTTTCTTCCATTTCTCACTTCCTTCCACTTGTTCCTACATTTACCATGTAGAGCCAGTCCTGTTTCATTCTGCTTTTTTTTTTACCCTGGACATCTGCCAAACCTGATATTTACTGCTCCTTTCCCTCCTCATATCAGTTAAAAAGGTACAACATGGAATTGTTATTCATGTAAAAATATTAATTCTAAATTTTCACATACTGCCCCAAATACTTGTTTAAAATTATATCATTTGCCATGTGTTAAAGACCATATTGAATGGAAGACCAAAATTCCCCAGCAAAGATTCAGTTATTGGTTCTTGAACATTTTACTCTTAAATATCATTGAAAAGTTTCTGCAAAGTACTTAAATTGTGCCATGCACTCAATGGTAGAGAAGGGCTAAATCAGGTTAATTCAGACAAACAGGTAGAATGCATATGTCTTCCATCCATCCATGCATCCATGCATCCACCCATCCATCCATCCATCTATGTATATTTAAACATAATATATTGCAAAGCAAATTTTATTAATTTCCACACAATTTTTCCCTTTTTGGCATTTGTCCAGAAATCCTATGGCTAAAGTGTGCTTGTCTTTAGATCTCAAATGGAGAAGTAGTTCCTGGAATTTTCTTATGCAGTGTTCAAACACAATACTGTTAGCTTCCTAGTCCTATTCATATAGTTTCTATTTTTTCTTCTCTTTTTATTTGAAGAGTATAAATGTAGGCTCATTTTATAAAAGAGAAATGTTATATAAGCAAACCTCCCCAGCTAAGGAATGACTTTTCATCTGTTAAGCTATTTCCCATGGATACTAAGAAAGAAAACAAAAGCTGTGTGTTTTATAAACACTCATGAAGGTAGGAAAGATCTTCAAATAACAGGAAGGAAATACTTATTTAAACATAAACCTCAATGCTTACTGTAACTCAATCTCTCACTCTCCCTCTTTCTTTTTCACAATGAAAAGGTCTTAAATTGCTAGGTAGAAGGACTCGAGTGAATGGATCCTATGCAGCTGCACAGAACTCTGGGAGCACCCTGTACATTGGGTAGGGCAGGTGCTGGGTCAATAAAGCTGTGCTTCAACTACTACATTAGGGGGAAAAAATCCCACAACTTCATAGGGGACATGAATCTGTATTTGGAAATGTAAGTATTCGAAAAATAGGTATCTGCCATTATATGTCTGAATGTATCTCCCCCAGATTCATACCTTGACATCCTAATGCTTAATATGATGGTATTAGGAGGTGGGGGTTTGGGGAGGTGATTAGATCATGAAAGCAGAGCCCAAACAAATGGCATTCTTATAAAAAGAGGCCCTACAGAGCTATCTAGCCCCTTTTACTGTGAGTTCACAGCAAGAAGGGCAGTCTATGAACCAGGAAACAACACCTCACCACCACACTGAATCTGTTGGTGACATAATCTTGAACTTCTCAGCCTCCAGAGCTGTGAGAAATACATGTTTGCTCTTTATAAAGTACCAAGTCTGTGGTATTTTGTTACAGCAGCCTGAATGGACTAAGACAGTATCCTTAAGAAATTAGATGAAAGTGATATGTATAATAATAACCTGGTAAAAGATATGAACTGTCCGTGTGTATGTGTGTGTGTGTGCGTGTGTGTGAGTGTATGTGCGTGTGTGTGTGTGTGTGTGTGTGTGTGTGTGTATTTTACCTACTGATTTTGTGTTTGAATTTTCTCCTAGACATGACCACTGGTCAGAGAAGTCTGTGAACTCCTTTCTTCTGACCTGAAATCTGGATCACTTCTCAACTAATCATTCTATCCTTTAGGGTCTTAGTGGCTAGTTATTTATGGATCTTCTGATATCAGTTTGGCATCCTAGAAGGATCATAGTTTGATGGCTAATTTTTTTTATAGTAGCTGCAATGTTTGCAAATAGCAAATGACTTTTTTAAGTGTTGCTATATAACACCTGCTTGTGGTATGCAAATTGTTTGCCAGAGAGGCCCTCATATTACTTTAACAATAGACAGATTTCTCTTCGACATTTTAAAAATCAATATTTGCCTAAAAAGCTGCTTTGATTTTGTTTCCACCTCCCTTGCCTGTAGGATTAATCCTACACTATCCTAGCTGTGTTGAAAACTTGAGAAGCTTTTGGATTATCTCAGGTATCTAGTTATTTAAGATATTCTGTGTTCTCTCCTATTTCTTTAAGTCCAAGCTGAATTTTTAGCTACTGTTCTTTTAAAAATGTATGTTTCCTTTTCCTGTTGTTCAAAACGTTAATAATTATAGCATCTACTAAAAAAAAAGGGGGCAGCTAGAGGACACCTCAGCTTCATTAGAGGTTCTTAACCAGGAATCAATGGACTCTTAAGGAATTCATGGATAAAATTCAAGTGGGTTAGAGAACTCCATGACAGTGTGTCTTCATAGGCATTTTCCTAAAAGTTTTCAGAGCTTTTATTAAATTATCAAAAGTTTATGGCTCAAATAATGTTAAACACTTTGGTTTGACTATTTAAGGGCTTATCAGTCAATGTCCTATATTGTTGAGATAAATGTCTGAACACATATGGCACAAAGGAAATGCTGTAAAAATATTATTTTACAACTGCATAAATCCCAAATACCCACTAGAGGGCATAAAAACCTAAATGAAAGTTGGGAAGCCAACCAGGATCTTTTTTGGTTTTCCTAAGCTGAGAGAAAAGTATTTCCAGTAAATTGCCTGTACCAATTCCTTATCTTTGCCTACACGCATCCAATATTTAGGATGTATTTTGGGCATCTTATACCTCTGGAAATAGTTTAACAGGACAAAACCTCACCAATTTCATAGATTATCTATTTTCATGGTGTTTCCAAAAAGATGCAAAATAATTCTGACAGCTTTTTCTACTTCTTTCAGAGAGACAGGGACATTTCTGTAATGTGAGATATCACTAAAGCATAATTTTAAACACGGAGCCCTTTAACCAAGACCCTCAGTGTGAAAATTAGGGTAAATTAAAGGATTGAGTTTGCATGTAGAAAAGGGGAAAATTGAGGAAAGGGCCAAAATGCTTTTAGCACATCTATGCACATTTATACTCTGAGCTCTCTCAACGTTAGATTTCAGTCGGGCTTGCTAACTGTGTGCCTCTGGCTTGTGCCTTTTTCTAAAGCAAATTCTTTTCTGACTCCGATTTTTTTCTTTGCTTTTAGCCTATTATATGATCACATGAGGCTTTAAAGGTTATAAATGAAACATATGATTATGACCGAATATCCTAATAAAGTGCTTTTTACCTAAATGAATTATCATCAGTAAAAGTCTTTATAGCCTCCTTTAAAGAGTGTTTTCTTATTTTCAAAGCATGCTAATCAGAGCCTAGATTTGTAACATTTACTTTATTCTTCATTTTTAACAAAGCTATAAAAATGCATGTACGACTGATTACTGTGAGGCACACATTATAGAAACACTGGGGGTTGGCTTCCCCAGCTGTAGGACCACCGGAAATGTATTCTCCCGCTTTGGGTTTTGAGTCTTTGTTGCCTGGAGCTATCCTGTCACCCTCACAGAGCTCAGAGTCTGATCCTGTCATTCTCTCTCATGAAAGCCTTCATTGTTGCTCTATCACCTGCAGGAAAAAGCTCCAGCTTTTTAGCATGACACACACAGCTCCTCATGACTTGCCCATCCCATCCTCCACTGCTCACCCACACACACCCTATGTTCCAGTTGGAACAAATCACTTCCAATTACTGGCATGACTTTCCATTCCTGTGTCTTTGTATATGTTGTTCTTTCTAGAATATTCTCCCCTCTCATAAATCCTTTGGGTAAACTCCTAACTTACAGTGATAAAACTCAAGGATCAATTCTTATTTGGAGAACTTCTTGACTACGTTACCTCTGTCCAACCAGAGTAATGTTTTCCCTCTCCAGTGCCTCCAATGCTGCCTGCAACTAATGGAGTACAATTAGTTTCGTACAAGTCTGTTTGCTCCTGCTAAACTAGGAGGTCCAGGAGGTCAAGGATCATGTCATCATTATAAACCCAAGTCTAGCACAGACCTTGTCCAGAGCTGAGCAAACAGTTGAAGCCCAATAAATGTTTATGGCTTAAATAAATCCTCCAGGGAGAGGTCTGATGGTAAACAATAAATATGGGAAGGAGTGAAGGGGAATACACATCCACTGCTCTTTTTCTTTTAACCAGAGTTCCTTTCTTTCTCCAAGCCTGGCACCATCTCATTTCCTCAATATGTCTAAATTCCTCTTTGGATACTTAGATGATATGCCCAGAATAACCTAGTTCTACACTGTCAATTAATCTCACTTTTTATACCCAGAGAAATCATTTTTAACCTACATGATTTTAAATGAACAGAAAAGCCGAGAGAACTGACAGTTTTCCAATGCCTACTTGTTTTTCATTGTCACATGCTTAGCCAACACGTACCCTGCTAGAATTTCAAACTACAAATTCTCCCAAATTTGACAGATTTTGCAATCCTCAGATGCCCAGCAACTTGAAGGAACAGGACTTGTGGTTCTCTGAATCTCACATATCATTCTGGGAAATGGCTGGGTCTTCCCATTTCTCTCTAATCTGCTCAAAGATGATGCTAATCCTAGATAGTGAACACTAGCAATTCTCTGAAAATTCCATCGTTTGGTATCCATTTTCTTAACAAGATCCTTTCTGGTTATGCCTTGGTAGTTTATTGGAGGAGGTATGCTTGTCTTCCCTCAAATGAAAGTTAATTCATCAAGTATATCAAGGTCCCAGCAAATGTCTGGCCATGTTGGCTTTGGGCTGATTGCACCAGCTTCCAGAGGATGCCTATCTTGGTTTCACATCCCAGGGGTTTCCTCTTCATCACTATCAGAGCTGCTCTCACACCGGGGGCTTTCTTTAGTTAGCTGCTGCTGTTGCTTCCTCTCTTCCTGTCCTTTGAAAAGTAACTGTTGGAGGAAGCTCCCCACCGTGTGTGAGTCCGGGTCACTGCTTCTGCACTACAGGCGGTCACCCAAGGAGCCAAATCCCAGTGCCATTTAGACAGTTCTGTTTATAAGTTTGTTTTTTTATAGCCAGCCACCCAGCTCACTTGCTGATACTACCAAAATTATTCATTGCCTACGACCCATTCAAAGACTCTTAAGTGCCTTTGCCATGGGAAGAAGGGGGAGCTGGTCCCAAGGGTTACGCTTGCAGGGCCAGTCTTATGGGAGAATTCAGTTTGCAGCCGACAAGCATGAAGTGGAGATGTTTATCCTGCAAGTTTTCATTTCTTTCTACCTGAGTTTACACAGTCTCAAACCTATTAGCTATTATAGGCCTCATGACACCCTTAAGATGTCTTTAAGTATTTACCTATTTTCTTTTGGACTGCACTTTTAAAATTACTTATAGATTATCTAGTAATGACCTAACATGTCTCTTGTTTCTAATTCTGTCCAGGAAGGCCTGATAATTTTGCCACCTCTAGTCTACTTGAGCTTTACTGAAAAGAATGCACAAAATTCTAACTGTATTGGAGGTTAACACTTGACTCTCTATTAGGGCAGGGAATATGGCTCTGTTTTGATAGCGGCAGTGTCTGACTGAGACTCAAAAGCAGGTTGTGTCCCTCCTGCAGATCTGGAGATTGGGAAGTCCAAGGTTAAGGCATTGATAGAGTTAGTGTCTGATGAGAATTTACTTCCTAGTTCATACAGGGTTGTCTTTTCACTGCATTCGCACCTGGTGGCAAGGGGAGGAAGCTCTCCAGACATTAATCCCACTCATGAGGCCTCCACCTCATGACCTGATCACCCCCAAAGGCCCCATTTCCAAATATGATCATATTGAGTGTTAGGATTTAACGTAAGAATTTAGGGGAGATACAAACATTCAGTCTGTAGCATGATCTAATGGCATGAATGTCCCATGAATGTCCTAACACCCTTCACTCAACTGACCACCCTGGGCAGAACCTGGACTTTTCCTGTCTTGTGGTGGAGGTGAGGATCTGGTCTGTAACTCACCATCAAGGGCAGTTTCTCACAAGTCATACAGCCAGGTGGTAGACCTACCTTTTTCCTTCCTCATCTATGCATGGCTCTGCCCAGTCACTGACTAGGGACTTCTTTCCTGCTGAAAGTTCCAAAATTCTTTAGGCATAAATAATTTATTATGATTATCTTCATGTAAAGAATCACAGCTGTTTAAATACAAAAGGAAGGGAGAGCAGAGAAGCTGTGATTTAACTTCCCAAAGACAGCCAGGTATTTCTACTAAAATTCAAGTCTTCAATTTAACCTAGGAAGTTTCTATATCCTTAAACAAACTTTGTTTTTGATGAGAATTCAAGGGACTGTATTTACATTAGAGATGCTTTTGGAGAACAATTCTATTCTGTTCAATGTGAGACAAAGTTATTTCCTAAAATTAAATGAAGGTATTATATGCATTTTATATTTAGATTCTTTTGCCTTTTCTTAGGCAATTAAAACATTGATTGAATGGTCATTCTTTCTATGAACTATGTAAATTAGGGTGTATCCCAAATAAGCATAAATGAAGAGGGTCTTAAATGAATTCATATCTCTACCTCTATAGCTCTAACTGGCCAGATTTCTATATGAAAATGCTCCTGTGGTTGCATTCTGATTGTATCTAATTAAAATATAGTAATAATAAAATAAAATAAAATAAATGAAATAAATGAAATAAATGAAATAAAAAAGTCCACCTGGTTAAACATAAATGAACTGGGGCACCTGGGTGACTCAGTCAGTTAAGCGTCCAACTTTGGCGCAGGTCATGATCTCATGGTTCGTGAGTTCGAGCCCTGCATTAGGCTCTGTGCTAACAGCTCAGAGCCTGGGGCCTCCTTCAGATTCTGTCGCCTCTCTCTCTGCCCATCTCCAGTTTGTGCTGTGTGTCTCTCTCTCAAATATAACTAAACATTAAAAAAAATAAACATAAATGAATTAAAAAGAACCTGCTATAAAAAATTATTTTGGGGGTGTCTGGCTGGCTCAGCCAGTAGACCATATGATTCTCGATCTCCAGGTTGTAAGTTTGAGCCTCACGTTGAGTGTAGAGATTACTTAAAAATTAAATTTAAAAAAAAACATTATTTTCCTGATGTATCATTTTAAGGAAAAAGAGGAAACATAGTACTTGAAAACAAGTTGAAAATTAGAAATTAAATTTAGAAAATTGCAGAATATATCCCACACTCCAAGCACATAAAATACATAATTTCTTACCTCTCTCTCTATGTTCCTATCTACCTGTAATTTTTCTGGAAGTGAGATTAGATTATAGAAACAATACCTCACTTTTAAAATAGTATTGTCTGAATTCAGGGTCTAAGCAGGAAAACAGAAAGCACCCCAATTATTTACAGCAGCATGAATTGAATGAAAGGAATGAAGGGGGCTTGGTGTGGTAATGGAGTTGCTGAGAAACCATCACAAGGCTAAAGATGAAGCAGGAGACGGTAGCCCCCACAACCACTGTGGGGCTGGAGAGGCAAAGGAGGAGACAGCTTTCTGAGCCCAAGGCAGAGTTCCAGGTAGAATCTGGATCTTTACCAGATCTTTAGGGAAGGAACTAGAGCCATCGAAGAGGGTCAGCTGCTGCCTTAGAAGATGCAAAGGAGGACAGATACCCTGGCTACTCCTTCCCACCCCTATCCTCCAATCTCCTGCCAATGATTCCATTGTCCAAACTGGCAGAAAATCAGATGACAGGCCAGCCTGGGAAACGCAGCCCATAACCAGACTGGGACCCAGGGTTTTCCCCCAAAGCTGGGCTCTAACTACCTCACTGTAGTTCATTGCTAAGATCCGTTCTGGCCTAAGATGTTATGACCTAGATTCAGAGCTGTTATTTTGTTGACTGACTCCAGTCCTCCCCCTAAAAGCAGAAAATTACATTTGATCGGAATTAGAATCCCAGTAGTGAGACTGATGGGTCCTCTCTGGGTGGCTGCACCGTGTGTCACGTCACCCTGTATTTTGAAACATCACAAGCATATCAACCTTCCTACCTTAAGGATGGAAGGAAAGTTGGATCTTCTTCTAGGGCAGGCTCAAGGCTTTTCAGTTTCTGTGCATTTCAATCCATTGTACATTGAAAATAAGTTAAAGAACCAAAATATCTGTTTTGTCAGAGTGAGGGAAAAATGCTAAATATGAAGCTACATTATAAAGATGTCCAATTAGATTCGATGATTGTAAAATGTTCCACTTGTATGAAATGGGCACAGAGTGTAATAAAAGCTGGTCCCTGGGGCTTCTAAGCCTCGTGGTAACTAAGTGCTAGCGAGAGGCTCTTAATTAGAATAAATCATTTCGGAGTTGTATCCTTCAACAGATCATTGAGAATACCATTAGTAATAAATTAAAGCATATTTTAAGGGCAGGTGAGTATATGTAAAACCAAGTTGCCTTTAAAAATGAACATGGCTCCACAATTAGTGCAGTTGCTCATGACCCTCTAGTTGCAGGAGTTTTTCTTTGTTTCTGTTTTTTGTTGTTGTTTTGTTCTTTGTTTTTTTTATTACAGTAATGAAAGTCTATAGCTAAACATGTCGGAGCCTGGCTGCTAGTTATAAATTTAAATAAAGAAAAAAATTCTTATGTTTAAAGGGGAATATAAGATGGCAGATGAGGGTTTGGCAATAAAATGAAAATATACAATGTGTGCTTTGAATTAAACACAAGAAAGAACATAGTCGTACCATTATGGATGTCATTAACATGGATAGTTAGACTACTCTTTTAAAATTTGTTTGACAACTTGATGTCCCTAGCACTAATGAGAGCTTATGATAATGGTGTATTTACAGTTGTAGGGTAAAGCCTTCACAACAGAGTGTCTTACCCTCTGAGAGCAGTCACTATGGGATGAATGGGGGTTGGTTTTCATTATGAGAAAACAAGGCTTAGACGTGAAAGAGCCGAAGAAACATTCCTTGAAATATCCCTCAAAACATTTGCTGGTTTCATAAATAGAAATAAAATTGTCTGCAGGAATAAAGGTAAAGCCAGTGACAAAAGCTGAAAGCAAAAATTAGTCTTAAATACATTTTCCTTTCTTCTCATCTCCATTCCTTCTTTCTTTCCTCAAAATTTTATCTAGTTCTTCTATTGAGTGAGGTGGTTTCATACCGGGAGTAGATTTAATACTTGGTTCTTTTTTTCCTCCAAAAATATCTCACAGTTAAGGAAGGAAGTTAGAGTAATAAAGAAATAACTGAACTCTCAGGATCTCAGGTTTCTATATATTTATGTATTTTTTCCCCCTATTTTCAAGATGCCTAAGGTTATCGCTTGTATTGTGCTTTATCTGATCTAACTGCTACTAGAAATAAGTGTTAATTCTCTTGGTCACACCTGTGCTATTCACACTAAGAAGGAACACACCAATGGCTTACTCTCTTCAACCATAAGTGAATCTCCTTTCCTCAGGCCTAATTCTTTCTGAACTATGTCCTAAATTATTTTAAATTTATATACTTTTGAGAGAGAAAGAGAGAGTGTGTGCGTGACAGAGAGCAAGCAGGGAAAGGGGCAGAGAGAGGGAGAGAGAGAATCCCAAGCAGGGTTTGTATTGTCAGCATGGAGCCAGAAGCAAGATTTAAACCCATGAACTGAGAGATCACAGCCTGAGATGAAACCAAGAATCTAATGCTCAACCGACTGAGCCACCCACACGGCCCTCTGAACTATTTTTTTAAGGAGATATAAACAATGTCATTGGGTTACCTTTGTTCCTAAAATGCTCATTTAAAGCACTCTTTTTTAAAAATTTTTAAATGTTTATTTATTTTTGAGAGACTGAGAGAGACCGAGCATGGACAGGGAGGAGGCAGAGAGAGAGGGAGTCAGAATCCAAAGCAGACTCCAGGCTCTGAGCTGTCAGCACAGAGCACCTACACAAGGCTCCAACTCAAAAACCTCGAGATCATGACTCAAGCCCAAGTCGGATGCTTAACCAACTGAGCCACCCAGATGCCCCCCCTTTTTAACATTTATTTATTTTGAGAGAGAGAGAACATGAGCAAGGGAGGGGCAGAGAGAGAGGGAGAGAGAGAATCCCAGGCACTGACAACACAGAGCTGGATGCAGGGCTCAATCCCAGGAACTGTGAGATCATGACCTGACCTGAAATCAAAAGTTGGATGATTAACTGAGTGAGCCACCCAGGCGCCCCTAGAGCATTCTTTTTATAAAAGGCAAGATGGTAATATTTTAGGCTTTGCAGGACATATGGCTTCTGGTACAACCACTCAACTTTGTTGTTGTAGTGTAAAAACAGCCCTAGATAATCCAAAATGAATAAAATGACTATAATCCCACAAAAATTCAGTGTTCATAAATAAATAAAAATTATTTATGGACACTGAAATTTGAATTTCATAGAATGTTATTTGTTGAGAAACATTCTTATTTTTTTTTCCTAACCATTTGAACATGTAAATATTCTTTTAAGATCTCAAACAATATACAAACAGGAGATGCTGTATTTGACCTGTGGGTAATAGTTTGCCAGAGACCATTCAGAGGGACCATTCTTTGTGTAATCAACTCACAGTGTTAACCATTGTTTCCCTGTGGAAGAGTTTGAAGCCATTACCAACACTTTAAAAACAAAACATTACCTCAATACCGTTAAACATATTTCATCACACATTTTGTAATTCTTAACTGTGGGAAATGTACATCCTGGGAAAAAGAGAAGAGGGGAACCTCTGTATCCCAGCTCATCTACCTCTATTTCACTACTGTCCTCTCCACCATTACCAGTTGCCTGGTGTCAGTGGGCATCTAATAGATGGAAGGGGGAGTGAGTTGATTTCCCTGGTTATTGTCTACTATTTACATAATTTTGGAACAGGGGGTGGGGGAAGGATGTATAACATGCCAAACACTGTGCTAAATGTGGGAAGGCAGAGATTAAAGGCAGCGGTCCTTGCTCTTAGTGACTTCTAGGAGGGAGAGAGAAAACACAGGACATAACAATGAAGTGTTATAACTACCATGATAGATACGATTGTGGGATTCCACGAGAGTTGAGTGTACTTGAGAAATAGTTCCAAAAGGAGGCAAGATTTGAACTGAATCTAGGAGATTAAAAAGGAGTTCGCCAAACAATAAAGAGAAAGAATGTGTTGTGAGGAAGCTTTCAGGCAACTCCCAGCACAGAAGTGTTCTTACAAGTAGGTGGGGCCAAGTCCCTGTCTATGATGATATTGGAATAACTTTCTGACAAATGTCTCTCATGCTCTTTGAATGACTTAAATCCCACAATTAGAGGCTAATTCTGCCTAAGATTTCTTGTCTTTGCTAAAATACAACTATTCTTGAGAGTGATAACACATTAAGCCTTTGAACTCATGAGTATCTCTTTGGGATTGAATTTATACATCAAATTATTTTCTTGAAGGCAGGTTTTAATGGGGAGAGGTTGGCAAAGTCACATTCAAAGCAGGGAAGAGGGCCCAGAAATGAAGCCTGCAGCACTGAAATGAAAACTTGGACCGTTTAAAAGTTTTACTCAGGGCTAGGTTGTGCCTAGAAAAAGCTTTCCTCGTGAACTGACTTTTAAAAGGGCATTTGTTTGTCTAGCAAGAGTGAATGGAGCCAGCCATTATGCCTTAGAGACCCTGTATTGATCTTCACAGACAAGCCACTAAATAGGACTTGACTGCTACACCATGGAGGATTAATTCTCTTTTCCACAGAAGCCTACAGTGGGCATGTCAATGCGCATTTATGAAACCTTCCTCTGTGTGGAGAAGGGAGCACAGAATCTAATAAGCAAATTAATGTAGGGAAGTCAAAAGGGGAATGTGACCAACAGGTTTTGTTTTTCTTACATTAAACTCTATTAAATGAAATCAGAAGAAAAACAAGTTTTTATACAACTTTCTAACTTTATTCATTTTTTATTTACTGTGTATGCATAGTATGTTGCTAATTATTTTATATTTTAGAAAGAATAAAATGTAAAAAAAAACACTTTTTTTTTGCCTGCGTGAGGCTTTCTTGTTGAAACATCTCAAAAGATTCTAGATTTGAAATGAGTGAATCGTTTCAAATATGAGCTCTCTCTATCCTAGAAACATGTTAACTTTGAGTGGAAATTTGCTTAGTCTTACTAAAGTGAGAAAGTAAGAAATTTCTCTTAGCTACTTATTTTTCTGAATGAACACAAACAAATTTCACATTAAAAAAAAAGTAGAGCTTTTTTTTTAAAAAAAAAAACTAGACTGAACTGATTAGGTATGAATACAAGTTTAGCTCCCTAATTATTAATTAATGACAAAAGTCAAATGAATCTACAAGTGGTTTTTAGGAAAGATAGCAAGTAGAGAACATAGATAGAAAGTTACATGTTGAGGGGTGCCTGGGTGGCTCAGTTGGTTAAGCATCTAACTTCAGCTCAGGTCATGATCTCACGGTTCCTGAGTTCGAGCCTTGCGTGGGGTTCTGTGCTGACCGCTCAGAGCCTGGAGCCTGCTTTGGATTCTGTGTCTCCCTCTCTCTCTACCCCTCCCCCACTTGCACTCTCTCTCTCAAAAATAAATGAACATTAAAAAAAGAAAGTTATATGTTGAATTTAATATAAAGTCAGAATATTTTGGTTCCTATGAAGCACTGTCACTCTACACCTACTGAAATATGGTGCCATTAATGAAAGAGGAGTTTAAGTCCTATCATCAGGGCGCCTGGGTGGCTCAGTCGGTTAAGCGTCGACCTCGGCTCAGGTCATGATCTTGCGGTCTGTGAGTTTGAGCCCCGCGTCGGGCTCTGTGCAGACAGCTCAGAGCCTGGAGCTTGTTTCAGATTCTGTGTCTCCCTCTCTCACTGCCCCTCCCCTGCTCATGCTCTGTCTCTCTCTCTGTCTCAGAAATAAATAAACGCTAAAAAAAAAAAAAAGTCCTATGATCATTATCATGATGTGTGCTGTGCTGTTTTAATTTGTTTTCCTTCTCAAAAGCAAAAGTAATCTTGCACTATAATTATAAATCTAGGGTACTAACATTGTAAATAAGTGACTTTAAGGATAATTTAAGAAAGTTTGTTTTCGCTGTTTTGCACCTTTGTATATAGAACATCCACCCTTCACCTGGCAATGTCTTCTACTGAGAGCAGGAACATCTCACTCTCACAGAGTAAGGGACTCAGATAAGAAATGCAGCCAGCAGTTAAGGTTATTAACTGGAAGCAAAGACAGAAGTATAGAAATATTTTCTATGCTTTCATAACTTAGGTATGTAAAGTCTGAGTAGTTTTAAAGAAGCAAAATCACTCTTCAACAAGTTTGCCCGTTATACAATTATCCTTTTTCTTATTTTTTTCAAAAGTAATCTTAACATCTCTAAAACAAAATAAAACAAACAAACCTTGGGGACATCAGAGATGATCTTATTTTAGGCATCCTGCCAAATCCCTGCCATGTGCAAGCCAAGAGATGTGTGTCACCCACAGCAACCCCTCTACCAACAAAGATCCTTTTTAATAAGTCAAGTTTGATCACCAATGATAGTGTCCTATCTCCAATGCCTCAGAGGATGAATGCCAAGGAAAGGCAGGGAAATGTATGGAGGTATATTGGGTATATTTGGTCTGCACTATCTTCAGGCTCTAAACTCTTGGTTCACAATGATCAATTGCTAGTATCTCAATAAGTCTCTAATTATCTCAAGGGCTATTTACTATTTCCAAAAAGCTTTTTCATGATCTAATTTATATTTAATTCACTTGAAAAGTATGTGTGTGTGTGTGTGTGTGTGTATATATACATATATATATATATATGGAATTCTCCTCTCTAATTAAAAATGTGTGCATTTTTATAAAATCAAAACATGCATGCATTTTATAAAATCAAAACATGAAGAGAAGGACGTCTCAATTCCCAAAGGCTAGGGATGGCTACTGTAATGAGATTTTCCATTCTTAAGCTCTATTTCATTATGCCGTATTGCCCCCCATGGGAAGGTAAATGTCATAAATATTAAATGTGAGCAAACAGGATGATACAGAAAGAACAGACAAAATGTATCTGAACATTGCTAAATTCTTATGATACCAGATTAATATACAATTCTGGGAACAAGAGTTCAAAGATCAGAAATAACAACTGGTAAACGACACCCACGTGATCAGTTGTGTCTACAGATAGTTATTTGCAAGCACAATGTTGGCTCATCCTGTGTTGTAGTACAAACAAATCTATGAATTCTAGGCGAACACTTTTTATATGTTAATTACACTGCATTCTATAACCAACATGTTTTTACTTACATAATCAGATAAAAACAGTAATTTATTTTCTTTGTCAGAACTTCCTTATCATCTAAAGAAAGCTTTATCTTATCAACTTAAATGGTAAATTAAAATTCTCAATGATTGAACATGTTAGTACCATTCTCAATGGGAGCATGTATGGAAGGAAATGACTTTTTTTAAGGATGAGAACAAGTGAGCTTGTTTAGGGAAACTGAAGGATCATAGGGCTCAGAATTACATATTAAGCGTTTCATTTTCTTGTGTTAATTACATATCTATTACCATTAGAGATTAAATAATAATTGATGTGCTCAAGAGAACAGTATAACAGATGTACCACCCACAAACCTCTTTTTTATTCTATAGCTTCCCGGAATAAGCTACTACACAGACAAAAATGCTTGCCATCGAGCCACTATTATTACTGCTATGTCAGAATTTGCTTCTGATTTTCCCAAAACACTAAACCAAACCCAAACAAGAATAGTATGTAACACAATCCAGACCTTCCGAAGTCCTTATCCTCACATTTAAAACTGTGCAGTTCAGATAATTAATAGCATGACAGCAAAACCTCCCAATGACAATGAGGTCTGCAAATCCCCGTGGCACATTAGTGGGTTTCAGAAAAAAAAATTGATGCAACTAAATTTCAGATTAGCAAGAGATGACAGGACCATTTGAATGAGGGCTTTATGTGGAGGCACTTGTCACTACTCATGTCCATCTTTGATGGCACATTTGCCCAGATTTGTGACCTGCTTAAATAAAAAAAAGGCTACTGTTAGTGATTGTCAAATGCTAATGTATTATACCCCTTGTTCCTGTTTGCTGGTTGATGGCATAATATCTGCAGCAACATGATTGTGAGTTATTTCATTTTAATCTTGGCAAGACATGAAGTCAGAACACCTGCCGTCAAGTTCAGCTCTATGTCCTACCAGCCTTGTGATGTTGAGTAAAGAATCTAACCTGAGACTATTTACTTATGTATCAAATATGGGATGAGCATAGCCATTCTTTCTACTTCCCAGTTTACCAGGGAGGTTTTTACTCCTAATTGTCTTATTCAGGTGGACTCCTTGCCGTTGAGATGAGTTGGTGCCTGGAGTCCCCTTAGACTCCCAAGGAACTTCCCTTACAAGGGTCTGAGTGTCCATGAGCCTGGTCATTTCTAGTCTACCTTGGCTGAAATAGTCAATTCATTTACTAGACACTATTGTAAGAAACTTATACGGAAAAACCCATTTATAGTGAGCTCATAACCCCACAATGAGGTAGATACCGTGACTCCATCTATTTTACAAATAGGAGAAAGGAGCCTTCATGGGACTAAGTGCCTGGGAGGACAATCACAGGAGAGGCAAGAAGGGCTAGGTGGGCCGAACCTCACATTCTTCAAAGGGTTCACACGTGGTCAAAAGATTTACAAATGATACTGTACAGACAGATGTTGTGCATGATTAACGTCAGAGCCAAAATCTGAGCCCAGGCATCCAGGGCCTTGCAGATGAAATACAAGTCTTCCAAAGAACAAACAGGGATCAATCCTCAATCTTTTCAGGAAATTTAGGTTCAGCCCTCACTTCAGGGACCTGTAGCTGGTTTTTGAACTTCCAATTTAAGATGACTATTTCTTTTAGTTTCCTTCTGTTTTAAAATCAAATTAAATTTATTTTCTTAGATGGAAATGCTTTCCTCTTTTCATTATGGACTTCTGGTAGCTATCCTTACCTAATACCTCTTTTATTCATTTATATTCTTCTTAGACTATAAAGCTAAGTTAAAAAATTCAGAAATCCAAAATTCAAAAGGAAACCACAAAACTGAAGTGTTAAAAAAATAAAAAGGCTCCATGGATACAAGTACAAATTAGCCCTACCAGACCAAAAAGATACAGTTTTCTCATCTCATTTGTTTTAAGGTTCATGTTGACAAGGAGGAGAGCCAAGAAGCATCAGCTGAGCCTGTTCACATCAACTTTTAATCTTTTAAATTGGGAGGAAGTATCTGAGATATCAACTATCACTCAGAGCATAGATACTCAGTCTTCTTAATTTTCCTTAACATTATTTAGAGTCTCTGTTACACAATAAGGTCTTTTACTGTCCACTTGTGTATTTTGATTTGTTCATTTATTGAGTTGCCTGATTATAACCTGGAACTTAAAGAGAATTATGATCCTAACCATAAATACAGACTTTGATGTACCCTCATATTAACATGAACCCAAATAAAAAATAATCTCACTCCTACAAATCTGTACCAGCTGCTTTTGCTGAGAAACCAAAGCCTCAAGGAATAAAACTAGAATATTCTCTGCGCTAACTTTGAACAGAATTTGTACAAAACATAAACACTGTTTGAAATCTTTTACTTATTCCAGAAATACAAAGAATTCATGTCAAATCCTCAGTGACGAGAATGGCTATTTCCTTGGGGCACCTGGGTGGCTCGGTCAGTTAAGTGTCCGACTTTGGCTCAGGTTATGATTTCACAGGTCATGAGTTTGAGCCCCATATTGGACTCTGCTGTCAGCACAGAGCTCACTTCATTTTGGATCCTCTGTCCCCCTCTCTCTGCCCTCCCCTTTCTCTTTCGAAATAAATAAATAAACTTAAAAAAAAAGAATGGCTATTTCCTTAGTGTGGTCTAACTTA